>NW_028136552.1:2400000-3000000 GCF_964662115.1 Mustela nivalis | reverse complement strand
GGGAAGCCCGCCTCGCATTCCAATTGTCTCCTAGCAACAAGGCAGTTGTGGTTGGTTGGTCTTCGGGAGTATCCGGGGTGGCTGAGTTGAAATGGACTTTCCTGAGGATGGGGCCTAATATGTGTTTGTGTCCTGGAGGGCCTTGGAATGGGGAGGTGGCCCTGGGACCCTGAAGTATTCTCCTAAGGTTTTGACATAGCTCCCATGCACAAGTTTCCTTGTGGAGACGAGATTTGTTCTGATGGGTGCCTCAGGAAACCCCGATGCTGGTCTTGGGATCCAGGCTTTTGAGGAGACATGCCTGCAAACCAATGCCTTGGATCCGATTATGGACTAGGGTTTTTCTGGTTACATCTTCCTCTATGGAGAGATCAATCTATGATATGAGTGGATGTAGATGCTCAACTTGTGTCAGACTGCCCTTGTATGTCCCGGGAGACCTACACTATTGGGATGGCCGCGGGGACTTTGGAGGGTTCACCTAATTTGTACGATTTTGGACAATTAAATGGGCAGAATTCCCATGCATGGGGTAGGCACAGTCCTAATGTCTGGCTCCAGGGGCCCCAGCCTTGAGGTTGTGTGGCCCAGGACTTTGAGGACAGAAGTTGAAAACACAAACTCAGCTTAGGTTTGGGGAAGTAGGTATGGCAGGCTGAATCTACAAACCATGAGAAGAACTCTTAGGATATGAAGAAAGAGCGAGTCTGAGGCGCTTGCTCAGGCTTTTGTCTCTGGATTTTGTATCTACGATGGCCGTGGAATGCTGGGAGGCCTCATGGGCCATGGACGGAACTTCCTCTCTGTGTATTTGGCCCGTTCCCAATTGTTTTTCGTCAATCAGTCGGTTGGGAAGTCGCCTTTCAGGTTTGTTAGCTCAGGTGTCCCAACCAAAGAGCAATTCCAAAGCAGAGACCTGGGGAAGAGTGAAGGGACAACCCAAACTATGGTTAAAAATTGGGGCCTAGGGCCATGGCAGGCCCAATATGCTGTCTCTTCATCCAGCCACTGAGAGGCCTTACTTGAGGACTGGGCTCAGGCTGAGGGTCACAATGTGTGTTTGTCACCAATGTGGCCTGCGAGCATGGGCGGGGCCTCTTGGGCCACACTGGTTTCAACTACACTGAACTTTGGAGAACATGTCAATCACAAGGTCTCTTGCCATGGGGAAGGAGTTCTGATTTCTGCATCATTTTCAACCCTGGGCAGTGGTTGGAGATAAGGTCTAGGTTCTGAAGCCTGAAAACCGCAGTTGGGAAGAGTCGACGACATAAGGCCTGGGAGGGTCTGATGCGCTCAGTGTGCGGTCAGCTGCCTGGGAGTTGGTCAGGAGGTTCGGGCTCAGGTTGTGTCAGACAGTGCATTAGTGCCCAGGTTAGACTATATAATTTGGGTACAGTCGAGTGCCGTGTAGGTTGATCATCCTTTGAGGTGCCTGTGCAGCTCATTAGGCGAGATATTTTTTCTAGGGGGCAGGCAGAGTGCTGCATTGTGGGTCCGGAATTGCCAAACGTGAGGGCTTCTCCGCCAGGAGTGTGAGGACAGAGGTCTGAGAACACAAGCTAGACTTGGGCTTCAGGACGAGTGCACGGTAGGTACCCCAGCAGATCTGTACCAGTATCTCATGCATCTGAAGTCACGGCGAGGATCACACGTTGGCTCAAGTTGGAGTTTATTTGCATGACTGCCCCTCCATGAACGGAGCAGAATCCCAAGGCCATGGAGGTTTTCCCACGTTGGCAGATGTGGGATGCCCCCTTCAAGGATTCTGTCTGTGGGACAATTGAGACCTGTTTGCGAGCTCCAGGACATCCCATATGGAAGGACTCCAGAGCACCGTTGAGGATGGATGCCAGGGATCCCGCCTCACGTTCCAATTGACTTCTAGCAACAAGTCAGTTGAGATCGGATGACTCCGCCGGAGCAACCGGGGTGGCTGAGTTGAAATGGACTTTCCTGAGGATGGGGACTAATGTGCGTTTGTGTCCATGAGGGCCTTGCCATGGGGCCGTGGCACCGGGAACCTGAAGTATTCTCCTAAGATTTTGACATAGCTCCCATGCACAAGTTTCCTTGTGGAGACGAGATTTGTTCTGATGGGAGCCTCAGGAAACCCCCTATGCTTGCATTGGGATCCAGGCTTTTGAGGAGACATGCCTGTAAACCAAAGCAATGGATCCGATTGTGACCAAGGTTCCTTTCTGGTTCCATCTACTTCTTTGGGGACATCCATCTATGGTATGAGTGGATGTAGATGCTCAGGTGTTGTCTGACCGCCCTTGTTTGTCCTGTGAGACCTACAGTATTGGGATGGCCTCAGGGAAATTGGAGGGTCTTCTAATTTGTAGGAATTTGGACAATGGAATGGGTTAGAATTTCCATGCATCGTGTAGGCACAGTCCTAATGTGTGTCTCCAGGGGCCCCAGCCTGGATGGTGTGTGGCCCAGGACTTTGAGGACAGAAGTCTGAAAACACAAACTCAGCTTAGGTTTGGAGACGTAGGTATGGCAGGATTAATCTACAAACCATGGGAAGAACTCTTCAGGATATGAAGAAAGAGCGATTCTGAGGCGCTTGCTCAGTCTTTTTTCTCTGGATTCTGTATCAAAGATTGCCGTGGAATGTGGGGAGGCCTCATGGGCCATGGACGAATATTCCTCTCTGTGGATTTGGCCCGGTCCCAATTTTTTTTCGTCAATCTGTGGGATGGGAGGTCTCCTTTCAGTTTTGTTACCTCAGGTGTCCCAACCAAAGGGGAATTCCAAAGCAGAGCCCTGGGGAAGAGTGACGGGACAACCCAAACTATGGTTAAAATTGGGGCCTTAGGGGCATGGCAGACCCAATATGGTATCTCTTCATCCAGCCACTGAGAGGCCTTACTTGAGGACTGGGCTCAGGCTGAGGGTCACAATGTGTGTTTGTGACCAATGTGGCCCGCGAGCATGGGCGGGGCCTCATGGGCCACACTGGTTTCAACTACACTGAACTTTGGACAACATGCCAATACAAGGTTTCTTGCCATGGGGAAGGAGTTCTGATTTCTGCATCATTTTGAACCCTGGGCAGTGGTTGGAGATAAGGTCTAGGTTCTGAAGCCTGAAAACCGCAGTTGGTAAGAGATGACGACCTAAGGCCATGGCCGGTCTGATGTGCTCAGTGGGCGGTTAGCTGCCAGGGTGTTGGTCAGGAGGTTCGGGCTCAGGTTGTGTCAGACAGTGCATTAGTGCCCAGGTTAGACTATATAATTTGGGTATAGTCGAGAGCCGTGTAGGTTGATCCTCATTTGAGGTGCCTGGGCAGCTCATTAGGCGAGATATTTTTTCTAGAGGGCAGGCAGAGTGCTGCATTGTGGGTCCGGAATTGCGAAACTTGAGGGCTTCTGGGCAGGAGTGTGCGGACAGACGTCTGAGAACACAAGCTACACTTGGGCTTCAGGCCGAGGGCACGGCAGGTACCCCCTGCAGATCTGAACCAATATCTCATGCCTCTGAAGTCACGGCGAGGTTCAGACTTTGGCTCAGGTTGGAGTTTCTGTGCATGACTGCCCCTTCATGAACGGAGCGGAATCTCAAGGCCATGCAGGTTTTCCCACGATGGGAGTTGTGGGATGCCCCCTTCAAGGATTCCTTCTGCGGGACAATTGAGACCTGTTGGACAGCTCCAGGACATCCCATATGGAATGACTCCAGAGCACTGTTGGAGGATGGATGCCAGGGAAGCCCGCCTCGCATTCCAATTGTCTCCTAGCAACAAGGCAGTTGTGGTTGGTTGGTCTTCGGGAGTATCCGGGGTGGCTGAGTTGAAATGGACTTTCCTGAGGATGGGGCCTAATATGTGTTTGTGTCCTGGAGGGCCTTGGAATGGGGAGGTGGCCCTGGGACCCTGAAGTATTCTCCTAAGGTTTTGACATAGCTCCCATGCACAAGTTTCCTTGTGGAGACGAGATTTGTTCTGATGGGTGCCTCAGGAAACCCCGATGCTGGTCTTGGGATCCAGGCTTTTGAGGAGACATGCCTGAAACCAATGCCTTGGATCCGATTATGGACTAGGGTTTTTCTGGTTACATCTTCCTCTATGGAGAGATCAATCTATGATATGAGTGGATGTAGATGCTCAACTTGTGTCAGACCGCCCTTGTATGTCCCGGGAGACCTACACTATTGGGATGGCCGCGGGGACTTTGGAGGGTTCACCTAATTTGTACGATTTTGGACAATTAAATGGGCAGAATTCCCATGCATGGGGTAGGCACAGTCCTAATGTCTGGCTCCAGGGGCCCCAGCCTTGAGGTTGTGTGGCCCAGGACTTTGAGGACAGAAGTTGAAAACACAAACTCAGCTTAGGTTTGGGGACGTAGGTATGGCAGGCTGAATCTACAAACCATGAGAAGAACTCTTAGGATATGAAGAAAGAGCGAGTCTGAGGCGCTTGCTCAGGCTTTTGTCTCTGGATTTTGTATCTACGATGGCCGTGGAATCCTGGGAGGCCTCATGGGCCATGGACGGAACTTCCTCTCTGTGTATTTGGCCCGTTCCCAATTGTTTTTCGTCAATCAGTCGGTTGGGAAGTCGCCTTTCAGGTTTGTTAGCTCAGGTGTCCCAACCAAAGAGCAATTCCAAAGCAGAGACCTGGGGAAGAGTGAAGGGACAACCCAAACTATGGTTAAAAATTGGGGCCTAGGGCCATGGCAGGCCCAATATGCTGTCTCTTCATCCAGCCACTGAGAGGCCTTACTTGAGGACTGGGCTCAGGCTGAGGGTCACAATGTGTGTTTGTCACCAATGTGGCCTGCGAGCATGGGCGGGGCCTCTTGGGCCACACTGGTTTCAACTACACTGAACTTTGGAGAACATGTCAATCACAAGGTCTCTTGCCATGGGGAAGGAGTTCTGATTTCTGCATCATTTTCAACCCTGGGCAGTGGTTGGAGATAAGGTCTAGGTTCTGAAGCCTGAAAACCGCAGTTGGGAAGAGTCGACGACATAAGGCCTTGGAGGGTCTGATGCGCTCAGTGTGCGGTCAGCTGCCTGGGAGTTGGTCAGGAGGTTCGGGCTCAGGTTGTGTCAGACAGTGCATTAGTGCCCAGGTTAGACTATATAATTTGGGTACAGTCGAGTGCCGTGTAGGTTGATCATCCTTTGAGGTGCCTGTGCAGCTCATTAGGCGAGATATTTTTTCTAGGGGGCAGGCAGAGTGCTGCATTGTGGGTCCGGAATTGCCAAACGTGAGGGCTTCTCCGCCAGGAGTGTGAGGACAGAGGTCTGAGAACACAAGCTAGACTTGGGCTTCAGGACGAGTGCACGGTAGGTACCCCAGCAGATCTGTACCAGTATCTCATGCATCTGAAGTCACGGCGAGGATCACACGTTGGCTCAAGTTGGAGTTTATTTGCATGACTGCCCCTCCATGAACGGAGCAGAATCCCAAGGCCATGGAGGTTTTCCCACGTTGGCAGATGTGGGATGCCCCCTTCAAGGATTCTGTCTGTGGGACAATTGAGACCTGTTTGCGAGCTCCAGGACATCCCATATGGAAGGACTCCAGAGCACCGTTGAGGATGGATGCCAGGGATCCCGCCTCACGTTCCAATTGACTTCTAGCAACAAGTCAGTTGAGATCGGATGACTCCGCCGGAGCAACCGGGGTGGCTGAGTTGAAATGGACTTTCCTGAGGATGGGGACTAATGTGCGTTTGTGTCCATGAGGGCCTTGCCATGGGGCCGTGGCACCGGGAACCTGAAGTATTCTCCTAAGATTATGACATAGCTCCCATGCACAAGTTTCCTTGTGGAGACGAGATTTGTTCTAATGGGAGCCTCAGGAAACCCCCTATGCTTGCATTGGGATCCAGGCTTTTGAGGAGACATGCCTGTAAACCAAAGCAATGGATCCGATTGTGACCAAGGTTCCTTTCTGGTTCCATCTACTTCTTTGGGGACATCCATCTATGGTATGAGTGGATGTAGATGCTCAGGTGTTGTCTGACCGCCCTTGTTTGTCCTGTGAGACCTACAGTATTGGGATGGCCTCAGGGAAATTGGAGGGTCTTCTAATTTGTAGGAATTTGGACAATGGAATGGGTTAGAATTTCCATGCATCGTGTAGGCACAGTCCTAATGTGTGTCTCCAGGGGCCCCAGCCTGGATGGTGTGTGGCCCAGGACTTTGAGGACAGAAGTCTGAAAACACAAACTCAGCTTAGGTTTGGAGACGTAGGTATGGCAGGATTAATCTACAAACCATGGGAAGAACTCTTCAGGATATGAAGAAAGAGCGATTCTGAGGCGCTTGCTCAGTCTTTTTTCTCTGGATTCTGTATCAAAGATTGCCGTGGAATGTGGGGAGGCCTCATGGGCCATGGACGAATATTCCTCTCTGTGGATTTGGCCCGGTCCCAATTTTTTTTCGTCAATCTGTGGGATGGGAGGTCTCCTTTCAGTTTTGTTACCTCAGGTGTCCCAACCAAAGGGGAATTCCAAAGCAGAGCCCTGGGGAAGAGTGACGGGACAACCCAAACTATGGTTAAAATTGGGGCCTTAGGGGCATGGCAGACCCAATATGGTATCTCTTCATCCAGCCACTGAGAGGCCTTACTTGAGGACTGGGCTCAGGCTGAGGGTCACAATGTGTGTTTGTGACCAATGTGGCCCGCGAGCATGGGCGGGGCCTCATGGGCCACACTGGTTTCAACTACACTGAACTTTGGACAACATGCCAATACAAGGTTTCTTGCCATGGGGAAGGAGTTCTGATTTCTGCATCATTTTGAACCCTGGGCAGTGGTTGGAGATAAGGTCTAGGTTCTGAAGCCTGAAAACCGCAGTTGGTAAGAGATGACGACCTAAGGCCATGGCCGGTCTGATGTGCTCAGTGGGCGGTTAGCTGCCAGGGTGTTGGTCAGGAGGTTCGGGCTCAGGTTGTGTCAGACAGTGCATTAGTGCCCAGGTTAGACTATATAATTTGGGTATAGTCGAGAGCCGTGTAGGTTGATCCTCATTTGAGGTGCCTGGGCAGCTCATTAGGCGAGATATTTTTTCTAGAGGGCAGGCAGAGTGCTGCATTGTGGGTCCGGAATTGCGAAACTTGAGGGCTTCTGGGCAGGAGTGTGCGGACAGACGTCTGAGAACACAAGCTACACTTGGGCTTCAGGCCGAGGGCACGGCAGGTACCCCCTGCAGATCTGAACCAATATCTCATGCCTCTGAAGTCACGGCGAGGTTCAGACTTTGGCTCAGGTTGGAGTTTCTGTGCATGACTGCCCCTTCATGAACGGAGCGGAATCTCAAGGCCATGCAGGTTTTCCCACGATGGGAGTTGTGGGATGCCCCCTTCAAGGATTCCTTCTGCGGGACAATTGAGACCTGTTGGACAGCTCCAGGACATCCCATATGGAATGACTCCAGAGCACTGTTGGAGGATGAATGCCAGGGAAGCCCGCCTCGCATTCCAATTGTCTCCTAGCAACAAGGCAGTTGTGGTTGGTTGGTCTTCGGGAGTATCCGGGGTGGCTGAGTTGAAATGGACTTTCCTGAGGATGGGGCCTAATATGTGTTTGTGTCCTGGAGGGCCTTGGAATGGGGAGGTGGCCCTGGGACCCTGAAGTATTCTCCTAAGGTTTTGACATAGCTCCCATGCACAAGTTTCCTTGTGGAGACGAGATTTGTTCTGATGGGTGCCTCAGGAAACCCCGATGCTGGTCTTGGGATCCAGGCTTTTGAGGAGACATGCCTGCAAACCAATGCCTTGGATCCGATTATGGACTAGGGTTTTTCTGGTTACATCTTCCTCTATGGAGAGATCAATCTATGATATGAGTGGATGTAGATGCTCAACTTGTGTCAGACCGCCCTTGTATGTCCCGGGAGACCTACACTATTGGGATGGCCGCGGGGACTTTGGAGGGTTCACCTAATTTGTACGATTTTGGACAATTAAATGGGCAGAATTCCCATGCATGGGGTAGGCACAGTCCTAATGTCTGGCTCCAGGGGCCCCAGCCTTGAGGTTGTGTGGCCCAGGACTTTGAGGACAGAAGTTGAAAACACAAACTCAGCTTAGGTTTGGGGAAGTAGGTATGGCAGGCTGAATCTACAAACCATGAGAAGAACTCTTAGGATATGAAGAAAGAGCGAGTCTGAGGCGCTTGCTCAGGCTTTTGTCTCTGGATTTTGTATCTACGATGGCCGTGGAATGCTGGGAGGCCTCATGGGCCATGGACGGAACTTCCTCTCTGTGTATTTGGCCCGTTCCCAATTGTTTTTCGTCAATCAGTCGGTTGGGAAGTCGCCTTTCAGGTTTGTTAGCTCAGGTGTCCCAACCAAAGAGCAATTCCAAAGCAGAGACCTGGGGAAGAGTGAAGGGACAACCCAAACTATGGTTAAAAATTGGGGCCTAGGGCCATGGCAGGCCCAATATGCTGTCTCTTCATCCAGCCACTGAGAGGCCTTACTTGAGGACTGGGCTCAGGCTGAGGGTCACAATGTGTGTTTGTCACCAATGTGGCCTGCGAGCATGGGCGGGGCCTCTTGGGCCACACTGGTTTCAACTACACTGAACTTTGGAGAACATGTCAATCACAAGGTCTCTTGCCATGGGGAAGGAGTTCTGATTTCTGCATCATTTTCAACCCTGGGCAGTGGTTGGAGATAAGGTCTAGGTTCTGAAGCCTGAAAACCGCAGTTGGGAAGAGTCGACGACATAAGGCCTTGGAGGGTCTGATGCGCTCAGTGTGCGGTCAGCTGCCTGGGAGTTGGTCAGGAGGTTCGGGCTCAGGTTGTGTCAGACAGTGCATTAGTGCCCAGGTTAGACTATATAATTTGGGTACAGTCGAGTGCCGTGTAGGTTGATCATCCTTTGAGGTGCCTGTGCAGCTCATTAGGCGAGATATTTTTTCTAGGGGGCAGGCAGAGTGCTGCATTGTGGGTCCGGAATTGCCAAACGTGAGGGCTTCTCCGCCAGGAGTGTGAGGACAGAGGTCTGAGAACACAAGCTAGACTTGGGCTTCAGGACGAGTGCACGGTAGGTACCCCAGCAGATCTGTACCAGTATCTCATGCATCTGAAGTCACGGCGAGGATCACACGTTGGCTCAAGTTGGAGTTTATTTGCATGACTGCCCCTCCATGAACGGAGCAGAATCCCAAGGCCATGGAGGTTTTCCCACGTTGGCAGATGTGGGATGCCCCCTTCAAGGATTCTGTCTGTGGGACAATTGAGACCTGTTTGCGAGCTCCAGGACATCCCATATGGAAGGACTCCAGAGCACCGTTGAGGATGGATGCCAGGGATCCCGCCTCACGTTCCAATTGACTTCTAGCAACAAGTCAGTTGAGATCGGATGACTCCGCCGAAGCAACCGGGGTGGCTGAGTTGAAATGGACTTTCCTGAGGATGGGGACTAATGTGCGTTTGTGTCCATGAGGGCCTTGCCATGGGGCCGTGGCACCGGGAACCTGAAGTATTCTCCTAAGATTTTGACATAGCTCCCATGCACAAGTTTCCTTGTGGAGACGAGATTTGTTCTGATGGGAGCCTCAGGAAACCCCCTATGCTTGCATTGGGATCCAGGCTTTTGAGGAGACATGCCTGTAAACCAAAGCAATGGATCCGATTGTGACCAAGGTTCCTTTCTGGTTCCATCTACTTCTTTGGGGACATCCATCTATGGTATGAGTGGATGTAGATGCTCAGGTGTTGTCTGACCGCCCTTGTTTGTCCTGTGAGACCTACAGTATTGGGATGGCCTCAGGGAAATTGGAGGGTCTTCTAATTTGTAGGAATTTGGACAATGGAATGGGTTAGAATTTCCATGCATCGTGTAGGCACAGTCCTAATGTGTGTCTCCAGGGGCCCCAGCCTGGATGGTGTGTGGCCCAGGACTTTGAGGACAGAAGTCTGAAAACACAAACTCAGCTTAGGTTTGGAGACGTAGGTATGGCAGGATTAATCTACAAACCATGGGAAGAACTCTTCAGGATATGAAGAAAGAGCGATTCTGAGGCGCTTGCTCAGTCTTTTTTCTCTGGATTCTGTATCAAAGATTGCCGTGGAATGTGGGGAGGCCTCATGGGCCATGGACGAATATTCCTCTCTGTGGATTTGGCCCGGTCCCAATTTTTTTTCGTCAATCTGTGGGATGGGAGGTCTCCTTTCAGTTTTGTTACCTCAGGTGTCCCAACCAAAGGGGAATTCCAAAGCAGAGCCCTGGGGAAGAGTGACGGGACAACCCAAACTATGGTTAAAATTGGGGCCTTAGGGGCATGGCAGACCCAATATGGTATCTCTTCATCCAGCCACTGAGAGGCCTTACTTGAGGACTGGGCTCAGGCTGAGGGTCACAATGTGTGTTTGTGACCAATGTGGCCCGCGAGCATGGGCGGGGCCTCATGGGCCACACTGGTTTCAACTACACTGAACTTTGGACAACATGCCAATACAAGGTTTCTTGCCATGGGGAAGGAGTTCTGATTTCTGCATCATTTTGAACCCTGGGCAGTGGTTGGAGATAAGGTCTAGGTTCTGAAGCCTGAAAACCGCAGTTGGTAAGAGATGACGACCTAAGGCCATGGCCGGTCTGATGTGCTCAGTGGGCGGTTAGCTGCCAGGGTGTTGGTCAGGAGGTTCGGGCTCAGGTTGTGTCAGACAGTGCATTAGTGCCCAGGTTAGACTATATAATTTGGGTATAGTCGAGAGCCGTGTAGGTTGATCCTCATTTGAGGTGCCTGGGCAGCTCATTAGGCGAGATATTTTTTCTAGAGGGCAGGCAGAGTGCTGCATTGTGGGTCCGGAATTGCGAAACTTGAGGGCTTCTGGGCAGGAGTGTGCGGACAGACGTCTGAGAACACAAGCTACACTTGGGCTTCAGGCCGAGGGCACGGCAGGTACCCCCTGCAGATCTGAACCAATATCTCATGCCTCTGAAGTCACGGCGAGGTTCAGACTTTGGCTCAGGTTGGAGTTTCTGTGCATGACTGCCCCTTCATGAACGGAGCGGAATCTCAAGGCCATGCAGGTTTTCCCACGATGGGAGTTGTGGGATGCCCCCTTCAAGGATTCCTTCTGCGGGACAATTGAGACCTGTTGGACAGCTCCAGGACATCCCATATGGAATGACTCCAGAGCACTGTTGGAGGATGGATGCCAGGGAAGCCCGCCTCGCATTCCAATTGTCTCCTAGCAACAAGGCAGTTGTGGTTGGTTGGTCTTCGGGAGTATCCGGGGTGGCTGAGTTGAAATGGACTTTCCTGAGGATGGGGCCTAATATGTGTTTGTGTCCTGGAGGGCCTTGGAATGGGGAGGTGGCCCTGGGACCCTGAAGTATTCTCCTAAGGTTTTGACATAGCTCCCATGCACAAGTTTCCTTGTGGAGACGAGATTTGTTCTGATGGGTGCCTCAGGAAACCCCGATGCTGGTCTTGGGATCCAGGCTTTTGAGGAGACATGCCTGAAACCAATGCCTTGGATCCGATTATGGACTAGGGTTTTTCTGGTTACATCTTCCTCTATGGAGAGATCAATCTATGATATGAGTGGATGTAGATGCTCAACTTGTGTCAGACCGCCCTTGTATGTCCCGGGAGACCTACACTATTGGGATGGCCGCGGGGACTTTGGAGGGTTCACCTAATTTGTACGATTTTGGACAATTAAATGGGCAGAATTCCCATGCATGGGGTAGGCACAGTCCTAATGTCTGGCTCCAGGGGCCCCAGCCTTGAGGTTGTGTGGCCCAGGACTTTGAGGACAGAAGTTGAAAACACAAACTCAGCTTAGGTTTGGGGACGTAGGTATGGCAGGCTGAATCTACAAACCATGAGAAGAACTCTTAGGATATGAAGAAAGAGCGAGTCTGAGGCGCTTGCTCAGGCTTTTGTCTCTGGATTTTGTATCTACGATGGCCGTGGAATCCTGGGAGGCCTCATGGGCCATGGACGGAACTTCCTCTCTGTGTATTTGGCCCGTTCCCAATTGTTTTTCGTCAATCAGTCGGTTGGGAAGTCGCCTTTCAGGTTTGTTAGCTCAGGTGTCCCAACCAAAGAGCAATTCCAAAGCAGAGACCTGGGGAAGAGTGAAGGGACAACCCAAACTATGGTTAAAAATTGGGGCCTAGGGCCATGGCAGGCCCAATATGCTGTCTCTTCATCCAGCCACTGAGAGGCCTTACTTGAGGACTGGGCTCAGGCTGAGGGTCACAATGTGTGTTTGTCACCAATGTGGCCTGCGAGCATGGGCGGGGCCTCTTGGGCCACACTGGTTTCAACTACACTGAACTTTGGAGAACATGTCAATCACAAGGTCTCTTGCCATGGGGAAGGAGTTCTGATTTCTGCATCATTTTCAACCCTGGGCAGTGGTTGGAGATAAGGTCTAGGTTCTGAAGCCTGAAAACCGCAGTTGGGAAGAGTCGACGACATAAGGCCTTGGAGGGTCTGATGCGCTCAGTGTGCGGTCAGCTGCCTGGGAGTTGGTCAGGAGGTTCGGGCTCAGGTTGTGTCAGACAGTGCATTAGTGCCCAGGTTAGACTATATAATTTGGGTACAGTCGAGTGCCGTGTAGGTTGATCATCCTTTGAGGTGCCTGTGCAGCTCATTAGGCGAGATATTTTTTCTAGGGGGCAGGCAGAGTGCTGCATTGTGGGTCCGGAATTGCCAAACGTGAGGGCTTCTCCGCCAGGAGTGTGAGGACAGAGGTCTGAGAACACAAGCTAGACTTGGGCTTCAGGACGAGTGCACGGTAGGTACCCCAGCAGATCTGTACCAGTATCTCATGCATCTGAAGTCACGGCGAGGATCACACGTTGGCTCAAGTTGGAGTTTATTTGCATGACTGCCCCTCCATGAACGGAGCAGAATCCCAAGGCCATGGAGGTTTTCCCACGTTGGCAGATGTGGGATGCCCCCTTCAAGGATTCTGTCTGTGGGACAATTGAGACCTGTTTGCGAGCTCCAGGACATCCCATATGGAAGGACTCCAGAGCACCGTTGAGGATGGATGCCAGGGATCCCGCCTCACGTTCCAATTGACTTCTAGCAACAAGTCAGTTGAGATCGGATGACTCCGCCGGAGCAACCGGGGTGGCTGAGTTGAAATGGACTTTCCTGAGGATGGGGACTAATGTGCGTTTGTGTCCATGAGGGCCTTGCCATGGGGCCGTGGCACCGGGAACCTGAAGTATTCTCCTAAGATTATGACATAGCTCCCATGCACAAGTTTCCTTGTGGAGACGAGATTTGTTCTAATGGGAGCCTCAGGAAACCCCCTATGCTTGCATTGGGATCCAGGCTTTTGAGGAGACATGCCTGTAAACCAAAGCAATGGATCCGATTGTGACCAAGGTTCCTTTCTGGTTCCATCTACTTCTTTGGGGACATCCATCTATGGTATGAGTGGATGTAGATGCTCAGGTGTTGTCTGACCGCCCTTGTTTGTCCTGTGAGACCTACAGTATTGGGATGGCCTCAGGGAAATTGGAGGGTCTTCTAATTTGTACGAATTTGGACAATGGAATGGGTTAGAATTTCCATGCATCGTGTAGGCACAGTCCTAATGTGTGTCTCCAGGGGCCCCAGCCTGGATGGTGTGTGGCCCAGGACTTTGAGGACAGAAGTCTGAAAACACAAACTCAGCTTAGGTTTGGAGACGTAGGTATGGCAGGATTAATCTACAAACCATGGGAAGAACTCTTCAGGATATGAAGAAAGAGCGATTCTGAGGCGCTTGCTCAGTCTTTTTTCTCTGGATTCTGTATCAAAGATTGCCGTGGAATGTGGGGAGGCCTCATGGGCCATGGACGAATATTCCTCTCTGTGGATTTGGCCCGGTCCCAATTTTTTTTCGTCAATCTGTGGGATGGGAGGTCTCCTTTCAGTTTTGTTACCTCAGGTGTCCCAACCAAAGGGGAATTCCAAAGCAGAGCCCTGGGGAAGAGTGACGGGACAACCCAAACTATGGTTAAAATTGGGGCCTTAGGGGCATGGCAGACCCAATATGGTATCTCTTCATCCAGCCACTGAGAGGCCTTACTTGAGGACTGGGCTCAGGCTGAGGGTCACAATGTGTGTTTGTGACCAATGTGGCCCGCGAGCATGGGCGGGGCCTCATGGGCCACACTGGTTTCAACTACACTGAACTTTGGACAACATGCCAATACAAGGTTTCTTGCCATGGGGAAGGAGTTCTGATTTCTGCATCATTTTGAACCCTGGGCAGTGGTTGGAGATAAGGTCTAGGTTCTGAAGCCTGAAAACCGCAGTTGGTAAGAGATGACGACCTAAGGCCATGGCCGGTCTGATGTGCTCAGTGGGCGGTTAGCTGCCAGGGTGTTGGTCAGGAGGTTCGGGCTCAGGTTGTGTCAGACAGTGCATTAGTGCCCAGGTTAGACTATATAATTTGGGTATAGTCGAGAGCCGTGTAGGTTGATCCTCATTTGAGGTGCCTGGGCAGCTCATTAGGCGAGATATTTTTTCTAGAGGGCAGGCAGAGTGCTGCATTGTGGGTCCGGAATTGCGAAACTTGAGGGCTTCTGGGCAGGAGTGTGCGGACAGACGTCTGAGAACACAAGCTACACTTGGGCTTCAGGCCGAGGGCACGGCAGGTACCCCCTGCAGATCTGAACCAATATCTCATGCCTCTGAAGTCACGGCGAGGTTCAGACTTTGGCTCAGGTTGGAGTTTCTGTGCATGACTGCCCCTTCATGAACGGAGCGGAATCTCAAGGCCATGCAGGTTTTCCCACGATGGGAGTTGTGGGATGCCCCCTTCAAGGATTCCTTCTGCGGGACAATTGAGACCTGTTGGACAGCTCCAGGACATCCCATATGGAATGACTCCAGAGCACTGTTGGAGGATGGATGCCAGGGAAGCCCGCCTCGCATTCCAATTGTCTCCTAGCAACAAGGCAGTTGTGGTTGGTTGGTCTTCGGGAGTATCCGGGGTGGCTGAGTTGAAATGGACTTTCCTGAGGATGGGGCCTAATATGTGTTTGTGTCCTGGAGGGCCTTGGAATGGGGAGGTGGCCCTGGGACCCTGAAGTATTCTCCTAAGGTTTTGACATAGCTCCCATGCACAAGTTTCCTTGTGGAGACGAGATTTGTTCTGATGGGTGCCTCAGGAAACCCCGATGCTGGTCTTGGGATCCAGGCTTTTGAGGAGACATGCCTGAAACCAATGCCTTGGATCCGATTATGGACTAGGGTTTTTCTGGTTACATCTTCCTCTATGGAGAGATCAATCTATGATATGAGTGGATGTAGATGCTCAACTTGTGTCAGACCGCCCTTGTATGTCCCGGGAGACCTACACTATTGGGATGGCCGCGGGGACTTTGGAGGGTTCACCTAATTTGTACGATTTTGGACAATTAAATGGGCAGAATTCCCATGCATGGGGTAGGCACAGTCCTAATGTCTGGCTCCAGGGGCCCCAGCCTTGAGGTTGTGTGGCCCAGGACTTTGAGGACAGAAGTTGAAAACACAAACTCAGCTTAGGTTTGGGGACGTAGGTATGGCAGGCTGAATCTACAAACCATGAGAAGAACTCTTAGGATATGAAGAAAGAGCGAGTCTGAGGCGCTTGCTCAGGCTTTTGTCTCTGGATTTTGTATCTACGATGGCCGTGGAATCCTGGGAGGCCTCATGGGCCATGGACGGAACTTCCTCTCTGTGTATTTGGCCCGTTCCCAATTGTTTTTCGTCAATCAGTCGGTTGGGAAGTCGCCTTTCAGGTTTGTTAGCTCAGGTGTCCCAACCAAAGAGCAATTCCAAAGCAGAGACCTGGGGAAGAGTGAAGGGACAACCCAAACTATGGTTAAAAATTGGGGCCTAGGGCCATGGCAGGCCCAATATGCTGTCTCTTCATCCAGCCACTGAGAGGCCTTACTTGAGGACTGGGCTCAGGCTGAGGGTCACAATGTGTGTTTGTCACCAATGTGGCCTGCGAGCATGGGCGGGGCCTCTTGGGCCACACTGGTTTCAACTACACTGAACTTTGGAGAACATGTCAATCACAAGGTCTCTTGCCATGGGGAAGGAGTTCTGATTTCTGCATCATTTTCAACCCTGGGCAGTGGTTGGAGATAAGGTCTAGGTTCTGAAGCCTGAAAACCGCAGTTGGGAAGAGTCGACGACATAAGGCCTTGGAGGGTCTGATGCGCTCAGTGTGCGGTCAGCTGCCTGGGAGTTGGTCAGGAGGTTCGGGCTCAGGTTGTGTCAGACAGTGCATTAGTGCCCAGGTTAGACTATATAATTTGGGTACAGTCGAGTGCCGTGTAGGTTGATCATCCTTTGAGGTGCCTGTGCAGCTCATTAGGCGAGATATTTTTTCTAGGGGGCAGGCAGAGTGCTGCATTGTGGGTCCGGAATTGCCAAACGTGAGGGCTTCTCCGCCAGGAGTGTGAGGACAGAGGTCTGAGAACACAAGCTAGACTTGGGCTTCAGGACGAGTGCACGGTAGGTACCCCAGCAGATCTGTACCAGTATCTCATGCATCTGAAGTCACGGCGAGGATCACACGTTGGCTCAAGTTGGAGTTTATTTGCATGACTGCCCCTCCATGAACGGAGCAGAATCCCAAGGCCATGGAGGTTTTCCCACGTTGGCAGATGTGGGATGCCCCCTTCAAGGATTCTGTCTGTGGGACAATTGAGACCTGTTTGCGAGCTCCAGGACATCCCATATGGAAGGACTCCAGAGCACCGTTGAGGATGGATGCCAGGGATCCCGCCTCACGTTCCAATTGACTTCTAGCAACAAGTCAGTTGAGATCGGATGACTCCGCCGGAGCAACCGGGGTGGCTGAGTTGAAATGGACTTTCCTGAGGATGGGGACTAATGTGCGTTTGTGTCCATGAGGGCCTTGCCATGGGGCCGTGGCACCGGGAACCTGAAGTATTCTCCTAAGATTATGACATAGCTCCCATGCACAAGTTTCCTTGTGGAGACGAGATTTGTTCTAATGGGAGCCTCAGGAAACCCCCTATGCTTGCATTGGGATCCAGGCTTTTGAGGAGACATGCCTGTAAACCAAAGCAATGGATCCGATTGTGACCAAGGTTCCTTTCTGGTTCCATCTACTTCTTTGGGGACATCCATCTATGGTATGAGTGGATGTAGATGCTCAGGTGTTGTCTGACCGCCCTTGTTTGTCCTGTGAGACCTACAGTATTGGGATGGCCTCAGGGAAATTGGAGGGTCTTCTAATTTGTACGAATTTGGACAATGGAATGGGTTAGAATTTCCATGCATCGTGTAGGCACAGTCCTAATGTGTGTCTCCAGGGGCCCCAGCCTGGATGGTGTGTGGCCCAGGACTTTGAGGACAGAAGTCTGAAAACACAAACTCAGCTTAGGTTTGGAGACGTAGGTATGGCAGGATTAATCTACAAACCATGGGAAGAACTCTTCAGGATATGAAGAAAGAGCGATTCTGAGGCGCTTGCTCAGTCTTTTTTCTCTGGATTCTGTATCAAAGATTGCCGTGGAATGTGGGGAGGCCTCATGGGCCATGGACGAATATTCCTCTCTGTGGATTTGGCCCGGTCCCAATTTTTTTTCGTCAATCTGTGGGATGGGAGGTCTCCTTTCAGTTTTGTTACCTCAGGTGTCCCAACCAAAGGGGAATTCCAAAGCAGAGCCCTGGGGAAGAGTGACGGGACAACCCAAACTATGGTTAAAATTGGGGCCTTAGGGGCATGGCAGACCCAATATGGTATCTCTTCATCCAGCCACTGAGAGGCCTTACTTGAGGACTGGGCTCAGGCTGAGGGTCACAATGTGTGTTTGTGACCAATGTGGCCCGCGAGCATGGGCGGGGCCTCATGGGCCACACTGGTTTCAACTACACTGAACTTTGGACAACATGCCAATACAAGGTTTCTTGCCATGGGGAAGGAGTTCTGATTTCTGCATCATTTTGAACCCTGGGCAGTGGTTGGAGATAAGGTCTAGGTTCTGAAGCCTGAAAACCGCAGTTGGTAAGAGATGACGACCTAAGGCCATGGCCGGTCTGATGTGCTCAGTGGGCGGTTAGCTGCCAGGGTGTTGGTCAGGAGGTTCGGGCTCAGGTTGTGTCAGACAGTGCATTAGTGCCCAGGTTAGACTATATAATTTGGGTATAGTCGAGAGCCGTGTAGGTTGATCCTCATTTGAGGTGCCTGGGCAGCTCATTAGGCGAGATATTTTTTCTAGAGGGCAGGCAGAGTGCTGCATTGTGGGTCCGGAATTGCGAAACTTGAGGGCTTCTGGGCAGGAGTGTGCGGACAGACGTCTGAGAACACAAGCTACACTTGGGCTTCAGGCCGAGGGCACGGCAGGTACCCCCTGCAGATCTGAACCAATATCTCATGCCTCTGAAGTCACGGCGAGGTTCAGACTTTGGCTCAGGTTGGAGTTTCTGTGCATGACTGCCCCTTCATGAACGGAGCGGAATCTCAAGGCCATGCAGGTTTTCCCACGATGGGAGTTGTGGGATGCCCCCTTCAAGGATTCCTTCTGCGGGACAATTGAGACCTGTTGGACAGCTCCAGGACATCCCATATGGAATGACTCCAGAGCACTGTTGGAGGATGGATGCCAGGGAAGCCCGCCTCGCATTCCAATTGTCTCCTAGCAACAAGGCAGTTGTGGTTGGTTGGTCTTCGGGAGTATCCGGGGTGGCTGAGTTGAAATGGACTTTCCTGAGGATGGGGCCTAATATGTGTTTGTGTCCTGGAGGGCCTTGGAATGGGGAGGTGGCCCTGGGACCCTGAAGTATTCTCCTAAGGTTTTGACATAGCTCCCATGCACAAGTTTCCTTGTGGAGACGAGATTTGTTCTGATGGGTGCCTCAGGAAACCCCGATGCTGGTCTTGGGATCCAGGCTTTTGAGGAGACATGCCTGAAACCAATGCCTTGGATCCGATTATGGACTAGGGTTTTTCTGGTTACATCTTCCTCTATGGAGAGATCAATCTATGATATGAGTGGATGTAGATGCTCAACTTGTGTCAGACCGCCCTTGTATGTCCCGGGAGACCTACACTATTGGGATGGCCGCGGGGACTTTGGAGGGTTCACCTAATTTGTACGATTTTGGACAATTAAATGGGCAGAATTCCCATGCATGGGGTAGGCACAGTCCTAATGTCTGGCTCCAGGGGCCCCAGCCTTGAGGTTGTGTGGCCCAGGACTTTGAGGACAGAAGTTGAAAACACAAACTCAGCTTAGGTTTGGGGACGTAGGTATGGCAGGCCCAATCTACAAACCATGAGAAGAACTCTTAGGATATGAAGAAAGAGCGAGTCTGAGGCGCTTGCTCAGGCTTTTGTCTCTGGATTTTGTATCTACGATGGCCGTGGAATCCTGGGAGGCCTCATGGGCCATGGACGGAACTTCCTCTCTGTGTATTTGGCCCGTTCCCAATTGTTTTTCGTCAATCAGTCGGTTGGGAAGTTGCCTTTCAGGTTTGTTAGCTCAGGTGTCCCAACCAAAGAGCAATTCCAAAGCAGAGACCTGGGGAAGAGTGAAGGGACAACCCAAACTATGGTTAAAAATTGGGGCCTAGGGCCATGGCAGGCCCAATATGCTGTCTCTTCATCCAGCCACTGAGAGGCCTTACTTGAGGACTGGGCTCAGGCTGAGGGTCACAATGTGTGTTTGTCACCAATGTGGCCTGCGAGCATGGGCGGGGCCTCTTGGGCCACACTGGTTTCAACTACACTGAACTTTGGAGAACATGTCAATCACAAGGTCTCTTGCCATGGGGAAGGAGTTCTGATTTCTGCATCATTTTGAACCCTGGGCAGTGGTTGGAGATAAGGTCTAGGTTCTGAAGCCTGAAAACCGCAGTTGGGAAGAGTCGACGACATAAGGCCTGGGAGGGTCTGATGCGCTCAGTGTGCGGTCAGCTGCCTGGGAGTTGGTCAGGAGGTTCGGGCTCAGGTTGTGTCAGACAGTGCATTAGTGCCCAGGTTAGACTATATAATTTGGGTACAGTCGAGTGCCGTGTAGGTTGATCATCCTTTGAGGTGCCTGTGCAGCTCATTAGGCGAGATATTTTTTCTAGGGGGCAGGCAGAGTGCTGCATTGTGGGTCCGGAATTGCCAAACGTGAGGGCTTCTCCGCCAGGAGTGTGAGGACAGAGGTCTGAGAACACAAGCTAGACTTGGGCTTCAGGACGAGTGCACGGTAGGTACCCCAGCAGATCTGTACCAGTATCTCATGCATCTGAAGTCACGGCGAGTATCACACGTTGGCTCAAGTTGGAGTTTATTTGCATGACTGCCCCTCCATGAACGGAGCAGAATCCCAAGGCCATGGAGGTTTTCCCACGTTGGGAGTTGTGGGATGCCCCCTTAAAGGATTCTGTCTGTGGGACAATTGAGACCTGTTTGCGAGCTCCAGGACATCCCATATGGAAGGACTCCAGAGCACCGTTATGGATGGATGCCAGGGATCCCGCCTCACATTCCAATTGACTTCTAGCAACAAGTCAGTTGAGATCGGATGACTCCGCCGGAGCAACCGGGGTGGCTGAGTTGAAATGGACTTTCCTCAGGATGGGGACTAATGTGCGTTTGTGTCCATGAGGGCCTTGCCATGGGGCCGTGGCACCGGGAACCTGACGTATTCTCCTAAGATTTTGACATAGCTCCCATGCACAAGTTTCCTTGTGGAGACGAGATTTGTTCTGATGGGTGCCTCAGGAAACCCCCTATGCTTGCATTGGGATCCAGGCTTTTGAGGAGACATGCCTGTAAACCAAAGCAATGGATCCGATTGTGACCAAGGTTCCGTTCTGGTTCCATCTACTTCTTTGGGGACATCCATCTATGGTATGAGTGGATGTAGATGCTCAGGTGTTGTCTGACCGCCCTTGTTTGTCCTGTGAGACCTACAGTATTGGGATGGCCTCAGGGAAATTGGAGGGTTCTTCTTTTTGTACGAATTTGGACAATGGAATGGGCAGAATTTCCATGCATTGTGTAGGCACAGTCCTAATGTGTGTCTCCAGGGGCCCCAGCCTGGATAGTGTGTGGCCCAGGACTTTGAGGACAGAAGTCTGAAAACACAAACTCAGCTTAGGTTTGGGGACTTAGGTATGGCAGGCTTAATCTACAAACCATGGGAAGAACTCTTCAGGATATGAAGAAAGAGCGAGTCTGAGGCGCTTGTTCAGGCTTTTTTCTCTGGATTCTGTATCAAAGATTGCCGTGGAATGTGGGGAGGCCTCATGGGCCATGGACGAATATTCCTCTCTGTGGATTTGGCCCGGTCCCAATTTTTTTTCGTCAATCTGTGGGATGGGAGGTCTCCTTTCAGTTTTGTTACCTCAGGTGTCCCAACCAAAGGGGAATTCCAAAGCAGAGCCCTGGGGAAGAGTGACGGGACAACCCAAACTATGGTTAAAATAGGGGCCTTAGCGGCATGGCAGACCCAATATGGTATCTCTTCATCCAGCCACTGAGAGGCCTTACTTGAGGACTGGGCTCAGGCTGAGGGTCACAATGTGTGTTTGTCACCAATGTGGCCCGCGAGCATGGGCGGGGCCTCATGGGCCACACTGGTTTCAACTACACTGAACTTTGGACAACATGCCAATACAAGGTTTCTTGCCATGGGGAAGGAGTTCTGATTTCTGCATCATTTTGAACCCTGGGCAGTGGTTGGAGATAAGGTCTAGGTTCTGAAGCCTGAAAACCGCAGTTGGTAAGAGATGACGACCTAAGGCCATGGCCGGTCTGATGTGCTCAGTGGGCGGTTAGCTGCCTGGGTGTTGGTCAGGATGTTCGGGCTCAGGTTGTGTCAGACAGTGCATTAGTGCCCAGGTTAGACTATATAATTTGTGTACAGTGATTGCCGTGTAGGTTGATCCTCATTTGTGGTGCCTGGGAAGCTCATTAGGCGAGATATTTTTTCTAGAGGGCAGGCAGAGTGCTGCATTGTGGGTCCGGAATTGCCAAAATTGAGGGCTTCTGGGCAGGAGTGTGCGGACAGACGTCTGAGAACACAAGCTACACTTGGGCTTCAGGCCGAGGGCACGGCAGGTACCCCCTGCAGATCTGAACCAATATCTCATGCATCTGAAGTCACGGCGAGGTTCAGACTTTGGCTCAGGTTGGAGTTTCTGTGCATGACTGCCCTTTCATGAACGGAGCGGAATCTCAAGGCCATGCAGGTTTTCCCACGTTGGAAGTTGTGGGATGCCCACTTCAAGGATTCCTTCTGCGGGACAATTGAGACCTGTTGGACAGCTCCAGGACATGCCATATGGAAGGACCCCAGAGCACTGTTGGAGGATGGATGCCAGGGAAGCCCGCCTCGCATTCCAATTGTCTCCTAGCAACAAGGCAGTTGTGGTTGGTTGGTCTTCGGGAGTATCCGGGGTGGCTGAGTTGAAATGGACTTTCCTGAGGATGGGGCCTAATATGTGTTTGTGTCCTGGAGGGCCTTGGAATGGGGTGGTGGCCCTGGGACCCTGAAGTATTCTCCTAAGGTTTTGACATAGCTCCCATGCACAAGTTTCCTTGTGGAGACGAGATTTGTTCTGATGGGTGCCTTAGGAAACCCCGATGCTGGTCTTGGGATCCAGGCTTTTGAGGAAACATGCCTGCAAACCAATGACTTGGATCCGATTATGGACTAGGGTTTTTTCTGGTTACATCTTCCTCTATGGAGAGATCAATCTATGATATGAGTGGATGTAGATGCTCAACTTGTGTCAGACCGCCCTTGTATGTCCCGGGAGACCTACACTATTGGGATGGCCGCGGGGACTTTGGAGGGTTCACCTAATTTGTACGATTTTGGACAATTAAATGGGCAGAATTCCCATGCATGGGGTAGGCACAGTCCTAATGTCTGGCTCCAGGGGCCCCAGCCTTGAGGTTGTGTGGCCCAGGACTTTGAGGACAGAAGTTGAAAACACAAACTCAGCTTAGGTTTGGGGACGTAGGTATGGTAGGCCCAATCTACAAACCATGAGAAGAACTCTTAGGATATGAAGAAAGAGCGAGTCTGAGGCGCTTGCTCAGGCTTTTGTCTCTGGATTTTGTATCTACGATGGCCGTGGAATGCTGGGAGGCCTCATGGGCCATGGACGGAACTTCCTCTCTGTGTATTTGGCCCGTTCCCAATTGTTTTTCGTCAATCAGTCGGTTGGGAAGTCGCCTTTCAGGTTTGTTAGCTCAGGTGTCCCAACCAAAGAGCAATTCCAAAGCAGAGACCTGGGGAAGAGTGAAGGGACAACCCAAACTATGGTTAAAAATTGGGGCCTAGGGCCATGGCAGGCCCAATATGCTGTCTCTTCATCCAGCCACTGAGAGGCCTTACTTGAGGACTGGGCTCAGGCTGAGGGTCACAATGTATGTTTGTCACCAATGTGGCCTGCGAGCATGGGCGGGGCCTCTTGGGCCACACTGGTTTCAACTACACTGAACTTTGGAGAACATGTCAATCACAAGGTTTCTTGCCATGGGGAAGGAGTTCTGATTTCTGCATCATTTTCAACCCTGGGCAGTGGTTGGAGATAAGGTCTAGGTTCTGAAGCCTGAAAACCGCAGTTGGGAAGAGTCGATGACATAAGGCCTGGGAGGGTCTGATGCGCTCAGTGTGCGGTCAGCTGCCTGGGAGTTGGTCAGGAGGTTCGGGCTCAGGTTGTGTCAGACAGTGCATTAGTGCCCAGGTTAGACTATATAATTTGGGTACAGTCGAGTGCCGTGTAGGTTGATCATCATTTGAGGTGCCTGTGCAGCTCATTAGGCGAGATATTTTTTCTAGAGGGCAGGCAGAGTGCTGCATTGTGGGTCCGGAATTGCCAAACGTGAGGGCTTCTCCGCCAGGAGTGTGAGGACAGAGGTCTGAGAACACAAGCTAGACTTGGGCTTCAGGACGAGTGCACGGTAGGTACCCAGCAGATCTGTACCAGTATCTCATGCATCTGAAGTCACGGCGAGGATCAGACGTTGGCTCAAGTTGGAGTTTATTTGCATGACTGCCCCTCCATGAACGGAGCAGAATCCCAAGGCCATTGAGGTTTTCCCACGTTTGGAGATGTGGGATGCCCCCTTCAAGGATTCTGTCTGTGGTACAATTGAGACCTGTTTGCGAGCTCCAGGACATCCCATATGGAAGGACTCCAGAGCACCGTTGAAGATGGATGCCAGGGATCCCGCCTCACATTCCAATTGACTTCTAGCAACAAGTCAGTTGAGATCGGATGACTCCGCTGGAGCAACCGGGGTGGCTGAGTTGAAATGGACATTCCTGAGGATGGGGACTAATGTGCGTTTGTGTCCATGAGGGCCTTGCCATGTGGCCGTGGCACCGGGAACCTGAAGTATTCTCCTAAGATTTTGACATAGCTCCCATGCACAAGTTTCCTTGTGGAGACGAGATTTGTTCTGATGGGTGCCTCAGGAAACCCCCTATGCTTGTATTGGGATCCAGGCTTTTGAGGAGACATGCCTGTAAACCAAAGCAATGGATCCGATTGTGACCAAGGTTCCTTTCTGGTTCCATCTACTTCTTTGGGGACATCCATCTATGGTATGAGTGGATGTAGATGCTCAGGTGTTGTCTGACCGCCCTTGTTTGTCCTGTGAGACCTACAGTATTGGGATGGCCTCAGGGAAATTGGAGGGTTCTTCTAATTTGTACGAATTTGGACAATGGAATGGGCAGAATTTCCATGCATTGTGTAACCACAGTCCTAATGTGTGTCTCCAGGGGCCCCAGCCTGGATAGTGTGTGGCCCAGGACTTTGAGGACAGAAGTCTGAAAACACAAACTCAGCTTAGGTTTGGGGACGTAGGTATGGCAGGCTTAATCTACAAACCATGGGAAGAACTCTTCAGGATATGAAGAAAGAGCGAGTCTGAGGCGCTTGTTCAGGCTTTTTTCTCTGGATTCTGTATCAAAGATTGCCGTGGAATGTGGGGAGGCCTCATGGGCCATGGACGAATATTCCTCTCTGTGGATTTGGCCCGGTCCCAATTTTTTTTCGTCAATCTGTGGGATGGGAGGTCTCCTTTCAGGTTTGTTACCTCAGGTGTCCCAACCAAAGGGGAATTCCAAAGCAGAGCCCTGGGGAAGAGTGACGGGACAACCCAAACTATGGTTAAAATAGGGGCCTTAGCGGCATGGCAGACCCAATATGGTATCTCTTCATCCAGCCACTGAGAGGCCTTACTTGAGGACTGGGCTCAGGCTGAGGGTCACAATGTGTTTTTGTGACCAATGTGGCCCGCGAGCATGGGCGGGGCCTCATGGGCCACACTGGTTTCAACTACACTGAACTTTGGACAACATGCCAATCACAAGGTTTCTTGCCATGGGGAAGGAGTTCTGATTTCTGCATCATTTTGAACCCTGGGCAGTGGTTGGAGATAAGGTCTAGGTTCTGAAGCCTGAAAACCGCAGTTGGTAAGAGATGACGACCTAAGTCCATGGCCGGTCTGATGTGCTCAGTGGGCGGTTAGCTGCCTGGGTGTTGGTCAGGATGTTCGGGCTCAGGTTGTGTCAGACAGTGCATTAGTGCCCAGGTTAGACTATATAATTTGGGTACAGTGATTGCCGTGTAGGTTGATCCTCATTTGTGGTGCCTGGGAAGCTCATTAGGCGAGATATTTTTTCTAGAGGGCAGGCAGAGTGCTGCATTGTGGGTCCGGAATTGCCAAAATTGAGGGCTTCTGGGCAGGAGTGTGCGGACAGACGTCTGAGAACACAAGCTACACTTGGGCTTCAGGCCGAGGGCACGGCAGGTACCCGCTGCAGATCTGAACCAATATCTCTTGCATCTGAAGTCACGGCGAGGTTCAGACTTTGGCTCAGGTTGGAGTTTCTGTGCATGACTGCCCTTTCATGAACGGAGCGGAATCTCAAGGCCATGCAGGTTTTCCCACGTTGGGAGTTGTGGGATGCCCACTTCAAGGATTCCTTCTGCGGGACAATTGAGACCTGTTGGACAGCTCCAGGACATCCCATATGGAAGGACCCCAGAGCACTGTTGGAGGATGGATGCCAGGGAAGCCTGCCTCGCATTCCAATTGTCTCCTAGCAACAAGGCAGTTGTGGTTGGTTGGTCTTCGGGAGTATCCGGGGTGGCTGAGTTGAAATGGACTTTCCTGAGGATGGGGCCTAATATGTGTTTGTGTCCTGGAGGGCCTTGGAATGGGGTGGTGGCCCTGGGACCCTGAAGTATTCTCCTAAGGTTTTGACATAGCTCCCATGCACAAGTTTCCTTGTGGAGACGAGATTTGTTCTGATGGGTGCCTTAGGAAACCCCGATGCTGGTCTTGGGATCCAGGCTTTTGAGGAGACATGCCTGCAAACCAATGACTTGGATCCGATTATGGACTAGGGTTTTTTCTGGTTACATCTTCCTCTATGGAGAGATCAATCTATGATATGAGTGGATGTAGATGCTCAACTTGTGTCAGACCGCCCTTGTATGTCCCGGGAGACCTACACTATTGGGATGGCCGCGGGGACTTTGGAGGGTTCACCTAATTTGTACGATTTTGGACAATTAAATGGGCAGAATTCCCATGCATGGGGTAGGCACAGTCCTAATGTCTGGCTCCAGGGGCCCCAGCCTTGAGGTTGTGTGGCCCAGGACTTTGAGGACAGAAGTTGAAAACACAAACTCAGCTTAGGTTTGGGGACGTAGGTATGGCAGGCCCAATCTACAAACCATAAGAAGAACTCTTAGGATATGAAGAAAGAGCGAGTCTGAGGCGCTTGCTCAGGCTTTTGTCTCTGGATTTTGTATCTACGATGGCCGTGGAATGCTGGGAGGCCTCATGGGCCATGGACGGAACTTCGACTCTGTGTATTTGGCCCGTTCCCAATTGTTTTTCGTCAATCAGTCGGTTGGGAAGTCGCCTTTAAGGTTTGTTAGCTCAGGTGTCCCAACCAAAGAGCAATTCCAAAGCAGAGACCTGGGGAAGAGTGAAGGGACAACCCAAACTATGGTTAAAAATTGGGGCCTAGGGCCATGGCAGGCCCAATATGCTGTCTCTTCATCCAGCCACTGAGAGGCCTTACTTGAGGACTGGGCTCAGGCTGAGGGTCACAATGTGTGTTTGTCACCAATGTGGCCTGCGAGCATGGGCGGGGCCTCTTGGGCCACACTGGTTTCAACTACACTGAACTTTGGAGAACATGTCAATCACAAGGTCTCTTGCCATGGGGAAGGAGTTCTGATTTCTGCATCATTTTCAACCCTGGGCAGTGGTTGGAGATAAGGTCTAGGTTCTGAAGCCTGAAAACCGCAGTTGGGAAGAGTCGACGACATAAGGCCTGGGAGGGTCTGATGCGCTCAGTGTGCGGTCAGCTGCCTGGGAGTTGGTCAGGAGGTTCGGGCTCAGGTTGTGTCAGACAGTGCATTAGTGCCCAGGTTAGACTATATAATTTGGGTACAGTCGAGTGCCGTGTAGGTTGATCATCCTTTGAGGTGCCTGTGCAGCTCATTAGGCGAGATATTTTTTCTAGAGGGCAGGCAGAGTGCTGCATTGTGGGTCCGGAATTGCCAAACGTGAGGGCTTCTCCGCCAGGAGTGTGAGGACAGAGGTCTGAGAACACAAGCTAGACTTGGGCTTCAGGACGAGTGCACGGTAGGTACCCCAGCAGATCTGTACCAGTATCTCATGCATCTGAAGTCACGGCGAGGATCAGACGTTGGCTCAAGTTGGAGTTTATTTGCATGGCTGCCCCTCCATGAACGGAGCGGAATCCCAAGGCCATTGAAGTTTTCCCACGTTTGGAGATGTGGGATGCCCCCTTCAAGGATTCTGTCTGTGGTACAATTGAGACCTGTTTGCGAGCTCCAGGACATCCCATATGGAAGGACTCCAGAGCACCGTTGAGGATGGATGCCAGGGATCCCGCCTCACATTCCAATTGACTTCTAGCAACAAGTCAGTTGAGATCGGATGACTCCGCTGGAGCAACCGGGGTGGCTGAGTTGAAATGGACTTTCCTGAGGATGGGGACTAATGTGCGTTTGTGTCCATGAGGGCCTTGCCATGGGGCCGTGACACCGGGAACCTGAAGTATTCTCCTAAGATTTTGACATAGCTCCCATGCACAAGTTTCCTTGTGGAGACGAGATTTGTTCTGATGGGTGCCTCAGGAAACCCCCTATGCTTGTATTGGGATCCAGGCTTTTGAGGAGACATGCCTGTAAACCAAAGCAATGGATCCGATTGTGACCAAGGTTCCTTTCTGGTTCCATCTTCTTCTTTGGGGACATCCATCTATGGTATGAGTGGATGTAGATGCTCAGGTGTTGTCTGACCGCCCTTGTTTGTCCTGTGAGACCTACAGTATTGGGATGGCCTCAGGGAAATTGGAGGGTTCTTCTAATTTGTACGAATTTGGACAATGGAATGGGCAGAATTTCCATGCATTGTGTAACCACAGTCCTAATGTGTGTCTCCAGGGGCCCCAGCCTGGATAGTGTGTGGCCCAGGACTTTGAGGACAGAAGTCTGAAAACACAAACTCAGCTTAGGTTTGGGGACGTAGGTATGGCAGGCTTAATCTACAAACCATGGGAAGAACTCTTCAGGATATGAAGAAAGAGCGAGTCTGAGGCGCTTGTTCAGGCTTTTTTCTCTGGATTCTGTATCAAAGATTGCCGTGGAATGTGGGGAGGCCTCATGGGCCATGGACGAATATTCCTCTCTGTGGATTTGGCCCGGTCCCAATTTTTCTTCGTCAATCTGTGGGATGGGAGGTCTCCTTTCAGGTTTGTTACCTCAGGTGTCCCAACCAAAGGGGAATTCCAAAGCAGAGCCCTGGGGAAGAGTGACGGGACAACCCAAACTATGGTTAAAATAGGGGCCTTAGCGGCATGGCAGACCCAATATGGTATCTCTTCATCCAGCCACTGAGAGGCCTTACTTGAGGACTGGGCTCAGGCTGAGGGTCACAATGTGTTTTTGTGACCAATGTGGCCCGCGAGCATGGGCGGGGCCTCATGGGCCACACTGGTTTCAACTACACTGAACTTTGGACAACATGCCAATCACAAGGTTTCTTGCCATGGGGAAGGAGTTCTGATTTCTGCATCATTTTGAACCCTGGGCAGTGGTTGGAGATAAGGTCTAGGTTCTGAAGCCTGAAAACCGCAGTTGGTAAGAGATGACGACCTAAGTCCATGGCCGGTCTGATGTGCTCAGTGGGCGGTTAGCTGCCTGGGTGTTGGTCAGGATGTTCGGGCTCAGGTTGTGTCAGACAGTGCATTAGTGCCCAGGTTAGACTATATAATTTGGGTACAGTGATTGCCGTGTAGGTTGATCCTCATTTGTGGTGCCTGGGAAGCTCATTAGGCGAGATATTTTTTCTAGAGGGCAGGCAGAGTGCTGCATTGTGGGTCCGGAATTGCCAAAATTGAGGGCTTCTGGGCAGGAGTGTGCGGACAGACGTCTGAGAACACAAGCTACACTTGGGCTTCAGGCCGAGGGCACGGCAGGTACCCGCTGCAGATCTGAACCAATATCTCTTGCATCTGAAGTCACGGCGAGGTTCAGACTTTGGCTCAGGTTGGAGTTTCTGTGCATGACTGCCCTTTCATGAACGGAGCGGAATCTCAAGGCCATGCAGGTTTTCCCACGTTGGGAGTTGTGGGATGCCCACTTCAAGGATTCCTTCTGCGGGACAATTGAGACCTGTTGGACAGCTCCAGGACATCCCATATGGAAGGACCCCAGAGCACTGTTGGAGGATGGATGCCAGGGAAGCCTGCCTCGCATTCCAATTGTCTCCTAGCAACAAGGCAGTTGTGGTTGGTTGGTCTTCGGGAGTATCCGGGGTGGCTGAGTTGAAATGGACTTTCCTGAGGATGGGGCCTAATATGTGTTTGTGTCCTGGAGGGCCTTGGAATGGGGTGGTGGCCCTGGGACCCTGAAGTATTCTCCTAAGGTTTTGACATAGCTCCCATGCACAAGTTTCCTTGTGGAGACGAGATTTGTTCTGATGGGTGCCTTAGGAAACCCCGATGCTGGTCTTGGGATCCAGGCTTTTGAGGAGACATGCCTGCAAACCAATGACTTGGATCCGATTATGGACTAGGGTTTTTTCTGGTTACATCTTCCTCTATGGAGAGATCAATCTATGATATGAGTGGATGTAGATGCTCAACTTGTGTCAGACCGCCCTTGTATGTCCCGGGAGACCTACACTATTGGGATGGCCGCGGGGACTTTGGAGGGTTCACCTAATTTGTACGATTTTGGACAATTAAATGGGCAGAATTCCCATGCATGGGGTAGGCACAGTCCTAATGTCTGGCTCCAGGGGCCCCAGCCTTGAGGTTGTGTGGCCCAGGACTTTGAGGACAGAAGTTGAAAACACAAACTCAGCTTAGGTTTGGGGACGTAGGTATGGCAGGCCCAATCTACAAACCATAAGAAGAACTCTTAGGATATGAAGAAAGAGCGAGTCTGAGGCGCTTGCTCAGGCTTTTGTCTCTGGATTTTGTATCTACGATGGCCGTGGAATGCTGGGAGGCCTCATGGGCCATGGACGGAACTTCTACTCTGTGTATTTGGCCCGTTCCCAATTGTTTTTCGTCAATCAGTCGGTTGGGAAGTCGCCTTTAAGGTTTGTTAGCTCAGGTGTCCCAACCAAAGAGCAATTCCAAAGCAGAGACCTGGGGAAGAGTGAAGGGACAACCCAAACTATGGTTAAAAATTGGGGCCTAGGGCCATGGCAGGCCCAATATGCTGTCTCTTCATCCAGCCACTGAGAGGCCTTACTTGAGGACTGGGCTCAGGCTGAGGGTCACAATGTGTGTTTGTCACCAATGTGGCCTGCGAGCATGGGCGGGGCCTCTTGGGCCACACTGGTTTCAACTACACTGAACTTTGGAGAACATGTCAATCACAAGGTTTCTTGCCATGGGGAAGGAGTTCTGATTTCTGCATCATTTTCAACCCTGGGCAGTGGTTGGAGATAAGGTCTAGGTTCTGAAGCCTGAAAACCGCAGTTGGGAAGAGTCGACGACATAAGGCCTGGGAGGGTCTGATGCGCTCAGTGTGCGGTCAGCTGCCTGGGAGTTGGTCAGGAGGTTCGGGCTCAGGTTGTGTCAGACAGTGCATTAGTGCCCAGGTTAGACTATATAATTTGGGTACAGTCGAGTGCCGTGTAGGTTGATCATCCTTTGAGGTGCCTGTGCAGCTCATTAGGCGAGATATTTTTTCTAGAGGGCAGGCAGAGTGCTGCATTGTGGGTCCGGAATTGCCAAACGTGAGGGCTTCTCCGCCAGGAGTGTGAGGACAGAGGTCTGAGAACACAAGCTAGACTTGGGCTTCAGGACGAGTGCACGGTAGGTACCCCAGCAGATCTGTACCAGTATCTCATGCATCTGAAGTCACGGCGAGGATCAGACGTTGGCTCAAGTTGGAGTTTATTTGCATGGCTGCCCCTCCATGAACGGAGCGGAATCCCAAGGCCATTGAAGTTTTCCCACGTTTGGAGATGTGGGATGCCCCCTTCAAGGATTCTGTCTGTGGTACAATTGAGACCTGTTTGCGAGCTCCAGGACATCCCATATGGAAGGACTCCAGAGCACCGTTGAGGATGGATGCCAGGGATCCCGCCTCACATTCCAATTGACTTCTAGCAACAAGTCAGTTGAGATCGGATGACTCCGCTGGAGCAACCGGGGTGGCTGAGTTGAAATGGACTTTCCTGAGGATGGGGACTAATGTGCGTTTGTGTCCATGAGGGCCTTGCCATGGGGCCGTGACACCGGGAACCTGAAGTATTCTCCTAAGATTTTGACATAGCTCCCATGCACAAGTTTCCTTGTGGAGACGAGATTTGTTCTGATGGGTGCCTCAGGAAACCCCCTATGCTTGTATTGGGATCCAGGCTTTTGAGGAGACATGCCTGTAAACCAAAGCAATGGATCCGATTGTGACCAAGGTTCCTTTCTGGTTCCATCTTCTTCTTTGGGGACATCCATCTATGGTATGAGTGGATGTAGATGCTCAGGTGTTGTCTGACCGCCCTTGTTTGTCCTGTGAGACCTACAGTATTGGGATGGCCTCAGGGAAATTGGAGGGTTCTTCTAATTTGTACGAATTTGGACAATGGAATGGGCAGAATTTCCATGCATTGTGTAGGCACAGTCCTAATGTGTGTCTCCAGGGGCCCCAGCCTGGATAGTGTGTGGCCCAGGACTTTGAGGACAGAAGTCTGAAAACACAAACTCAGCTTAGGTTTGGGGACGTAGGTATGGCAGGCTTAATCTACAAACCATGGGAAGAACTCTTCAGGATATGAAGAAAAGCGAGTCTGAGGCGCTTGTTCAGGCTTTTTTCTCTGGATTCTGTATCAAAGATTGCCGTGGAATGTGGGGAGGCCTCATGGGCCATGGACGAATATTCCTCTCTGTGGATTTGGCCCGGTCCCAATTTTTTTTCGTCAATCTGTGGGATGGGAGGTCTCCTTTCAGGTTTGTTACCTCAGGTGTCCCAACCAAAGGGGAATTCCAAAGCAGAGCCCTGGGGAAGAGTGACGGGACAACCCAAACTATGGTTAAAATAGGGGCCTTAGCGGCATGGCAGACCCAATATGGTATCTCTTCATCCAGCCACTGAGAGGCCTTACTTGAGGACTGGGCTCAGGCTGAGGGTCACAATGTGTTTTTGTGACCAATGTGGCCCGCGAGCATGGGCGGGGCCTCATGGGCCACACTGGTTTCAACCACACTGAACTTTGGACAACATGCCAATCACAAGGTTTCTTGCCATGGGGAAGGAGTTCTGATTTCTGCATCATTTTGAACCCTGGGCAGTGGTTGGAGATAAGGTCTAGGTTCTGAAGCCTGAAAACCGCAGTTGGTAAGAGATGACGACCTAAGGCCATGGCCGGTCAGATGTGCTCAGTGGGCGGTTAGCTGCCTGGGTGTTGGTCAGGATGTTCGGGCTCAGGTTGTGTCAGACAGTGCATTAGTGCCCAGGTTAGACTATATAATTTGGGTACAGTGATTGCCGTGTAGGTTGATCCTCATTTGTGGTGCCTGGGAAGCTCATTAGGCAAGATATTTTTTCTAGAGGGCAGGCAGAGTGCTGCATTGTGGGTCCGGAATTGCCAAAATTGAGGGCTTCTGGGCAGGAGTGTGCGGACAGACGTCTGAGAACACAAGCTACACTTGGGCTTCAGGCCGAGGGCACGGCAGGTACCCCCTGCAGATCTGAACCAATATCTCATGCATCTGAAGTCACGGCGAGGTTCAGAATTTGGCTCAGGTTGGAGTTTCTGTGCATGACTGCCCTTTCATGAACGGAGCGGAATCTCAAGGCCATGCAGGTTTTCCCACGTTTGGAGTTGTGGGATGCCCCCTCTAGGATTCCTTCTGCGAGACAATTGAGACCTGTTGGGCAGCTCCAGGACATCACATATGGAATGACTCCAGAGCACCGTTGGAGGATGGATGACAGGGAAACCGCCTCGCATTTGAATTGTCTCCTAGCAACAAGACTGTTGATTTCTGATAACTCTGAGGAGCAGCCGGGGTGGCTAAGTTGAAATGGACTTTCCCGAGGATGGGGCCTAATGTGTGTTTGTGTCCATGAGGGCCTTGGAATGAGGCGGTGGCACTGGGACCCTGAAGTATTCTCCTAAGCTTTTGACCTATCACCCATGCACAAGTTTCCTTTTGGAGACAAGATTTGTTCTGATGGGTGCCTCAAGAAACCCCATATGCTGCTATTGGAATCCATACTTTTGAGGAGACATGCCTGTAAACCAAGCAATGGATACGATTATGGCATAGGGTCCTGTCTGGTTCCATCTTCTTCTCTGCGGACATCCATCTATGGTATGAGAGGAGGTAGATGCTCAGCTGGTGTCAGACCGCCCTTGTTTGACCCGGGATATCTCCACTATTGGGATGGCCTCAGGGACTTTGAAGGGTTCTCCTAATTTGTACGATTTTGGACAATGGAATGGGTAGAATTCCCATGCATGGGGTAGGCACAGTCCTAATGTGTGGCTCCAGGGACCCTAACCTGGAAGGTGTGTTTCAACTACACTGAACTTTGGAGAACATGTCAATCACAAGGTCTCTTGTCATGGGGAAGGAGTTCTGATTTCTGCATCATTTTCAACCCTGGGCAGTGGTTGGAGATAAGGTCTAGGTTCTGAAGCCTGAAAACCGCAGTTGGGAAGAGTCGACGACATAAGGCCTTGGAGGGTCTGATGCGCTCAGTGTGCGGTCAGCTGCCTGGGAGTTGGTCAGGAGGTTCGGGCTCAGGTTGTGTCAGACAGTGCATTAGTGCCCAGGTTAGACTATATAATTTGGGTACAGTCGAGTGCCGTGTAGGTTGATCATCATTTGAGGTGCCTGTGCAGCTCATTAGGCGAGATATTTTTTCTAGAGGGCAGGCAGAGTGCTGCATTGTGGGTCCGGAATTGCCAAACATAAGGGCTTCTCCGCCAGGAGTGTGAGGGCAGAAGTCTGAGAACACAAGCTAGACTTGGGCTTCAGGACGAGTGTACGGTAGGTACCCCAGCAGATCTGTACCAGTATCTCATGCATCTGAAGTCACGGCGAGGATCAGACGTTGGCTCAAGTTGGAGTTTATTTGCATGACTGCCCCTCCATGAACGGAGCGGAATCCCAAGGCCATGGAGGTTTTCCCACGTTGGGAGATGTGGGATGCCCCCTTCAAGGATTCTGTCTGTGGGACAATTGAGACCTGTTTGCGAGCTCCAGGACATCCCATATGGAAGAACTCCAGAGCACCGTTGAGGATGGATGCCAGGGATCCCGCCTCACATTCCAATTGACTTCTAGCAACAAGTCAGTTGAGATCGGATGACTCCGCCGGAGCAAGCGGGGTGGCTGAGTTGAAATGGACTTTCCTGAGGATGGGGACTAATGTGCGTTTGTGTCCATGAGGGCCTTGCCATGGGGCCGTGGCACCGGGAACCTGAAGTATTCTCCTAAGATTTTGACATAGCTCCCATGCACAAGTTTCCTTGTGGAGACGAGATTTGTTCTGATGGGTGCCTCAGGAAACCCCCTATGCTTGTATTGGGATCCAGGCTTTTGAGGAGACATGCCTGTAAACCAAAGCAATGGATCCGATTGTGACCAAGGTTCCTTTCTGGTTCCATCTTCTTCTTTGGGGACATCCATCTATGGTATGAGTGGATGTAGATGCTCAGGTGTTGTCTGACCGCTCTTGTTTGTCCTGTGAGACTTACAGTATTGGGATGGCCTCAGGGAAATTGGAAGGTTCTTCTAATTTGTACGAATTTGGACAATGGAATGGGCAGAATTTCCATGCATCGTGTAGGCACAGTCCTAATGTGTGTCTCCAGGGGCCCCAGCCTGGATGGTGTGTGGCCCAGGACTTTGAGGACAGAAGTCTGAAAACACAAACTCAGCTTAGGTTTGGGGACGTAGGTATGGCAGGCTTAATCTACAAACCATGGGAAGAACTCTTCAGGATATGAAGAAAGAGCGAGTCTGAGGCGCTTGCTCAGGCTTTTTTCTCTGGATTCTGTATCAAAGATTGCCGTGGAATGTGGGGAGGCCTCATGGGCCATGGACGAATATTCCTCTCTTTGGATTTGGCCCGGTCCCAATTTTTTTTCGTCAATCTGTGGGATGGGAGGTCTCCTTTCAGGTTTGTTACCTCAGGTGTCCCAACCAAAGGGGAATTCAAAAAGCAGAGCCCTGGGGAAGAGTGACGGGACAACCCAAACTATGGTTAAATATTGGGGCCTACGGTCATGGCAGGCCCAATATGCTCTCTCTTCATCCAGCCACTGTGTGGCCTTACTTGTGGACTGGGCTCAGGCTGAGGGTCACAATGTGTTTTTGTGACCAATGTGGCCCGCGAGCATGGGCGGGGCCTCATGGGCCACACTGGTTTCAACTACACTGAACTTTGGACAACATGCCAATCACAAGGTTTCTTGCCATGGGGAAGGAGTTCTGATTTCTGCATCATTTTGAACCCTGAGCAGTGGTTGGAGATAACGTTAATTTCTGAAGCCTGAAAACCGCAGTTGGTAAGAGATGACGACCTAAGGCCATGGCCGGTCTGATATGCTCAGTGGGCGGTTAGCTGCCTGGGTGTTGGTCAGGAGGTTCGGGCTCAGGTTGTGTCAGACAGTGCATTAGTGCCCAGGTTAGACTATATAATTTTGGTACAGTGATTGCCGTGTAGGTTGATCCTCATTTGTGGTGCCTGGGAAGCTCATTAGGCAAGATATTTTTTTCTAGTGTGCCGGCAGAGTGCTGAATTTTGTGTCCGGAATTGCAAACATGAGGGCTTCTGGGCCAGGAGTGTGAGGACAGAAGTCTGAGAACACAAGCTAGACTTGGGCTTCAGGCCGAGGGCACGACAGGTACCCCCTGCAGATCTGAACCAATACCTCATGCATCTGAAGTCAGGGCAGGATAAGATGTTGGCACAGGTTGGAGTTTCTGTTCATGACTGCCCCTTCATGAACGGAGCAGAATCTCAAGACCATGGAGGTTTTCCCACGTTGGGAGTTGTGGGATGCCCCCTTCTAGGATTCCTTCTGTGAGACCATTGAGACCTGTTGGGCAGCTCCAGGATATCACATATGGAATGACTCCAGAGCACCGTTGGAGGATGGATGACCGGGAAACCGCCTCGCATTCCAATTGTCTCCTAGCAACAAGACTGTTGATTTCTGATAACTCTGCGGAGCAACTGGGGTGGCTAAGTTGAAATGGACTTTCCCGAGGATGGGGCCTAATGTGTGTTTGTGTCCATGAGGGCCATGGAATGAGGCGGTGGCACCGGGACCCTGAAGTATTCTCCTAAGCTTTTGACCTATCACCCATGCACAAGTTTCCTTGTGGAGACAAGATTTGTTCTGATGGGTGCCTCAAGAAACCCAATATGCTGCTATTGGAATCCAGACTTTTGAGGAGACATGCCTGTAAACCAAGCAATGGATCCGATTATGGCCTAGGGTCCTGTCTGGTTCCATCTTCTTCTCTGCGGACATCCATCTATGGTATGAGAGGAGGTAGATGCTCAGCTGGTGTCAGACCGCCCTTGTTTGACCCGGGATATCTCCACTATTGGGATGGGGTCAGGGACTTTGAAGGGTTCTCCTAATTTGTACGATTATGGACAATGGAATGGGCAGAATTCCCATGCATGGGGTAGGCACAGTCCTAATGTGTGGCTCCAGGGACCCTAACCTGGAGGGTGTGTGGCCCAAGACTTTGAGGATAGAAGTCTGAAAACACAAACACAGCTTAGGTTTGGGGACGTAGGTATGGCAGGCCCAATCTAGAAACCATGAGAAGAACTCTTCAGGATATGAAGAAAGAGCGAGTCTGAGGCGCTTGCTCAGGCTCTTGTCTCTGGATTTTGTATCAACGATGGCCGTGGAATGTGGAGAGTCCTGATGGGCCATGGACGAAACTTCCTCTCTGTGGATATGGCACGGTACCAATTGTTATTCGTCAATCTGTGGGATGGGAGGTCTCCGTTCAGTATTGTTCCCTCAGGTGTCCCAGCCAAAGAGGATATCCAAGGCAGAGCCCTGGGGAAGAGTGAAGGGACAAACAAAACTATGGTAAAACATTGGGGCCTAGGGGCATGGCCGGCCCAATATGCTGTCTCTTCATCCAGCCCTGAGAAGCCTTACTTGAGGACTGGGCTCAGGCTGAGGGTCACAATGTGTGTTTGTCACCAATGTGGCCCGCGAGCATGGGCGGGGCTTGTTGGGACACACTGGTTTCAACTACACTGAAGTTTGGATGACATGCCAACCACAAGGTCTGTTGCCATGGGGAAGGAGTTCTGATTTCTGCATCATTTTCAAACCAGGGCAGTGGTTGGAGATAAGGTCTAGGATCTGAAGCCTGAAAACCACAGTTGGGAAGAGTCAACGTCATAAGGCCTTGGAGGGTCTGATGCGCTCAGTGTGCGGTCAGCTGCCTGGGTGTTGGTCAGGAGTTCGGGCTCAGGTTGTGTCAGACAGTGCATTAGTGCCCAGGTTAGACTATATAATTTGGGTATAGTCGAGAGCCGTGTAGGTTGATCCTCATTTGAGGTGCCTGTGCAGCTCATTAGGCGAGATATTTTTTCTAGGGGGCAGGCAGAGTGCTGCATTGTGGGTCCGGAATTGCCAAACTTGAGGGCTTCTGGGCAGGAGTGTGCGGACAGACATCTGAGAACACAAGCTACACTTGGGCTTCAGTCCAAGGGCACGGCAGATACCCCCTGCAGATCTTAACCAATATCTCATGCATCTGAAGTCACGGCGAGGTTCAGACTTTGGCTCAGGTTGGAGTTTCTGTGCATGACTGCCCCTTCATGAACGGAGCGGAATCTCAAGGCCATGCAGGTTTTCCCACGTTGGGAGTTGTGGGATGCCCCCTTCAAGGATTCCTTCTGCGGGACAATTGAGACCTGTTGGACAGCTCCAGGACATCCCATATGGAATGACTCCAGAGCACTGTTGGAGGATGGATGCCAGGGAAGCCCGCCTCGCATTCCAATTGTCTCCTAGCAACAAGGCAGTTGTGGTTGGTTGGTCTTCGGGAGTATCCGGGGTGGCTGAGTTGAAATGGACTTTCCTGAGGATGGGGCCTAATATGTGTTTGTGTCCAGGAGGGCCTTGGAATGGGGCGGTGGCCCTGGGACCCTGAAGTATTCTCCTAAGGTTGACATAGCTCCCATGCACAAGTTTCCTTGTGGAGACGATATTTGTTCTGATGGGTGCCTCAGGAAACCCCGATGCTGGACTTGGGATCCAGGCTTTTGAGGAGACATGCCTGCAAACCAATGCCTTGGATCCGATTATGGACTAGGGTTTTTTCTGGTTACATCTTCCTCTATGGAGAGATCAATCTATGATATGAGTGGATGTAGATGCTCAACTTGTGTCAGACCGCCCTTGTATGTCCCGGGAGACCTACACTATTGGGATGGCCGCGGGGACTTTGGAGGGTTCTCCTAATTTGTACGATTTTGGACAATTAAATGGGCAGAATTCCCATGCATGGGGTAGGCACAGTCCTAATGTCTGGCTCCAGGGGCCCCAGCCTTGAGGTTGTGTGGCCCAGGACTTTGAGGACAGAAGTTGAAAACACAAACTCAGCTTAGGTTTGGGGACATAGGTATGGCAGGCCCAATCTACAAACCATGAGAAGAAGTCTTAGGATATGAAGAAAGAGCGAGTCTGAGGCGCTTGCTCAGGCTTTTGTCTCTGGATTTTGTATCTACGATGGCCGTGGAATGCTGGGAGGCCTCATGGGCCATGGACGGAACTTCCTCTCTGTGTATTTGGCCCGTTCCCAATTGTTTTTCGTCAATCAGTCGGTTGGGAAGTCGCCTTTCAGGTTTGTTAGCTCAGGTGTCCCAACCAAAGAGCAATTCCAAAGCAGAGACCTGGGGAAGAGTGACGGGACAACCCAAACTATGGTTAAAAATTGGGGCCTAGGGCCATGGCAGGCCCAATATGCTGTCTCTTCATCCAGCCACTGAGAGGCCTTACTTGAGGACTGGGCTCAGGCTGAGGGTCACAATGTGTGTTTGTCACCAATGTGGCCCGCGAGCATGGGCAGGGCCTCTTGGGCCACACTGGTTTCAACTACACTGAACTTTGGAGAACATGTCAATCACAAGGTCTCTTGCCATGGGGAAGGAGTTCTGATTTCTGCATCATTTTCAACCCTGGGCAGTGTTTGGAGATAAGGTCTAGGTTCTGAAGCCAAAAACCGCAGTTGGGAAGAGTCGACGACATAAGGCCTTGGAGGGTCTGATGCGCTCAGTGTGCGGTCAGCTGCCTGGGAGTTGGTCAGGAGGTTCGGGCTCAGGTTGTGTCAGACAGTGCATTAGTGCCCAGGTTAGACTATATAATTTGGGTACAGTCGAGTGCCGTGTAGGTTGATCATCATTTGAGGTGCCTGTGCAGCTCATTAGGCGAGATATTTTTTCTAGAGGGCAGGCAGAGTGCTGCATTGTGGGTCCGGAATTGCCGAACGTGAGGGCTTCTCCGCCAGGAGTGTGAGGACAGAAGTCTGAGAACACAAGCTAGACTTGGGCTTCAGGACGAGTGCACGTAGGTACCCCAGCAGATCTGTACCAGTATCTCATGCATCTGAAGTCACGGCGAGGATCAGACGTTGGCTCAATTTGGAGTTTATTTGCATGACTGCCCCTCCATGAACGGAACGGAATCCCAAGGCCATGGAGGTTTTCCCACGTTGGGAGATGTGGGATGCCCCCTTCAAGGATTCTGTCTGTGGGACAATTGAGACCTGTTTGCGAGCTCCAGGACATCCCATATGGAAGGACTCCAGAGCACCGTTGAGGATGGATGCCAGGGATCCCGCCTCACATTCCAATTGACTTCTAGCAACAAGTCAGTTGAGATCGGATGACTCCGCCGGAGCAACCGGGGTGGCTGAGTTGAAATGGACTTTCCTGAGGATGGGGACTAATGTGCGTTTGTGTCCATGAGGGCCTTGCCATGGGGCCGTGGCACCAGGAACCTGAAGTATTCTCCTAAGATTTTGACATAGCTCCCATGCACAAGTTTCCTTGTGGAGACGAGATTTGTTCTGATGGGTGCCTCAGGAAACCCCCTATGCTTGTATTGGGATCCAGGCTTTTGAGGAGACATGCCTGTAAACCAAAGCAATGGATCCGATTGTGACCAAGGTTCCTTTCTGGTTCCATCTTCTTCTTTGGGGACATCCATCTATGGTATGAGTGGATGTAGATGCTCAGGAGTTGTCTGACCTCCCTTGTTTGTCCTGTGAGACCTACAGTATTGGGATGGCCTCAGGGAAATTGGAGGGTTCTTCTAATTTTTACGAATTTGGACAATGGAATGGGCAGAATTTCCATGCATCGTGTAGGCACAGTCCTAATGTGTGTCTCCAGGGGCCCCAGGCTGGATGGTGTGTGGCCCAGGACTTTGAGGACAGAAGTCTGAAAACACAAACTCAGCTTAGGTTTGGGGACGTAGGTATGGCAGGCTTAATCTACAAACCATGGGAAGAACTCTTCAGGATATGAAGAAAGAGCGAGTCTGAGGCGCTTGCTCAGGCTTTTGTCTCTGGATTTTGTATCAAAGATTGCTGTGGAATGTGGGGAGGCCTCATGGGCCATGGACGAATATTCCTCTCTGTGGATTTGGCCCGGTCCCAATTGTTATTCGTCAATCTGTGGGATGGAAGGTCTCCTTTCAGTTTTGTTACCTCAGGTGTCCCAACCAAAGGGGAATTCCAAAGCAGAGCCCTGGGGAAGAGTGACGGGACAAACAAAGTATGGTAAAAAATTGGAGCCTAGGGGCATGGCAGGCCCAATATGGTATCTCTTCATCCAGCCACTGAGAAGCCACACTTGAGGAGTGGGCTCAGGCTGAGGGTCACAATGTGTGTTCATGACCAATGTGGTCCGCGAGCATGGGCGGGGCTTCATGGGACACACTGGTTTCAACTACACTGAACTTTGGACCACATGCCAATCACAAGGTTTCTTGCCATGGGGAAGGAGTTCTGATTTCTGCATCATTTTGAACCCTGGGCAGTGGTTGGAGATAACGTTAAGTTCTGAAGCCTGAAAACCGCAGTTGGTAAGAGATGACGACCTAAGTCCATGGCCGGTCTGATGTGCTCAGTGTGTGGTCAGCTGCCTGGGTGTTGGTCAGGAGTTTCGGGCCCAGGTTGTGTCAAACAGTGCATTAGTGCCCAGGTTAGACTATATAATTTGGGTACAGTCGAGTGCCGTGTAGGTTGATCCTCATTTGCGGTTCCTGGGCAGCTCATTAGGCTAATTATTTTTCCTAGAGTGAAGGCAGAGTGCTGCATTGTGGGTCCGGAATTGCCAAACGTGTGGGCTTCTGGGCCACGAGTGTGCGGACAGAAGTCTGAGAACACAAGCTAGACTTGGGCTTCAGGCCGAGGGCACGGCAGGTACACCCTGCAGATCTGAACCAATCTTTCATGCATCTGAAGTCACGGCGAGGATCAGACGTTGGCTCAAGTTGGAGTTTCTTTGCATTACTGCCCCTTCATGAACGGAGCAGAATCTCAAGGCTATGGAAGTTTTCCCAGGTTGGGAGTAGTGGGATGCCCCCTTCAAGGATTCCTTCTCCGGGAAAATTGAGACCTGTTGGGCAGCAGCAGGACTTCCAGTATGGAATGACTCCATCGCACCGTTCGAGGATGGATGCCAGGGAAGCCCGCCTCGCATTCCAATTGTCTCCTAGCAACAAGACAGTTGAGATCTGATGGCTCTGCCGGAGCAACCGGGTAGGCTGAGTTGAAATGGACTTTCCTGAGGATGGGGCCTAAAGTGTGTTTGTGTCCATGAGGGCCTTGGAATGGGGCGGTGGCACCGGGACCCTGAAGTATTCTCCTAAGATTTTGACCTATCACCCATGCACAAGTTTCCTTGTGGAGACGAGATTTGTTCCGATGGTTGCCTCAGAAAACTCCCTATGCTGGTATTGGAATCCAGGCATTTGAGGAGACATGCCTGTAAACCAAAGCAATGGATCCGATTATGGCCTATGGTCCTGTCTGGTTCCATCTTCTTCTCTGGGGACATCCATCTATAGTATGAGAGGAGGTAGATGCACACCCTTGTTTTTCCCGGGAGACCTACACTATTGGGATGGCCGCGGGGACTTTGGAGGGTTCTCCTAATTTGTACGATTTTGGACAATGGAATGGGCAGAATTCCCATGCATGGGGTAGGCACATCCTAATGTGTCGCTCCAGGGGTTTCAGCCTGGAGGGTGTGTGGCACAGGAATTTGAGGACAGAAGTCTGAAAACACAAACTCAGCTTAGGTTTGGGGACGTAGTTATGGCAGGCCCAATCTACAAACCATGAGAAGAACTCTTCAGGATATGAAGAAAGAGCGAGTGTGAGGCGCTTGCTCAGGCCTTTGTCTCTGGATTTTGTATTAACGATAGCCGTGGAATGTGGGGAGACCTCTTGGGCCATGGACGAAACTTCCTCTCTGTGGATTTGGCACAGTCCCAATTGTTTTTCATCAATCTGTGAGATGGGAGGTCTCCTTTCAGGTTTGTTTCCTCAGGTGTCTCAACCAAAGAGGAATTCCAAAGAGTGAAGGGACAACCCAAGCTATGGTTAAAATTTGGGGACTAGAGGCATGCCAGCCCCAATATTCTGTCTCTTCATCCAGCCACTGAGAGGCCTTATGAGGACTGGGCTCAGGCTGAGGGTCACAATGTGTGTTAGTGACCAATGTGGCCCGAGAGCATGGGCGGGGCCTCATGGGCCACACTGGTTTCAACTACACTGAACTTTGGAGAACATGTCAATCACAAGGTCTCTTGCCATGGGGAAGGAGTTCTGATTTCTGCATCATTTTCAACCCTGGGCAGTGGTTGGAAATAAGGTCTTGGTTCTGAAGCCTGAAAACCGCAGTTGGGAAGAGATGACGAACTAAGGCCATGGCGGGTCTGATGTGTTCAGTGTGCGGTAGCTGCCTGGGTTTTGGTAAGGAGGTTCGAACTCAGGTTGTGTCAGACAGTACATTAGTGCCCAGGTTAGACTATATAATTGGGGTACATCGAGTGCCGTGTAGGTTGATCCTCATTTGAGGTGCATGGGCAGTATATTAGGCAAGATATTTTTTCTAGAGGGCAGGTAGAGTGCTGCATTTTGGGTCCGGAACTGCCAAACTCGAGGGCTTCTGGGCCAGGAGTGTGAGGACAGAAGTCTGAGAAAACAAGCTAGACTTGGGCTTCAGGCCGAGGTCATCACAGGTAACGACTGCAGATCTCTACCAATATCTCATGCATCCGAAGACACGGCGAGGATCAGACGTTGGCTCAGGTTGGAGTTTCTGTGCATGACTGCCCCTTCATGAACGGTGCGGAATCTCAAGGCCATGGAGGTTTTCCACGTTGGGAGTTGTGGGATGCCCCCTTCAAGGATTTCTTCTCAGGGACAATGAGACCTCTTGAGCTGCTCCAGGACATCCCATATGGAATGACTCCAGAGCACCGTTGGAGAATGTATGCCAGGGAAGCCCGCCTCGCATTCCAATTGTCTCCAAGCAACAAGACAGTTGAGATCTGATGGCGCATCGGGAGCAACTGGGGTGGCTGAGTTGAAATGGCCTTTCCTGAGGATGGTGCTAAAGTGTGTTTGTGTCCATGAGGGCCTTGGAATAAGGCGGGGGCACCGGGACCCTGAAGTATTCTCCTAAGCTTTTGACCTATCACCCATGCACAAGTTTCCTTGTTGAGACGAGATTTGTTCTGATGGGTGCCTCAAGAAACCCCATATGCTGCTATTGGAATCCAGACTTTTGAGGAGACATGCCTGTAAACCAAGCAATGGATCCGATTATGGCCTAGGGTCCTGTCTGGTTCCATCTTCTTCTCTGCAGACATCCATCTATGGTATGAGAGGAGGTAGATGCTCCGCTGGTGTCAGAACGCCCTTCTTTGTCCCGGGAGACCTACACTATTGGGATGGCCTCGGGGACTTTGGAGGGTTCTCCTAATTTGTACAATTTTGGACAATGGAATGGGCAGAATTCCCAAGCATGGGGTAGGCACAGTCCTAATGTCTGGCTCCAGGGACCCTAACCTGGAGGGTGTGTTGCCCGAGACTTTGAGGACAGATCTCTGAAAACACAAACTCAGCTTAGCTTTTGGGACGTAGGTATGGCAGGCCCAATCTACAAACCATGAGAAGAACTCTTAAGGATATGAAGAAAGAGCGAGTCTGAGGTGCTTGCTCAGGCTTTTGTCTCTGGATTTTGTATCAACGATGACCGTGGAATGTGGAGAGGCCTCATGGGCCATGGAAGAATCTTCCTATTGTGGATTTGGCCCGGTCCCAATTGTTATTCGTCAATCTGTGGGATGGGTGGTCTCCTTTCAGTTTTGTTACATCAGGTATCCCAACCAAAGAGGAATTCCAAGGCAGAGCCCTGGGGAAGAGTGAAGGGACAAACAAAACTATGGTAAAATATTGGGGCCTAGGGGCATGGCGGGCCCAATATGCTGTCTCTTCATCCAGCCACTGAGAAGCCTTACTTGAGGACTGGGCTCAGGCTAAGGGTCAAAATGTGTGTTTGTCACCAATGTGGCCCGCCAGCATGGGCGGGGCTTTTTGGGACACACTGGTTTCAACTACACTGAAGTTTGGACGACATGCCAACCACAAGGTCTGTTGCCATGGGGAAGGAGTTCTGATTTCTGCATCATTTTCAACCCTGGGCAGTGGTTGGATATAAGGTCTAGGTTCTGAAGCCTGAAAAGCGCAGTTGGGAAGAGTCGACGACATAAGGCCTTGGAGGGTCTGATGCGCTCAGTGTGCGGTCAGCTGCCTGGGAGTTGGTCAGGAGGTTCGGGCTCAGGTTGTGTCAGACAGTGCATTAGTGCCCAGGTTAGACTATATAATTTGGGTATAGTCGAGAGCCGTGTAGGTTGATCCTCATTTGAGGTGCCTGGGCAGCTCATTAGGCGAGATATTTTTTCTAGAGGGCAGGCAGAGTGCTGCATTGTGGGTCTGGAATTGCCAAACTTGAGGGCTTCTGGGCAGGAGTGTGCGGACAGACGTCTGAGAACACAAGCTACACTTGGGCTTCAGGCCGAGGGCACGGCAGGTACACCCTGCAGATCTGAACCAATATCTCATGCATCTGAAGTCACGGCGAGGTTCAGACTTTGGCTCAGGTTGGAGTTTCTGTGCATGACTGCCCCTTCATGAACCGAGCGGAATCTCAAGGCCATGCAGGTTTTCCCACGTTGGGAGTTGTGGGATGCCCCCTTCAAGGATTCCTTCTGCGGAACAATTGAGACCTGTTGGACAGCTCCAGGACATCCCATATGGAATGACTCCAGAGCACTGTTGGAGGATGGATGCCAGGGAAGCCCGCCTCGCATTCCAATTGTCTCCTAGCAACAAGGCAGTTGTGGTTGGTTGGTCTTCGGGAGTATCCGGGGTGGCTGAGTTGAAATGGACTTTCCTGAGGATGGGGCCTAATATGTGTTTGTATCCAGGAGGGCCTTGGAATGGGGCGGTGGCCCTGGGACCATGAAGTATTCTCCTAAGGTTTTGACATAGCTCCCATGCACAAGTTTCCTTGTGGAGAGGAGATTTTTTCTGATGGGTGCCTCAGGAAACCCCGATGCTGGTCGTGGGATCCAGGCTTTTGAGGAGACATGCCTGCAAACCAATGCCTTGGATCCGATTATGGACTAGGGTTTTTTCTGGTTACATCTTCCTCTATGGAGAGATCAATCTATGATATGAGTGGATGTAGATGCTCAACTTGTGTCAGACCGCCCTTGTATGTCCCGGGAGACCTACACTATTGGGATGGCCGCGGGGACTTTGGAGGGTTCACCTAATTTGTACGATTTTGGACAATTAAATGGGCAGAATTCCCATGCATGGGGTAGGCACAGTCCTAATGTCTGGCTCCAGGGGCCCCAGCCTTGAGGTTGTGTGGCCCAGGACTTTGAGGACAGAAGTTGAAAACACAAACTCAGCTTAGGTTTGGGGACGTAGGTATGGCAGGCCCAATCTACAAACCATAAGAAGAACTCTTAGGATATGAAGAAAGAGCGAGTCTGAGGCGCTTGCTCAGGCTTTTGTCTCTGGATTTTGTATCTACGATGGCCGTGGAATGTTGGGAGGCCTCATGGGCCATGGACGGAACTTCCTCTCTGTGTATTTGGCCCGTTCCCAATTGTTTTTCTTCAATCAGTCGGTTGGGAAGTCGCCTTTCAGGTTTGTTAGCTCAGGTGTCCCAACCAAAGAGCAATTCCAAAGCAGAGACCTGGGGAAGAGTGAAGGGACAACCCAAACTATGGTTAAAAATTGGGGCCTAGGGCCATGGCAGGCCCAATATGCTGTCTCTTCATCCAGCCACTGAGAGGCCTTACTTGAGGACTGGGCTCAGGCTGAGGGTCACAATGTGTGTTTGTCACCAATTTGGCCCGCGAGCATGGGCAGGGCCTCTTGGGACACACTGGTTTCAACTACACTGAACTTTGGAGAACATGTCAATCACAAGGTCTCTTGCCATGGGGAAGGAGTTCTGATTTCTGCATCATTTTCAACCCTGGGCAGTGTTTGGAGATAAGGTCTAGGTTCTGAAGCCTGAAAACCGCAGTTGGGAAGAGTCGACGACATAAGGCCTTGGAGGGTCTGATGCGCTCAGTGTGCGGTCAGCTGCCTGGGAGTTGGTCAGGAGGTTCGGGCTCAGGTTGTGTCAGACAGTGCATTAGTGCCCAGGTTAGACTATATAATTTGGGTACAGTCGAGTGCCGTGTAGGTTGATCATCATTTGAGGTGCCTGTGCAGCTCATTAGGCGAGATATTTTTTCTAGAGGGCAGGCAGAGTGCTGCATTGTGGGTCCGGAATTGCCGAACGTGAGGGCTTCTCCGCCAGGAGTGTGAGGACAGAAGTCTGAGAACACAAGCTAGACTTGGGCTTCAGGACGAGTGCACGTAGGTACCCCAGCAGATCTGTACCAGTATCTCATGCATCTGAAGTCACGGCGAGGATCAGACGTTGGCTCAATTTGGAGTTTATTTGCATGACTGCCCCTCCATGAACGGAACGGAATCCCAAGGCCATGGAGGTTTTCCCACGTTGGGAGATGTGGGATGCCCCCTTCAAGGATTCTGTCTGTGGGACAATTGAGACCTGTTTGCGAGCTCCAGGACATCCCATATGGAAGGACTCCAGAGCACCGTTGAGGATGGATGCCAGGGATCCCGCCTCACATTCCAATTGACTTCTAGCAACAAGTCAGTTGAGATCGGATGACTCCGCCGGAGCAACCGGGGTGGCTGAGTTGAAATGGACTTTCCTGAGGATGGGGACTAATGTGCGTTTGTGTCCATGAGGGCCTTGCCATGGGGCCGTGGCACCAGGAACCTGAAGTATTCTCCTAAGATTTTGACATAGCTCCCATGCACAAGTTTCCTTGTGGAGACGAGATTTGTTCTGATGGGTGCCTCAGGAAACCCCCTATGCTTGTATTGGGATCCAGGCTTTTGAGGAGACATGCCTGTAAACCAAAGCAATGGATCCGATTGTGACCAAGGTTCCTTTCTGGTTCCATCTTCTTCTTTGGGGACATCCATCTATGGTATGAGTGGATGTAGATGCTCAGGAGTTGTCTGACCTCCCTTGTTTGTCCTGTGAGACCTACAGTATTGGGATGGCCTCAGGGAAATTGGAGGGTTCTTCTAATTTTTACGAATTTGGACAATGGAATGGGCAGAATTTCCATGCATCGTGTAGGCACAGTCCTAATGTGTGTCTCCAGGGGCCCCAGGCTGGATGGTGTGTGGCCCAGGACTTTGAGGACAGAAGTCTGAAAACACAAACTCAGCTTAGGTTTGGGGACGTAGGTATGGCAGGCTTAATCTACAAACCATGGGAAGAACTCTTCAGGATATGAAGAAAGAGCGAGTCTGAGGCGCTTGCTCAGGCTTTTTTCTCTGGATCCTGTATCAAAGATTGCCGTGGAATGTGGGGAGGCCTCATGGGCCATGGACGAATATTCCTCTCTGTGGATTTGGCCCGGTCCCAATTTTTTTTCGTCATCTGTGGGATGGGAGGTGTCCTTTCAGTTTTGTTACCTCAGGTGTCCCAACCAAAGGGGAATTCCAAAGCAGAGCCCTGGGGAAGAGTGACGGGAAAACCCAAACTATGGTTAAAATTGGGGCCTTAGGGGCATGGCAGACCCAATATGGTATCTCTTCATCCAGCCACTGAGAGGCCTTACTTGAGGACTGGGCTCAGGCTGAGGGTCACAATGTGTGTTCATGACCAATGTGGCCCGCGAGCATGGGCGGGGCCTCATGGGCCACACTGGTTTCAACTACACTGAACTTTGGACCACATGCCAATCACAAGGTTTCTTGCCATGGGGAAGGAGTTCTGATTTCTGCATCATTTTGAACCCTGGGCAGTGGTTGGAGATAACGTTAAGTTCTGAAGCCTGAAAACCGCAGTTGGGAAGAGATGACGACCTAAGGCCATGGCCGGTCTGATGTGCTCAGTGTGTGGTCAGCTGCCTGGGTGTTGGTCAGGAGTTTCGGGCCCAGGTTGTGTCAAACAGTGCATTAGTGCCCAGGTTAGACTATATAATTTGGGTACAGTCGAGTGCCGTGTAGGTTGATCCTCATTTGCGGTTCCTGGGCAGCTCATTAGGCTAATTATTTTTCCTAGAGTGAAGGCAGAGTGCTGCATTGTGGGTCCGGAATTGCCAAACGTGTGGGCTTCTGGGCCACGCGTGTGCGGACAGAAGTCTGAGAACACAAGCTAGACTTGGGCTTCAGGCCGAGGGCACGGCAGGTACACCCTGCACATCTGAACCAATCTTTCATGCATCTGAAGTCACGGCGAGGATCAGACGTTGGCTCAAGTTGGAGTTTCTTTGCATTACTGCCCCTTCATGAACGGAGCAGAATCTCAAGGCTATGGAAGTTTTCCCAGGTTGGGAGTAGTGGGATGCCCCCTTCAAGGATTCCTTCTCCAGGAAAATTGAGACCTGTTGGGCAGCAGCAGGACTTCCAGTATGGAATGACTTCAGAGCACCGTTCGAGGATGGATGCCAGGGAAGCCCGCCTCGCATTCCAATTGTCTCCTAGCAACAAGACAGTTGAGATCTGATGGCTCTGCCGGAGCAACCGGGTAGGCTGAGTTGAAATGGACTTTCCTGAGGATGGGGCCTAAAGTGTGTTTGTGTCCATGAGGGCCTTGGAATGGGGCGGTGGCACCGGGACCCTGAAGTATTCTCCTAAGATTTTGACCTATCACCCATGCACAAGTTTCCTTGTGGAGACGAGATTTGTTCCGATGGTTGCCTCAGAAAACTCCCTATGCTGGTATTGGAATCCAGGCATTTGAGGAGACATGCCTGTAAACCAAAGCAATGGATCCGATTATGGCCTATGGTCCTGTCTGGTTCCATCTTCTTCTCTGGGGACATCCATCTATAGTATGAGAGGAGGTAGATGCACACCCTTGTTTTTCCCGGGAGACCTACACTATTGGGATGGCTGCGGGGACTTTGGAGGGTTCTCCTAATTTGTACGATTTTGGACAATGGAATGGGCAGAATTCCCATGCATGGGGTAGGCACATCCTAATGTGTCGCTCCAGGGGTTTCAGCCTGGAGGGTGTGTGGCACAGGAATTTGAGGACAGAAGTCTGAAAACACAAACTCAGCTTAGGTTTGGGGACGTAGTTATGGCAGGCCCAATCTACAAACCATGAGAAGAACTCTTCAGGATATGAAGAAAGAGCGAGTGTGAGGCGCTTGCTCAGGCCTTTGTCTCTGGATTTTGTATTAACGATAGCCGTGGAATGTGGGGAGACCTCTTGGGCCATGGACGAAATTCCTCTCTGTGGATTTGGCACAGTCCCAATTGTTTTTCATCAATCTGTGAGATGGGAGGTCTCCTTTCAGGTTTGTTTCCTCAGGTGTCTCAACCAAAGAGGAATTCCAAAGAGTGAAGGGACAACCCAAGCTATGGTTAAAATTTGGGGACTAGAGGCATGCCAGCCCCAATATTCTGTCTCTTCATCCAGCCACTGAGAGGCCTTATGAGGACTGGGCTCAGGCTGAGGGTCACAATGTGTGTTAGTGACCAATGTGGCCCGAGAGCATGGGCGGGGCCTCATGGGCCACACTGGTTTCAACTACACTGAACTTTGGAGAACATGTCAATCACAAGGTCTCTTGCCATGGGGAAGGAGTTCTGATTTCTGCATCATTTTCAACCCTGGGCAGTGGTTGGAAATAAGGTCTTGGTTCTGAAGCCTGAAAACCGCAGTTGGGAAGAGATGACGAACTAAGGCCATGGCGGGTCTGATGTGTTCAGTGTGCGGTAGCTGCCTGGGTTTTGGTAAGGAGGTTCGAACTCAGGTTGTGTCAGACAGTACATTAGTGCCCAGGTTAGACTATATAATTGGGGTACATCGAGTGCCGTGTAGGTTGATCCTCATTTGAGGTGCATGGGCAGTATATTAGGCAAGATATTTTTTCTAGAGGGCAGGTAGAGTGCTGCATTTTGGGTCCGGAACTGCCAAACTCGAGGGCTTCTGGGCCAGGAGTGTGAGGACAGAAGTCTGAGAAAACAAGCTAGACTTGGGCTTCAGGCCGAGGTCATCACAGGTAACGACTGCAGATCTCTACCAATATCTCATGCATCCGAAGACACGGCGAGGATCAGACGTTGGCTCAGGTTGGAGTTTCTGTGCATGACTGCCCCTTCATGAACGGTGCGGAATCTCAAGGCCATGGAGGTTTTCCACGTTGGGAGTTGTGGGATGCCCCCTTCAAGGATTTCTTCTCAGGGACAATGAGACCTCTTGAGCTGCTCCAGGACATCCCATATGGAATGACTCCAGAGCACCGTTGGAGAATGTATGCCAGGGAAGCCCGCCTCGCATTCCAATTGTCTCCAAGCAACAAGACAGTTGAGATCTGATGGCGCATCGGGAGCAACTGGGGTGGCTGAGTTGAAATGGCCTTTCCTGAGGATGGTGCTAAAGTGTGTTTGTGTCCATGAGGGCCTTGGAATAAGGCGGGGGCACCGGGACCCTGAAGTATTCTCCTAAGCTTTTGACCTATCACCCATGCACAAGTTTCCTTGTTGAGACGAGATTTGTTCTGATGGGTGCCTCAAGAAACCCCATATGCTGCTATTGGAATCCAGACTTTTGAGGAGACATGCCTGTAAACCAAGCAATGGATCCGATTATGGCCTAGGGTCCTGTCTGGTTCCATCTTCTTCTCTGCAGACATCCATCTATGGTATGAGAGGAGGTAGATGCTCCGCTGGTGTCAGAACGCCCTTCTTTGTCCCGGGAGACCTACACTATTGGGATGGCCTCGGGGACTTTGGAGGGTTCTCCTAATTTGTACAATTTTGGACAATGGAATGGGCAGAATTCCCAAGCATGGGGTAGGCACAGTCCTAATGTCTGGCTCCAGGGACCCTAACCTGGAGGGTGTGTTGCCCGAGACTTTGAGGACAGATCTCTGAAAACACAAACTCAGCTTAGCTTTTGGGACGTAGGTATGGCAGGCCCAATCTACAAACCATGAGAAGAACTCTTAAGGATATGAAGAAAGAGCGAGTCTGAGGTGCTTGCTCAGGCTTTTGTCTCTGGATTTTGTATCAACGATGACCGTGGAATGTGGAGAGGCCTCATGGGCCATGGAAGAATCTTCCTATTGTGGATTTGGCCCGGTCCCAATTGTTATTCGTCAATCTGTGGGATGGGTGGTCTCCTTTCAGTTTTGTTACATCAGGTATCCCAACCAAAGAGGAATTCCAAGGCAGAGCCCTGGGGAAGAGTGAAGGGACAAACAAAACTATGGTAAAATATTGGGGCCTAGGGGCATGGCGGGCCCAATATGCTGTCTCTTCATCCAGCCACTGAGAAGCCTTACTTGAGGACTGGGCTCAGGCTAAGGGTCAAAATGTGTGTTTGTCACCAATGTGGCCCGCCAGCATGGGCGGGGCTTTTTGGGACACACTGGTTTCAACTACACTGAAGTTTGGACGACATGCCAACCACAAGGTCTGTTGCCATGGGGAAGGAGTTCTGATTTCTGCATCATTTTCAACCCTGGGCAGTGGTTGGAGATAAGGTCTAGGTTCTGAAGCCTGAAAACCGCAGTTGGGAAGAGTCGACGACATAAGGCCTTGGAGGGTCTGATGCGCTCAGTGTGCGGTCAGCTGCCTGGGAGTTGGTCAGGAGGTTCGGGCTCAGGTTGTGTCAGACAGTGCATTAGTGCCCAGGTTAGACTATATAATTTGGGTATAGTCGAGTGCCGTGTAGGTTGATCCTCATTTGAGGTGCCTGGGCAGCTCATTAGGCGAGATATTTTTTCTAGAGGGCAGGCAGAGTGCTGCATTGTGGGTCCGGAATTGCCAAACTTGAGGGCTTCTGGGCAGGAGTGTGCGGACAGACGTCTGAGAACACAAGCTACACTTGGGCTTCAGGCCGAGGGCACGGCAGGTACCCCCTGCAGATCTGAACCAATATCTCATGCATCTGAAGTCACGGCGAGGTTCAGACTTTGGCTCAGGTTGGAGTTTCTGTGCATGACTGCCCCTTCATGAACCGAGCGGAATCTCAAGGCCATGCAGGTTTTCCCACGTTGGGAGGTGTGGGATGCCCCCTTCAAGGATTCCTTCTGCGGGACAATTGAGACCTGTTGGACAGCTCCAGGACATCCCATATGGAATGACTCCAGAGCACTGTTGGAGGATGGATGCCAGGGAAGCCCGCCTCGCATTCCAATTGTCTCCTAGCAACAAGGCAGTTGTGGTTGGTTGGTCTTCGGGAGTATCCGGGGTGGCTGAGTTGAAATGGACTTTCCTGAGGATGGGGCCTAATATGTGTTTGTATCCAGGAGGGCCTTGGAATGGGGCGGTGGCCCTGGGACCATGAAGTATTCTCCTAAGGTTTTGACATAGCTCCCATGCACAAGTTTCCTTGTGGAGAGGAGATTTGTTCTGATGGGTGCCTATGGAAACCCCGATGCTGGTCTTGGGATCCAGGCTTTTGAGGAGACATGACTGCAAACCAATGCCTTGGATCCGATTATGGACTAGGGTTTTTTCTGGTTACATCTTCCTCTATGGAGAGATCAATCTATGATATGAGTGGATGTAGATGCTCAACTTGTGTCAGACCGCCCTTGTATGTCCCGGGAGACCTACACTATTGGGATGGCCGCGGGGACTTTGGAGGGTTCACCTAATTTGTACGATTTTGGACAATTAAATGGGCAGAATTCCCATGCATGGGGTAGGCACAGTACTAATGTCTGGCTCCAGGGGCCCCAGCCTTGAGGTTGTGTGGCCCAGGACTTTGAGGACAGAAGTTGAAAACACAAACTCAGCTTAGGTTTGGGGACGTAGGTATGGCAGGCCCAATCTACAAACCATAAGAAGAACTCTTAGGATATGAAGAAAGAGCGAGTCTGAGGCGCTTGCTCAGGCTTTTGTCTCTGGATTTTGTATCTACGATGGCCGTGGAATGTTGGGAGGCCTCATGGGCCATGGACGGAACTTCCTCTCTGTGTATTTGGCCCGTTCCCAATTGTTTTTCTTCAATCAGTCGGTTGGGAAGTCGCCTTTCAGGTTTGTTAGCTCAGGTGTCCCAACCAAAGAGCAATTCCAAAGCAGAGACCTGGGGAAGAGTGAAGGGACAACCCAAACTATGGTTAAAAATTGGGGCCTAGGGCCATGGCAGGCCCAATATGCTGTCTCTTCATCCAGCCACTGAGAGGCCTTACTTGAGGACTGGGCTCAGGCTGAGGGTCACAATGTGTGTTTTTGACCAATGTGGCCTGCGAGCATGGGCGGGGCCTCTCGGGCCACACTGGTTCCAACTACACTGAACTTTGGAGAACATGTCAATCACAAGGTCTCTTGCCATGGGGAAGGAGTTCTGATTTCTGCATCATTTTTAACCCTGGGTAGTGGTTGGAGATAAGCCTGAAAACCGCAGTTGGGAAGAGTCGACGACATAAGGCCTTGGAGGGTCTGATGCGCTCAGTGTGCGGTCAGCTGCCTGGGAGTTGGTCAGGAGGTTCGGGCTCAGGTTGTGTCAGACAGTGCATTAGTGCCCAGGTTAGACTATATAATTTGGGTACAGTCGAGTGCCGTGTAGGTTGATCATCATTTGAGGTGCCTGTGCAGCTCATTAGACGAGATATTTTTTCTAGAGGGCAGGCAGAGTGCTGCATTGTGGGTCCGGAATTGCCAAACTTGAGGGCTTCTCCGCCAGGAGTGTGAGGACAGAAGTCTGAGAACACAAGCTAGACTTGGGCTTCAGGACGAGTGCACGGTAGGTACCCCAGCATATCTGTACCAGTATCTCATGCATCTGAAGTCACGGCGAGGATCAGACGTTGGCTCAAGTTGGAGTTTATTTGCATGACTGCCCCTCCATGAACGGAGCGGAATCCCAAGGCCATGGAGGTTTTCCCACGTTGGGAGATGTGGGATGCCCCCTTCAAGGATTCTGTCTGTGGGACAATTGAGACCTGTTTGCGAGCTCCAGGTCATCCCATATGGAAGGACTCCAGAGCACCGTTGAGGATGGATGCCAGGGATCCCGCCTCACATTCCAATTGACTTCTAGCAACAAGTCAGTTGAGATCAGATGACTCCGCCGGAGCAACCGGGGTGGCTGAGTTGAAATGGATTTTCCTGAGGATGGGGACTAATGTGCGTTTGTGTCCATGAGGGCCTTGCCATGGGGCCGTGGCACCGGGAACCTGAAGTATTCTCCTAAGATTTTGACATAGCTTCCATGCACAAGTTTCCTTGTGGAGACGAGATTTGTTCTGATGGGTGCCTCAGGAAACCCCCTATGCTTGTATTGGGATCTAGGCTTTTGAGGAGACATGCCTGTAAACCAAGCAATGGATCCGATTATGGCCTAGGGTCCTGTCTGGTTCCATCTTCTTCTCTGCGGACATCCATCTATGGTATGAGAGGAGGTAGATGCTCAGCTGGTGTCAGACCGCCCTTGTTTGACCTGGGATATCTCCACTATTGGGATGGCCTCAGGGACTTTGAAGGGTTCTCCTAATTTGTACGATTTTGGACAATGGAATGGGCAGAATTCCCATGCATGTGGTAGGCACAGTCCTAATGTGTGGCTCCAGGGACCCTAACCTGGAGGGTGTGTGGCCCAAGACTTTGAGGATAGAATTCTGAAAACACAACCTCAGCTTAGGTTTGGGGACGTAGGTATGGCAGGCCCAATCTGGAAACCATGAGAAGAACTCTTCAGGATATGAAGAAAGAGCGAGTCTGAGGCGCTTGCTCAGGCTTTTGTCTCTGGATTTTGTATCAACGATGGCCGTGGAATGTGGAGAGTCCTGATGGCCATGGACGAATCTTCCTCTCTGTGGATATGGCAGGGTACCAATTGTTATTCGTCAACCTGTGGAATGGGAGGTCTCCTTTCAGGTTTGTTTCCTCAGGTGTCTCAACCAAAGAGGAATTCCAAAGAGTGAAGGGACAACCCAAGCTATGGTTAAAATTTGGGGACTAGAGGCATGCCAGCCCCAATATTCTGTCTCTTCATCCAGCCACTGAGAGGCCTTATGAGGACTGGGCTCAGGCTGAGGGTCACAATGTGTGTTAGTGACCAATGTGGCCCGAGAGCATAGGCGGGGCCTCATGGGCCACACTGGTTTCAACTACACTGAACTTTGGAGAACATGTCAATCACAAGGTCTCTTGCCATGGGGAAGGAGTTCTGATTTCTGCATCATTTTCAACCCTGGGCAGTGGTTGGAAATAAGGTCTTGGTTCTGAAGCCTGAAAACCGCAGTTGGGAAGAGATGACGAACTAAGGCCATGGCGGGTCTGATGTGTTCAGTGTGCGGTAGCTGCCTGGGTTTTGGTAAGGAGGTTCGAACTCAGGTTGTGTCAGACAGTACATTAGTGCCCAGGTTAGACTATATAATTGGGGTACATCGAGTGCCGTGTAGGTTGATCCTCATTTGAGGTGCATGGGCAGTATATTAGGCAAGATATTTTTTCTAGAGGGCAGGTAGAGTGCTGCATTTTGGGTCCGGAACTGCCAAACTCGAGGGCTTCTGGGCCAGGAGTGTGAGGACAGAAGTCTGAGAAAACAAGCTAGACTTGGGCTTCAGGCCGAGGTCATCACAGGTAACGACTGCAGATCTCTACCAATATCTCATGCATCCGAAGACACGGCGAGGATCAGACGTTGGCTCAGGTTGGAGTTTCTGTGCATGACTGCCCCTTCATGAACGGTGCGGAATCTCAAGGCCATGGAGGTTTTCCACGTTGGGAGTTGTGGGATGCCCCCTTCAAGGATTTCTTCTCAGGGACAATGAGACCTCTTGAGCTGCTCCAGGACATCCCATATGGAATGACTCCAGAGCACCGTTGGAGAATGTATGCCAGGGAAGCCCGCCTCGCATTCCAATTGTCTCCAAGCAACAAGACAGTTGAGATCTGATGGCGCATCGGGAGCAACTGGGGTGGCTGAGTTGAAATGGCCTTTCCTGAGGATGGTGCTAAAGTGTGTTTGTGTCCATGAGGGCCTTGGAATAAGGCGGGGGCACCGGGACCCTGAAGTATTCTCCTAAGCTTTTGACCTATCACCCATGCACAAGTTTCCTTGTTGAGACGAGATTTGTTCTGATGGGTGCCTCAAGAAACCCCATATGCTGCTATTGGAATCCAGACTTTTGAGGAGACATGCCTGTAAACCAAGCAATGGATCCGATTATGGCCTAGGGTCCTGTCTGGTTCCATCTTCTTCTCTGCAGACATCCATCTATGGTATGAGAGGAGGTAGATGCTCCGCTGGTGTCAGAACGCCCTTCTTTGTCCCGGGAGACCTACACTATTGGGATGGCCTCGGGGACTTTGGAGGGTTCTCCTAATTTGTACAATTTTGGACAATGGAATGGGCAGAATTCCCAAGCATGGGGTAGGCACAGTCCTAATGTCTGGCTCCAGGGACCCTAACCTGGAGGGTGTGTTGCCCGAGACTTTGAGGACAGATCTCTGAAAACACAAACTCAGCTTAGCTTTTGGGACGTAGGTATGGCAGGCCCAATCTACAAACCATGAGAAGAACTCTTAAGGATATGAAGAAAGAGCGAGTCTGAGGTGCTTGCTCAGGCTTTTGTCTCTGGATTTTGTATCAACGATGACCGTGGAATGTGGAGAGGCCTCATGGGCCATGGAAGAATCTTCCTATTGTGGATTTGGCCCGGTCCCAATTGTTATTCGTCAATCTGTGGGATGGGTGGTCTCCTTTCAGTTTTGTTACATCAGGTATCCCAACCAAAGAGGAATTCCAAGGCAGAGCCCTGGGGAAGAGTGAAGGGACAAACAAAACTATGGTAAAATATTGGGGCCTAGGGGCATGGCGGGCCCAATATGCTGTCTCTTCATCCAGCCACTGAGAAGCCTTACTTGAGGACTGGGCTCAGGCTAAGGGTCAAAATGTGTGTTTGTCACCAATGTGGCCCGCCAGCATGGGCGGGGCTTTTTGGGACACACTGGTTTCAACTACACTGAAGTTTGGACGACATGCCAACCACAAGGTCTGTTGCCATGGGGAAGGAGTTCTGATTTCTGCATCATTTTCAACCCTGGGCAGTGGTTGGAGATAAGGTCTAGGTTCTGAAGCCTGAAAACCGCAGTTGGGAAGAGTCGACGACATAAGGCCTTGGAGGGTCTGATGCGCTCAGTGTGCGGTCAGCTGCCTGGGAGTTGGTCAGGAGGTTCGGGCTCAGGTTGTGTCAGACAGTGCATTAGTGCCCAGGTTAGACTATATAATTTGGGTATAGTCGAGAGCCGTGTAGGTTGATCCTCATTTGAGGTGCCTGGGCAGCTCATTAGGCGAGATATTTTTTCTAGAGGGCAGGCAGAGTGCTGCATTGTGGGTCCGGAATTGCCAAACTTGAGGGCTTCTGGGCAGGAGTGTGCGGACAGACGTCTGAGAACACAAGCTACACTTGGGCTTCAGGCCGAGGGCACGGCAGGTACCCCCTGCAGATCTGAACCAATATCTCATGCATCTGAAGTCACGGCGAGGTTCAGACTTTGGCTCAGGTTGGAGTTTCTGTGCATGACTGCCCCTTCATGAACCGAGCGGAATCTCAAGGCCATGCAGGTTTTCCCACGTTGGGAGTTGTGGGATGCCCCCTTCAAGGATTCCTTCTGCGGGACAATTGAGACCTGTTGGACAGCTCCAGGACATCCCATATGGAATGACTCCAGAGCACTGTTGGAGGATGGATGCCAGGGAAGCCCGCCTCGCATTCCAATTGTCTCCTAGCAACAAGGCAGTTGTGGTTGGTTGGTCTTCGGGAGTATCCGGGGTGGCTGAGTTGAAATGGACTTTCCTGAGGATGGGGCCTAATATGTGTTTGTATCCAGGAGGGCCTTGGAATGGGGCGGTGGCCCTGGGACCATGAAGTATTCTCCTAAGGTTTTGACATAGCTCCCATGCACAAGTTTCCTTGTGGAGAGGAGATTTGTTCTGATGGGTGCCTCAGGAAACCTCGATGCTGGTCTTGGGATCCAGGCTTTTGAGGAGACATGCCTGCAAACCAATGCCTTGGATCCGATTATGGACTAGGGTTTTTTCTGGTTACATCTTCCTCTATGGAGAGATCAATCTATGATATGAGTGGATGTAGATGCTCAACTTGTGTCAGACCGCCCTTGTATGTCCCGGGAGACCTACACTATTGGGATGGCCGCGGGGACTTTGGAGGGTTCACCTAATTTGTACGATTTTGGACAATTAAATGGGCAGAATTCCCATGCCTGGGGTAGGCACAGTCCTAATGTCTGGCTCCAGGGGCCCCAGCCTTGAGGTTGTGTGGCCCAGGACTTTGAGGACAGAAGTTGAAAACACAAACTCAGCTTAGGTTTGGGGACGTAGGTATGGCAGGCCCAATCTACAAACCATAAGAAGAACTCTTAGGATATGAAGAAAGAGCGAGTCTGAGGCGCTTGCTCAGGCTTTTGTCTCTGGATTTTGTATCTACGATGGCCGTGGAATGTTGGGAGGCCTCATGGGCCATGGACGGAACTTCCTCTCTGTGTATTTGGCCCGTTCCCAATTGTTTTTCTTCAATCAGTCGGTTGGGAAGTCGCCTTTCAGGTTTGTTAGCTCAGGTGTCCCAACCAAAGAGCAATTCCAAAGCAGAGACCTGGGGAAGAGTGAAGGGACAACCCAAACTATGGTTAAAAATTGGGGCCTAGGGCCATGGCAGGCCCAATATGCTGTCTCTTCATCCAGCCACTGAGAGGCCTTACTTGAGGACTGGGCTCAGGCTGAGGGTCACAATGTGTGTTTTTGACCAATGTGGCCTGCGAGCATGGGCGGGGCCTCTCGGGCCACACTGGTTCCAACTACACTGAACTTTGGAGAACATGTCAATCACAAGGTCTCTTGCCATGGGGAAGGAGTTCTGATTTCTGCATCATTTTCAACCCTGGGCAGTGGTTGGAGATAAGCCTGAAAACCGCAGTTGGGAAGAGTCGACGACATAAGGCCTTGGAGGGTCTGATGCGCTCAGTGTGCGGTCAGCTGCCTGGGAGTTGGTCAGGAGGTTCGGGCTCAGGTTGTGTCAGACAGTGCATTAGTGCCCAGGTTAGACTATATAATTTGGGTACAGTCGAGTGCCGTGTAGGTTGATCATCATTTGAGGTGCCTGGGCAGCTCATTAGACGAGATATTTTTTCTAGAGGGCAGGCAGAGTGCTGCATTGTGGGTCCGGAATTGCCAAACTTGAGGGCTTCTCCGCCAGGAGTGTGAGGACAGAAGTCTGAGAACACAAGCTAGACTTGGGCTTCAGGACGAGTGCACGGTAGGTACCCCAGCATATCTGTACCAGTATCTCATGCATCTGAAGTCACGGCGAGGATCAGACGTTGGCTCAAGTTGGAGTTTATTTGCATGACTGCCCCTCCATGAACGGAGCGGAATCCCAAGGCCATGGAGGTTTTCCCACGTTGGGAGATGTGGGATGCCCCCTTCAAGGATTCTGTCTGTGGGACAATTGAGACCTGTTTGCGAGCTCCAGGTCATCCCATATGGAAGGACTCCAGAGCACCGTTGAGGATGGATGCCAGGGATCCCGCCTCACATTCCAATTGACTTCTAGCAACAAGTCAGTTGAGATCAGATGACTCCGCCGGAGCAACCGGGGTGGCTGAGTTGAAATGGATTTTCCTGAGGATGGGGACTAATGTGCGTTTGTGTCCATGAGGGCCTTGCCATGGGGCCGTGGCACCGGGAACCTGAAGTATTCTCCTAAGATTTTGACATAGCTCCCATGCACAAGTTTCCTTGTGGAGACGAGATTTGTTCTGATGGGTGCCTCAGGAAACCCCCTATGCTTGTATTGGGATCCAGGCTTTTGAGGAGACATGCCTGTAAACCAAGCAATGGATCCGATTATGGCCTAGGGTCCTGTCTGGTTCCATCTTCTTCTCTGCGGACATCCATCTATGGTATGAGAGGAGGTAGATGCTCAGCTGGTGTCAGACCGCCCTTGTTTGACCTGGGATATCTCCACTATTGGGATGGCCTCAGGGACTTTGAAGGGTTCTCCTAATTTGTACGATTTTGGACAATGGAATGGGCAGAATTCCCATGCATGGGGTAGGCACAGTCCTAATGTGTGGCTCCAGGGACCCTAACCTGGAGGGTGTGTGGCCCAAGACTTTGAGGATAGAATTCTGAAAACACAACCTCAGCTTAGGTTTGGGGACGTAGGTATGGCAGGCCCAATCTGGAAACCATGAGAAGAACTCTTCAGGATATGAAGAAAGAGCGAGTCTGAGGCGCTTGCTCAGGCTTTTGTCTCTGGATTTTGTATCAACGATGGCCGTGGAATGTGGAGAGTCCTGATGGCCATGGACGAATCTTCCTCTCTGTGGATATGGCAGGGTACCAATTGTTATTCGTCAACCTGTGGGATGGGAGGTCTCCTTTCAGTATTGTTCCCTCAACTGTCCCAGCCAAAGAGGATATCCAAAGCAGAGTCCTGGGGAACAGTGAAGGGACAAACAAAACTATGGTAAAAAATTGGGGCCTAGGGGCATGACAAGCCCAATATGCTATCTCTTCATCCAGCCTCTGAGAAGCCACACTTGAGGAGTGGGCTCAGGCGGAGGGTCACAATGTGTGTTTGTCACCAATGTGGCCCGCGAGCATGGGCGGGGTTTCATGGGACAAACTGGTTTTAACTACACTGAAATTTGGACAACATGCCAATCACAGGGTCCCTTGCCATAGGGAAGGAGTTCTGATTTCTGCATTATTTTCAACCCTGGGCAGTAGATGGAGATAAGGTCTAGGTTCTGAAGCCTGAAAACCGCAGTTGGGAAGAGATGAAGACCTAAGGCCATGGCGGGTCTGATGTGCTCAGTGTGTGGTCAGCTGCCTGGGGGTTGGTCAGGAGGATCGGGCTCAGGTTGTGTCAGACTGTTCATTAGTTCACAGGTTAGACTATGTAATTGGGTACAGTCGAGTGCCGTGTAGTTTGATCCACATTTTAGGTGCCTGGGTAGCTCAATAGGCAAGATATTTTTTCTAGAGAGCAGGCAGAGTGCTGCATTGTTGGTCCGGAATTGCCAAACTAGAGGGCTTTGGCCAGGAGTGTGAGGACTGAAATCTGAGAACACAAGCTAGACTTGGGCTTCAGGCCGAGGGCACGGCATGTACCCCCTGCAGATCTGAACCAATATCTCATGCATCTGAATTCACAGCGAGGATCAGACATTGGCTCAGGTTGGAGTTTCTTTACATGACTGCCCCTTCATGAACGGAGCGGAATCTCAAGGCCATGGAGGTTTTCCCACGTTGGGAGTTGTGGGATGCCCCCTTCAATGATTCCTTCTGCGGTACAATTGAGACCTGTTTGTGAGCTCCAGGACATCCCATATGGAAGAACTCCAGAGCACCGTTTGAGGATGGATGCCAGGGATCCTGCCTCACATTCCAATTGTCTCCTAGCAACAAGTCAGTTGAGATCTGATGGCTCTGCCGATGCAACCGGGGTGGCTGAGTTGAAATGGAATTTCCCGAGGATGGGACCTAATGTGTGTTTGTGTCCATGAGGGCCTTGGAATGAGGCGGTGGCCCCGGGACCCTGAAGTATTCTCCTAAGCTTTTGACATAGCTCCCATGCACAAGTTTCCTTGTGGAGACGAGATTTGTTCTGATGGGTGCCTCAGGAAACACCCTATGCTAGTATTGGAATCCAGGCTTTTGAGGAGACATGCCTGTAAACCAAAGCAATGGATCCGATTGTGACCTAGGTTTCTTTCTGGTTCCATCTTCTTCAATGGGGACATCCATCTATGGTATGAGTGGAGGTAGATGCTCAGCTGTTTTCAGACCGCCCTTGTTTGTCCTGGTAGACATACAGTATTGGGATGGCCTCGGGGACATTGGAGGGTTCTCCTAATTTGTACGAATTTGGACAATGGAATGGGCAGAATTCCCATGCATGGGGTAGGCACATCCTAATGTGTGGCTGCAGGGGTCTCAGACGTGAGGTTGTGTGGCACAGGACTTTGAGGACAGAAGTCTGAAAACACATTCTCAGCTTAGGTTTGGGGACGTAGGTATGGCAGGCCCAATCTACAAACCATGGGAAGAACACTTCAGGATATGAAGAAAGAGCGAGTCTGGGGCGCTTGCTCAGGCTTTTGTCTCTGGATTTTGTATCAACAATAGCCGTGGAATGTGTATGGAGGACTCATGGGCCATGGACGAATATTCCTCTCCTTGGATTTGGCCCGGTCCCAATTGTTTTTCGTCTGTCTGTGGGATGGGAGGTCTCCTTTCAGGTATGTTACCTCAGGTGGCCCAACCAAAGAGGAATTCCAAAGCAGAGCCCTGGGGAAGAGTGAACGACAACCCAAACATTGGTAAAAAAAATTGGGGCCTAGAGCATGGCAGGCCCAATATGCTGTCTCTTCATCCAGCCACTGAGAGGCCTTACTTGAGAACTGGGCTCAGGCTGAGGGTCTCAAAGTGTGTTGGTGAACAATGTGGTCCGTGAGCATGGGCGGGGCCTCATGGGCCACACTGGGTTCAACTACACTGAACTTTGGACAACATGTCAATCACAAGGTCTCTTGCCATGGTGAAGGAGTTCTGATTTCTGCATCATTTTCAACCCTGGGCAGTGGTTGGAGATAAGGTCTAGGTGAAGCCTGAAAACCGCAGTTGGGAAGAGATGACGACATAAGGCCATGGCGGGTCTGATGTGCTCAGTGTGCGGTCAACTGCCTGGGTGTTGGTCAGGAGGGTCAGGCTCATGTGGTGTCAGACAGTGCATTAGTGCCCAGCTTAGACTGTATAATTTCGGTAGAGTCGAGAGCCGTGTAGGTTGATCCTCATTTGAGGTGACTGGGCAGCTCATTAGGCAAAATATTTTTTCAAGAGGGCAGGCAGAGTGCTGCATTGTGAGTCCGGAATTGCCAAACTTGAGGGTCTGGGCCAGGAGTGTGAGGACATAAGTCTGAGAACACAAGCTAGACTTGGGCTTAGGCCTAGGGCAAGGCAGGTACCCCCTGCAGATCTGAAACGGTATCTCATGCATCTGAAATCATGGCAAGGATCAGACGTTGGCTCAGGTTGGAGTTTCTTTGCAAGACTGCCTCTTCATTAAAGGAACGGAATCTCAAGGCCATAGAGGTTTTCAGAGGTTGGGAGTTGTGGGATGCGCCCTTCAAGGATTCCTTCTGCGGGACAATTGAGACCTGTTGGACAGCGCCAGGACTTCCCATATGGAATGACTACAGAGCACTGTTCGAGGATGGATGTCAGGGAAGCCCTCCTCGCATACCAATTGTCTCCTAGCAACAAGACAGTTGAGGTCTGATAGCTCTGCGGGAGCAACCAGTGTGGCTGCGTTGAAATGGACTTTCCCGTGAATGGGGCCTAATGTGTGTTTGTGTCCATGAGGGCCTTGGAATGAAGCGGTGGCACCGGGACGCTGAAGTATTCTCCTAAGCTTTTGACATAGCTCCCATGGACAAGTTTCCTTGTGGAGACGAGATTTGTTCTGATGGGTGCCTCAGGAAACCCTCTATGCTTGTATTGGAATCCAGGGTTTTGTGGAGATATGCCTGTAAACCAAAGCAATGGATCCGATTATGGCCTAGGGTCTTGCCTGGTTTCATCTTCTTCTCTGGGGACATCCATCTATGGTATGAGTGGAGGTAAATGCTCAGCTGGTGTCAGACCGCCCTTGTTGTCACGGGATACCTCCACTATTGGGATGGCCTCGGGGACTTTGGAGTGTTCTCCTAATTTGTATGATTTTGGACAATGGAATGGGCAGAATTCCCATGCATGGGGTAGGCACAGTCCTAATGTGTGGCTCCAGGGGCCCCAGCCTGGAGGGTGTGTGGCCCAAGACTTTGAGGACAGATGTCTGAAAACACAAACTCAGCTTAGGTTTGGGGACGTAGGTATGGCAGGTCCAATCTACAATCCATGAGAAAAACTCTTCATGATATAAAGAAAGAGCGGGTCTGAGGTGCTTGCTCAGGCTTTTGTCTCTGGATTTTTTATGAGAGATGGCCGTGGAATATGGGGAGGCCTCATGGGCCTTGGACGAATCTTCCTCTCTGTGGATTTGGCCCCGAACCAATTGTTTTTCGTCAATCTGTGGGATGCAATGTCTCCTTTCAGGTTTGTTAACTCAGGTGTCCCAACCAAAGAGGAATTCCAAAGCAGAGCCCTGGGGAAGAGTGAAGGAACAACCCAAACTATGGTTAAAATTTGGGGCCTATGGGCATGGCAGGCCCAATATGCTGTATCTTCATCCAGCAACTGAGAGGCCTTACTTGAGGACTGGGCTCAGGCTGAGGGTCACAATGTGTGTTGCTGACCAATGTGGCCCACGAGCATGGGCGGGGCCTCATGGGCCACACTGGTTTCAACTACATGGAACGTTTGACAACATGCCAATCACAAGGTTTCTAGCCATGGGGCAGGAGTTCTGATTTCTGCATCATTTTCAAACCTGGGCGGTGGTTGGAGATAAGATCTAAATTCTGAAGCCTGAAAACCGCAGTTGGGAAGAGATGACGACCTAAAGGCATGGCAGGTCTTACGTGCTCAGTGTGCGGTCAGGTGCCTGGGTGTTGGTCAGGAGGTTCGGGCTCAGGTTGTGTCAGACAGTGCATTAGTGCCCAGGTTAGACTATATAATTTGGGTACAGTCGAGTGCCCTGTACGTTTATCCTCCTTTGAGGTGCCTGGCAGCTCATTCGGCAAGATATTTTTTCTAGAGGGCAGGCAGAGTGCTGCATTGTGAGTTCGGAATTGCCAAACTTGAGGGCTTCTGGGCCAGGAGTGCGAGGACAGAATCCTGATTACAGAAGCTAGATTTGGGCTTTAGGCCGAGCACACGTCATGTACCCCCTGCAGATCTGAAACAATATCTCAATCAAATGAAGGCACGGCGATGATCAGACGATGGCTCAGGTTGGAGTTTCTGTGAATGACTGCCCTTTATGAACGGAGCTGAGTCTCAAGGCTATGGAGGTTTTCCCACGTTGGGAGTTGTGGGATGCCCCCTTCAAGGATTCCTTCTGCGGGACAATTGAGAACTGTTGCGCAGTTCCAGGACATCCCATATCGAAAGACTCCAGAGCACCGTTCGAGGATGGATGCTATGGAATCCCGCCTTGCATTCCAATTGTCTCCTAGCAAAAGACACTTGAGATCGGATGACTATGCAGGAGCAACCGGGGTGGCTGTGTTGTAATGGACTTTCCTGATTTAGCCCGGTCCCAATTGTTTTTTGTCAATCTGTGGAATGGGAGGTCTCCTCTCAGGTTTGTTACCTCAGGTGTCCCAACCAAAGAGGAATTCCAAAGCAGAGCCCTGGGGAAGACTGATTGGACAACCTAAACTTTGGATAAAAATTTGGGCCTAGAGGCAGGGCAGGCCGAATATGCTGTATCTTCATCCAGCCACTGAGAGGCCTGACTTGAGGACTGGGCTCAAGCTGAGGGTCACAATGTGTGTTGGTGACCAATGTGGAACACGTGCATGGGCGCGGCCTCATGGGCCACACTGGTTTCAAGTACACTGAACTTTGGACAACATGCCAATCACAAGTTTCTTGCCATGGGGAAGGAGTTCTGATTTCTACATTATTTTCAACCCTGGGCAGTGGTTGGAGATAAGGTCTAGGTTCTGAAGCCTGAAAACCGCAGTTGGGAAGAGATGACGACCTAAGGCCATGGCGGGTCTGATGTGCACGTGTGCGGTCAACTGCCTGGGTGTTGGTCAGGAGGATCGGGCTCAGGTTGTTTCAGACTGTTCATTAGAGCCCAGGTTTGCCTGTATAATTTGGGTACATTCGAGTGCCGTGTAGGTTGATCCTCATTTGAGGTGCCTGGGCAGCTCATTAGGCAATATATATTTTCTAGTGGGCAGGCAGAGTGCTGCATTGTGGGTCAGGAATTGCCAAACTTGAGGGCTTCTGGGCCAGGAGTGTGAGGACAGAAGTCTGAGAACACAAGCTAGACTTGGGCTTCAGGCCGAGGGCATGGCAGGTACCCCCTGCAGATCTGAACCAGTATCTCATGCATCTGAAGTGACGGCGAGGATGAGACGGTGGCTCAGCTTTGAGTTTTTCTGCATGACTGTCCCTTCATGAACGGAGCGGAATCTCAAGGCCATGGAGGTTTTCCAAGGTTGGGAGATGTGGGATGCCGCCTTCAAGGATTCCTTCTGCGGGACAATTGAGACCTGTTGGGCAGTGCCAGGAATTCCCATATGGAATGACTCCAGAGAACCGTTCGAGGATGGATGCCAGGGAAGGCCGCCTCGCAACCCTATTGTCTCCAAGCAACAAGAGAGTTGAGATCTTATGGCTCTGTGGGAGCAACCGGGGTGGCTGAGTTGAAATGGACTTTCCTGAGGATGGTGACTAATGTGTGTTTGTGTCCATGTGGGCCTTGGAATGGGGCGGTGGCACCGGGACCCTGAGGTATTCTCCTAAGCTTTTGACATAGCTCCCATGGACAAGTTTCCTTGTGGAGACGAAATTTTTTCTGATGGGTGCCTCAGAAAACTCCCTATGCTGGTATTGGAATCCAGACTTTTGAGGAGACATGCTTGTAAACCAAAGCAATGATCCTATTATGGCCTAGGGTCCTGTCTGGTTTCAACTTCTTTTCTGGGTACATCCCTCAATGGTATGAGTGGAGGTTAATGCTCAGCTGGTGTCAGACCGCTCTTGTTTGTCCCGGGATACCTCCACTATTGGGATGGCCTCGGGGACTTTGGAGGGTGCTCCTAATTTGTAAGATTTTGGACAATGGAATGGGAAGAATTCCCATGCATGGGGTAGGCACAGTCCTAATGTGTGGCTCCAGGGGCCCCAGCCTGGAGAGTGTGTGTCCCAGGACTTTGAGGACAGAAGTCTGAAAACAAACTCAGCTTAGGTTTGGGGACGTAGGTATGGCAGGCCCAATCTACAAACCATGAGAAGAACTTTTCAGGATATGAAGAAAGAGCGAGTCTGAGGAGCTTGATCAGGCTTTTGTCTCTGGATTTTGTATCAACAATGGCCCTGGAATGTGGGGTGGCCTCATGGGCCATGGACGAATCTTCCTTTCTGTGGATTTGGCCCGGTCCCAATTTTTTTTCGTCAATCTGTGGGATGGGACGTCTCCTTTCAGGTTTGTTACCTCAGGTGTCCAAACCAAAGAGGAATTCCAAAGCAGAGCCCTGGGGAAGAGTGAACGACAACCCAAACATTGGTAAAAAATTGGGGCCTAGGGGCATGGCAGGCCCAATATGCTGTCACGTCATCCAGCCACTGAGAGGCCTTACTTGAGGACTGGGCTCAGGCTGAGGGTCACAATGTGTGTTGGTGACCAGTGTGGCCCACGAGCATGGGCGGGGCCTCATGGGCCCCACTGGTTTCAACTACACTAAACTTTGGACAACATACCAATCACAAGGTTTCTTACCATGGGGAAGGTGTTCTGATTTCTGCATCATTTTCAACCCTGTGCAGTGGTTGGAGATAAGGTCTAGGTTCTGAAGCCTGAAAACCGCAGTTGGGAAGAGATGATGCCCTAAGGCCATGGCGAGTTTGACGGGCTCAGTGTGCGGTCAGCTGCTTGAGTGTTGGTCTGGAGTTTCGGGCTCAGGTTGTGTCAGACAGTGCATTAGTGCCCAGGTTAGACTATATAATTTGGGTACAGTCGAGTGCCGTTTAGGTTTATCCTCATTTGAGTTGCCTGGGCAGCTAAGTAGGCAAGATATTTTTTCTAAAGGGCAGGCAGCGTGCTGCATTGTGGGTCTGGAATTGCCAAACCTGAGTTCTTCTGGTACAGGAGTATGAGGACAGAAGTCTGAGAACACAAGCTAGACTGGGGAGTCAGGCTGAGGGCATGGCAGGTTCCCCCTGCAGATATGAACCAATATCTCATGCATCTGAAGTCACGGCGAGGATCAGACATTGGCTCAGGTTGGAGATTCTGTGCATGACTACCCCTTCATGAACGGAGCGGAGTCTCAAGGCCATGGAGTTTTCCCACGGTGGGAGTTGTGGGATGCCCTCTTCAAGGATTCCTTCTGCGGGAGAATTGAGAACTTTTGGGCAGCTCCAGGACTTCCCATATGGAATGACTCCAGAGCACCGTTCCAGGATGGATACCAGGGAAGCCCCCCTCTCAACCCTATTGTTTCTTAGCAACAAGACAATTGTGATCTGATGGCTCTGCTGGAGAAACCGGGGTGGCTGAGTTGAAATGGACTTTCCTGAGGATGGGGCCTAATGTGTGTTTGTGTCCATGAGGGCCTTGGAATGGGGCAGTGGCACCGGGACCCTGAAGTATTCTCCTAAGCTTTTGACATAGCTCCCATGCCCATGTTGGCTTGTGGAGACGAGATTTGTTCTGATGGGTGCCTGAGGAAACCCCCAATGCTGCTATTGGAATCAGGCTTTTGAGGAGACATGCCTGTAAACCAAAGCAATGGATCTGATTATTGCCTAGGGTCCTGTCCGGTTCAAACTTCTTCTCTGGGGACATCCATCTATGGTATGAGTGGAGGTCGATGCTCAGATGGTGTCAGACCGCCCTTGTTTTACCCGGGTGACCTACATTATTGGGATGGCCTCGGGGACTTTGGAGGGTTCTCCTAATTTGTACGATTCTGGACAATGGAATGGGCAGAATTCCCATGCATGGGGTAGGCACAGTACGAATGTGTGGATCCAGGGGCCAAGCCTGGAGGGTGTGTGTCCCAGGACTTGGAGGACAGAATTCTGAAAACACAAACTCAGCTTAGGTTTGGGGACGTAGGTATGGCAGGCCCAATCTAAAAACCATGAGAAGAACTCTTCAGGATATGAAGAAAGAGCGAGTCTGAGGTGCTTGCTCAGGCGTTTGTCTCTGGATTTTGTATCATGATGGCCGTGGAATGTGGGGAGTCCTCATGGGCCATGGACGAATCTTCCTCTATGTGGATTTGGCCCGTTCTCAATTGATTTTCGTCAAGCTGGGGGATGGGAGGTCTCCTTTCAGGTTTGTTACCTCAGGTGTCCCAACCAAAGAGGATTTCCAAAGCAGAGCCCTGGGGAGGAGTGAAGGGACAACCCAAACTATGGTTAAATATTGGGGCTTAGGGGAAAGGCAGGCCCAATATGCTGTCTCGTCATCCAGCCACTGAGAGGCCTTACTTGAGGACTGGGCTCAGGCTGAGGGTCACAATGTGTGTTTGTGAACAATGTGGTCCGTGAGCATGGGCGGGGCCTCATGGGCCACACTGGGTTCACTACACTAAACTTGGGACAACATGCCAATCACAATGTTTCTTGCCATGGGGAAGGAGTTCTGATTTCTGCATCATTTTCAACCCTGGGCAGTGGTTGGAGATAAGGTCTAGGTTCTGAAGCCTGAAAGACGCTGTTGGGAAAAGATGACGACATAAGGCCATGGCGGGTCTGATGTGCTCACTGTGCGGTCAGCTGCCTGGGTGTTGGTCAGGAGGTTCAGGCTCATGTGGTGTCAGACAGTGCATTAGTGCCCAGGTTAGACTGTATAATTTGGATACAGTCGAGTGCCGTGTAGGTTTATACTCATTTGTGGTGCCTGGGCAGCTCATTAGGCAAAATATTTTTTCTAGAGGGCAGGCAGAGGGCTGCATTTGGGTCCGGAACTGCCAAACTTGAGGGCTTCTGGGCCAGGAGTGTAAGGACAGAAGTCTGAGAACACAAGCTAGACTTGGGCTTCAGGCCGAGGTCATCGCAGGTACCCCTTGTAGATCTGAGTCTTTATCTCATGCATCTGAAGACATGGCGAGGAGCAGACGTTGGCTCAGGTTGGAGTTTCTGTGCAAGACTGCCCCTTCATAAAAGGAACGGAATCTCAAGGCCATAGAGGTTTTCAGAGGTTGGGAGTTGTGGGATGCGCCCTTCAAGGATTCCTTCTGCGGGACAATTGAGACCTGTTAGGCAGCGCCAGGACTTCCCATATGGAATGACTACAGAGCACCGTTAGAGGATGGATGTCAGGGAAGCCCGCCTCGCATTCCAATTGTCTCCTAGCAACAAGACAGTTGAGATCTGATGGCTCTGCGGGAGCAACCGGGGTGGCTGATTTGAAAGGGACTTTCCTGAGAATGGGGCCTAATGTGCGATTGTGTCCATAGGGGCCTTGGAATGGGGCGGTGGCACCGGGACCCTGAAGTATTCTTTTAAGCTTTGACATAGCTCCCATGCACAAGTCTCCTTTTGGACACCAGATTTGTTCTGATGGGTGCCTAAGGAAACACCTTATGCTGGTATTGGAATCCAGGCTTTTGAGGAGACAGGCCTGTAAACCGAAGTAATGGATCCGATTATGGCCTAGGGTCCTGTCTGGATCAATCTTCTTCACTGGAGTCATCCATCTGTGGTATGAGTGGAGGTAGATGCTCAGCTGGTGTCAGACCACCCTTGTTTTTCCCGGAGACCTCCACTATTGGGATGGCCTCGGGGACTTTGGAGTTTTCTCCTAATTTGTACGATTTTGGACAATGGAATGGGCAGAATTCCAATGGATGGGTAGGCACAGTCCTAATGTGTGGCTCCAGGGACCCCAGCCTGGAGGGTGTGTGTCCCAGGACTTTGAGGACAGAAGTCTGAAAACACAAACTCAGCTTAGGTTTGAGGTCGTAGGTATGGCAGGCCCGATCTAAAACCATGAGAAGAACTCTTCATGATTTGAAGAAATGCGAGTCTGCGGCGCTTGCTTAGGCTTTTGTCTCTGGATTTTGATTCAGCGATGGCCGTGGAATGTGGGGGGCCTCATAGGCCATGGACGATTCTTCCTCTCTGTGGATTGGCCCGGTCCCAATTCTTTTCGTCAATCTGTGGGATGGGAGGTCTCCTTTCAGGTTTGTTACCTCAGGTGTCCCCACCAAAGAGGAATTCCAAAGCAGAGCCCTGGGGAAGAGTGAAGGACAACCCAAACTATGGTTAAAAATTGGGGCCTAGGGGCATGACAGGCCCAATATGCTTGAGGACTTGGTTCAGGCTGAGGGTCACAATGTGTGTTTGTGACCAATGTGGCCCACGAGCATGGGCGGGGCCTCATGGGACACACTGGTTTCAACTACACTGAATTTTGGACAACATGCCAATCACAAGGTTTCTTGCTATGGGGAAGGAGTTCTGATTTCTGCATCATTTTCAACCCTGGGCAGTGGTTGGAGATAAGGTCTAGGTTCTGAAGACTGAAAAGAGCAGTTGGGAAGAGATGACGACCTAAAGCCAGGGCGGGTCAGACGTGCTCAGTGAGCGGTCAGCTCCCTGAGTGTTTGTCAGGAGGTCGGGCTCAGGTTGTGTCTGACAGTGCTTTAGTGCCCTGGTTAGACTATATAATTTGGGTACAGTAGAGTGCTGTGTAGGTTGATCCTCATTTGAGTTGCCTGGGCTGCTCATTAGGCAAGATATTTTTTCTAGAGGGCAGGCAGAGTGCTGCATTGTGGGTTTGGAATTGCCAAACTTGAGGGCTTCTGGGCCAGGAGTGTGAGGACATAAATCTGGCCCAAGCTAGACTTGGGCTTCAGGCCGAGGGCACGGCAGGTACCCCCTGCAGATCTGAACCAATATCTCGTGCATCTGAAGGCACAGCGAGGATCAGACGTTGGCTCCGTTTGGAGTTTCTATACATGACGGCCTCTTCATGAACGGTGCGGAATCTGAAGGTCATGGAGGTTTTCCCGGGTTGAAAGTTGTGGGATGCCCCCTTAAAGGATTCCTTCTGCGGGACAATTGAGACTGATGGGCAGCTCCAGGACATCCCATATGGAATGACTCCAGATCAACCTTCGAGGATGGATGCCAGGGAAGCCGGCCTCGCATTCCAATTGTCTCCTAGCGACAAGACACTAGAGATTGGATGGCTCTGCAGGAGTAACCGGGTTGGCTAGTAGAAATGGATTTCCCGAGGATGGGACCTAATGTGTGTTTGTGTCCATGAGGGCCTTGGATAGGGCGGTGGCACCATTCCCTGAAACATTCTCCTAAGCTTTTGAATTAGCTCCCATGCACAAGTTTACTTGTGGAGACCAGATGTGTTGTGATGAGTGCATCAGGAAACCACTTATGCTGGTATTGGAATCCAGGCTTTTGAGGAGACAAGCCTGTAAACCAAAGCAATGGATCCGATTATGGCCTAGGGTCCTGTCTGGTTCCATCTTCTACTCTAGGACTTCCATCTATGGTATGATAGGAGGCAGATTCTCAGCTGGTGTCAGACTGCCCTTGTTTGTCCCGGGAGACCTCCACTATTGGGATGGCCTCGAGGACATTGGAGGGTTCTCCTAATTTTTATGATTTTGGACAATGGAATGGGCAGATTCTCATGGATTGGGTAGGCAAAGTCCTGATGTGTGGCTCCAGGGGCCCCAGCCTGGAGGGTGTGTGGCCCAGGAATTTGAGGACAGAAGTCTGAAAACACAAACTCAGATTATGTTTGGGGACGTAGGTATGGCAGGCCTGATCTAAAACCATGAGAAGAACTCTTCAGTGTTGAAGAAAGTGCGAGTCTGAGGCGCTTGCTCAGGCTTTTGTCTCTGGATTTTGTATCAGCGATGACCTTGGATTGTCGGGGAGGCCACATGGGCCATGGCCGAATCTTCATCTCTGAGGATCTGGCCCGAACCCCAATTGTTTTTTGTCAATCTGTGGGATGGGGGACTCCTTTTAGTTTTGTTATCTCAGGTGTCCCACCAAAAGAGGAATTCCAAAGCAAAGCCGTGGGGAAGACTGAAGGGACAACCCGAAATATGGTTAAAATTTGGGGCCTAGGGGCATGAGAGCCCAATATGCTATCTCTTCATCCAGACACTGAGGGGCCTTACTTGAAGACTGGGCTCAGTCTGAGGGTCACAATGTGTGTTTGGGACCAATGTGGCCCTTGAGCATGGGTGGTTCCTCATGGGCCACACGGGTTTCAACTACACTGAAAGTTGGACAACATGCCAACCACAATGTTTCTTTCCATGGGGAAGGAGTTCTGATTTTTGCATCACGTTCAACCCTGGGCAGTGATTGGAGATAAGGTCTAGGTTCTGAAGCCTGAAAACCGAGGTTGGGAAGAGATGACACCTAAGGCCATGTCGGCTCGATGTGCTCAGTGTGTGGCCAGCTGTCTGGGTGGGGCCAGGAGGTCCAGGATCAGGCTGTGTCAGAAAAGGCTTTAGTTCCCTGGTCAGCCTATGTATTTGGGTTACAGCCAAGGTAGGTGCAGGTTGATCCTCACTTGGGGTTACTGGGTAGCCCCAGAGGACAATGTTTTTCTTCTGGAGGGCAGGCAGAGTGCTGCATTATAGTTCTGGATTGCCAAACTAGAGGGCTTGTGGGCTTGAAGTCTAAGGAAAGAAGTCTGAGAACACAAGCTAGGCTTATGTTTCTCGGTGAGGACATGGCAGGCACAATCTACAGACCAGAATCGCCATCTCGTGCATCTGAAGTCAGGGCAAGGATCAGACGATCGCTCAGGTTGGAGTTTCTGTCCCTGATTGCTGCTTCACGAAGGGGGGGCATAACGAGGCCATGGGGGTTTTCCCACGATGGGAGTTGTGAGAAGCTCCAAACTGCAGAGAGTCTTCTGCAGGACAATTGAGACCTGTTGTTTGGCTCCAGGCCAATGATTCTGAGCAGGGTTCTAAGGATGGATGGATGGGTAGCCCACCTCGCATTCCAATTGTCTCCTAGCAACAAGACAGGTTAGATCTGCTGTATCTGGGGGAGCAACCGAGTAGGCTGAGTTGAAATGGACTCCCCTGTGGATGGGTCATAATGTGCTTTTGTGTCTATGGAGACCTTGGAATGAAGCGGTGGCACTTGGGCCCTGAAGGGTTCTCCTAAACAGAGGCTTTGACACGGCTCCAACGTGCAAGTTTCCCATGTGTAGATGAGATGTTTTCTGATGGGTGAGTCAAGAAACAGCCATATTGGTTTTGAAATCCAGGCCTCTGAGGAGAGATGCCTGGAAACCAAAGGAATGGATCTGAATAGTGCCTAGGGGCCTGTTCTTTCGTTTTTACCTCTGGGGACATCTGTCTATGGGTCTGAGTGCAGGTACGTGCTCAGTAGGGCTCAGATTACCCCTGTTTTTCCTGGGAAGCCACCACTATTGAGATGGATCAGGGACTTTGGAGCTTTGTCCTATTAGAAGCGTACTGGCCATTGGAACGGGCACACACAATTCCCTTGGAGAGGGCAAGTACAGTCCTCAGGTTTGGCTCCAGGGGCCTGAGCCTGTAGGTTGTGTAGGCCAGGGCTGTTTGGACAGTTGTCTGAAAACACAAACTCGGCTTATGTTTCGCTTCAAAGGAATGTCAGGACGATCTACAGACCATGAGGAGACCTCTTCGGAATTTGAAAAAAGGGCAAGTGTGAGGCTCTTGCTCAAGTTCTTGTCTCTGGATATCGTGTCACTCATGGTCGTGAATTTCTGGGTGACTTCATGGGAAATGGACGAGTCTTACTCTCTGGTGGTTTGGCCCCGTACAAAGAGTTTGGGGTCATTCTGTGGGATGGAAAAGTCCGTTTCGTTGTTGTTGTTGTTTTCTTTTTTAACCTCAGGTTTCCCACCAAATGAGGGATTCCAGAGTAGAGCCCTGGGGAGGGGCGACTGGACAATCAGAAATCTGATTAAAAATTGGGGCCTAGGGACATGACAAGCCCATTATGACATCTAATGGTCCAGCCACTGAGAGGACTTACTAGAGGACAGTACTTATACTGAGGGTCACAATGCGTGTTTATGCCCTCGTCGCACTCAAGAATGGGCGGGGCCTCAGGATGAATGCTGGTTTCTCCTACACTGAACGTTGGACAACATGCAGATCTGAACCAATATCTCATGCATCTGAAGTCAGGGCGAGGATCAGACGTTGGCTCAGGTTGGAGTTTCTGTGCATGACGGCCGCTTCATGAAGGGAGCGGAATCTCGAGGCCATTGAGGTTTTCCCACGTTGGGAGTTTTGGGATGCCCCCTTCAAGGCTTCCTTCTGCGGGACAATTGAGACCTGTTGGACAGCTCCAGGACATCCCATATGGAATGACTCCAGAGCACCGTTCGCGGATGGATGCCTGGGAAGCCCGCCTCCCATTTCCAGTTGTCTCCTAGCAACAAGACAGTTTAGATCTGATGGCTCTGCTGGATCAACCGGGGTGGCTGAGTTGAAATGGACTTACCTGAGGATGGGTCCTACTGTGTTTTTGTTTCCATGAGGGCCTTGGAATGGGGCGGGGGCACCGGGACCCTGAAGTACTCTCCTAAGCTTTGGACGTGGCTCCCATGCACAGGTTTCCTTGTGGAGACGAGATGAGTTCTGATGGGTGCCTCAGGAAAACCCTTTGCTCGTATTGGAATCAGGCTTTTGAGGACACATGCCTGTAACCCAAAGCAATGGATCCTATTATGGCCTAGAGTCCTGTCTGGTTCAATCTTCTTCTCTGGGGACATCCATCTATGGGATGAGTGGAGGTCGAATATCAGCTGGTGTCAGACAGCCCTTGTTCGTTCCGGGCGACCTACATGATTGGGATTGCCTCAGGGACTTTGGAGGTTTCTCCTAATTTGTATGATTGTGGACCATGGAATGGGCAGAATTCCCATGGATTGGTAGGCACAGTCCTAATGTGTGGCTCCAGGGGCCCAGCCTGGAGGGTGTGTGGCCCAAGACTTTGAGGACAGAAGTCTGAAAACACAAACTCAGGTTAGGTTTGGGGACTTAGGTATGGCAGGCCCGATCTACAAACCATGTGAAGAACTCTTCAGGACATGAAGAAAGTGCGAGTCTGAGGCGCTTGCTCAGGCTTTTGTCTCTGGATTTTGTATCAGCGATGGCCGTGGACTGTCGGGGAGGCCTCATGGGCCATGGACGAATCTTCCTCTCTGAGGATTTGGCCCGATTCCCAATTGCTTTTAGTCAATCTGTGGGATGGGAGGTCTCCTTTCAGGTTTGTTACCTCAGGTGTCCCACCAAAAGAGGAATTCTAAAGCAAAGCCGTGGGAAAGACTGAAGGGACAACCCGAACTATGGTTAAAAATTGGGGCCTAGGGGCATGGCAAGCCCAATATGCTATCTCTTCATCCAGCGACTGAGTGGCCTTAGTTGAGGACTGGGCTCAACCTGAGGGTCACAATGTGTGTTTGTGACCTAGGTGGCCCGCGAGCATGGGCGGGGCCTCATGGGCCACACTGGTTTCAACTACACTGAACGTTGGACAACATGCGACCACAAGGTTTCTTGCCATGGGGAAGGAGTTCTGATTTCTGCATCACCTTCAACCCTGCGCAGTGATTGGAGATAACGTCTAGGTTCTGAAACCTGAAAACCGAGGTTGGGAAGAGATGACGACCTAAGGCCACGGCGGCTCGATGTGCTCAGTGTGCGGCCAGCTGTCTGGGAGGGGCCAGGGTGTCCAGGCTCAGGCTGTGTCAGTAAGGGCATTAGTGCCCTGGTCAGCCTATGTATTTGGGGTACAGCCAAGTTCGGTGCAGGTTGATACTCATTTGCGGTTACTGGGTAGCCCCAGAGGACAATGTTTTTCTTCTGGAGGGCAGGCAGAGTGCTGCATTGTAGTTCTGGATTGCCAAACTGGAGGGCTTGTGGGCCAGTAGTCTGACGACAAAAGTATGAGAACACAAGATAGGCTTAGGTTTCTGGGTGAGGCCATGGCAGGCACAATCTACAGACCTGAATCGAGATCTCGTGCATCTAAAGTCAGGGCGAGGATCAGACGAACGCTCAGGTTGGAGTTTCTGTCGCTGATGGCCCCTTCATGAATGGGGGGGCATCACGAGGCCATGGGGGTTTTCCCACGATGGGAGTTGTGAGACGCTCCAAACTGCAGAGAGTCTTCTGCAGGACAATTGAGACCTGTTGTTTGGCTCCAGGCCAATGATTCTGAGCAGGGTTCTAAGGATGGATGGCTGGGTAGCCCACCTCGCATTCCAATTGTCTCCTAGCAACAAGACAGGTTAGATCTCCTGGATCTGTGGGGAGCAACCGAGGACACTGAGTTGAAATGGACACCCCTGGGGATGGGTCCTAATGTGCTTTTGTGTCTATGGAGACCTTGGAATGAAGCGGTGGCACTGGGGCCCTAAAGGGTTCTCCTAAACAAAGGCTTTGACACAGCTCCAACGTGCAAGTTTCCCATGTGTAGATGAGATGTTTTCTGATGGGTGAATCAAGAAACAGCTATATGCTGCTTTTGAAATCCAGGCCTCTGAGGAGAGATGCCTGGAAACCAAAGCAATGGATCTGATTAGTGCCTAGGAGCCTGTTCTTTCCTTTTTACCTCTGAGGACATCTGTCTATGGGTCTGAGTGCAGGTAGGTGCTCAGTTGGGCTGAGATTGCCCCTGTTTTTCCTGGGAAGCCACCACTATTGAGATGGATCAGGGACTTTGGAGGTTTATCCTATTAGAAGGGTTTTGGCCATTGGAATGGGCACACACAATTCCCTTGCAGAGGGCAAGTACAGTCCTCATGTTTGGCTCCAGGGGCTTGAGACTGTAGGTTGTGTAGGCCAGGGCTGTTTGGACAGTTGTCTGAAAACACAACCTCGGCTTATGTTTCGGGTCATAGGTATGGCAGGACTGATCTACAGACCATGAGGAGAACTCTTCGGGATTTGAAAGAAGGGCGAGTGTGAGGCTCCTGCTCAAGTTTTTGTCTCTGGATATCGTGTCACTCATGGTCGTAGAATTTCTGTGTCACTTCATGGGAAATGGACGGGACTTACTCTCTGGTGGTTTGGCCCCGTCCAAAGAGTTTGGGGTCATTCTGTGGGCTGGAAGAAGTCCGTTTTTTGTTGTGTTGTTGTTTTCTTTTTTAACCTCAGGTGTCCCACCAAATGAGTGATTCCAGAGTAGAGCCCTGGGGAGGGGCGACTGGACAATCAGAAATCTGGTTAAAAATTGGGGCCTAGGGACATATCAAGCCCATTATGACATCTAATGGTCCAGCCACTGAGAGGACTTACTAGAGGACAGGACTCATTCTGTGGGTCCCAATGCGTGTGTATGCCCTCTTCGCACTCAAGAATGGGCGGGGCCTCAGGGTGAATGCTGGTTTCTCCTACACTGAACATTGGAAAACGTGCCAACCACAAGGGTTCTTGCCATGGGTAAGGAGCAGTTCTGATTTCTGCATCACACTCACCCCTGGGCAGTGATTGGAGATAAGGTCTCGGTTCTGAAGCCTGAAACCTGAGGTAGGGAAGAGATGATGCCCTAAGGCCATGGCGGTTTTATGTGCTCAGTGTACGGTCAGCTTTCTGGGTGTTGGTCAGGAGGTCCCGGCTCAGGTTGTGTTCGACAGTGCATTAGTGCCCAGGTTAGACTATATAATTTGTGTAAAGTCGAGTGCTGTGTAGGTTTATCCTCATTTAAGGTGCCTGGGCAGGTCATGAGGCAATAATTTTTTTTCTAGAGGGCAGGCAGCGTGCTGCATTGTGGGTCCGGAATTTCCTAAATTGAGAGCTTCGGGGCCAGCCAGGAGGGTGAGGACGGAAGTCTGAGAAGACAAGCTAGACTTGGGTTTCAGGGCGAGGGCACGGCAGGTACCACCTGCAGATCTCAACCGATATCTCATGCATCTGAAGTCAGGGCGAGGATAAGACGTTGGCTCAGGTTGGAGTTTCTGTGCATGACGGTCGCTTCATGAAGGGAGCGGAATCTCGAGGCCATTGAGGTTTTCCCACCTTGGGAGTTGTGGGATTCCCCCTTCAAGGATTCCTTCTGCGGGACAATCGATACGTGTTGGACAGCTCCAGGACATCCCATATGGAATGATTCCAGAGCACCGTTCACGGATGTATGCCTGGGCAGCCCGCCTCGCATTCCAGTTGTCTCCTAGCAACAAGACAGTTTAGATCTGATGGCTCTGTCGGAGCAACCGGGGTGGCTTAGCTGAAATGGACTTACCTGAGGATGGGTCCTACTGTGTTTTTGTGTCCATGAGGGCCTTGGAATGGGGCGGTGGCACCGGGACCCTGAAGTACTCTCCTAAGCTTTGGACGTGGCTCCCATGCACAGGTTTCCTTGTGGAGACGAGATGAGTTCTGATGGGTGCCTCAGGAACAATCTATGCTCGTATTGGAATCAGGCTTTTGAGGACACATGCCTGTAACCCAAAGCAATGGATCCTATTATGGCCTAGGGTCCTATCTGGTTCAATCTTCTTCTCTGGGGTCATCCATCTATGGTATGAGTGGAGGTCGATTATCAGCTGGTGTCAGACAGCCCTTGTTTGTTCCGGGTGACCTACACTATTGGGATGGCCTCAGGGACTTTGGAGGTTTCTCCTAATTTGTACGATTTTGGACCATGGAATGGGCAGAATTCCCATGGATTGGTTGGCACAGCCCTAATGTGTGGCTCCAGGGGCCCAGCCTGGAGGGTGTGTGGCTCAAGACTTTGAGGTCAGTAGTCTGAAAACACAAACTCAGCTTAGGTTTGGGGACTTAGGTATGGCAGGCGCGATCTACAAACCATGTAAAGAACTCTTCAGGACATGAAGAAAGTGTGAGTCTCAGGCGCTTGCTCAGGCTTTTGTCTCTGGATTTTGTATCAGCGATGGCCGTGGAATGTAGGGGAGGCCATATGGGCCATGGACGAATCTTCCTCTCTGAGGATTTGGCCCGATTCCCAATGGCTTTTCGTCATTCTGTGGGATGGGAGGACTCATTTCAGTTTTGTTACCTCAGGTGTCCCACCAAAAGAGGAATTCCAAAGCATAGCCGTGGGGAAGACTGAAGGGACAACCCGAACTATGGTTAAATTTGGGGCCTAGGTGCATGGCAAGCCCAATATGCTATCTCTTCATCCAGCCACTGAGTGGCCTTACTTGAGGACTGGGCTCAGCCTGAGGGTCACAATGTGTGTTTGTGACCAATGTGGCCCGCGAGCATGGGCGGGGCCTCATGGGCCACACTGGTTTCAACTACACTGAACGTTGGAAAACATGCCAACCACAAGGTTTCTTGCCATGGGGAAGGAGTTCTGATTTCTGCATCACCTTCAACCCAGGGCAGTGATAAGAGATAAGGTCTAGGTTCTGAAACCTGAAAACCGAGGTTGGGAAGAGATGACGACCTAAGGCCATGGCGGCTCGATGTGCTCAGTGTGCGGCCAGCTGTCTGGGAGGGGCCAGGGCGTCCAGGCTCAGGCTGTGTCAGAAAGGGCATTAGTGCCCTGGTCAGCCTATGTATTTGGGGTACAGTCAAGGTCGGTGCAGGTTGATCCTCATTTAGGGTTACTGAGTAGCCCCAGAGGACAATGTTTTTCTTCTGGAGGGCAGGCAGAGTGCTGCATTGTAGTTCTGGATTGCCAAACTGGAGGGCTTGTGGGCCAGTAGTCTGACGACAAATGTCTGAGAACACAAGCTAGGCTTAGGTTTCAGTGCGACGGCACGGCAGGTACCCCCTACAGATCTGAACCAATATCTCATGCATCTGAAGTCAGGGCGAGGATCAGACGTTGGCTCAGGTTGGAGTTTCTGTGCATGACGGCCGCTTCATGAAGGGAGTGGAATCTCGAGGCCATTGAGGTTTTCCCACGTTGGGAGTTGTGGGATGCCCCCTTCAAGATTCCTTCTGCGGGACAATTGAGACCTGTTGGGCAGCTCCAGGATATCCCATATGGAAGGACTTCAGAGCACCATTCGGGGATGGATGCCAGGGAAGTAGGGCCTCACATTCCAATTGTCTCCTAGCAACAAGACAGTTGAGATCTGATGGCTCTGCGGGAGCAACCGGGGTGGCTGAGTTGAATGGACTTTCCCGAGGATGGGGCCTAATATGTGTTTGTGTACATTAAAGCCTTGGAAAAGGGGCGGTGGCATCGGGACCCTGAAGTATTCTCCTAAGCTTTTGACATAGGTCCCATGCACATGTTTCCTTGTGGAGACGAGATTTGTTCTGATGGGTGCCTCAGGAAAACCCCTATGCTGGTCTTGGAATCCAGGCTTTTGAGGAGACATGCCTGTAAACCAAAGCAAATGATCCGATTATGGCCTAGGGTCCTGTCTGGTTCCATCTCCTTCTCTGGGGACATCCATCTATGGTATGAGTAGAGGTAGATGCTCAGCTGGTGTCAGACCGCCCTTGTTTGTACCGGGAGACATACACTATTGGGATGGCCTCGGGAACTTTGGAGGGTTCTCCTAATATGTACGATTTTGGAAAATGGAATGGGCAGAATTCTCATGGATTGGGTAGGCACAGTCCTAATGTGTGGCTCCAGGGGCCCCAGCCTGGAGGGTGTGTGGCCCAGGAATTTGAGAACAGAAGTCTGAAAACACAAACTCAGCTTAGGTTTGGGGACGTAGGTATGGCAGGTCCAATCTACAAACCATGAGAAAAACTCTTCAGGATATGAAGAAAGAGCGAGACTGAGGCGCTTACTGAGGGTTTTGTCTCTGGATTTTGTATCAAAGATGGGCGTGGAATGTGGGGAGGCCTCATGGGCCATGGAAGAATCTTCCTCTCTGTGGATTTGGCCCGGTCCCAATTTCTTTCCGTCAATATGTGGGATGGGAGGTCTCCTCACAGGTTTGTTACCTCAGGTGTCCCAACCGGAGAGGAATTTCAAAGCAGAGCCCTGGGGAAGAGTGAAGGGACAACCCAAACTATGGTTAAAAATTGGGAATAGGGGCATGGCAGGCCCAATATGCTGTCTCTAAATCCAGCCACTGAGAGGCCTTACTTGAGGACTGGGCTCAGGCTAAAGGTCACAATGTTTGTTTGTGACCAATGGGGCCCGCGAGCAAGGCGGGGCCTCATGGGCCACAATGGTTTCAACTACACTGACTTTGGACAACATGCAAATCCAAGGTCTCTTGCCATGGGGAAGGTGTTCTGATGTCAGCATCACTTTCAACCCTGGGCAGTGGTTGGAGATAAGGTCTAGGTTCTGAAGCATGAAAAACTGAAGTTGGGAAGAGATGACAACCTAAGGCCATGGCGGGTCTGATATGCTCAGTGTGCGGTCAACAGCCTGCGTGTTGGTCAGGAGGTTCTGGCTCAGGTTTTGTCAGACAGTGCATTATAGCCCAGGTTAGACTATATAATTTAGGTACAGTCGAGTGCCGTGTAGGTTTATCCTCTTTTGAGGTGCATGGGCAGCTCTTTAGGCAAGATATTTTTTCTAGAAAGCAGGCATAGTGCTGCATTGTGGGTCCGGAATTGCCAAACTTGAGAGCTTCTGGGCCAGGAGTGTAAGGACAGAAGTCTGAGAACACAAGCTAGACTTGGGCTTCAGGCCGAGGGCACGGCAGGTACCCCCTTCAGATCTGAACCAATATCTCAAGCATCTGAAGTCACGGCGAGGATCAGACGTTGGCTCAGGTTGGAGTTTCTGTGCATGACTGCCCCTTCATGAACGGAGCAGAATCTCAAGGCCATGGAGGTTTTCCCACTTTGGGAGTTCTGGGATACCTCCTTCAAGGATTCCTTCTGGGGCACAATTGAGACCTGTTGGGCAGCTCCAGGCATCCCATATGGAATGACTCCAGAGCAACGTTGGAGGATGGATGCCAGGGAAGCCCGCCTCGAATTCCAATTGTGTCATAGCAACAATACAGTTGTGATCGGATGGCTCTGCGGGAGCAACCGGGGTGGCTGAGTTGAAATGGACTATCCTGAGGATGGGGCCTAAAGTGTGTTTGTGTCCATGAGGGCCTTGGAATGGGGCGGTGTCACCGGGACCCTGAAGTATTCTCCTAAGCTTTTGACATAGGTCCCATGCACAAGTTTCCTTGTGGAGACGAGATTTGTTCTGATGGGTGCCTCAGGAAACTCCCTATGCTGGCCTTGGAATCCAGGCTTTTGAGGACATATGCTTTTAAACCAAATCAATGGATCCGATTATGGCCTAGGGTCCTGTCTGGTTCCATCTTCTTCTCTGGGGACATCCATTTATGGTATGAGTGGAGGTAGATGCTCAGCTGGTGTTAGACCGCCCTTGTTTGTCCCGGGAGACCTACACTATTGGATGGCCTCGGGGCCTATGGAGGGTTCTTCTAATTTGTACGATTTTGGACAATGGAATGGGAAGAATTCCCTGGATTGGTAGGAACAGTCTAATGTGTGGCTCCAGGGGCCCCAGACTGGAGAGTGTGTGGCCCAGGAATTTGAGGACAGAAGTCTGAAAACACAAACTCAGCTTAGCTTGGGACGTAGGTATGGCAGGTCCAATCTACAAACCATGAGAAGAGCTCTTCAGGATATGAAGAAAGAGCGAGTCTGAGGCGCTTGCTCAGGCTTTTGTCTCTGGATTTTTTATCAAAGATGGGCGTGGAATGTGGGGCGGCCTCATGGGCCATTGAACAATCTTCCTCTCTGTGGATTTGGACCAGTCCCAATTTCTTTCCGTCAATATGTGGCATGGGAGGTCTCCTCTCAGGTTTGTTACCTCAGGTGTCCCAATCAAAGAGGAATTCGAAAGCAGAGCCCTGGGGAAGAGTGAAGGGACCACCCAAACTATGGTTAAAAATTGGGGCCTAGGGGCATGGCAGGCCCAATATGCTATCTCTTCATCCAGCCACTGTGTGGCCTTACTTAAGGACTGGACTCAGGCTGAGGGTCACAATGTGTGTTTGTGACCAATGTGGCCCGCGAGTATGGGCGGGGCCTCATGGCCACACTGGTTTCAACTACACTGAACTTTGGACAACATGCCAATCACAAGGTCTCTTGCCATGGGGAAGGAGCTCTGATTTCTGCATCATTTTCAACCCTGGGCAGTGGTTGGAGTTAAGGTCTAGGTTCTGAAGCCTGAAACGGCAGTTGGGAAGAGATGACAACCTAAGCCCATGGCAGGTCTGATGTGCTCAGTGTGAGGTCAGCTGCCTGTGTGTTGGTCCAGAAGTTCGGGTTCAGGTTGTGACAGACAGTGCATTAGTGCCCAGGTTAGACAATAATTCAGGTACAGTCGAGAGCCGTGTAGGTTTATCCTCATTTGAGGTGCCTGGGCAACTCATTAGGCAATATATTTTTTCTAGAGGCAGGCAGAGTGCTGCATTGTGGGTCCGGTATTGCCAAACAGAGGGAATCTGGACCAGGAGTGTGAGGACAAGTCTGAGAACAGAAGCTAGACTTGGGCTTCAGGCCGAGGGCACGGCAGGTACCCCCTGCAGATCTGAACGAATATCTCATGCTTCTGAAGTCACGGCGAGGATCAGACTTTGGCTCAGGTTGGATTTTCTGTGCATGACTGCCTCTTCATGAACGGAGCAGAAATTCAAGGCCATAGAGGTTTTCCCACGTTTGGAGTTGTGGGATGCGCACTAAAAGGATTCCTTCTGCGGGACAATTGAGACCGGTTGGGCTGCTCCAGCATATCCCATATGGAAGGACTCCAGAGCACCGTTCGGGGATGGATGCCAGGGAAGCCCGCCTCGCATTCCAATTGTCTCCTAGCAACAAGACAGTTGAGATCTGATGGCTCTGCCGGAGCAACCGGGGTGGCTGACTTGAAATGGACTTTCCTGAGGATGGGGCCTAAAGTGTGTTTGTGTCCATGAGGGCCTTGGAATGGGGCGGTGGCACCGGGACCCTGAAGTATTCTCCTAAGCTTTTGACATAGGTCCCATGCACAAGTTTCCTTGTGGAGACGAGATTTGTTCTGATGGGTGCCTCAGGAAACCCCCTATGCTGGTCTTGGAATCCAGGCTTTTGAGGAAACATGCCTGTAAACCAAAGCAATGGATCCGATTATGGCCTAGGGTCCTGTCTGGTTCCATCTTCTTCTCTGGGGACATCCATCTATGGTATGAGTGGAGGTTGATGCTCAGCTGGTTCAGACCGCCCTTGTTTATACCGGGAGACCTACACTATTGTGATGGCCTCGGGAACATTGGAGGGTTCTCCTAATTTGTACGATTTTGGACAATGTAATGGGCAGTATTCCCATGGATTGGTTAGGCACAGTCCTAATGTGTGGCTCCAGGGGCCCCAGCCTGGAGGGAGTTTGGCCCAGGAATTTGAGGACAGAAGTCTGAAAACACAAACTCAGCTTAGGTTTGGGGACGTAGGTATGGCAGGTCCAATCTACAAACCATGAGAAGAACTCTTCAGGATATGAAGAAAGAGCGAGACTGAGGCGCTTGCTGAGGGTTTTGTCTCTGGATTTTGTATCAAATATGGGCGTGGAATGTGGGGAGGCCTCATGGGCCATGGAAGAATCTTCCTCTCTGTGGATTTAGCCCGGTCCCAATTTCTTTCCGTCAATATGTGGGATGGGAGGTCTCCTCACAGGTTTGTTACCTCAGGTGTCCCAACCAAAGAGGAATTCCAAAGCAGAGCCCTGGGGAAGAGTGAAGGGACAACCCAAACTATGGTTAAAAATTTGGACTAGGGGCATGTCAGGCTTAATATGCTGTCTTTAAATCCAGCCACTGAGAGGCCTTACTTGAGGACTGGGCTCCGGCTGAGGGTCACAATGTGTGTTTGTGACCAATGGGGCCCGCGAGCAAAGGCGGGGCCTCATGGGCCACACTGGTTTCAACTACACTGACTTTGGACAACATGCCAATCACAAGGTCTCTTGCCATGGGGAAGGTGTTCTTTTTTCTGCATCATTTTCAACCCTGGGCAGTGGTTGGAGATAAGGTCTAGGTTCTGAAGCATGAAAAACTGAAGTTGGGAAGAGATGACAACCTAAGGCCATGGCGGGTCTGATTTGCTCAGTGTGCGGTCAGCAGCCTGTGTGTTGGTCAGGAGGTTCTGGCTCAGGTCAGACAGTGCATTATAGCTCAGGTTAGACTATATGATTTTGGTACAGTCGAGTGCCGTGTAGGTTTATCCTCAATTGAGGTGCATGGGCAGCTCTTTAGGAAAGATATTTTTTCTAGAAGGCAGGCATAGTGCTGAATTGTGGGTCCGGAATTGCCAAACTTGAGGGTTTCTGGGCCAGGAGTGTGAGGACAGAAGTCTGAAAACACAAGCTAGACTTGGGCTTCAGGATGGAGTTTCTGTGCATGACAGCCCCTTCATGAACGGAGCAGAATCTCAAGGCCATGGAGGTTTTCCCACTTTGGGAGTTGTGGGATACCTCTTTCAAGGATTCCTTCTGGGGGACAATTGAGACCTGTTGGGTAGCTACAGGCATCCCATATGGAATGACTCCAGAGCAACGTTGGAGGATGGATGCCAGGGAAGCCTGCCTCGAATTCCAATTGTCTCATAGCAACAAAACAGTGGAGATCGGATGTCTCTGCGGGAGCAACCGGGGTGGCTGAGTTGAAATGGACTATCCTGAGGATGGGGCCTAATGTGTGTTTGTGTCCATGAGGGCCTTGGAATGGGGCGGTGGCACTGGGACCCTGAAGTATTCTGCTAAGCTTTTGACATAGCTCCCATGCACAAGTTTCCTTGTGGAGACGAGATTTGTTCTGATGGGTGCCTTAGGAAATCCCTTATGCTGGTATTGGAATCCGGGCTGTTGAGGAGCCACGCCTTTAAACCAAAGCAATGGATCCGATTATGGCCTAGGGTCCTACCTGGTTCAATCTTCTACTCTGGGGATATCCATCTATTGAATGAGTGTAGGTAGATGCTCACCTGGTGTCAGACTGCCATTGTTTGTCCCTGGAGACCTACACTATTGGGATGGCCTCGGGGACTTTGGAGAGTTCTCCTAATTTGTACGATTTTGGACAATGGAATGGGCACAATTCCCATTGATTGGGTCAGCACAGTCCAAATGTGTGGCTCCAGGGGCCCCAGCCTGGTGGGAGTGTGGCCCAGGAATTTGAGGACAGAAGTCTGAAAACACAAACTCAGCTTAGGTTTGGGGAAGTACGTATTGCAGGTCCAATCTACAAACCATGAGAAGAACTCTTCAGGATATGAAGAAAGAGCGAGTCTGAGGCGCTTGCTCAGGCTTTTGTCTCTGGATTTTGTATCAAAGATGGGCGTGGAACGTGGGGAGGCCTGATGGGCTATGGACGAATCTTCCTCTCTGTGGATTTGGCCCTTTCCCAATTTCTTTCCGTCAATCTGTGGGATGGGAGGTCTCCTCTCAGGTTTGTTACCTCAGGTGTCCCAACCAAAGAGGAATTCCAAAGCAGAGCCCTGGGGAAGAGTGAAGGGACATCCCAAACGATGGTTAAAAATTGGGGCCTAGGGGCATGGCAGGCCCAATATGCTGTCTCTTCATCCAGCCACTGAGTGGCCTTACTTAAAGACTGGGCACAGGCTGAGGGTCACAATGTGTGTTTGTGACCAATGTGGCCCGCGAGTATGGGCGGGGCCTCATGGGCCACACTGATTTCAACTACACTGAACTTTGGACAACATGCCAATCACAAGTTCTCTTGACATGGGGAAGGAGCTCTGATTTCTGCATCATTTTCAACCCTGGGCAGTGGTTGGAGATAAGGTCTAGGTTCTGAAGCTTGAAAACCGCAGTTGGGAAGAGATGACGACCTAAGGCCATGGCGGGCCTCATGTGCTCAGTGTGCGGTCAGCTGCCTGTGTGTTGGTCCAGAGTTTCGGGTTTAGGTTGTGTCAGACAGTGCATTAGTGCCCAGGTTAGACTATATAATTTAGGTTCAGTCGAGTGCCGTGTAAGTTTATCTTCATTTGAGATGCCTGGGAAAATCATTAGGCAATATATTTTTCCTAGAGGGCAGGCAGATTGCTGCATTGTGGGTACGGAATTGCCAAACTTGAGGGCTTCTGGGCCAGGAGGGTGAGGACAGAATTCTGAGAACACAATTAGACTTGGGCTTCAGGCCGAGAGTATGGCAAGTACCCCCTGCAGATTTGAACCAATATCTCATGCATATTAAGTCACGGCGAGGATCAGAAGTTGGCTCGGGTTGGAGTTTCTGTGCATGACTGACCCTTCATGAAAGGAGCGGAATCTCACCGCCATGGAGGTTTTCCAACGTTGGGAGTGTGGGATCCCCCTTCAAGGATTCCAGGACATCCCATATGGAATGACTGCAGTGCACCGTTCAAGGATGGATGCCAGGGAAGCTAGGCTCGCATTCCAATTGTCTCCTAGCAACAAGACAGTTGAGTTCTATGGCTCTGCGTTAGCAATCGGGGCGGCTGTGTTGAAATGGACTTTCCCGAGGTTGGGGCCTAATGTGTGTTTTTGTCCATGAAGGCCTTGGAATGGAGCGGTGGCACTGGGACCCTGAAGTATTCTCCTAAGCTTTTGACATAGGTCCCATCCACAAGTTTCCTTGTGGAGACGAGATTTGTTCTGATGGGTGCCTCAGGAAACCCCTTATGCTGGTCTTGGAATCCAGGCTCTTGAGGAGACATGCCTGTAAACCAAAGCAATGGATCCGATTATGGCCTAGGGTCTGGTCTGGTTGCATCTTCTTCTCTGGGGACATCCATTTATGGTATGAGTGGATGTAGATGCTCAGCTGGTGTCAGACCGCCCTTGTTTGTTCTGGGAGACCTACACTATTGGGATGGCCTTGGGTACTTTGGAGGGTTCTTCTAATTTATACGATTTTGGACAATGGAATGGGCAGAATTCCCATGGATTGGGTAGGCACAGTCCTAATGTCTGGCTCCAGGGGCCCCAGCCTGGAGGGTGTGTAGCCCAGGAATTTGAGGTCAGAAGTCTGAAAACACAAACTCATCTTAGGGTTGCGGACGTAGGTATGGCAGGTCCAATCTACAAACCATGAGCAAGAACTCTTCAGGATATGAAGAAAGAGCGAGTCTGAGGCACTTGCTCAGGCTTTTGTCTCTGGATTTTGTATCAAGGATGGGCCTTAAATGTGGGGAGGCCTCATGGGCCATGGACGAATGTTCCTCTCTGTGGATTTGGCCCAGTCCCAATTTCTTTCCGTCAATATGTGGGATGGGAGGTCTCCTCTCCGGTTTTTTACCTCAGGTGTCCCAACCAAAGAGGAATTTCAAAGCAGAGACCTGGGGAAGAGTGAAGGGACAACCCAAACTATGGTTAAAAATTGTCGCCTAGGGGCATGGCAGGACCAATATGCTGTCTCTTCATCCAGGCACTGAGGGCCTTACTTGAGGACTGGACACAGGCTGAGGGTCACAATGTGTGTTTGTGACCAATGTGGCCCGCGAGCATGGGCGGGGCCTCAGGGGCCACACTGGTTTCAACTACACTGTACTTTCTACAACATTCCAATCACAGGTCTCTTGCCCGGGGAAGGAGCTCTGATTTCTGCATCATTTTCAACCCTGGGCAGTGGTTGGTGTTAAGATCTAGGTTCTGAAGCCTGAAAATCCCAGTTGGGAAGAGAAGACGACCTAAGGCCATGGCAGGTCTGATGTGCTCAGTGTGCGGTCAGCTGCCTAGGTGTTGGTCAGGAAGTTCGGGCTCAGGTTGTGTCAGACAGTGCATTAGTGCCCAGGTTACACTATATAATTCAGGTACAGTCGAGAGCCATGTAGGTTTATCCTCATTTGCGGTGCCAGGGCAACTCATTAGGCAATATATTTTTTCTAGAGGCTGGCAGAGTGCTGCATTGTGGGTCCGGTATTGCCAAACATGAAAGATTCTGGAACAGGAGTGTGAGGACAAGTCTGAGAGAAGAAGCTAGACTTGGGCTTCAAGTCGAGGGCATGGCTGTTACCCCCTGCAGATCTGAACGAATATCTCATGCTTCTGAAGTCACAGCGAGGATCAGACTTTGGGTCAGTTTGGAGTTTCTGTGCATGACTGCCCCTTCATGAACGGAGCAGAATCTCATGGCCATGGAGGTTTTCCCACGTTGGGAGTTGTGGGACGCACCCTTCAAGGATTCCTTCTGCGGGACAATTGAGACCTGTTGGGCAGCTCCAGGATATCCCATATAGAAGGACTCCAGAGCACCGTTCCGGGATGGATGCCAGGGAAGCGGGACTCACATTCCAATTGTCTCCTAGCAACAAGACAGTTGAGATCTGATGGCTCTGCGGGAGCAACCGGGGTGGCTGAGTTGAAATGGACTTTCCCGAGGATGGGGCCTAATATGTGTTTGTGTCCATGAGGGCCATGGAATGGGGTGGCGGCACCGGGACCCTGAAGTATTCTCCTAAGCTTTTGACATAGGTCCCATGCACAAATTTCCTTGTAGACACGAGATTTGTTCTGATGGGTTCCTCAGGAAACCTCCTATGCTGGCCTTGGAATCCAGGCTTTTGAGGAGACATGCCTGTAAACCAATGCAATGGATCCGATTATGGATCCCAAATGGTCCTGTCTGGTTCCATATACTTCTCTGGGGACATCCATGTATTGTATGAGTGTAGGTAGATGGTCAGCTGGTGTCAGACTGCCTTGTTTGTCCCGCGAGACCTACACTATTGGGATGGCCTCGGAATCTTTGGAGGGTTCTCCTAATTTGTACGATTTTGGACAATGGAATCGGCAGAATTCCCATGGATTGGGTAGGCACAGTCCTAATGTGTGGCTCCAGGGGCCCCAGCCTGGAGGTTGTGTGGCCCAGAAATTTGAGGACAGAAGTCTGAAAACACAAACTCAGCTTAAGTTGGGGACATAGGTATGGCAGGTCCAATCTACAAACCATGAGAAGAACTCTTCAGGATATGAAGAAAGAGAGAGTCTGAGGCGCTTGCTCAGGCTTTTGTCTCTGGATTTTGTATCAAAGATGGGCGTGGAATGTGGGGAGTCCTCATGGGCCATTGTTGAATCTTCCTCTCTGTGGATTTGGCCCGGTCCCAATTTCTTCCCATCAATCTGTGGAATGGGAGGTCTCCTCTCAGGTTTGTTAATTCAGGTGTCCCAACCAAAGAGGAATTCGAAAGCAGAGCCCTGGGGAACAGTGAAGGGACAACCCAAACTATGGTTAAAAATTGGGGCCTAGGGGGATGGCTGGCCCAATATGCTGTCTCTTCATCCAGCCACTGAGTGGCCTTACTAAAGGACTGGGCACAGCCTGAGAGTCACAATGTGTGTTTGTGACCAATGTGTCCCGCTAGAATGGGCGGGGCCTCATGGGCCATACTGGTTTCAACTACACTGAACTTAGGACAATATGCCAATCACAAGGTCTCTTGCCATGGGGAAGGAGCTCTGATTTCTGCATCATTTTCAACCCTAGGCAGTGGTTGGAGATAAGGTCTAGGATCTGAGGTCTGAAAACCGCAGTTGGGAAGAGATGACGACATAAGGCCATGGCGGGTCTGATGTGCTCAATGTGCGGTCAGCTGCCTGGGTGTTGGTCCGGAGGTTCGGGTTCAGGTTGTGTCAATCAGTGCATTAGTGCCCAGGTTAGACTATATAATTTAGGTACAGTCGAGTGCCGTGTAAGTTTATCCTCATTTGAGGTGCCTGGGCAACTCATTAGGCAATATATTTTTTTTTGAGGGGAGGCAGGGTGCTGCATTGTGGGTCCGGAATTGCCAAACTTGAGGGCTTCTGTATAAGGATTGTGAGGACAGAAGTCTGAGAACACAAGCTAGACTTGGGCTTCAGGCCGAGGGCACGGCAGGTACCCCCTGCAGATCTGAACCAAAATCTCATGCATCTGAAGTCACGGCGAGGATCAGACGTTGGCTCGGTTTGGAGTTTCTGTGCATGACTGCCCCTTCATGAATGAAGCGGAATCTCAAGGCCATGGAGGTTTTCCCACGTTGGAAATTGTGGGATGCCCCCTTCAAGGATTCCTTCTGCGGGACAATGGAGACCTGTTGGTCAGCTCCAGGATATCCCATATGGAATGACTCCAGAGCACCTTTTGAGGATGGATGCCAGGGAATCCAGCGTCGCATTCCAATTGTCTCCTAGCAACAAGACAGTTGAGTTCTGTTGGCTCTGCGGGAGCAATCGGGGCGCTGTTGAAATGGACTTTCCCGAGATTGGGGCCGAATGTGTGTTTGTGTCCATGAGGGCCTTGGAATGGGGCGGTGTCACCGGGACCCTGAAGTATTCTCCTAAGCTTTTGACATAGGTCCCATGCACAAGTTTCCTTGTGGAGACGAGATTTGTTCTGATGGGTGCCTCAGGAAACCCCCTAAGCTGGCCTTGGAATCGAAGCTTTTGAGGAGACATGCCTTTAAACCAAAGCAATGGATCCGATTATGGCCTAGGGTCCGTCTGGTTCCATCTTCTTCTCTGGGGAAATCCATTTATGGTATGAGTGGAGGTAGATGCTCAGCTGGTGTCAGACCGCCCTTGTTTGTCCCGGGAGACCTACACTATTGGATGGCCTCGGGGCCTATGGAGGGTTCTTCTAATTTGTACGATTTTGGACAATGTAATGGGAAGTATTCCCTGGATTGGCGAGGCACAGTCCTAATGTGTGGCTCCAGGGGCCCCAGCCTGGAGAGTGTGTGGCCCAGGAATTTGAGGACAGAAGTCTGAAAACACAAACTCAGCTTAGATTTGGGACGTAGGTATGGCAGGTCCAATCTACAAACCTTGAGAAGAACTCTTCAGGATATGAAGAAAGAGCGAGTCTGAGGCGCTTGCTGAGGCTTTTGTCTCTGGATTTTGTATCAAAAATGGGCGTGGAATGTGGGGAGGCCTCATGGGCCATTGACGAATCTTACGCTCTGTGGATTTGGCCCGGTCCCAATTTCTTTCCGTGAATATGTGGGATGGGAGGTCTCCTCTCAGGTTTGTTACCTCAGGGGTCCCAATCAAAGAGGAATTCGAAAGCAGAGCCCTGGGGAAGAGTGAAGGGACCGCCCAAACTATGGTTAAATATTGGGGCCTACGGTCATGGCAGGCCCAATATGCTCTCTCTTCATCCAGCCACTGTGTGGCCTTACTTGAGGACTGGACTCAGGCTGAGGGTCACAATGTGTTTGTGACCAATGTGGCCCGCGAGTATGGGCGGGGCCTCATGGGCCACACTGTTTCAACTACACTGAAATTTGGACAAATGCCAATCACAAGGTCTCTTGCCATGGGGAAGGAGCTCTGATTTCTGCATCATTTTCAACCCTGGGCATTGGTTGGAGTTAAGGTCTAGATTCTGAAGCCTGAAAACGGCAGTTGGGAAGAGATGACGACCTAAGCCCATGGCAGGTCTGATGTGCTCAGTATGAGGTCAGCTGCCTGTGTGTTGGTCCAAGGTTCGGGTTCAGGTTGTGTCAGACAGTGCATTAGTGCCCGGGTTAGACTATAATTCAGGTACAGTCAAGAGCCGTGTAGGTTTATCCTCATTTGAGGTGCCTGGGCAACTCATTAGGCAATATATTTTTTCTAGAGGCAGGCAGAGTGCTGCATTGTGGGTCCGGTATTGCCAAACATGAGGCATTCTGGACCAGGAGTGTGAGGACAAGTCTGAGAACAGAAGCTAGACTTGGCCTCAGGCCCAGGGCAAAGCTGGTACCCCCTGCAGATCTGAACGAATATCTCATGCTTCTGAAGTCACGGCGAGGATCAGACTTTGGCTCAGGTTGGAGTTTCTGTGCATGACTGCCCCTTCCTGAACGGAGCGGAAATTCAAGGCCATGGAGTTTTTCCCACTTTGGGAGTTGTGGGATGCGCACTTCAAGGATTCCTTCTGCGGGACAATTGAGACCTGTTGGGCAGCTCCAGGATATCCCATATGGAAGGACTCCAGTGCACCGTTCGGGGATGGATGCCAGGGAAGCGGGCCTCGCATTCCAATTGTCCCCTAGCAACAAGACCGTTGAGATCTGAAGGCTCTGCGGGAGCAACCGGGGTGGCTGAGTTGAAATGGACTTTCCCGAGGATGGGGCCTGATATGTGTTTGTTTCCATGAGGGCATTGGAATGGGGCAGTGGCACCGGGACCCTGAAGTATTCTCCTAAGCTTTTGACATAGGTCCCATGCACAAATTTCCTTGTGGAGACGAGCTTTGTTCTTATGGGTTCCTCAGGAAACCCCCTATGCTGGTCTTGGAATCCAGGCTTTTGAGGAAACATGCCTGTAAACCAAAGCAATGGATCCGATTATGGCCTAGGGTCCTGTCTGGTTCCATATACTTCTCTGGGGACATCCATCTATGGTATGAGTGGAGGGTGATGCTCAGCTGGTGTCAGACCACCCTTGTTTATACCGGGAGACCTACACTATTGTGATGGCCTCGGGAAATTTCGAGGGTTCTCCTAATTTGTACGATTTTGGACAATGGAATGGGCAGTGTTCCCATGGATTGGGTAGGCACAGTCCTAATGTGTGGCTCCAGGGCCCCTAGCCTGGAGGGAGTGTGGCCCAGGAATTTGAGGAGAGAAGTCTGAAAACACAAACTCAGCTTAGGTTTGGGGAAGTACGTATTGCAGGTCCAATCTCCAAACCATGAAAAGAACTCTTCAGGATATGAAGAAAGAGCGAGTCTGAGGCGCTTGCTCAGGCTTTTGTCTCTGGATTTTGTATCAAAGATGGGCGTGGAACGTGGGGAGGCCTCATGAGCCATTGACGAATCTTCCTCTCTGTGGATTTGGCCCGGTCCCAATTTCTTTCCGTCAATCTGTGGGATGGGAGGTCTCCTCTCAGGTTTGTTACCTCAGGTGTCCCAACCAAAGAGGAATTCCAAAGCAGAGCCCTGGGGAAGAGTGTAGGGACAACCCAAATGATGGTTAAAAATTTGGACCTAGGGGCATGGCATGCCCAATATGCTGTCTCTTCATCCAACCACTGAGAGGCCTTACTTGAGGACTGGGCTCAGGCTGAGGGTCACAATGTGTGTTTGTGACCGATGTGGCCCGCCTGAATGGGCGGGGCCTCATGGGCCACACTGGTTTCAACTACACTGAAATTTGGACAACATGCCAATCACAAGGTCTCTTGCCATGGGGAAGGTGTTCTGATGTCTGCATCATTTTCACCCCTGGGTAGTTGTTGGAGATAAGGTCTAGGTTCTGAAGCCTGAAAAACCGAAGTTGGGAAGAGATGACGACATAAGTCCATGGCGGGTCTGATATGCTCAGGGGGCGGTCAGCTGCCTGGGTGTTGGTCAGGAGGTTCTGGAGCAGGTTGTGTCAGACAGTGCATTAGGTTCCAGTTTTGACTATATAATTTAGGTACAGTCGAGTGCCGTGTAAGTTTATCCTCATTTGAGGTGCCTGGGAAAATCATTAGGCAATATATTTTTCCTAGAGGGCAGGCAGATTGCTGCATTGTGGGTCCGGAATTGCCAAACTTGATGGCTTCTGGGCCAGGACGGGGTGGCGGAGTTGAAATGGACTTTCCTGAGTATGGGGCCTAATGTGTGTTTGTGTCCATGAGGGCCTTGGAATGGGGCGGTGGCACCGGGACCCTGAAGTTTCTCCTAAGCTTTTGACATAGCTCCCATGCACAAGTTTCCCTGTGGAGACGAGATTTGTTCTGATGGGTGCCTCAGGAAATCACTTATGCTGGTATTGGAATCCAGGCTTTTGAGGAGACACGCCTGTACCAAAGCAATGGATCCGATTATGGCCTAGGGTCCTCTCTGGTTCCATCTCCTTCTCTGGAGATATCCATCTATGGAATGAGTGGGGGTAGATGCACACCTGGTGTTAGACCGCGCTTGTTTGTCCCCGGAGACATACACTATTGGGATGGCCTCGGGGAATTTGGAGGGTTCTCCTAATTTGTACGACTTTGGACAATGGAATGGGCAGAATTCCCATGGATTGGGTAGGCACAGTCCTAATGTGTGGCTCCAGGGGCCCCAGCCTGGAGGGTGTGTTGCCCAGGACTCTGAGGACAGAAGTCTGAAAATACAAACTCAGCTCAGGTTTTGGGACGTAGATATGGCAGGCCCAATCTACAGACCATGAGAAGAACTCTTCAGGATATGAAGAAAGAGCGAGGCTGAGGCACTTGCTCAGGCTTTTGTCTCTGGATTTTGAATCAACGATGGCCGTGGATGTGGGGAGGCCTCAAGGGCCATGGACGAATCTTCCTCTCTGTGGATTTGTCCCGGTCCCAATTCTTTTTCGTCAATCTGTGAAATGGGAGGTCCCCTTTCACGTTTGTTACCTCAAGTGACCCAACCAAAGAGAAATTACAAAGCACAGCCCTGGGGAAGAGTGAAGAGAGAACCCAAACTATCTTTAAATATTGGGGCCTAGGGGCATGGCAGGCCCAATATGCTGTCTCTTCATCCAGCCACTGAGAGGTCTTACTTGAGGACTGGGCTCAGGCTGAGGGTCACAATGTGTGTTAGTCACCAATTTGGCCTGCGAGCAAGAGCGGGGCCTGATGGGCCACACTGGTTTCAACTACACTGACTATGGACAACATGGCAATCACAAGGTCTCTTGCCATGGGGAAGATGTTCTGATGTCTGCATCACTTTCAACCCTGGGCAGTGGTTGGAGATAAGGTCTAGGTTCTGAAGCCTGAAAAACCGAAGTTGGGAAGAGATGACGACCTAAGGCCATGGCGGGTCTGATATGCTCAGTGTGCGGTCAGCTGCCTGTGTGTTGGTCAGGAGGTTCTGACTCAGGTTGTGTCAGACAGTGCATTAGTGCCCAGGTTAGACTATATGATTTGGGTACATTCGAGTGCCGTGTAGGTTTATCATCATTTGAGGTGCATGGGCAGCTCTTTAGGCAAAATATTTTTTTAGAGGTCAGGCAGAGTGCTGCATTGTGGGTCCGGAATTGCCAAACTTGAGGGATTCTGGGCCAGGAGTGTGAGGACAGAAGTCTGAGAACACAAGCTAGACTTGGGCTTCAGGCCTAGGGCACGTCATGTACCCCCTGCAGATCTGAACCAATATCTCAAGCATCTGAAGTCACGGCGAGGATCAGACGTTGGCTCAGGTTGGAGTTTCTGTGCATGACTGCCCCTTCATGAGCGGAGCGGAATCTCAAGGCCATGGAGGTTTTCCCACCTTGGGAGTTGTGGGATGCCCCCTTCAAGGATTCCTTCTGCTGGACAATTGAGACCTGTTGGGCAGCTCCAGGACATCCCATATGGAATGACTCTAGTGCACCGTTGGAGGATGGATGCCAGGGAAGCCCGCCTCGCATTCTAATTGTCTCCTAGCAACAATACAGTTGAGATCGGATGGCTCTGCTGGAGCAACCGGGTTGGCTGAGTTGAAATGGAATTTCCTGATGATGGGGCCTAATGTGTGTTTGTGTCCATGAGGGCCGTATAATGGGGCGGTGGCACCGGGACCCTGAAGTATTCTCCTAAGCTTTTGACATAGCTCCGATGCACAAGTTTCCTTGTGGAGACGAGATTTGTTCTGATTGGTGCCTCAGGAAACCCCCTAAGCTTGTATTGGAATCCAGGCTTTTGAGGAGACATGCCTGTATACCAAATTAATGGATACGATTATGGCCTAGTGTCCTGTCTGGTTCAATCTTCTTCTCTGGGGATATCCATCTATGGAATGAGTGGGGGTAGATGCTCACCTGGTTTCAGACCGCCTTTTTTTGTCCCTGGAGACCTACACCTTGGGATGGCCTCGGGGAATTTCGGGAGTTCTCCTAATTTGTACGATTTTGGACAATGGAATGGGCAGAATTCCCATGATTTGGGTAGGCATAATCCTAATGTGTGGCTCCAGGGGCCCCAGCCTGGAGGGTGTGTGGCCCAGGACTTTGAGGACAGAAGACTGAAAACACAAAATCAGCTTAGGTTTGGGGACGTAGGAATGCCAGGCCCAATCTACAAACCATGAGAATAACTCTTCAGGATATGAAGAAAGAGCGAGTCTGAGGCACTTGCTCAGGCTTTTGTCTCTGGATTTTGTATCAAGGATGGGCCTGAATGTGGGGAGGACTCATGTGAAATGGACGAATCTCCCTCTGTGGATTTGGCCCAGTCCCAATTGTTTTTCGTCAATCTGTGGGATGGGAGGTCTCATTTTAGGTTTATTAACTCAGGTGTCCGAACAAAAGAGGAATTCCAAAGCACAGACCTGGGGAAGAGTGAAGGGACAATCCAAACTATGGTTAAAAATTGGGGCCTAGGTTCATGGCAGGCACAATATGCTGTCTCTTCATCCAGCCACTGAGAGGACTGGGCTCAGGTTGAGGGTCACAATGTGTGTTTGTGACCAATATGGCCCGCGAGCATTGGCGGTGCCTCATGGGCCACACTGGTTTCAACTACACTGGACTTTGGACAACATGCCAATCACATGTTCTCTTGCCATGGAGAAGGTGTTCTTATTTCTGCACCATTTTCAACCCTGGGCAGTGGTTGGAGATAAGGTCTAGGTTCTGAAGCCTGAAAAACCGTAGTTGGGAAGTGATGACGACCTAAGGTCATTGCTGGTCTGATATGCTCATTTTGCGGTCAGCTGCCTGGGAGTTGGTCAGGAGGTTCTTGCTCGGGTTGTGTCTTACAGTGCATTAGTGCCCAGGTTAGACTATAAAATTTGGGTGGCCTCAGGGGCCTTGGAGCTTATCCCTAACCTGTAGGGTTGTGGTCAATGGATTGGGCACAATTTCCTAGGAGAGGGCAGGCACAATCTTTCGCTGTGACTCCAGAGGCCATAGCCTGGAGGATGTGTGGGTCCAGGCTGTGGGCACAGAAGTCTGAAATCACAAACTCAGCTTATGAGTGGCACCTAGGGTATGGCAGGCCGGATGTACAGCTCCTGGGCCTCTGAAACAAGGGAGAGTTGGAGGCGTTCCTTCAATCTTTTGTCTCTGGATGTTGTGTCCGGGATAGCCGTGGATTAGAGGGGTGGACTCAGGGACTATGGACGAGTATCCCTGTCTGGGTATTTGTCCCAGCTCCCAAGAGTTTTGGGTCATTTTGTTGGAAGGGTGGAGTCGTGTTGTCTGGCTCATGTGTCTCTCCAAGAAAGGGATTCCAGAGCAGAGCCCCAGGTACGGGCGGGGCCACTGGTAAACTCAAACCCTGGTGAGGATTGGGTGCATAGGGGCTTGGCAAGCCCCATATGCGGGCTCTTGGTCCAGGCCCTGACAGGCCTTTCTTTGACATGGGGCTCATGCTGAGGGTCACAGTGTGAATTTGTGCCCAAGCAGCATTCAAGTTTGGGCGTGGCATCAGGGGCCATGAAGGTTTCTCCCACCCTGAAGGTGTGATTCCATGCCAAGAACAAGCTTTACAGCCATGGGGAAGGAGGAGTTCTGTTTTGTGCTTGCGATACCCAGCTGTGAGGAGAATTGATATAATGTCTAGGTTCAGATATCTGAAAACCAAGGTTAGGAAGAGGTGACGGCAGAAGACCTTGGCGTGTCCGAAGTGCGAGGTGTGCGGCCAGCTGTCTCCTTGTCTGACTGGACGTCTGGATTCAGGCTGTGTCAGACAGAGCATGAGTGCCCAGAGCAGCCTATCCAGTTCAGGGACCGTCGAGCCCTAAGCAGGTTGATCCTCATCCGGGTTTTCTGGAGAGTCCCACAGGGAAACGTTTTTCTTCCATTGGGCAGACACTGGGCTGGGTTGTGGTTCTGGAGTTTCTAGTCCGGAGGACTTGTTTGCCACAGTTGTGAGGAAGGAACTCTGAAAACACAAGCTAGCATGAGGTTTGGGACCGAGGGCAGGGCACCCCACTCTGCAGAGGCTGAATCGAGATCTCCTGCACTGAGGTCATGTCAACTATGAGACGTGCCTCAGGCTAGAGTTATTGTCCAGCATGGCCTCTTCCTGAAAGTTGTGGTGGCTTCATGAGGCCAGGGCGGTTAGCCTACGATGGGATTTGTGAACTACTCCAAACCTAAATGTTTCCTTCTGCACGACAGTCGAGTCCTATTGGATGGTTCCAGGAGGCCCCATATGGAAAGACTCGAGAGCAGGTGTCTAAGCATGGATGCCTGGGAACGCCACCGCATACTCCCATTCTTTAGACAGGACAAGGTAGGCTTAACCTGCGGACTCCTGGGTGAGCTACCCAGCGGGGAGAGTTGAAATGGACTCTCCTGAAGATGAGTCCTACTGTGGGTTGGTGGACTGGGAGACCTTGGAATGTGGAGGTGGCTCAGGGAATCAGCAGGATTCTCCAACGTGAGGTGTTCGACACGGCTCCAACAAGGAAGCTTCCCATGTGGAGACGAGAGGAGTTCTGTTTGGTGCCTCAGGAAAGCCCCATGTCCTGTTCTTCGAACCAAAGCTCTGAAGAGTGACAAATTGAAACCAAAGCAAGAGTTGAGATTAGGGCCTAAGGGCCTGTCCGGCTCAACCTTCTATCTCTGTTGACATCTGTGTGCATGCATTCGGGGAAGTAGCTGCTCAGCTTGTGTCCGAATGCCCCTGTGTGTCCAGGGAGGCTCCCAGTAGAGGGATGCCCTCGGGGGCCTTGAGGTTTCTCATATTCTGGAGGTGTGTGGCCAAAGCAATGGACACAGTTTCCCAGGAGAGAGCAGGCATGGTCCATTGGTATGGCTCCAGAGGACCCAGCCTAGAGGCTGTGTTTGCCAGGGCTGTGGGGACAGATGTCTGAAAAAGCAAACTTGGGTCAGCTAGGGGCCAAGGTAATGGCAGGCCTGATCTACAGCCCGTGAGGGGAGATCCTCGGGATATCAAAGGAGGGCAAGTGGGAGATAGGCGCTCAGGCTTTTGTCTCTGGGTGTTGCATTCACAGTGGCCATTCAGGTTAGGTAGGGGTTGATTCAGGGGCCGAGGAAGAGCCTTTCTCTCAGGGGATAGTCCAAGCTCCCAAGTGTTTGGGTTCATTCTGAGGGAAGGGAAGAGTACTGTTTTCTGCCACAGGGGACCCCGCAGTAGAGGGACTCTAGAGCACAGCAGTGGGTTCCCTCAACTGGAATACACACCATCTAGTTATTCCTGGGAGCCTATGGGCATGGCAAGCCTATATGCAGGCTCTTGGTCCAGTCCCTGAGAGGCGTTACTTTAATAAGGTACTCACGCTGTGGGTCACAATGTGTGTTTGTGCCCAAGGCGGCCCTCACGCATGGGCATGGCCTCATGGGCCATGCCGTTTTCTTCTACACTGAAGGATTGACTCACTGCCAGCAGCAAGGTTTCTTGCCATGGGGAAGGAGGGGTTCTCACATGTGCATCAGGTTCCCCCCTGTGCAGGGATTGGAGATAAGGTCTAGGTTCCGATGACTGAAAACCCAGGTTGTGAATGGATGATGGCCTAAGGCATTGGCGTGTCCAATGTGATGGGTGTGCAGCCAGCTGTGTCAGTGTCTGTTGGAAGGTCTGGGCTCAGGCTATTTGCGACAGAGCATCAGTGTTTAAGGTAGCCTATGCAATTTGGATGTTGCCGAGGGCCAAGCAGTTGATCCTCAGTTGATGTTTATGGGAAGCACAATAGACAATGTTTTTCTCCTGGGAGGCAGGCAGAGTGCTTCATTGTGGCCCCAGAATTCCCAGGAGGGAGGATTTGTGGGACAGGAGTGTGAGGACAGAAGTCTGAAAACACAAGATAGTGTGAGGATTGGAGCCAAGGGCAGAGCAAGCCCACTCTGCAGAGGCTGAATCAAAATCTCCTGCATCTGAGGTCAGGCTGAGGATAAGACGTTGGCCTAGGCTGGAGTGTGTGTCCATGATGGCACCTTCATGACGCGGGGGCCTCATGAAGCCAAGGAAGTTTTCCCACGCTGAGTTTAGCGGTTGCCTCAAACCACAAGGTTTCCTTCTGCGGGACATTCGAGTCCTGTTGCATGGCTCCAGGACATAATATACGGAAGGACTGAAGAGCAGGGTTTGAAGGATGGATCCCTATACAGCGTGCCTCGCATTTCCATTGGCCATTAGCGACAAGATATGTTTGATCTGCTGCCTCTGGGTCACGCTACCCAGGAGGTCTGAGTTGAAATGGCCTCTCCCGAGGATGCGTCATAATGTGCGTTTGGGTCCATGGAGACCTTGGAATGTGCTGGTTGTTCAGGGGCCCTGCGGAACTCTCCGACCTGAAGGGTTTGATACATCTCCAGTAAGAAAGCTTCCCATGTGGAGACGAGATAGGTTTGGTTTGGTGCCTAAGAAAAGCCCCCTGTGCTGGTCTACGAAAACAGTCCTCTGAGGACGGTCACATGGAAACCAAAGCTAAGGTTCAGATTAGGGCCTGGGGGCCTGTCCATTTCAACCTTCTGTCTCTGGGGACACTGTCTGAGAGTCTAAGTGGAGATAGTTGCTCCGCTGGTGTCAGAGAGCCCCTCTTAGTCCAGGGTGGCCTACACTATTGATGGCCTCAGGGGCCTTGGAGCATTTCCCTAACCTGTAGGGTTGTGTTCAAGGGATTGGGCACACTTTCCTTGGAGAGGGCAGGCACAATCTTTCGCTGTGGCTCCAGAGGCCCTAGCCTGGAGGTTGTGTGGGTCCAGGCTGTGGGCACAGAAGTCTGAAAACACAAACTAAGCTTATGAGTGGCGCCTAGGGTATGGCAGGCCGGATGTACAGCCCGAGAGGGAGCTCCTGGGCCTCTGAAACAAGGGCGAGTGGGAGGCGTTACTTCAGGCTTTTGTCTCTGGATGTTGTGTCCGGGATAGCCGTGTATTGGAGGGGTGGACTCAGGGACTGTGGACGAGTATCCCTCTCTGGGGATTTGTCCCAGCTCCCAAGAGTTTGGGGTCATTTTGTGGGAAGGGTGGAGTCGTGTTGTCTGGCTCATGTGTCTCTCCAAGAAAGGGATTCCAGAGCAGAGCCCCAGGTACGGGCGGGGCGACTGGAAAACTCAAACACTGGTGAGGATTGGGTGCATAGGGGCTTGGCATGCCCCATATGCGGGCTCTTGGTCCTGGCCCTGACAGGCCTTTCTTTGACATGGGGCTCATGCTGAGGGTCACAGTGTGAATTTGTGACCAAGCAGCACTCAAGTTTGGGCGTGGCATCAGGGGACATGAAGGTTTCTCCCACCCTGAAGGTGACTCAATGCCAAGAGAAAGCTTTACAGCCATGGGGAAGGAGGAGTTCTGTTTTGTACTTGTGATACCCAGCTGTGAGGAGAATTGATATAATGTCTAGGTTCAGATATCTGAAAACCAAGATTAGGAAGAGGTGCCAGCATAAGACCATGGCCTGTCCGAAGTGCTGGGTGTACGGCCACCTGTCTCCTTGTCTGTCTGGACGTCTGGCTTCAGGCTGTGTCAGGCAGAGCATGAGTGCCCAGAGCAGCCTATCAATTTCGGGTACCGTCGAGGCCCGAGCAGGTTGATCCTCATCTGGGTTTTCTGGAGAGCCCCACAGGGAAACGTTTTTCTTCTGTTGGGCAGACACTGGGATTGGTTGTGTTTCTTGAGTTTCTAGTCCGGAGGCTTTGCTTGCCAGGAGTGTGAGGAAGGAAGTCTGAAAACTCAAGCTAGCGTGAGGTTTGGGTCCGAGGGCACGTCAGGCCCACTCTGCAGAGGCTGAATCGAGATCTCCTGCACTGAGGTCATGTCAACTATGAGACGTGCCTCAGGCTAGAGTTTTTGTCCAGCATGGCCTCTTCCTGAAGGATGTGGGGGCTTCATGAGGCCAGGGGTGTTTGCCTACGATGGGATTTGTGAACTTCTCCAAACCTCAAGGTTTCCTTCTGCACGACAGTCGAGTTATATTGCATGGTTCCAGGAGGCCCCATACGAAAAGACTCGAGAGCAGGTGTCTAAGCATGGATGCCTGGGAACGCCACCTATTATTCCCACTCTTTAGTCAGGACAAGGCAGACTCAATTTGCGGGCTCCTGGGTGAGCTACCCAGAGGGGAGAGTTGAAATGGACTCTCCTGAAGATGAGTCCTACTGTGGGTTGGTGGACTGGGAGACCTTGGAATGTGGAGGTGGCTCAGGGAATCTGCAGGATTCTCCAACGTGAGGTGTTTGACACGGCTCCAACAAGGAAGCTTCCCATGTGGAGACGAGAGGAGTTCTGTTCGGTGCCTCAGGAAAGCCCCATGTCCTGTTCTTCGAACCAAAGCTCTGAGGAGTGACACCTGGAAACCAAAGCAAGAGTTGAGATTAGGGCCTAAGGGCCTGTCCGGCTCAACCTTCTATCTCTGTTGACATCTGTGTGCATGCATTCGAGGAAGTAGCTGCTCAGCTTGTGTCCGAATGCCCCTGTGTGTCCAGGGAGGCTCCCAGTAGTGGGATGTCCTCGGGGGCCTTGAGGTTTCTCATATTCTGGAGGTGTGTGGCCAAAGGAATGGACACAGTTTCCCAGGAGAGAGCAGGCACGGTCCTTTGGTATGGCTCCAGAGGACCCAGCCTAGAGGTTGTGTTTGCCAGGGCTGTGGGGACAGATGTCTGAAAAAGCAAACTTGGGTCAGCTAGGGGCCAAGGTAATGGCAGGCCTGATCTCCAGTCCGAGAGGGAAGATCCTCGGGATATCAAAGAGGGCAAGTGGGAGTTATTTGCTCAGGCTTTTGTCTCTGGGTGTTGCATTCACAGTGGCCGTTCAGGTTAGTCGTTGATTCAGGGGCCGAGGAAGAGCCTTTCTCTCAGGGGATAGTCCAAGCTCTCAAGTGTTTGGGTTCATTCTGAGGGAAGGGAAGAGTACTGTTTTCTGCCACAGGGGACCCCGCAGGAGAGGGACTCTAGAGCACAGCAGTGGGTTCCCTCAACTGGAATACACACCATCTAGTTAGTCCTGGGTGCCTATGGGCATGGCAAGCCCATATGTGGGCTCTTGGTCCAGTCCTTGAGAGGGTTACTTAAATAAGGTACTCACGCTGAGGGTCACAATGTGTGTTTGTGACCAAGGCGGCCCTCACGCATGGGCGTGGCCTCATGGGCCATGCCGTTATCTCCTACACTGAATGTTTGACTCACTGCAAGCAGCAAGGATTCTTTCCATGGGGATGGAGGGGTTCTCACATGTGCATCAGGTTCCCCCCTGTGCAGAGATTGGAGATAAGGTCTAGGTTCCGATGACTGAAAACCCAGGTTGTGAATGGATGATGGCCTAAGGCATTGGCGTGTCCAATGTGCTGGGTGTGCAGCCAACTGTGTCAGTGTCTGTTGGAAGGTGTGGGCTCAGGCTATTTGCGACAGAGCATCAGTGTTTAAGGTAGCCTATGCAATTGGGGTGTTGCCGAGGGCCAAGCAGTTTGATCCTCAGTTGGGGTTTCTGGGCAGCACCATAGACAATGTTTTTCTCCTGGGAGGCAGGCAGAGTGCTTCATTGTGGCCCCAGAATTCCCAGGAGGGAGGGTTTGTGGGCCAGGAGTGTGAGGACAGAAGTCTGAAAACACAAGCTAGGGTGAGGTTTGGAGCCTAGGGCAGAGCAGGCCCATCTGCAGAGGCTGAATCAAAATCTCCTGCATCTGAAGTCAGGCTGCGGATAAGATATTGGCTGAGGCTGGAGTATGTGTCCATGATGGCACCTTCATGAAGCGGGGGCCTCATGAATCCAAGGAAGTTTTCCCACGCTGAGTTTAGCGGTTGCCTCAAACCACAAGGTTTCCTTCTGCGGGACATTCGAGTCCTGTTGCATGGCTCCAGGACATACCATACGGAAGGACTGAAGAGCAGGGTTTGAAGGATGGATCCCTATACAGCGTGCCTCGCATTCAAATTGGCCATTAGCGACAAGATATGTTTGATCTGCTGCCTCTGGGGCACGCTACCTAGGAGGTCTGAGTTGAAATGGCCTCTCCCGAGGATGCGTCATAATGTGCGTTTGGGTCCATGGAGACCTTGGAATGTGCTGGTTGTTCAGGGGCCCTGCGGAACTCTTCGACCTGAAGGGTGTGATACAACTCCAGTAAGAAAGCTTCCCATGTGGAGACGAGATAGGTTTGGTTTGGTGCCTAAGAGAAGCCCCGGTGCTGGTCTACGAAAACAGTCCTCTGTGGACGGTCACATGGAAACCAAAGCTAAGGTTCAGATTAGGGCCTGGGGGCCTGTCCATTTCATCCTTCTGTCTCTGGGGACACTGTCTGAGAGTCTAAGTGGAGATAGTTGCTCCGGTAGTGTCAGAGAGCCCCTCTTAGTCCAGGGTGGCCTACACTATTGATGGCCTCAGGGGCCTTGGATCTTTTCCCTAACCTGTAGGGTTGTGGTCAAGGGATTGGGCACACTTTCCTTGGAGAGGGCAGGCACAGTCTTTCGCTGTGGCTCCAGAGACCCTAGCATGGGGGTGGTGTGGGTCCAGGCTGTGGGCACAGAAGTCTGAAAACACAAACTCAGCTTATGAGTGGCGCCTAGGGTATGGCAGGCCGGAGGTACAGCCCGAGAGGGAACTGCTGGGACTCTGAAACAAGGGCGAGTGGGAGGCGTTCCTTCAGGCTTTTGTCTCTGGATGTTGTGTCCGGGATAACCGTGTATTGGAGGGGTGGACTCAGGGACTGTGGACGAGTATCCCTCTCTGGGGATTTGTCCCAGCTCCCAAGAGTTTGGGGTCATTTTGTGGGAAGGGTGGAGTCGTGTTTTCTGGCTCATGTGTCTCTAAAAGAAAGGGATTCCCGAGCAGAGCGTCAGGTACGGGCGGGGCGAATGGAAAACTCAAACACTGGTGAGGATTGGGTGCATAGGCGCTTGGCAAGCCCCATATGCGGGCTCTTGGTCCTAGCCCTGACAGGCCTTTCTTTGACATGGGGCTCATGCTGAGGGTCACAGTGTGAATTTGTGACCAAGCAGCACTCAAGTTTGGGCGTGGCATCAGGGGCCATGAAGGTTTCTCCCACCCTGAAGGTGACTCCATGCCAAGAGAAAGCTTTACAGCCATGGGGAAGGAGGAGTTCTGTTTTGTGCTTGTGATACCCAGCTGTGTGGAGAATTGATATAATGTCTAGGTTCAGATAACTGAAATCCAAGGTTAGGAAGTGGTGACTGCATAAGACCATGGCGTGTCCGAAGTGCTGGGTGTGCGGCCACTTGTCTCCTTGTCTGTCTGGACGTCTGGCTTCAGGCTGTGTCAGACAGAGCATGAGTGCCCAGAGCAGCCTATCCATTTCGGGTACCGTCGAGGCCCGAGCAGGTTGATCCTCATCTGGGTTTTTTGGAGAGCCCCACAGGGAAACGTTTTTCTTCCGTTGGGCAGACACTGGGCTGGGTTGTGGTTTTGGAGTTTTTCGTCCGGAGGGCTTGCTTGCCAGGAGTGTGAGGAAGGAAGTCTGAAAACACAAGCTAGCGTGAGGTTTGGGACGGAGGGCACGGCAGGCCCTCTCTGCAGAGGCTGAATCGAGATCTCCTGCACTGAGGTCATGTCAACTATGAGACGTGCCTCAGGCTAGAGTTTTTGTCCAGCATGGCCTCTTCCTGAAGGATGTGGGGGCTTCATGAGTCCAGGGGTGTTTGCCTACGATGGGATTTGTGAACTTCTCCAAACCTCAAGGTTTCCTTCTGCACGACAGTCGAGTCCAATTGGATGGTTCCAGGAGGCCCCATACGGAAAGAATCGAGAGCAGGTGTCTAAGCATGGATGCCTGGGAACGCCACCTATTATTCCCACTCTTTAGTCAGGACAAGGCAGGCTCAATCTGCGGACGCCTGGGTGAGCTACCCAAAGGGGAGAGTCGAAATGGACTCTCCTGAAGATGAGTCCTACTGTGGGTTGGTGGACTGGGAGACTTTGGAATGTGGAGGTGGCTCAGGGAATCTGCAGGATTCTCCAACGTGATGTGTTTGACACGGCTCCAACAAGGAAGCTTCCCATGTGGAGACGAGAGGAGTTCTGTTCGGTGCCTCAGGAAAGCCCCATGTCCTGTTCTTCGAACCAAAGCTCTGAGGAGTGACACCTGGAAACCAAAGCAAGAGTTGAGATTAGGGCCTAAGGGCCTGTCCAGCTCAACCTTCTATCTCTGTTGACATCTGTGTGCATGCATTCAGGGAAGTAGCTGCTCAGCTTGTGTCCGAATGCCCCTGTGTGTCCAGGGAGGCTCCCAGTAGTGGGGTGTCCTCGGGGGCCTTGAGGTTTCTCATATTCTGGAGGTGTGTGGCCAAAGCAATGGACACAGTTTCCCAGGAGAGAGCAGGCACGGTCCTTTGGTATGGCTTCAGAGGACCCAGCCTAGAGGCTGTGTTTGCCAGGGCTGTGGGGACAGATGTCTGAAAAAGCAAACTTGGGTCAGCTAGGGGCCAAGGTAATGGCAGGCCTGATCTCCAGTCCCTGAGGGGAGATCCTCGGGATATCAAAGGAGGGCAAGTGGGAGATAGTCGCTCAGGCTTTTGTCTCTGGGTGTTGCATTCACAGTGGCCGTTCAGGTTAGGTGTTGATTCAGGGGCCGAGGAAGAGCCTTTCTCTCAGGGGATAGTCCAAGCTCCCAAGTGTTTGCGTTCATTCTGAGGAAAGGGAAGAGTACTGTTTTCTGCCACAAGGGACCCCGCAGGAGAGGGACTCTAGAGCACAGTAATGGGTTCCCTCAACTGGAATACACACCATCTAGTTAGTCCTGGGTGCCTATGGGCATGGCAAGCCCATATGCAGGCTCTTGGTCCAGTCCCTGAGAGGTGTTACTTAAATAAGGTACTCACGCTGAGGGTCACAATGTGTGTCTGTGCCCAAGGCGGCCCTCATGCATGGGCGTGGCATCATGGGCCATGCCGTTTTCTCCTACACTGAAGGTTTGACTCACTGCCAGCAGCAAGGTTTCTTGCCATGAGGAAGGAGGGGTTCTCACATGTGCATCAGGTTCCCCCTTGTGCAGGGATTGGAGATAAGGTCTAGTTTCCGATGACTGAAAACCCAGGTTGTGAATTGATGATGGCCTAAGGCATTGGCGTGTCCAATGTGATGGGTGTGCAGCCAGCTGTGTCAGTGTCTGTTGGAAGGTCTGGTCTCAGGCTATTTGCGACAGAGCATCAGTGTTTAAGGTAGCCTATGCAATTGGGTTGTTGCCGAGGGCCAAGCAGTTTGATCCTCAGTTGGGGTTTCTGGGCAGCACCATAGAAAATGTTTTTCTCCTGGGAGGCAGGCAGAGTGCTTCATTGTGGCCCCAGAATTCCCAGGAGGGAGGGTTTGTGGGCCAGGAGTGTGAGGACAGAAGTCTGAAAACAGAAGCTAGGGTGAGGTTTGGAGCCAAGGGCAGAGCAGGCCCACTCTGCAGAGGCTGAATCAAAATCTCCTGCATCTGAAGTCAGGCTGAGGATAAGACGTTGGCTGAGGCTGGAGTATGTGTCCATGATGGCACCTTCATGAAGAGGGGGCCTCATGAATCCAAGGAAGTTTTCCCACGCTGAGTTTAGCGGTTGCCTCAAACCACAAGGTTTCCTTCTGCGGGACATTCGAGTCCTGTTGCATGGCTCCAGGACATACCATACGGAAGGACTGAAGAGCAGGGTTTGTAGGATGGATCCCTATACAGCGTGCCTCGCATTTCCATTGGCCATTAGCGACAAGATATGTTTGATCTGCTGCCTCTGGGTCACGCTACCCAGGAGGTCTGAGTTGAAATGACCTCTCCCGAGGATGCGTCATAATGTGCGTTTGGGTCAATGGAGACCTTGGAATGTGCTGGTTGTTCAGGGGCCCTGCGGAACTCTCGACCTGAAGGGTGTGATACAACTCCAGTAAGAAAGCTTCCCATGTGGAGACGAGATAGGTTTGGTTTGGTGCCTAAGAAAAGCCCCGTGTGCTGGTCTACGAAAACAGTCCTCTGAGGACGGTCACATGGAAACCAAAGCTAAGGTTCAGATTAGGGCCTGGGGGCCTGTCCATTTCAACCTTCTGTCCCTAAGGACACTGTCTGAGTGTCTAGGTGGAGATAGTTGCTCTGCTGGTGTCAGTGAGCCCCTCTTAGTCCAGAGTGGCCTACACTATTGATGACCTCAGGGGCCTTGGAGCTTTTCCCTATCCTGTGGGGTTGTGGTCAAGGGATTGGGCACACTTTCCTTGGAGAGGGCAGGCACAATCTTTCGCTGTGGCTCCAGAACCCTGGCCTGGAGGTTGTGTGGGTCCAGGCTGTGGGCACAGAAGTCTGAAAACACAAACTCAGCTTATGAGTGGCGCCTAGGGTATGGCAGGCCGGATGTACAGCCCGAGAGGGAGCTCCTGGGCCTCTGAAACAAGGGCGAGTGGGAGGCGTTCCTTCAGGCTTTTGTCTCTGGATGTTGTGTCCGGGATAGCCGTGTATTGGAGGGGTGGCCTCAGGGACTGTGGACGAGTATCCCTCTCTGGGGATTTGTCCCAGCTCCCAAGAGTTTGGGGTCATTTTGTGGGAAGGGTGGAGTCGTGTTGTCTGGCTCATGTGTCTCTCCAAGAAAGGGATTCCAGAGCAGAGCCCCAGGTATGGGCGGGGCGACTGGAAAACTCAAACACTGGTGAGGATTGGGTGCATAGGGGCTTGTTAAGCCCCATATGCGGGCTCTTGGTCCAGGCCCTGACAGGCCTTTCTTTGACATGGGGCTCATGCTGAGGGTCACAGTGTGAATTTGAGCCCAAGCAGCACTCAAGTTTGGGCGTGGCATCAGGGGCCATGTAGGTTTCTCCCACCCTGAAGGTGTGACTCCATGCCAAGAGCAAGCTTTACAGCCACGCGGAAGGAGGAGTTCTCTGTTTTGCTTGTGATACCCAGCTCTGGGGAGAATTGATATAATGTCTAGGTTCAGATATCTGAAAACCAAGGTTAGGAAGTGGTGATGGCATAAGATTATGGCGTTTCCGAAGTGCTGGGTGTGTGGCCAGCCTTCTCCTTGTCTGTCTGGACGTCTGGCTTCAGGCTGTGTCAGACAGAGCATGAGTGCCTAGATCAGCCTATCCATTTCGGGTACCATCGAGGCCTGAGCAGGTTGATCCTCATCTGGGTATTCTGGAGAGAGCCCACAGGGATACGTTTTTCTTCCGTTGGGCAGACCCTGGGCTGGGTGGTGGTTCTGGAGTTCCTAATCCGGAGGGCTTGTTTGCCAGGAGTGTTAGGAAGGAAGTCTGAAAACACAAGCTAGCGTGAGGTTTGGGACAAAGGGCACGGCAGGCCCACTCTGCAGAGGCTGAATCGAGATCTCCTGCACTGAGGTCATGTCAACTATGAGACGTGCCTCAGGCTAGAATTTTTGTCCAGCATGGATTCTTCCTGAAGGGTGTGGGGGCTTCATGAGGCCAGGGAGGTTTGCCTACGATGGGATTTGTGAACTACTCCAAACCTCAAGGTTTCCTTCAGCACGACAGTCGAGTGCTATTGGATGGTTCAAGGAGGCCCCATACGGAAAGACTCGAGAGCAGGTGTCTAAGCATGGATGCTTGGGAACGCAACCTCATATTCCCACTCTTTATTCAGGACAAGGCAGGCTCAATCTCGGGCGCCTGGGTGAGCTACCCAGAGGGGAGAGTTGAAATGGACTCTCCTGAAGATGAGTCCTACTGTGGCTTGGTGGCCTGGGAGACCTTGGCATGTGGAGGTGGCTCCGGGTCTCTGCAGGATTCTCCAACGTGAGGTGTTTGACACGGCTCCAACAAGGAAGCTTCCCATGTGGAGACGAGAGGAGTTCTGTTCAGTGCCTCAGGAAAGCCCCATATCCTGTTCTTCGAACCAAAGCCTCTGAGGAGTGACACCTGGAAACCAAAGCAAGAGTTGAGATTCGGGCCTAAGGGCCTGTCCGGCTCAACCTTCTATCTCTGGGGACATCAGTGTGCATGCCTTCGTGGAGGTAGCTGCTCAGCTTGTGTCCGAAGGCCCCTGTGTGTACAGGGAGGCTCCCCGTAGTGGGATGTCCTCTGGGGCGTTGAGGTTTCTCATATTCTGGAGGTGTGTGGCCATGCAATGGACACAGTTTCCCAGGAGAGAGCAGGCACGGTCCTGTGGTATGGCTCCAGAGGACCCAGCCTAGAGGCTGTGTTTTCCAGGGCTGTGGGGACAGATGTCTGAAAAAGCAAACTTGGCTCAGTTAGGGGCCAAGGTAATGGCAGGCCTGATCTCCAGTCCGAGAGGGGAGATCCTCTGGATATCAAAGGAGGGCAAGTGGGAGGCAGTCGCTCAGGCTTTTGGCTCTGGGTGTTGCGTTCACAGTGGCCGTTCAGGGTAAGGGTTGCTTGAGGGGCCGAGGAAGAGACTTCCTCTCGGTGGATTGACCAAGCTCCCAAGTGTTTGGGTTCATTCTGTGGGAAGGGAAGAGTACTGTTTTCTGCCACAGGGGACCCCCCAGGAGAGGGCCTCTAGAGCACAGCAGTGGGTTCCCTCAACTGGAATACACACCATCTAGTTAGTCCTGGGTGCCTATGGGCATGGCAAGCCACATATGCGGGCTCTTGTTCCAGTCACTGAGAGGAGTTACTTGAATAAGGTACTCACGCTGAGGGTCACCATGTTATTTTTTGCCCTGGCAGTCCTCAGGCATGGGCGTGGCCTCATGGGCCATGCCGTATTCTCCTACACTGAAGGTTTGACTCACTGCCAGCAGCAAGGTTTCTTGCCATGGGGAAGGAGGAGTTCTGACTTGTGCATCAAGTTCCCCCCTGTGCAGGGATTGGAGATAAAGTCTAGGTTCCGATGACTGAAAACCCAGGTTGGGAATGGATGGTGGCCAAAGGCAGTGGCGGGTCCAAAATGCTGGGTGTGCAGCCAGCTGTGTCGGTGTCTGTTGGAAGGTCTGGGCTCAGGCTATTTGCGACAGAGCATCAGTGTTTAAGGTAGCCTATGCAATTGGGGTGTTGCCGAGGGCCAAGCAGTTTGATCCTCATTTGGGGTTTCTGGGCAGCACCATAGACAATGTTTTTCTCCTGGGAGGCAGGCAGAGTGCTGCATTGTGGCCCCAGAATTCCCAGTAGCGAGGGTTTGTGGGCCAGGAGTGTGATGACGGAAGTCTGAGAACACAAGCTAGGGTGAGGATTGGAGCCAAGGGCAGAGCAGGTCGACTCTGCAGAGGCTGAATCAAAATCTCCTGCATCTGAAGTCAGGCTGAGGATCAGACGTTGGCTGAGGCTGGAGTATGTGTCCGTGATGGCACCTTCATGATGCGGGGGCCTCATGAGGCCAAGGAAGTTTTCCCACCTTGAGTTTGGAGGTTGCCCCGAACCACAAGGTTTCCTTCTGCGGGACATTCGAGTCCTGTTGCATGGCTCCAGGACATACCATACAGAAGGACTGGAGAGCAGGGTTCGAAGGATGGATCCCTGTCCAGCATGCCTCGCATTTCCATTGGCCATTAGCCACAATATATGTTTGATCTGCTGCCTCTGGGGCACGCTACCCAGGGGGCTGAGTTGAAATGGCTTCTCCTGAGGATGCGTCATAATGTGCGTTTGGGTCCATGGAGACCTTGGAATGTGCTGGTTGTTCAGTGGCCCTGCGCAACTCTCCTACCTAAAGAGTTTGATACATCCCCAGTAAGTAAGCTCCCCATGTGGAGACGAGAGAGGATTGGTTTGGTGCCTCAGAAAAGCCTCGTGTGCTGGTCTTCGAAAACAGTCCTCTGAGGACGGACACATAGAAACCAAAGCTAAGGTCCAGATTAGAGCCTGGGGGCCTGTCCATTTCAACCTTCTGTCTCTGGGGACACTGTCTGAGAGTCTAAATGGAGATAGTTGCTCCGCTGGTGTCAGAGAGCCCCTCTTAGTCCAGGGTGGCCTGCACTATTGATGGCCTCAGGGTCCTTGGAGCTTTTCCCTAACTTGTAGGGTTGTGGTCAATGGATTGGGCACACTTTCCTTGGAGAGGGCAGGCACAATCTTTCGCTGTGGCTCCAGAGGCCCTAGCCTGGAGGTTGTGTGGGTCCAGGCTGTGGGCACAGAAGTCTGAAAACACAAACTCAGCTTATGAGTGGCGCCTAGGGTATGGCAGGCCCGATGTACAGCCCGAGAGGGAGCTCCTGGTCCTCTGAAACAAGGGCGAGTGGGAGGCGTTCCTTCAGGCTTTTGTCTCTGGATGTTGTGTCCGGGATAGCCGTGGATTGGACGGGTGGCCTCAGGGACTGTGGACGAGTATACCTCTCTGGGGATTTGTCCCAGCTCCCAAGAGTTTGGGGTCATTTTGTGGGAAGGCTGGAGTCGTGTTGTCTGGCTCATGTGTCTCTCCAAGAAAGGGATTCCAGAGCAGAGCCCCAGGTACAGGCGGGGCGACTGGAAAACTCAAACACTGGTGAGGATTGGGTGCATAGGGGCTTGGCAAGCCCCATATGCGCCTCTTGGTCCAGGCCCTGACAGGCCTTTCTTTGACATGGGGCTCATGCTGAGGGTCACAGTGTGAATTTGTGCCCAAGCAGCACTCAAGTTTGGGCGTGGCATCAGGGGCCATGAAGATTTCTCCCACCCTGAAGGTGTGACTCCATGCCAAGAGCTAGCTTTACAGCCACGCGGAAGGAGGAGTTCCGTGTTGTGCTTGCGATACCCAGCTGTGTGGAGAATTGATAAAATGTCTAGGTTCAGATATCTGAAAACCAAGGTTAGGAAGAGGTGACGGCATAAGACCATGGCGTGTCCGAAGTGCTGTTTGTGCGGCCAGCTGTCTCCTTGTCTGTCTGGACGTCTGGCTTCAGGCTGTGTCAGACAGAGCATGAGTGCTCAGAGCAGCCTATCCAGTTCGGGACCATCGAGGCCCGAGCAGGTTGATCCTCATCTGGGTTTTCTGGAGAGAGCCCCACAGGAAACATTTTCCTTCCATTGGGCAGACCCTGAGCTGGGTTGTGGTTCTGGAGTTCCTAATCCGGAGGGCTTTTTTGCCAGGAGTGTGAGGAAGGAAGTCTGAAAACACAAGCTAGCGTGAGGTTTGGGACCGAGGGCACGGCAGGCCCACTCTGCAGAGGCTGAATCGAGATCACCTGCACTGAGGTCATGTCAACTGTGAGAGGTGTTTCAGGCTAGAGTTTTTGTCCAGCATGGCCTCTTCCTGAAGGGTGTGGGGGCTTCATGAGGCCAGGGAGGTTTGCCTACGATGGGATTTGTGAACTACTCCAAACCTCAAGGTTTCCTTCTGCACGACAGTCGAGTGCTATTGGATGGTTCCAGAAGGCCCCATACGGAAAGACTCGAGAGCATGTGTCTAAGCATGGATGCATGGGAACGCCACCTCATATTCCCACTCTTTAGTCAGGACAAGTCAGGCTCAATCTGCGGTCTGCTAGGTGAGCTACCCAGAGGGGAGAGTTGAAATGGACTCTCCTGAAGATGAGTCCTACTGTGGCTTGGTCGTCTGGGAGACCTTGGAATGTGGATGTGGCTCAGGACTCTGCAGGATTCTCCATCCTGAGGTGTTTGACACGGCTCCAACAAGGAAGCTTCCCATGTGGAGACGAGAGGAGTTCTGTTCAGTGCCTCAGGAAAGCCCCAATCCTGTTCTTCGAACCAAAGCCTCTGAGGAGTGACACCTGGAAACCAAAGCAAGAGTTGAGATTAGGGCCTAAGGGCCTGACCGGCTCAACCTTCTTTCTCTGTTGACATATGTGTGCATGCCTTCGTGGAGGTAGCTGCTCAGTTTGTGTCTGAAGGCCCCTGTGTGTACAGGGAGGCTCCCAGTAGTGGGAGGTCCTCGGGGGCCTTGAGGTTTCTCATATTCTGGAGGTGTGTGGCCAAAGGAATGGACAGAGTATCTGAGGAGAGAGCAGGCACGGTCCTTTGGTATGGCTCCAGAGGACTCAGCCAGAGGCTGTGTTTGCCAGGGCTGTGGGGACAGATGTCGGTAAAAGCAAACTTGGCTCAGGTAGGGGCCAACGTAATGGCAGGCCTGATCTCCAGTCCGTGAGGGGAGATCCTCTGGATATCAAAGGAGGGCAAGTGGGAGGCAGTCGTTCAGGCTTTTGTCTCTGGGTTTTGCGTTCACAGTGGTCGTTCAGGGTAGGGGTTGCTTCAGGGGCCGAGGAAGAGCCTTCCTCTCGGGGGAATGTCCAAGCTCCCAAGTGTTTGGGTTCATTCTGTGGAAAGGGAAGAGTACGTTTTTCTGCCACAGGGGACCCCCCAGGAGAGGGCCTCTAGAGCAGAGCAGTGGGTTCCCTCAACTGGATCCACACCATCTAGTTAGTCCTGGGTGCCTATGGGCATGGCAAGCCACATATGCGGGCTCTTGGTCCAGTCACTGAGAGGCGTTACTTGAATAAGATACTCACGCTGAGGTTCACCATGTGTGTTTGTCCCCAAGGCGGCCCACATGCATGGGCGTGGCTTTATGGGCCATGCCGTTTTCTCCTACACTGAAGGTTTGACTCACTGCCAGCAGCAAGGTTCCTTGCCATGGGGAAGGAGGGGTTCTGATTTTTGCATCAGGTTCCCCCCTGTGCAGGAATTGGAGATAAGGTCTAGTTTCCGATGACTGAAAACCCAGGTTGGGAATGGATGGTGGCCTAAGGCAGTGGAGGGTCCAATGTGCTGGGTGTGCAGCCAGCTGTGCCGGTGTCTTTTGGAAGGTCTGGGCTCAGGCTATTTGCGACAGAGCATCAGTGTTTAAGGTAGCCTATGCAATTGGGGTGTTCCCGAGGGCCAAGCAGTTTGATCCTCATTTGGGGTTTCTGGGCAGCACCATAGACAATGTTTTTCTCCTGGGAGGCAGGCAGAGTGCTGCATTGTGGCCCCAGAATTCCCAGTAGCGAGGGTTTGTGGGCTAGGAGTGTGAGGACGGAAGTCTGAGAACACAAGCTAGGGTGAGGATTGGAGCCAAGGGCAGAGCAGGTCGACTCTGCAGAGGCTGAATCAAAATCTCCTGCATCTGAAGTCAGGCTGAGGATCAGACGTTGGCTGAGGCTGGAGTATGTGTCCGTGATGGCACCTTCATGATGCGGGGGCCTCATGAGGCCAAGGAAGTTTTCCCACCTTGAGTTTGGAGGTTGCCCCGAACCACAAGGTTTCCTTCTGCGGGACATTCGAGTCCTGTTGCATGGCTCCAGGACATACCATACGGAAGGACTGGAGAGCAGGTTTCGAAGGATGGATCCCTTTCCAGCATGCCTCGCATTTCCATTGGCCATTAGCCACAATATATGTTTGATCTGCTGCCTCTGGGGCACGCTACCCAGGGGGCTGAGTTGAAATGGCCTCTCCTGAGGATGCGTCATAATGTGCGTTTGGGTCCATGGAGACCTTGGAATGTGCTGGTTGTTCAGTGGCCCTGCGCAACTCTCCTACCTGAAGGGTTTGATACATCCCCAGTAAGTAAGCTCCCCATGTGGAGACGAGAGAGGATTGGTTTGGTGCCTCAGAAAAGCCTCGTGTGCTGGTCTTCGAAAACAGTCCTCTGAGGACAGACACATAGAAACCAAAGCTAAGGTCCAGATTAGAGCCTGGGGGCCTGTCCATTTCAACCTTCTGTCTCTGGGGACACTGTCTGAGAGTCTAAGTGGAGATAGTTGCTCCGCTGCTGTCAGAGATCCCCTCTTAGTCTTGGGTGGCTTACACTATTGATGGCCTCAGGGGACTTGGAGCTTTTCCTAACCTGTAGGGTTGTGGCCATTGGATTGGGCACACTTTCCTTGGAGAGGGCAGGCACAATCTTTCGCTGTGGTTCCAGAGGCCCTAGCCTGGAGGTTGTGTGGGTCCAGGCTGTGGGCACAGAAGTCTGAAAACACAAACTCAGCTTATGAGTGGCGCCTAGGGTATGGCAGGCCCGATGTACAGCCCGAGAGGGAGCTCCTGGTCCTCTGAAACAAGGGCGAGTGGGAGGCGTTCCTTCAGGCTTTTGTCTCTGGATGTTGTGTCCGGGATAGCCGTGGATTGGAGGGGTTTCCTCAGGGACTGTGGACGAGTATCCATCTCTGGGGATTTGTCCCAGCTCCCAAGAGTTTGGGGTCATTTGGTGGGAGGGGTGGAGTCGTGTTGTCTGGCTCATGTGTCTCTCCAAGAAAGGGATTCAAAAGCAGAGCCCCAGGTACGGGCGGGGCGACTGGAAAACTCAAACACTGGTGAGGATTGGGTGCATAGTGGCTTGGCAAGCCCCATATGCGCCTCTTGGTCCAGGCCCTGACAGGCCTTTCTTTGACATGGGGCTCATGCTGAGGGTCACAGTGTGAATTTGTGCCCAAGCAGCACTCAAGTTTGGGCGTGGCATCTGTGGCCATGAAGGGTTCTCCCACATGAAGGTGTGACTCCATGCGAAGAACAAGCATTACAGCTATGTGGAAGGCAGAGTTCTGATTTGTGATTCCGATACAGAAACTCAGCTTTGGTAGGGGACGTCGGTATTGCAGGTCCAATCTACAAACCATGAGAAGAACTCATGAAGATTTGAATATAGAGCAGGTCTGAGGCTCTTGCTCAGGCATTTGTCTCTGGATGTTGTTCAGCGATGGCCGTGGAATGTCGGGGATGCCTCATGGGCCATGGAGGATTCTTCCTTTCTGAGGTTTTGGCCCGATTTCCAATTGTTTTTCGTCAATCTGTGGGATGGGAGGACTCCTTTCATGTTTGTTACCTCAGGTATCCCACCAAAGAGGAATTCCAAAGCAAAGCCGTGGGGAAGACTGAAGGGACAACCCGAATTATGGTTAAAAATTTGGGCTAAGGGGCATGGCAAGCCCAATATGCTATCTCTTTATCCAGCCACTGAGAGGCCTTACTTGAGGACTGGGCTCAGGCTTAGGTTCACAATGTGTGTTTGTGACCAATGTGGCACGCGAGCATGGGCGGGGCCTCATGGGCCACACTGGGATCAACTACATTGAATGTTCGACAACATGCCAACCACAAGGTTTCTTGCCATGGGTAAGGGGTTCTGATTTCCTCATCATGTTCAACCCTGAGCAGTGATTGGAGATAAGGTCTAGTTTCTGAAGCCTGAAAACCGAGGTTGGGAAGAAAAAATGACCTAAGGCCATGGTGGAACGAATGCTCAGTGTGCGGCCAGCTGACTGCGTGGGGCCAGGAGGTCCAGGCTCAGGCTGTGTCAGAAAGGGCATTAGTGCCCTGGTCAGCTTAAGTATTTTGGGTGCAGCAAATGTCGGTGCGTTTGATCCTCATTTGGGGTTACTGGGTAGCAATGTTTTTCTTCTGGAGGGCAGGCAGAGTGCTGCATTATAGTTCTGGATTGCCAAACTGGAGGGCTTGTGGGCCAGTAGTCTGAGGACAGAAGTCAGGGAACACAAGCTAGTCTTAGGTTTCTGGGTGAGGCCATGGCAGGCACAATCTACAGACCTGAATCGAGATCTCGTGCATCTGAAGTCAGGGAGAGGATCAGACGATTGCTCAGGTTGGAGTTTCTGAACCTGATGGCCCCTTCATGAAGGGGGGGCATCAAGATGCCATGGGGGTTTTCCCACGATGGGAGTTTGAGAAGCTCCAAAGTGCAGAGAGTTCTGCAGGACAATTGAGACCTTTTGTTTGGCTCCAGGCCAATGATTCTTAGCAGGGTTCTAAGGATGGATGGCTGGGTAGCCCACCTCGCATTCCAATTGTCTCCTAGCAACAAGACAGGTTAGATCTCCTGGAACTGTGGGGAGCAACCGAGGACGCTGAGTTGAAATGGACACCCCTGGGGATGGGTCCTAATGTGCTTTTGTGTCTATGGAGACCTTGGAATGAAGCGGTGGCACTGGAGCCCTAAAGGGTTTTCCTAAATAGAGGCTTTGACACAGCTCCAACGTGCAAGTTTCCCATGTGTATATGAGATGTTTTCTGATGGGTGAGTCAAGAAACAGCTATATGCTGCTTTTGAAATCCAGGCCTCTGAGGAGAGATGCCTGGAAACCAACGCAATGGATCTGATTAGTGCCTAGGGGCCTGTTCTTTCCTTTTTACCTCTGGGGACATCTGTCTATGGGTCGGAGTGCAGGTAGGTGCTCAGTTGGGCTCAGATTGCCCCTGTTTTTCCTGGGAAACCACCACTATTGAGATGGATCAGGGACTTTGGAGGTTTATCCTATTAGTAGGGTTGTGGCCATTGGAATGGGCACACACAATTCCCTTGGAGAGGAAAGTACAGTCCTCAGGTTTGGCTCCAGGGGCCTGAGCCTGTAGGTTGTGTAGGCCAGGGCTGTTTGGACAGTTGTCTGAAAACACAAACTCGGCTTATTTTCGGGTCATAGTTATGGCAGGACTGATCTACAGACCATGAGGAGAACTCTTCGGGATTTGAAAAAAGGGCGAGTGTGAGGCTCCTGCTCAAGTTTTTGTCTCTGGATATCGTGTCACTCATGGTGTTGAAATTTCTGGGTGACTTCATGGGAAATGGACGAGTCTTACTCTCTGATGGTTTGGCCCCGTCCAAAGAGTTTGAGGTCATACTGTGGACTGGAAAAAGTCCGTTTTTTTGTTGTTGTTGTTTTCTTTTTTAACCTCAGGTGTCCCACCAAATGAGGGATTCAAGAGTAGAGCCCTGGGGAGTAGCAACCGGACAATCAGAAATCTGGTTAAAAATTGGGGCCTAGGGACATGTCAAGCCTATTATGACATCTAATGGTCCAACCACTGAGAGGACTTACTAGAGGACAGGACTCATGCTGAGGGTCACAATGCGTGTTTATGCCCTCGTCACACTCAAGAATGGGTGGGGCCTTAGGGTGAATGCTGGTTTCTCCTACACTGAACGTTGGACAACGTGCCAACCACAAGGGTTCTTGCCATGGGTAAGGAGGAGTTCTGATTTCTGCATCACACTCACCCCTGGGCAGTGATTGGAGATAAGGTCTCGGTTCTGAAGCCTGAAAACTGAGGTAGGAAAGAGATGATGACCTAAGGCCATGGCGGGTCTTATGTGCTCAGTGTGCGGTCAGATTTCTGTGGGTTGGTCAGGGGGTCCGGGCTCAGGTTGTGTCCGACAGTGCTTTTGTGCCCAGGTTAGACTATATAACTTGGGTAAAGTCGAGTGCTGAGTAGGTTTATTCACATTTAAGGTGCCTAGGAAGCTCATGAGGCAATAATTTTTTTCTAGAGGGCAGGCAGCGTGCTGCATTGTGGGTCCAGAATTGCCAAACTTGAGGGCTTCAGGGACCGGCGTGTGAGGACGGAAGTCTGAGAAGAAAGCTAGACTTGGGTTTTAGGGCGAGAGCACGGCAGGTACCCCCTGCAGCTCCGAACCAATATCTCATGCATCTGAAGTCAGGGCGAGGATCCGACGTTGGCTCAGGTTGGAGTTTCTGAGCATGACGGCCGCTTCATGAAGGCAGCGGAATTTCGAGGACATTGAGGGTTTCCCACGTTGGGAGTTGTGGGATGCCCCCTTCAAGGATTCCTTCTGCGGGACAATTGAGACCTGTTGGACAGCTCCAGGACATCCCATCTGGAATGACTCCAGAGCACCGTTCGCGGATGGATGCCTAGGAAGCCCGCCTCGCATTCCAATTGTCTCCTAGCAACAAGATAGTTTAGATCTGATGGCTCTGGTGCAGCAACCGGGGTGGCTGAGTTGAAATGGACTTTCCTGAGGATGGGTCCTAATGGGTTTTTGTCCATGAGGGCCTTGGAATGGGGCGGTGGCCCCGGGACCCTGAAGTACTCTCTTAAGCTTCTGACATAGCTCGCCTGCACAGGTTTCCTTGTGGAGACTAGATGATTTCTGATGGGTGCCTCAGGAAAACCCCTATGCTCGTATTGGAATCAGGCTTTTGAGGAGATATGCCTGTAAACCAAAGCAATGGATCCTATTATGGCCTAGGGTCCCGTCTGGTTCAATCTTAATCTCTGGGGACATCCATCTATGTTATGAGTGGAGGTAGATGCTCAGGTGGTGTCAGACCGCCCTTTTTTGTCCGGGGCGACCTACACTATTGGGATATCCTCAGGGATTTGGCGGTTTCTCTTAATTTCTACAATTTTGGACAATGGAATGGGCAGAATTCCAATGGATTGGTAGGCACAGTCCTAATGTGTGGCTCCAGGGGCCCCAGCCTGGAGGGTGTGTGGCCCAAGACTTTGAGGACAGAAGTCTGAAAACACAAACTCAGCTTAGGTTTGGGGACGTAGGTATGGCAGGCCCGATCTATAAACCATGAGAAGAACTCTTCACGAGATGAAGAAAGTGCGAGTCTGAGGCACTTGCTCAGGCTTTTGTTTCTGGATTTTGTATCAGCGATGGCCGTGGAATGTCGGGGAGGCCTCATGGGCCATGGACGAATCTTCCTCTCTGAGGATTTGGCCCGATTCCCAATTGTTTTTCGTCAATCTGTGGGATTGGAGGACTCCTTTCACTTTTATTACCTCAGGTGTCCCACCAAAAGAGGAATTCGAAAGCAAAGCCATGGGAAAGACTGAAGGGATAACCCAAACTATGGTTAAAAATTGGGGCCTAGGGGCATGGCAAGCCCATGTTGCTATCTCTTCATCCAGCCACTGAGAGGCCTTACTTGAGGACTGGGCTCAGGCAGAGAGTCACAATGAGTGTTTGGGACCCATGTGGCCAGCGAGCATGGGCGGGGCCTCATGGGCCACTCTGGTTTCAACTACACTGAACGTTGGAAAACATGCCAACCACAAGGTTTCTTGCCATGGAGAACGAGATCTGATTTCTGCATCACGTTCAACCCTGGCCAGTGATTGGAGATAAGGTCTAGGTTCTGAAGCCTGAAAACCGAGGTTGGGAAGAGATGGCGACCTAAGGCCATGGCGGCTTGATGTGCTCAGTGTGCGGCCCCCTTCAGGGTGGGGCCAGGTGGTCCAGGCTCAGGCTGTGTCAGAAAGGGCATTAGAGCCCTGGTCAGCCTATGTATTTGGGGTACAACCAAGGTCGGTGCTGGTTGATCCTCATTTGGGGTTACTGGGTAGCCCCAGAGGACAATGTTTTTCTTCTGGAGGGCAGGCAGAGTGCTGCATTGTAGTTCTGGATTGCCAAACTGGAAAGCTTGTGGGCCAGTAGTCTCACTACAAGTCTGAGAACACAAGCTAGGCATAGGTTTCTGGGTGAGGACATGGCAGGCACAATCTACAGACCTGAATCGAGATCTCGTGCATCTGAAGTCAGGGCGAGGATCAGACGATCGCTCAGGATGGAGTTTCTGTCCCTGATGGCCCCTTCAGGAAGGGGGGGCATCACGAGGCCATGGGGGTTTTCCCACGATGGGAGTTGTGAGCAGCTACAAACTGCAAAGTGTCTTCTGCAGGACAATTGAGACCTGTTGTTTGGTGCCAGGCCATGATTCTGAGCAGGGTTCTAAGGATGGATTGCTGGGTAGCCCACCTCGCATTCCAATTGTCTCCAAGCAACGAGACATTTAGATCTTCTGGATCTCGGGTAGCAACCGAGGAGGCTGAGTTTAAATGGACTCTCCTGTGGATGGGTCCTAATGTGCTTTTGTGTCGATGGAGACCTTGGAATGAAGCGGTGGCACGTGGGCCCTGAAGGGTTTTCCTAAACAGAGGCTTTGACACAGCTCCAACGTGCAAGTTTGCCATGTGTATATGACATGTTTTCTGATGGGTGAGTCAAGAAACAGCCATATGCTGGTTTTGAAAACCAGGCCTCTGAGGAGAGATGACTGGAACCAAAGAAATGGATCTTATTAGTGCCTATGGGTCTGTTCTTTCCTTTTTACCTCTGGGGATATCTGTCTATGTGTCTGAGTGCAGGTAGGTGCACAGATGTGCTCAGATTGCTCCTGTTTTTCCTGGGAAGACAGCACTAGTGAGACGGATCAGGGACTTTGGAGGTTTATCCTATTAGAAGGGTTGTGGCCATTGGAATGGGCACACACAATTCCCTTGGAGAGGAAAAGTACAGTCCTCAGGTTTGGCTCCAGGGGCCTGAGCCTGTAGGTTGTGTAGGCCAGGGCTGTTTGGACAGTTGTCTGAAAACACAACCTCGGCTTATGTTTCGGGTAATAGGTATGGCAGGACTGATCTACAGACCATGAGGAGAACTCTTCGGAATTTGAAAAAAGGGCGAGTGTGAGGCTCTTGCTCAAGTTTTTGTCTCTGGATATCGTGTCACTCATGGTGTTGAAATTTCTGGGTGACTTTATGGGAAATGGACGAGTCTTATTCTCTGGTGGTTTGGCCCCGTCCAAAGGGTCATATGAAGAAAGAGCGTGTCTGAGGCGCTTGCTCAGGCTTTTGTCTCTGGATTTTGTATCAACGAAGGCCTTGGAATGTGGGGAGGCCTCATCAGCCATGGACAAATCTTCCTCTCTGTGGATTTGACAGTCCCAATTGTTTTCGTCAATCTGTGGGATGGGAGGTGTCGTTTCAGGTTTATTCCCTCAGGTGTCCGAACAAAAGAGGAATTCCAAAGCAGAGCCCTGGGGAAGAGTGAAGGGACAACCCAATCGGTGGTTAAAAATTGGGGCCTAGACGCATGGCAGGCCCAATATGCTGTCTCTTCATCCAGCCACTGAGAGGCCTTACTTGAGGACTGGGCTCAGGCTGAGGGTCACAATGTGTGTTTGTGACCAATGTGGCCCGCGAACCTGGGTGGGGCCTCATGGCCCAACTGGTTTCAACTACACTGAACTTTGCACAATATGTCAAACACAAGGTCTATTGCCATGGGAAAGATGTTCTGATTTCTGCATCATTTACAACACTGGGCAGAGGTTGGAGATAAGGTCTAGGTCCTGAAGCCTGAAAAACAGCAGTTGGGAAGAGATGACGACCTAAGGCCATGGCGGGTCTGATATACTCAGTGTGGGGTCAGCTGCCTGGGTGTTAGTCAGGAGGTTCTGGCTCAGGTTGTGTCAGACACTGCATTAGTGCATAGGTTAGACTATATAATTTGGGTACAGTCGAGTGCCGTATAGGTTTATCCTCATTTGAGGTGCCTGGGCAGCCCATTGGGCAAGATATTTTTTCTAGAGGGCAGGCAGAATACTGCATTGTGGGTCCAGAATTGCCAAACTTGAGGGCTTCTAGGCCACGAGTGTGAGGACAGAAGTCTGAGAACACAAGCTAGACTTGGGCTTCAGGCCGAGGGCACGGCAGGTATCCACTGCAGATCGGAACCAATATCTCAAGCATCTGAGTCACGGCGAGGATCATAGGTTGGATCAGGTTGGAGTTTCTGTGTATGACTGCCCCTTCATGAACGGAGCGGAATCTCAAGGCCATGGAGGTCTTCCCACGTTGGGAGTTGTGGGATGCCCCCTTCAAGGATTCCTTCTGCGGGACATTTGTGACTTGTTGGGAAGCTCCAGGACATCCCATATGGAATGACTCAGAAGCACCGTTCGAGGATGGATGCCAGGGAAGCCCACCTCGCATTCCAATTGTCTCCTAGCAACAATACAGTGAGATCGGATGGCTCTGCAGGAGCAACCAGGGTGGCTGCGTTGATATGGACTTTCCTGAGAATGGGGCCTAATGTGTGTTTGTGTCCATGAGGGCCTTGGAAACGGGCGGTGGTACCGGGACGCTGAAGTATTCTCCTAAGCTTTTGACATAGCTCCCATGCACAAGTTTCCCTGTGGAGACGAGATTTGTTCTGACGGGTGCCTCAGGAAACCCCTTATGCTGGTATTGGAATCCAGGCTTTTGAGGAACATGCCTGTAAACCTAAGCAATGGATCCGATTATGGCCTAGAGTCCTGTCTGGTTCAATCTTCTTATCTGGGGATATCCATCTATGGAATGAGTGGAGGTGGATGCTCACCTGGTATCAGATCTCCCTTTTTTGTCCCTGGAGACCTACACTACTGGGATGGCCTCGGGGACTTGGAGAATTCTCATAATTTGTACTGTTTTGGAAAATGAAATGGGCAGAATTCCCATGGATTAGGTAGGTCAGTCCTAATGTGTGGCTCCAGTGGCCCCAGCCTGGAGGGTGTGTGGCCCAGGACTTTTAGGACAGAAGTCTGAAAACACAAACTCAGCTTAGGTTTGGGGACGTAGGTATGGCAGGCCCAATTTACAAACCATGAGATGAACTCTTCAGGATTTGAAAAAAGAGCGAGTCTGAGGCCCTTGCTCAGGCTTTTGTCTCTGGATTTTGTATCAACAATGGCCGTGGAATGTGGGGAGGCCTCCTGGGCCATGGACAAATCTTCCTCTCTGTGGATTTGGTCCGGTCCCAATTTCTTTCCGTCAATATGTGGGATGGGAGGTCTCCTCTCAGGTTTGTTACCTCAGGTTTCCCAATCAAAGAGGAATTCGAAAGCAGAGCCCTGGGGAAGAGTGAAGTGACAACCCAAACTATGGTTAAAATTTGGGGCCTAGTTGCATGGCAGGCCCAAAATGCTGTCTCTTCATCCAGCCACTGAGAGGCCTTACTTGAGGACTGGGCTCAGGCTGAGGGTCACAATGTGTGTTTGTGACCAATATGGCCCACGAGCATGGACGGGGCCTCATGGGCCACACTGGTTTCAACTACACTGGACTTTGGAAAACATGCCAATCACAAGATCTCTTGCCATGGGGAAGTTGTTCTGATTTCTGCATCATTGTCAACCCTGGGCAGTGGTTGGGGATAAGGTCTAGATTTTGAAGCCTGAAAAAACGCAGTTGGGAAGAGATGACGACCTAAGGCCATGGCGGGTCTGATATGCTCAGTGTGCGGTCAGCTGCCTGAAATTGGTCAGGAGGTTCTGGCTCAGGTTGTGTCAGACAGTGCATTAGTGCCCAGGTTAGACTATATAATTTGGGTACAGTCGAGTGCCGTGTAGGTTTATCCTCATTTGAGGTGCCTGGGCAGCTCATTAGGCCAGATATTTTTTCTAGAGGGCAGGCAGAGTGCTTCATTATGGGTCCGGAATTGCCAAAATTGAAAGCTTCTGGGCCACGAGTGTGAGGACAGATCTGAGAACACAAGCTAGACTTGGGTTTCAGGCCGAGGTCACGGCAGGTACCCACGGCAGATCTGAACCAATATCTCAAGCATCTGAAGTCACGGCGAGGATCAGACGTTGGCTCAGGTTGGAGTTTCTGTGCATGACTGCCCCTTCATGAACGGAGAGGAATCTCAAGGCCATGGAGGTTTACCCACGTGGGAGTTGTGGATGGCCCCTTCAAGGATTCCTTCTGCGGGAAAATGAGATCTGTTGGGCAGCTCCAGAACATCCCATATGGAATGACTCCAGAGCACCATTCGAGGATGGATGCCAGGGAAGCCCTCCTCGCATTCCAATTGTCTCCTAGCAACAATACAGTTGAGATCAGATGGCTCTGCAGGAGCAACCGGGGTGGCTGAGTTGAAATGGACTTTCCTGAGGATGGGGCCTAATGTGTGTTTGTGTCCATGAGGGCCTAGGAATGGGGCGGTGGTAACGGGACAATGAGTATTCTCCTAAGCTTTTGACATAGCTCCCATGCACAAGTTTCCTTGTGGAGATGAGATTTGTTCTGATGGGTGCCTCAGGAAACCCCTTATGCTGGTATTGGAATCCAGGCTTTTGAGGAGACATGCCTGTAAACCAAAGCAATGGATCCGATTATGGCCTAGAGTCCTGTCTGGTTCAATCGTCTTATCTGGGGATATCCATCTATGGAATGAGTGGAGGTAGATGCTCACCTGGTGTCAGACTGCCCTTTTTTTTCCCTGGAGACCTACACTATTGGGATGGCCTCGGGGACTTTGTAGAGTTCTCCTAATTTGTACGATTTTGGATAATGGAATGGGCAGAATTCCCATGCATTGGGTAGGCACGGTGCTAATGTGTGGCTCCAGGGGCCCCAGCCTGGAGGGTGTTTGGCTCAGGACTTTTAGGACAGAAGTCTGAAAACCCAAACTCAGCTGAGGTTTGGGGACTTAAGTGTGGCAGGCCCAATCTACAAACCATGAGAAGAACTCTTCAGGATATGAAGAAAGAGCGAGTCTGAGGCACTTGCTCAGGCTTTTGTCTCTGGATTTTGTATCAAAAATGGCCGTGGAATGTGGGGAGGCCTCCTGGGCCATGGATAAATTTTCCTCTCTGTGGATTTGAACTGGTACCAATTGTTTTTCGTCAATCTGTGGGATGGGAGGTCTCCTTTCAGGTTTATTACCTCAGGTGTCTGAACAAAAGAGGAATTCCAAAGCAGAGCTCTGGGGAGGCATGAAGGAACAACCCAAAATATGGTTAAAAATTGGGGCCTAAGGGCATGGCAGGCCCAATATGCTGTCTCTTCATCCAGCCACTTAGAGGCCTTACTTGAGGACTGGGCTCAGGCTGAGGGTCACAATGTGTGTTTGTGACCAATGTGGCCCGCGAGCATGGGCAAGGCCTCATGGGCCACACTGGTTTAAACTACACTGAACTTTGGACAACATGCCAATCACAAGGTCTCTTGCCATGGGGAAGGTGTTCTGATTTCTGCATCATTTTCAACCCTGGGCTGTGGTTGGAGATAAGGTCTCTGTTCTGAAGCCTGAAAACCGCAGTTGGTAAGAGATGACGACCTAAGGCCATGGAGGGTCTGTTATGCTCAGTGTGCGGTCAGTTGCATGGGTTTTGTTCAAGAGGTTCTGACTCAGGTTGTGTCAGGCAGTGCGTTAGTGCCCAGGTTAGACTATATAATTTTGGTATAGTCGAGTGCCGTGTAGGTTTATCCTCATTTGAGGTGCTGGGCAGCTCATTAGGCAAGATATTTTTTCTAGGGGGCAGGCAGAGTGCTGCATTGTGGGTCCCGAATTTCCAAACTTGAGGGCTTCTGGGCCAGTAGTGTGAGGACAGAAGTCTGAGAACACAAGCTAGACCAGAGTGATTCAGGCCGAGGGCACGGCAGGTACCCCCTGCAGATCTGAACCAATATCTCAAGCATCTGAAGTCACGGCGAGGATCAGACGTTGGCTCATATTGGAGTTTCGGTGCATGACTGCCCCTTCATGAACGGAGCGGAATCTCAAGGCCATGGAGGTTTTCCCACGTTGGGAGTTGTGGGATGCCCCCGTCAAGGATTCCTTCTGCGGGACAATTGAGACCTGTTGGGCAGCTCCAGGACATCCCATATGGAATGAATCCAGAGCACCGTTGGAGGATGGATGCCTGGGAAGCCCGTCTGACATTCCAATTGTATCCTAGCAAAAATACAGTTGAGATCGGATGGCTCTGCAGGAGCAACCGGGGTGGCTGAGTTGAAATGGACTTTCCTGAGGATGGGGACTAATGTGTGTTTGTGTCCATGAGGGCCTAGGAATGGGGCGGTGGTAACGGGACACTGAAGTACTCTCCTAAGCTTTTGACATAGCTCCCATGCACAAGTTTCCCTGTGGAGACGAGATTTGTTCTGACGGGTGCCTCAGGAAACCCCTTATACTGGTATTGGAATCCAGGCTTTGAGGAGACATGCCTGTAAACCTAAGCAATGGATCTGATTATGGCCTAGAGTCCTGTCTGGTTCAATATTCTTATCTGGGATATCCATCTATGGAATGAGTGGAGGTGGATGCTCACCTGGTGTCAGACCTCCCTTTTTTTTCCCTGGAGACCTACACTAGTGGGATGGCCTCGGGGACTTGGAGAATTCTCATAATTTGTACTATTTTGGAAAATGAAATGGGCAGAATTCACATGGATTGGGTAGGTCAGTCCTAATGTGTGGCTCCAGTGGCCCCAGCCTGGAGGGTGTGTGGCCCAGGACTTTTAGGACAGAAGTCTGAAAACACAAACTCAGCTTAGGTTTGGGGACGTAGGTATGGCAGGCCCAATTTACAAACCATGAGAAGAACTCTTCTGGATATGAAGAAAGAGCGAGTCTGAGGCCCTTGCTCAGGCTTTTGTCTCTGGATTTTGTATCAACAATGGCCGTGGAATGTGGGGAGGCCTCCTGGGCCATGGACGAATCTTCCTCTCTGTGGATTTGGTCCTGTCCCAATTTCTTTCCGTCAATATGTGGGATGGGAGGTCTCCTCTCAGGTTTGTTACCTCAGGTTTCCCAATCAAAGAGGAATTCGAAAGCAGAGCCCTGGGGAAGAGTGAAGGGACCACCCAAACTATGGTTAAAAATTGGGGCCTAGGGGCATGGCAGGCCCAAAATGCTGTCTCTTCATCCAGCCACTGAGAGGCCTTACTTGAGGACTGGGCTCAGGCTGAGGGTCACAATGTGTGTTTGTGACCAATATGGCCCACGAGCATGGACGGGGCCTCATGGGCCACACTGGTTTCAACTACACTGGACTTTGGAAAACATGCCAATCACAAGATCTCTTGCCATGGGGAAGTTGTTCTGATTTCTGCATCATTGTCAACCCTGGGCAGTGGTTGGGGATAAGGTCTAGATTTTGAAGCCTGAAAAAACGCAGTTGGGAAGAGATGACGACCTAAGGCCATGGCGGGTCTGATATGCTCAGTGTGCGGTCAGCTCCCTGAAATTGGTCAGGAGGTTCTAGCTCAGGTTGTGTCAGACAGTGCATTAGTGCCAAGGTTAGACTATATAATTTGGGTACAGTCGAGTGCCATGTAGGTTTATCCTCATTTCAGTTGCCTGGGCAGCTCATTAGGCTAGATATTTTTTCTAGCGGGCAGGCAGAGTGCTGCATTGTGGGTCCGGAATTGCCAAAATTGAAAGCTTCTGGGCCACGAGTGTGAGGACAGAAGTCTGAGAACACAAGCTAGACTTGGGCTTCAGGCCGAGGGCACGGCAGGTACCCACTGCAGATCTGAACCAATATCTCAAGCATCTGAAGTCACGGCGAGGATCAGACGTTGGCTCAGGTTGGAATTTCTGTGCATGACTTCCCCTTCATGAACGGAGCAGAATCTCAAGGCCATGGAGATTTTCCCACGTGGGAGTTGTGGATGCCCCCTTCAAAGATTCCTTCTGCAGGACAAATGAGATCTGTTGGGCAGCTCCAGGACATCCCATATGGAATGACTCCAGAGCACCGTTGGAGGATGGATGCCTGGGAAGCCCGCCTCACATTCCAATTGTCTCCTAGCAACAATACAGTTGTGATCGGATGGCTCTGCAGGAGCAACCGGGTGGCTGAGTTGAAATGGACTTTCCTGAGGATGGGGCCTAATGTGTGTTTGTGTCTATGGGGCCCTAGGAATGGTTCGGTGGTAACGGGACACTGAGTATTCTCCTAAGCTTTTGACATAGCTCCCATGTACACGTTTCCTTGTGGAGACTAGATTTGTTCTGATGGGTGCCTCAGGAAACCCCTTGTGCTGGTATTGGAATCCAGGCTTTTGAGGAGACATGCCTGTAAACCAAAGCAATGGATCCGATTATGGCCTAGAGTCCTGTCTGGTTCAATCGTCTTATCTGGGGATATCCATCTATGGAATGAGTGGAGGTAGATGCTCACCTGGTGTCAGACTGCCCTTTTTTTTCCCCGGAGACCTACACTATTGGGATGGCCTCGGGGACTTTGTAGAGTTCTCCTAATTTGTACGATTTTGGATAATGGAATGGGCAGAATTCCCATGCATTGGGTAGGCACGGTGCTAATGTGTGGCTCCAGGGGCCCCAGCCTGGAGGGTGTTTGGCTCAGGACTTTTAGGACAGAAGTCTGAAAACACAAACTCAGCTGAGGTTTGGGGACTTAAGTGTGGCAGGCCCAATCTACAAACCATGAGAAGAACTCTTCAGGATATGAAGAAAGAGCGAGTCTGAGGCACTTGCTCAGGCTTTTGTCTCTGGATTTTGTATCAACGATGGCCGTGGATTGTGGGGAGGCCTCATGGGTCATGGACGAATCTTCCTCTCTGTGGATTTGTCCCAGTCCCATTTGTTTTTCGTCAATCTGTGGGATGGGAGGTCTACTTTCAGGTTTATTACCTCAGGTGTCTGAACAAAAGAGGAATTCCAAAGCAGAGCCATGGGGAAGAGTGAAGGGACATCCCAAACTATGGTTAAAAATTGGGGCCTAGGGGCATGGCAGGCCCCATATGCTGTCTCTTCATCCAGCCAATGAGAAACCTTACTTGAGAACTGGGCTCAGGCTGAGGGTCACAATGTGTGTTTTTGACCAATGTGGCCTGCGAGCATGGGCGGGGCCTCATGGGCAACACTGGTTTCAACTACACTGGACTTTGGACAACATGCCAATCACAAGGTATCTTGCCATGAGGAAGGTGTTCTGATTTCTGCATCATTTTCAACCCTGGGCAGTGGTTGGAGAAAAGGTCTAGGTTCTGAAGCCTGAAAAACCGTAGCTGGGAAGAGATGACGACCTCAGGCCATGGCGGCTCTCATATGCTCAGTGTACAGTCAGCTGCCTGGGTTTTGGTCAGGAGGTTCTGGCTCAGATTGTGTCAGACAGTGCATTAGTGCCCAGGTTAGACTATATAATTTGGGTACATCGAGTGCCGTGTAAGTTTATCCTCATTTGAGGTGCCTGGGCAGCTCATTAGGCAAGATATTTTTGCTAGAGGGCAGGCAGAGTGCTGCATTGTGGGTCCGGAATTGCCAAACTTGAGGGCTTCTGGGCCACGAGTGTGAGGACAGAACTCTGAGAATACAAGCCTGATTTGGGCTTCAGGCTGAGGGCACGGCAGGTACCCCCTGCATATCTGAACCAATATCTGAAGCATCTGAAGTCACGGCGAGGATCAGACGTTGGCTAGGTTGGAGTTTCTGTGCATGACTGCCCCTTCATGAACGGAGCGGAATCTCAAGGCCATGGAGGTTTTCCCACGTTGGGAGTTGTGGGATGCCCCCTTCAAGGATTCCTTCTTCGGGACAATTGAGACCTGTTGCGCAGCTCAAGGACATCCCATATGGAATGACTCCAGAGCACCGTTGGAGGATGGATGCCAGGGAAGCCCGATCGCATTCCAATTGTCTCCTAGCAACAATACAGTTGAGATTGGATGGCTCTCCGGGAGCAACCGGGGTGGTTGAGTTGAAATGGACTTTCCTGAGGATGGGGCCTAATGTGTGTTTGTGTCCATGAGGGCCTTGGAATGGGGCAGTGGCACCGGGACCCTGAGGTATTCTCCTAAGCTTTTGACGTAGCTCCTATGCACAAGTTTCCTTGTGGAGACGAGATTTGTTCTGATGAGTGCCTCAGGAAACACCTTATGCTGGTATAGGAATCCTGGCTTTTGCGGAGACATGCCTGTAAACCAAAGCAATGGATCCGAATATGGCCTAGGTTCCTGTCTGATTCAATCTTCTTCTTAAGGATATCCATCTATGGTAAGGGGGGCCGGTAGATGCTCACCTTGTGTCAGACCGCCATAGTTAGTCCCCGGAAATTTACACTATTGGGATGGCCATGGAGACTTTGGAGAGTTCTCCTAATTTGCACGATTTTGGACAATGGAATGGGCAGAATTCCCATAGTTTGGGTAGGCACAGTCCTGATGTGTGGCTCCAGGGGCCCCAGCCTGGAGGGTGTGTGGCCCAGGACTTTTAGGACAGAAGTCTGAAAACACAAACTCAGCTTAGGTTTGGGGACGTAGGTATGGCAGGCCCAATCTACAAACCATGAGAAGAACTCTTCAGGATATGAAGAAAGAGCGAGTCTGAGGCACTTGCTCAGGCTTTTGTCTCTGGATTTTGTATCAAAAATGGCCGTGGAATGTGGGCAGGCCTCATGGGCCATGGACGAATCTTCCTCTCTGTGGATTTGGCCCAGTACCAATTGTTTTCGTCATCTGTGGGATGGGATGTCTTGTTTCAGGTTTATTACCTCAGGTGTCCAAAGAAAAGAGGAATTCCAAAGCAGAACCTTGGGGAAGAGTGAAGGGACAACCCAAACTATGGTTAAAAATTGGGGCCTAGGGGCATGGCAGGCCCAATATGCTGTCTCTTCATCCAGCCACTGAGAGGCCTTACTTGAGGACTGGGCTCAGGCTGAGGGTCACAGTGTGTGTTTGTGACCAATGTGGCACGTAGCATGGGCGGGGCCACATGGGCCACACTGGTTTCAACTACACTGGACTTTGGAAAACATGCCAATCACAAGGTCTCTTGCTATGAGGAAGGTGTTCTGATTTCTGCATCATTTTCAACCCTGGGCAGTGGTTGGAGATAAGGCCTAAATTCTGAACCTGAAAAACCACAGTTGGGAAGAGGTGACGACCTAAGGCCATGGCGGGTCTGATATGCTCAGTGTGCGGTCAGCTTCCTGGGTGTTATTCAGGAGGTTCTGGCTCAGGTTGTGTCAGACAGTGCATTAGTACCCAGGTTAGATTATATAATTTGGGTAGAGTCGAGTGCTGTGAAGTTTTATCCTTATTTGAGGTGCCTGGGCAGCTCATTAGGCAAGATATTTTTTCTAGAGGGCAGGAACAGTGCTGCTGTGGGTCCGGAATTGCCAAACGTGAGGGCTTCAGGGCCACGAGTGTGAGGACAGACGTCTGAGAAACAAGCTAGACCAGGGCTTCAGGCTGAGGGCACGGCAGGTACCCCCTGCAGATCTGAACCAATATCTCATGCAACTGAAGTCACGACGAGGATCAGACGTTGGCTCAGGTTGAAGTTTCTGTGCATGACTGCCCCTTAATGAACTGAGCGGATTCTCAAGGCCATGGAGGTTTTCCCACGTTGGGAGTTATGGGATGCCCCCTTCAAGGATTCCTTCTGCGGGACAATTGAGACCTGTTGGGCAGCTCCAAAACATCCCATATGGAATGACTCCAGAGCACCGTTCGAGGATGGATGCCAGGTAAGCCCGCCTCGCATTCCAAATGTCTCCTAGCAACAAGACAGTGGAGATTGGATGGCTCTGCGGGAGCAACCGGGTGGATGAGTTGAAATGGAAGTTCCTGAGCATGGGGCCTAATATATGTTTGTGTCCATGAGGACCTGGGAATGGGGCGGTGGCACTGGGACTCTGAAGAATTCTTCTAAGATTTTGAAATAGGTCCATTGCACAAGTTTCCTCGTGGAGACGAGATTTTTTCTTATGGGTGCCTCAGGAAACCCCCTATGCTGGTATTGGAATCCAGGATTTTGAGGATTCATGCCTGTAAACCAAAGCAATGGATCCGATTATCTCCTAGGGTCCTGTCTGGTACCATATCCTTCTCTCGGGACATCCATCTATGGTATGAGTGGAGGTAGATGCTCAGCTGGTGTCTGACCGCCCTTGTTTGTCCACTGAGACGTACATATTGGGATGGCCTCGGGGACTTTGGAAGGTTCTCCTAATTTGTACAATTTTGGACAATGGAATGGGCAGAATTCCCATGCATGGGGTAGGCACAGTCCTAATGTGTGGCTCCAGGGGCCCCAGCTTGGAGGATGTGTGGCCCAGGACTTTGAGGACAGTAGTCTGAAAACACAAATCAGCTTAGTTTTGGGGACGTAGGTGTGGCAGACCCAATCTACAAACCATGAGAAGAACTCTTCAGGATATGAAGAAAGAGCGAGACTGAGGCGCTTGCTCAGGCTTTGGTCTCTGGATTTTGTGTCAACGATGGCCGAGGAATGGGGGGAGGCCTCATGGGCAATGGACGAATCTTCCTCTCTGTGGATTTGGCCCAGTCCCAATTGTTTTTTGTCAATCTGTGGGATGGGAGGTCTCCTTTCAGGTTTGTTACCTCAGGTGTCCCAACCAAAGAGGAATTCCAAAGCAGAGCCCTGGGGAAGAGTGAAGGGACAACCCAAACTATGGTTAAAATTTGGGGCCTAGGGGCATGGCAGGCCCCATATGCTGTCTCTTCATCCAGCCACTGAGAGGCCTTACTTGAGGACTGGGCTCAGGCTGAGGGTCACAATGTGTGTTTGTGACCAATTTGGCCCGCGAGCATGGGCGGGGCCTCATGGGCCACACTGGTTTCAACTACACTGAACTTTGGACAACATGCCAATCACAAAGTCTCTTGCCATGGGGAAGAGTTCTGATTTCTGCATCATTTTCAACCCTGGGCAGTGGTTGGAGATAAGGTCTAGGTTCGGAAGACTGAAAACCGCAGTTAGGAAGAGATGATGACCTAAGGCCATGGCCGGTCTGATGTGCTCAGTGTGCGGTCAGCTGCCTGGTTGATGGTCAGGAGGTTCGGGCTCAGGTTGTGTCAGACAGTGCATTTGTGCCCAGTATAGACTATGTAATTCGGGTACAGTCGAGTGCCGTGTAGGTTGATCCTCATTTGAGGTGCCTCGGCAGCTCATTAGGCAAGATATTTTTATAGAGGGCAGGCAGAGTGCTGCATTGTGGGTCCAGAATTGCCAAACTTGAGGGCTTCTGGGCCAGTAGTGTGAGGACAGAAGTCTGAGACCACAAGCTAGACTTGGGCTTCAGGCCGAGGGCAAGGCAGGTACCCCTGCACATCTGAACCAATATCTCATGCATCTGAAGTCACGGCGAGGATGAGACGTTGGCTCAGGTTGTAGTTTCTGTGCATGACTGCCCCTTCATGAACGGAAAGGAATCTCAAGGCCATGGAGGTTTTCCCACGTTGGGAGTTGTGGGATGCCCCCTTCAAGGATTCCTTCAGCGGGACAATTGAGACCTGTTGGGCAGCTCCAAAACATCCCATATGGAATGACCCCAGAGCACCGTTCGAGGATGGATGCCAGGGAAGCCCGCCTCGCATTCCAATTGTCTCCTAGCAACATGACAGTGGAGATCGGATAGCTCTGCGGGAACAACCAGGGTGGCTGAGTTGAAATGGACTTTCCTGAGTATGGGGCCTAATGTGTGTTTGTGTCCAAGAGGACCTTGGAATGTGGCAGTGGCACCGGGACTCTGAAGTATGCTCCTAAGATTTTGACATAAGTCCCATGCACAAGTTTCCTCGTGGAGACGAGATTTTTTCTGATGGGTGCCTCAGGAAACCACCTATGCTGGTATTGGAATCCAGGATTTTGAGGATTCATGCCTGTAAACCAAAGCAATGGATCCGATTATGGCCTAGGGTCCTGTCTGGTATCATATCCTTCTCTGGGGACATCCATCTATGGTATGAGTGGAGGTAGATGCTCAGTGGTGTCTGACCGCCCTTGTTTTTCCACTGAGACGTACATATTGGGATGGCCTCGGGGACTTTGGAGGGTTCTCCTAATTTGTACAATTTTGGACAATAAAATGGCAGAATTCCCATGCATGGGGTAGGCACAGTCCTAATGTGTGGCTCCAGGGGCCCCAGCCTGGAGGGTGTGTGGCCCAGGAATTTGAGGACAGAAGTCTGAAAACACAAACTCAGGTTAGGTTTGGGGACGTAGGTATGGCAGGCCCAATCTACAAATCATGAGAAGAAATCTTCAGGATACGAAGAAAGATCGAGTCTGAGGCGCTTGATCAGGCTTTGGTCTCTGGATTTGTGTCAACGATGGCCGTGGAATGAAGGGAGGCCTCATGGGCCATGGACGAATCTTCCTCTCTGTGGATTTGGCCGGTCCCAATTGTTTTTCGTCAATCTGTGAGATGGGAGTTTTCCTTTCAGGTTTGTTACCTCAGGTGTCTGATCAAAAGAGGAATTCCTAAAGAGCCCTGGGGAAGCATGAAGGAACAACTCAAACTATGGTTAAAATTTGGGGCTTAGGGGCATAGCAGGCCCCATATGCTGTCTCTTCATCCAGCCCCTGAGAGGCCTTACTTGAGGACTGGGCTCAGGCTGAGGGTCACAATGTGTGTTTGTGACCAATTTGGCCAGCGAGCATGGGCCGGGCCTCATGGGCCAGACTGGTTTCAACTACACTGAACTTTGGACAACATGCCAATCACAAGGTTTCTAGCCATGGGGAAGGAGTTCTGATTTCTGCATCATTTTCAACCCTGGGCAGTGGTTGGAGATAAGGTCTAGGTTCGGAAGCCTGAAAACCGAAGTTGGGAAGAGATGATGACCTAAGGCCATAGTAGGTCTGATGTGCTCAGTGTGCGGTCAGCTGCCTGGTTGTTGGTCAGGAGGTTCGGGCTCAGGTTGTGTCAGACAGTGCATTTGTGCCCAGGTTAGACTCTATAATTTGGGTACATCGAGTGCCGTGTAGGTTGATCCTCATTTGTGGTGCCTGGGCAGCTCATTATGCAAGATATTTTTTCTAGAGTGCAGGCAGAGTGCTGCATTGTGGGTCCGGAATTGCCAAACTTGAGGGCTTCTGGGCCAGTAGTGTGAGGACAGAAGTCTGAGACCACAAGCTTGACTTGGGCTTCAGGCCGAGGGCAACGCAGGTACCCCCTGCACATCTGAACCAATATCTCAAGCATCTGAAGTCACGGCGAGGATGAGACGTTGGCTCAGGTTGTAGTTTCTGTGCATGACTGCCCCTTTCTGAACGGAGAGGAATCTCAAGGCCATGGATGTTTTCCCACTTTGGGAGTTGTGGGATGCCCCCTTCAAGGATTCCTTCTGCGGGAAAATTGAGACCTGTTGGGCAGCTCCAACACATCCCATATGGAATTACTCCAGGAACCGTTCGAGGAAGGATGCCAGGGAAGCCCGCCTCTCATTCAAATTGTCTCATAGCCACAAGACAGTGGAGATCGGATGGCTCTGCGGGAGCAACCGGGATGGCTGAGTTGAAATGGACTTTCCTAAGAATGGGGCCTAATGTGTGTTTGTGTCCATGAGGACCTTGGTATGGAGCGGTGCCACTGGGACTCTGAAGTATTCTCCTAAGATTTTGACATAGTTCCCATGCACAAGTTTCCTCGTGGAGACGAGATGATTTGTGATGGGTGCCTCAGGAAACCCACTATGCTGGTATTGGAATCCATGCTTTTGAGGAGACATGCCTGTAAACCAAAGCCATGGATCCGATTATGGCCTATCGTCCTGTCTGGTACCATCTCATTCTCTGGGGACATCCATCTATGGTATGAGTGGAGGTAGATGCTCAGCTGGTGTCAGAACGCCCTTGTTTGTCCACAGAGACCTACATATTGGGATGGCCTCAGGGACTTTGTAGGTTTCTCCTGATTTGTACAATTTTGGACAATGGAATGGGCAGAATTCCCATGCATGGGGTAGGCACAGTCCTAATGTGTGGCTCCAGGGGCCCCAGCCTGGAGGGTGTGTGGCCCAGGACTTTGAGGACAGAAGTCTGAAAACACAAACTCAGCTGAGGTTTGGGGACGTAGGTGTGGCAGGCCCAATCTACAAACCATGAGAAGAACTCTTCAGGATACGAAGAAAGAGCGAGTCTGAGGCGCTTGCTCAGGCTTTGGTCTCTGGATTTTGTGTCAACGATGGCCTTGGAATGTGGTGAAGCTCATGGGCCATGGAAGAATCTTCCTCTCTGTGGATTTGGCCCGGTCCCAATTGTTTTTCTTCAATCTGTGGGATGGGAAGTCTCCTTTCAGGTTTGTTACCTCAGGTGTCACAACCAAAGAGGAATTCCAAAGCAGAGCCCTTGGGAAGAGTGAAGGGACAACCCAAACTATGGTTAAAATTTGGGGCCTAGGGGCATGGCAGGCCCCATATGCTGTCTCTTCATCCAGCCACTGAGAGGCCTTACTTGAGGACTGGGCTCAGGCTGAGGGTCACAATGTGTGTTTGTGACCAATGTGGCCTGCGAGCATGGGCGGGGCCTCATGGGCCACACTGGTTTTATCTAAACAGAACTTTGGACAACATGCCAATCACAAGTTCCTTTGCCATGGGGAAGGAGTTCTGATTTCTGCATCATTTTCAACCCTGGGCTGTGGTTAGAGATAATGTCTAGGTTCTGAAACCTGAAAACCGCAGTTGGGAAGAGATGATGACTTAAGGCCATAGTAGGTCTGATGTGCTCAGTGTGCGGCCAGCTGCCTGGTTGTTGCTCAGTAGGTTCGGGCTCAGGTTGTGTCACACAGTGCATTAGTGCCCAGGTTAGACTCTATAATTTGGGTACAGTTGAGTGCCGTGTAGGTTGATCCTCCTTTGAGGTGCCTGGGTAGCTCATTAGGCAAGATATTTTTTCTAGAGGGCAGGCAGAGTGCTGCATTGTGGGTCCAGAATTGCCAAACGTGAGGGCTTCTGGGCCAGTAGTGGGAGGACAGAAGTCTGAGAACACAAGCTAGACTTGGGCTTCAGGCCGAGGGCAAGGCAGGTACCCCTTGCACATCTGAACCAATATCTCATGCATCTGAAGTCACGGCGAGGATCAGACGTTGGCTCAGGTTGTAGCTACTGTGCATGACTGCCCCTTGATGAACGGGGAGGAATCTCAAGCCATGGAGGTTTTCCCACGTTGGCAGTTGTGGGATGCCCCCTTCAAGGATTCCTTCTGCGGGACAATTGAGACCTGCTGGGCAGCTCCAAAACATCCCATATGGAATGACTCCAGAGCACCGTTCGAGGATGGATGCCAGGGAAGCCCGCAGCGCATTCCAATTGTCTCCTAGCAACAAGAGAGAGGAGATCGGATGGCTCTGCGGGAGCAACCGGTGTGGCTGAGTTGAAATGGACTTTCCTGAGCATGGGGCCAATGTGTGTTTGTGTCCATGAGGACCTTGGAATGGGGCGGTGGCACCGGGAATCTGAAGTATTCTCCTAAGATATTGACATAGTTCCCATGCACAAGTTTCCTCGTGGAGACGAGATGTTTTCTGATGGGTGCCTCAGAAAACCCCCTATGCTGGTATTGGAATCCATGCTTTTGAGGAGACATGCCTGTAAACCAAAGCAATGGATCCGATTATGGCCTAGGGTCCTGTCTGGATCCATCTCCTTCTCTTGGGACATCCATCTATGGTATGAGTGGAGGTAGATGCTCAGCTGGTGTCAGACCACCATTGTTTGTCCACAGAGTCCTAGATATTGCGATGGCCTCGGGGACTTTGGAGGCTTCTCCTAATTTGTACAATTTTGGACAATGGATAGGGCAGAATTCCCATGCATGGGGTAGGCACAGTCGTAATGAGTGGCTCCAGGGGCCCCAGCCTGGAGGGTGTGTGGCCCAGGACTTTGAAGACAGAAGTCTGAAAACACAAACTCAGCTGAGGTTTGGGGACATAGGTGTGGCAGGCCCAATCTACAAACCATGAGAAGAAATCTTCAGGATACGAAGAAAGAGCGAGTCTGAGGCGCTTGCTCAGGCTTTGGTCTCTGGATTTTGTGTCAACGATGGCCGTGGAATGTGGTGAAGCTCATGGGCCATGGAAGAATCTTCCTCTCTGTGGATTTGGCCCGGTCCCAATTGTTTTTCTTCAATCTGTGGGATGGGAGGTCTCCTTTCAGGTTTGTTACCTCAGGTGTCCCAACAAAGAGGAATTCCAAAGCAGAGCCCTTGGGAAGAGTGAAGGGACAACCCAAACTATGGTTAAAATTTGGGGCCTAGGGGCATGGCAGGCCCCATATGCTGTCTCTTCATCCAGCCACTGAGAGGCCTTACTTGAGGACTGGGCTCAGGCTGAAGGTCACAATGTGTGTTTGTGACCAATGTGGCCCCCGAGCATGGGCGGGGCCTCATGGGCCACACTGGTTTCATCTAAACAGAACTTTGGACAACATGCCAATCACAAGTTCCTTTGCCATGGGGAAGGAGTTCTGATTTCTGCATCATTTTCAACCCTGGGCTGTGGTTAGAGATAATGTCTAGGTTCTGAAACCTGAAAACCGCAGTTGGGAAGAGATGATGACTTAAGGCCATAGTAGGTCTGATGTGCTCAGTGTGCGGCCAGCTGCCTGGTTGTTGCTCAGGAGGTTCGGGCTCAGGTTGTGTCAGACAGTGCATTAGTGCCCAGGTTAGACTCTATAATTTGGGTACAGTTGAGTGCCGTGTAGGTTGATCCTCCTTTGAGGTGCCTGGGTAGCTCATTAGGCAAGATTTTTTTTCTAGAGGGCAGGCAGAGTGCTGCATTGTGGGTCCAGAATTGCCAAACGTGAGGGCTTCTGGGCCAGTAGTGTGAGGACAGAAGTCTGAGAACACAAGCTAGACTTGGGCTTCAGGCCGAGGGCAAGGCAGGTACCCCAGCACATCTGAACCAATATCTCATGCATCTGAAGTCACGGCGAGGATCAGACGTTGGCTCAGGTTGTAGCTACTGTGCATGACTGCCCCTTGATGAACGGGGAGGAATCTCAAGCCATGGAGGTTTTCCCACGTTGGCAGTTGTGGGATGCCCCCTTCAAGGATTCCTTCTGCGGGACAATTGAGACCTGCTGGGCAGCTCCAAAACATCCCATATGGAATGACTCCAGAGCACCGTTCGAGGATGGATGCCAGGGAAGCCCGCCGCGCATTCCAATTGTCTCCTAGCAACAAGAGAGTGGAGATCGGATGGCTCTGCGGGAGCAACCGGGGTGGCTGAGTTGAAATGGACTTTCCTGAGCATGGGGCCAATGTGTGTTTGTGTCCATGAGGACCTTGGAATGGGGCGGTGGCACCGGGATTCTGAAGTATTCTCCTAAGATATTGAAATAGGTCCCATGGACAAGTTTCCCCATGGAGACGAGATTTTTTCTGATGGGTGCCTCAGGAAACCCACTATGCTGGTATTGGAATCCATGCTTTTGAGGAGACATGCCTGTAAACCAAAGCAATGGATCCGATTATGGCCTAGGGTCCTGTCTGGATCCATCTCCTTCTCTTGGGACATCCATCTATGGTATGAGTGGAGGTAGATGCTCAGCTGGTGTCAGACCACCCTTGTTTGTCCACAGAGTCCTAGATATTGCTATGGCCTCAGGGACTTTGGAGGGTTCTCCTAATTTGTACAATTTTGGACAATGGATAGGACAGAATTCCCATGCATGGGGTAGGCACAGTCGTAATGAGTGGCTCAAGGGGCCCCAGCCTGGAGGGTGTGTGGCCCAGGACTTTGAGGACAGAAGTCTGAAAACACAAACTCAGCTTAGGTTTGGGGACGTAGGTGTGGCAGGCCCAAACTACAAACCATGAGAAGAACTCTTCAGGATACGAAGAAAGAGCGAGTCTGAGGCGCTTGCTCAGGCTTTGGTCTCTGCATTTTGTGTCAACGATGGCCGTGGCATGTGGCAAGGCCTCATGGGCCATGGACGAATCTTCCTCTCTGTGGATTTGTCTGGTTCCAATTGTTTTTCGTAATCTGTGGGATGGGAGGTCTCCTTTCAGTTTGTTACCTCAGGTGTCCCAACCAAAGAGGAATTCCAAAGCAGAGCCTTGGGGACGAGTGAAGGGACAACCCAACTATGGTTAAAATTTGGGGCCTAGGGGCATGGCAGGCCCCATATGCTGTCTCTTCATCCAGCCACTGAGAGGCCTTACTTGAGGACTGGGCTCAGGCTGAGGGTCACAATGCGTGTTTTTGACCAATGTGGCCCGCGAGCATGGGCGGGGCCTCATGGGCCACACTGGTTTAAACTACACTGAACTTTGGACAACATGCCAATGACAAGGTCTCTTGCCATGGCGAAGGAGTTCTGATTTCTGCATCATTTTCAAGCCTGGGCAGTGGTTGGAGATAAGGTCTAGGTTCTGAATCCTGAAAACCGCAGTTGTGAAGAGATGATGACCTAAGGCCATGGTGGGTCTGATGTGCTCAGTGTGCGGTCAGCTGCCTGGTTGTTGGTCAGGAGGTTCGGGCTCAGGCTGTGTCACACAGTGCATGAGTGCCTAGGTTAGAATAAATAATTTGGGTACAGTCGAGTGGCGGGTAGGTTGATCCTCATTTGAGGTGCCTGGGCAGCTCATTAGGCAAGATATTTTTTCTAGAGAGCAGGCAGAGTGCTGCATTGTGGGACCAGAATTGCCAAACGTGAGAGCTTCTGGGCCAAAGGTGTGAGGACACAAGTCTGAGAACACAAGCTAGACTTGGGCTTCAGGCCGAGGGCAAGGCAGGTACCCCCTGCACATCTGAACCAATATCTCATGCATCTGAAGTCACGGCGAGGACCAGACGTTGGCTCAGGTTGTAGTTTCTGTGCATGACTGCTCCTTCATGAACGGAGAGGAATCTCAAGGTTATGGAGGTTTTCCCACGTTGTGTGTTGTGGGATGCCCCCTTCAAGGATTCCTTCTGCGGTACAATTGAGACCTGTTGGGCAGCTCCAAAACATCCCATATGGAATGACTCCAGAGCACCGTTCGAGGATGGATGCCAGGGAAGCCCGCCTCGCATTCCAATTGTCTCCTAGCAACAAGACAGTGGAGATCAGATGGCTCCTCGGAGCAACCGGGATGGCTGATTTGAAATGGACTTTCCTGAGCATGGGGCCAATGTGTGTTTGTGTCCATGAGGACCTTGGAATGGGGCAGTGGCACCGGGAATCTGTAGTATTCTCCTAAGATTTTGACCTAGGTCCCATGCACAAGTTTCCTCGTGGAGACAAGATTTTTTCTGATGGTGCCTCAGGAAACCCCCTATGCTGGTATTGGAATTCAGGATTTTGAGGAGACATGCCTGTAAACCAAAGCAATGGATCCGATTATGTCCTAGGGCCCTGTCTGGTTCCATCTCCTTCTCAGGGGACATCCATCTATGGTAGGAGTGGAGGTGGATGCTCAGCTGGTGTCAGACCACCCTTGTTTGTCCAAAGAGTCCTACATATTGGGATGGCCTCGGGGACTTTGGAGGGATCTCCTAATTTGTACAATTTTGGACAATGGAATGGGCAGAATTCCCATGCATGAAGTAGGCACAGTCCTAATGTGTGGCTCCAGGGGCCCCAGCCTGGAGGGTGTGTGGCCCAGGACTTTGAGGACAGGTGTCGGAAAATATAAACTCAGCTTAGGTTTGGGGACGTAGGTATGGCAGGCCCAATCTACAAACCATGAGAAGAACTCTTCAGGATATGAAGAAAGAGGGAGTCTGAGTCCCTTGCTCAGGCTTTGTCTCTGGATTTTGTGTCAACGATGGCCGGGGAATGTGGGGAAGCCTCATGGGCCATGGACGAATCTTCCTCTCTTGGGATTTGGCCCGGTCCCAATTGTTTTTCGTCAATCTGTGGGATGGGAGGTCTCCTTTCAGGTTTATTACCTCAGGTGTCCCAACCAAAGAGGAATTCCAAAGCAGAGCCCTGGGGAAGAGTGAAGGACAACCCAAACTATGGTTAAAATTTGGGGCCTAGGGGCATGGCAGGCCCCATATGCTGTCTCTTCATCCAGCCCCTGAGAGGCCTTACTTGAGGACTGGGCTCAGGCTGAGGGTCATAATGTGTGTGTTACCAATGTGCGCCGCGAGCATGGGCGGGGCCTCATGGGCCACAGTGGTTTCAACTACACTGAACTTTGGACAACATGCCAATCACAAGGTCTCTTGCCATGGGGAAGAGTTCTGATTTCTGCATCATTTTCAACCCTGGTCAGTGGTTGGAGATAAGGTCTAGGTACGGAAGCCTGAAAACCGCTGTTGGGAAGAGATGATGACCTAAGGCCATGGTGGGTCTGATGTGCTCAGTGTGCGGTCAGCTGCATGGTTGTTGGTCAGGAGGTTCGGGCTCAGGTTGTGTCAGACAGCGCATTAGTGCCCAGGTTAGACTATATAATTTGGGTACAGTCGAGTGCCGTGTGGGTTGATCCTCATTTGAGGTGCCTGGGCAACTCATTAGGCAAGAGATTTTTTCTAGAGGGCAGGCAGAGTGCTGCATTGTGGGTCCGGACATGCCAAACTTGAGTACTTCTGGTTTAGTAGTGTGAGGACTGAAGTCTGAGAACACAAGCTAGACTTGGGCTTCAGTCCGAGGGCAAGGCATGTACTCCCTGCACATCTGAACCAATATCTCATGCATCTGAAGTCACGGCGAGGATGAGACCTTGGCACAGGTTGTAGTTTCTGTGCATGACTGCCCCTTCATGAACGGAGAGGAATCTCAAGGCCAGGGAGGTTTTCCCACGTTGGGAGTTGTGGGATGCCCCCTTCAAGGATTACTTCTGCGGCACAATTGAGACCTGTTGGGCAGCTCCAAAACATCCCAAATGGAATGACTGCAGAGCACCGTTCGAGGATGGATGCCAGGGAAGCCCGGCTCGAATTCCAATTGTCTCCTAGCAACAAGACAGTGGAGATCGGATGGCTCCTTGGGAGCATCCGGTGTGGCTGATTTGAAATGGACTATCCTGAGCATGGGGCCAATGTGTGTTTGTGTCCATGAGGACCTTGGAATGGGGCGGTGGCACCGGGACTCTGAAGTATTCTCCTAAGATTTTGAAATAGGTCCCATGCACAAGTTTCCTCGTGGAGACGAAATGTTTTCTGATGGGTGCCTCAGGAAACCCACTATTCTGGTATTGGAATCCAGGATTTTGAGGAGACATGCCTGTAAACCAAAGCAATGGATCCGATTATGGCCTAGGGTCCTGTCTGGTTCCATCTCCTTCTCTGGGGACATCCATCTATGGTAGGAGTGGAGGTGGATGCACAGCTGGTGTCAGACCACCCTTGTTTGTCCAAAGAGACCTACATATTGGGATGGCCTCGGGGACTTTGGAGGGATCTCCTAATTTGTACAATTTTGGACAATGGAATGGGCAGAATTCCCATGCATGGGGTAGGCACAGTCCTAATGTGTGGCTCCAGGGTCCCTAGCCTGGAGGGTGTGTTGCCCAGGACTTTGAGGACAGGAGTCGGAAAACAAAAACTCAGCTAGGTTCTGAATCCTGAAAACCGCAGTTGGGAAGAGATGATGACCTAAGGCCATGGTGGGTCTGATGTGCTCTGTGCGGCCAGCTGCCTGGTTGTTGGTCAGGAGGTTCGGGCTCAGGTTGTAGTTTCTGTGCATGACTGCCCCTTCATGACCTACATAGCTCCCATGCACAAGTTTCCTCGTGGAGACGAGATTATTTCTGATGGGTGCCTCAGGAAACCCCCTATGCTGGTATTGGAATCCAGGATTTTGAGGAGATATGCCTATAAACCAAAGCAATGGATCCGATTATGGTGTCAGACCGCACTTGTTTGTCCACAGAGACCTACACTATTGGGATATCCTCGGGGACTTTGGAGGGTTCTCCTAATTTGTACGAAATTGTACAATGGAATGGGCATGGGGTAGGCACAGTCCTAATGTGTGGCTCCAGGGGCCCCAGCCTGGAGTGTGTGTGGCCCAGTACTTTGAGGACAGATTTCTGAAAACACAAACTCAGCTTAGGTTTGGGGAGGTAGGTATATCAGGCCCCATCTACAAACCATGAGAATAACTCTTCAGGATATGAAGAAAGAGCGAGTCTGAGGCGCTTGCTCAGGCTAAGGTCTCTGTATTTTGTATCAACGAAGGCCGTCGAATGTGGGGAGGCCTCATGGGCCATGGACGAATCCTCCTCTCTGTGGATTTCGTCCGGTCCCAATTGTTTTTCGTAAATCTGTGGGCTGGGAGGTCTCATTTCAGGTATGTTACCTCAGGTGTCCCAACCAAACAGGAATTCCAAAGCAGAGACCTGGGGAAGAGTGAAGGGACAACCCAAACTATGGTTAAAAATTGGGGCCTAGTGGCATGGCAGGCCCCATATGCTGTCTCTTCATCCAGCCACTAGAGGCCTTACTTGAGGACTGGGCTCAGGCTGAGGGTCACAATGTGTGTTTGTGACCAATGTGGCCCGCGAGTATGGGCGGGGCCTCATGGCCACACTGGTTTCAACTACACTGAACTTTGGACAACATGCCAATCACAAGGTCTCTTGCCATAGGGAAGGAGTTCTGCTTTCTGCATCCTTTTAAAACCTGGGCAGTGGTTGGAGATAAGGTCTAGGTTCTTGATCCTGAAAACCGCAGTTGGGAAGGGATGACGACATAAGTCCATGGCGGGTCTGATGTGCTCAGTGTGCGGTCAGCTGCCTGGTTGTTGGTCAGGAGGTTCGGCCTCAGGTTGTGTCAGACAGTGCATTAGTGCCCTGGTTAGACTATATAATTTGGGTACAGTCGATTGCCTTGTAGTTTATCCTCCTTTAGGATGCCTGGGCACCTCATTAGGCAATATATTTTTTTCTAGAGGGCAGGCAGAGTGCTGCATTGTGGGTCCAGAATTGCCAAACTTGAGGGCTTCTGGGCCAGGAGTGTGAGGACAGAAGTCTGAGAACACAAGCTAGACTTGAATTCAGGCCGAGGGCACGGCAGGTACCCCCTGAAATTCTGAACCAATATCTCATGCATCTGAAGTCACGGCGAGGATCAGACGTTGGCTCAGTTTGGAGTTTCTGTGCATGACTGCACCTTCATGAACATGGCTGAATCTCAAGACCATAGAGGTTTTCCCACGTTGGGAGTTGTGGGATGCCCCCTTCCAGGATTCCTTCTGCGGGACAATTGAGACCTTTTGGGCAGCTCCAGGACGTCCCATATGGAACGACTCCTGAGCACAGTTCGAATATGGATGCCAGAGAAGACCGCCTCGCATTCCAATTGTCTCCTCACAACAAGACATTTGAAATCGGATGGCTCTGCGGGAGCAACCAGGGTGGCTGAGTTGAAATGGACTTTCCTGTGGATGGGGCCTAATGTGTGTGTGTCCATGAGGACCTTGGAATGGGCGGTGGCACTGGGACCCTGAAGTATTCTCCTAAGCTTTTGACATAGCTCCCATGCACAAGTTTCCTCATGGAGACGAGAATTGTTCTCATGGGTGCCTCAGGAAAACCCCTATGCTGGTATTGGATCCAGGATTTTGAGGAGACATGCCTGTAAACCAAAGCAATGGATCCGATTATGGCCTAGTGTCCTATCTGGTTCAATCTTCTTCTCTGGGGACATATATCTATGGTATGAGTGGAGGTAGATGCTCAGCTGGTGTCAGACCGCCCTTGTTTGTCCCGGGAGACCACACAATTGTGATGTCCTCGGGGACTTTGGAGTGTTCTCCTAATTTGTACGATTTTGGACAATGGAATGGGCAGAATTCGCTTGTATTGTGTAGGCACAGTCCTAATATGTGGCTCCAGGTGCCCAGCCTGGAGGGTGTGTGGCCCAGAACTTCTAGGACAGAAGTCTGAAAACACAAACTCAGCCTAGGTTTGGGACGTAGGTATGGCAGGCCCAATGTACAAACCATGAGAAGAACTCTTCAGGATATGAAGAAAGTGTGAGTCTGAGGCCCCTGCTCAGGCTACTTCTTGATTTTGTATCAGCGATGGCCGTGGAATGTCGGGGAGGCCTCATGGGCCATGGATGAATTTCCTCTCTGTGGATTTGGTGCGGTCCCCATTGTTATTCGTCAATCTGTGGGTTGGGAAGTCACCTTTCAGGTTTGTTACCTCAGGTGTCCCAACCAAAGAAGAATTCCAAAGCAGAGCCCTGGGGAAGAGTGAAGGGACAACCCAAACTGAACCAATATCTCATGCATCTGAAGTCACGGCGATGATTAGACGTTGGCTCATTTTGGAGTTTCTGTGCATGACTGTCCCTTCAGGAATGGAGCGGAAACTGAAGGCCCTGGTGGTTTTCCCACGTTGGAAGTTGTGGGATGCCCCCTTCAAGGATTTTTTCCGCGGGACAATTCAGATCTGTTGGGCAGCTCCAGGACATCCCATATGGAATGACTCCAGAGCACCCTTCGAGGATGGATGCCAGGAAAGCTCTCCTCGCATTCCAATAGTCTGCTAGCACCAAGACAGTTTAGATTGGATGGCTCTGCGGGAGCTACCGGTGTGACTGAGTTGAATGGGACTTTCGTGGGGCTCCTGGGTGGCTCAGTGTGTTAAGCCACTTCTTTCGACTCAGGTCATGATCTCAGAGTGCTAGGATCGAGCCTAACATCAGGCACTCTGCTCAGCAAGGAGCCTGCTTCCTACTCTATCTCTGCCTGCTTGTGATCTATGACTGTCAAATAAATAAATAAAATCTTAAAAAAAAAAGTAATGGGCTTCCTGAGGTTGGGGTCTAAGGTGTGTTTGTGTCCATGAGGGCCTAGGAATGGGGGGGGCACAGGGAACCTGAAGTATTCTCCTAAGATTTGGACATAGCTCCCATGCACAAGTTTCCTTGTGGAGATGAGATTTGTTCTAATGGGTGCCTCAGGAAACCCCCTACGCTGGTATTGGAATCCAGGCTTTTGAGGAGACATGCCTGTAAATCAAAGCAATGGATCCGGTTATGGCCTAGCGTCCTGTCTGGTTCAATTTTCTTCTCTGGAGACATCCATCTGTGGTATGAGTGGAGGTAGATGCTCAGTTGGTGTGAGACCGCCCTTGTTTGTCCTGGGAGACCTACACAATTGGGATAGCCTCGGGGACTATAGAGGGTTCTCCTAATTTGTGCGATTTTCGACAATGGAATGGGCAGAATTCCCATAGATTGGGTAGACACAGTGCTCATGTGTGGCTCCACTGGCCCTAGCCTAGAGGGTGTGTGGCCCAGGACTTTGAGGACAGAATTCTGAAAACACAAACTTAGCTTAGGTTTGGGAACGTAGGTAAGGCAGGCCCAATCTACAAACCGTAGGAAGAACTCTTCAGGATATGAAGAAAGAGAGAGTCTGAGGCGCTTGCTCAAGCTTTGGTCTCTGGATTTTATGTCAACGATGGCCGTGGAATGAGGGGAGGCCTCATGGGCCATGGACGAATCTTCCTCTCTGTGGATTTGGCCCAGTCCCAATTGTTTTTCGTCAATCTGTGGGATGGGAGGTCTCCTTTCAGGTTTGTTACCTCAGGTGTCCCAACCAAAGAGGAATCCTAAGCAGAGGCCTGGGAAAGAGTGAATGGAAAACCCAAACTATGGTTAAAAATTGGGGCCTATGGGCAGGGCAGGCCCAATATGCTATCTCATCATCCAGCCGCTGATAGGCTTTACTTGAGGACTGGGCTTAGGCTGAGGGACAGAATGTGTGTTTGTGACCAATGTGGCCCTCGAGCTTGGGCGGGGCCTCATTGGCCACACTGGTTTCAACTACACTGAACTTTGGACAACATGCCAATCACAAGGTTTCTTTCCATGGGGAAAGAGTTCTGATTTCTGCATCATTTTCAACCCTGGGCAGTGGTTGGAGATAAAGTCTAGGTTCTGAAGCCTGAACCGCAGTTGGGAAGAGATGATGACCTAAGGCCATGGCGGGTCTGAGTGCTCAGTGTGCGGTCATCTGTCTGGGTGTTGGTCAGGAGGTTCGGGCTCAGTTTGTGTCAGACAGGGCATTAGTGTTCTGGTTAGACTATATAATTTGGGTATAGTCGGACCCGTGTAGGTTTATGCTCATTAAGGTGCCTGGCCAACTCATTAGGCAAAATATTTTTTTAAGAGGGCTGTCAGAGTGCTGCATTGTGGGACGGGAATTGCCAGAGTTGAGGGCTTCTGGACCAGGAGTGTGAGGACAGAAGTCTGAGAACACAAGCTAGACTTGGGCTTCAGGCCAAGGGCAGGGCAGGTACCCCCTGCAGATATGAACCAATATCTCATGCATCTGAAGTCACGGCGTGGATCAGACGTTGGCTCAGGTTGGATTTTCTGTGCATGACTGCCCCTTCATGATTGAGCGGAGTCTCAAGGCTGTTAACATTTTCCCAAGTTGGGAGTAGTGGGATGCCCCCTTCAAGGATTCCTTATTCGGGACATTTGAGACCTGTTGGGCAGCTCCAGATCATTTCCTATGGAATGACTCCAGAGCATCGTTCGAGGATGGATGCCAGGGAAGATCGCCTCGCATTCCAATTGTCTCCTAACAACAAGACAGTTGAGATCTGATGGCTCTGCGGGAGACACCGGGGAGGCTGAGTTGAAATGGACTTTCCCGAGGTAAGGTCCTAAAGTGTGTTTGTGTCCATGGGGGCCTTGGAATGGGGCGGTGGCACCGGGACCCTGAAGTATTCTCCTAAACTTTTGACATAGCTCCCATGCTCAAGTTTCCTTGTGGAGATGAGGTTTGTTCAGATGGGTGCCTCAGGAAACCCCCTATGCTTGTATTGGAATTCAGGTTTTTGAGGATACATGCCTGAAAACCAAAGCTTGGATCTGATTATGACCTAGGGTCATGTCTGCTTCCATCTTCTTCTCTGGGGACATCCATCTATGTTATGTGTGGAGATAGATGCTCAGCTGGTGTCAGACCGCCCTTGTTTGTCCCGGGAGACCTACACTCTTGGGATGGCCTCGGGGACGTTGCAGGGTTCTCCTAATATGTACGATATTGGACAGTGGAATGGGCAGAATTTCCATGCATGGGGTAAGCACAGTCCTAATGTGTGGCTCCAGGGGCCCCATCCTGGAGGGTGTGTGGCCCTGGAATTTGAGGACATAAGTCTAAAAACACAAACTCAGCTTAGGTTTGGGGACGTAGGTATGGCAGGCCCAATCTACAAACCATGAGAAGAAATCTTCAGGATACGAAGAAAGAGTGAGTCTGAGGCGCTTGCTCAGGCTTTGGTCTCTGGATTTTGTGTCAACGATGGCCGTGGAATGTGGGGAGGCCTAATCGGCCAAGGACGAATCTTCCTCTCTGTGGATATGGCCCGGTCCCAATTGTTTTTCGTCAATCTGTGGGATGGGAGGTCTCCTTTCAGGTTTGATACCTCAGGTGCCCCAAACAAAGAGGAATTCCAAAGCAGAGCCCTGGGGAAGAGTGAAGGGACTTGACAGTTGAGATCTGATGGCTCTGCGGGAGAAACTGGGGTGGCTGAGTTGAAATGGACTTTCTTGAGGATGGGGCCTAATGTGTGTTTGTGTCCATGAGGGCCTTGGAATGGAGGCTAGCCTGGAGGTTGTGTGGGTCCAGGCTGTGGGCAAAGATGTCTGGAAACACAAACTCAGCTTATGAGTGGAGCCTAGGGTATGGCAGGCCGGATGTGTAGCCCAAGAGGGAGCTCCTAGGCCTCTGAAAGAGGGCGAGTGGGAGGCGTTCCTTCAGGCTTTTGTCTCTGGATGTTGTATCCGGGATAGCCGTGGAATGGACGGGTGGCCTCAGGGACTATGGACGAGTATCCCTCTCTGGGTATTTGTCCGGGCTCCCAAGAGTTTGGGGTCATTTTGTGGGAAGGGTGGAGTCGTGTTGTCTGGCTCATGTGTCTCTCCAAGAAAGGGATTCCCGAGCAGAGCCCCCGGTACGGGCGGGGCGACTGGAAAACTCAAACACTGGTGACGATTGGGTGCATAGCGGCTTGGCAAGCCCCATATGCGGGCTCTTGGTCCAGGCCCTGACAGGCCCTTCTTTGACATGGGGCTCACGCTGAGGGTCACAGTGTGAATTTGTGCCCAACCAGCACTCACGGTTGGGCGTGGAATCAGGGGCCATGAGGTTTCTCCGACCCTGAAGGTGTGACTCCATGCCAAGAGCAAGCTTTACAGCCATGAGGAAGGAGGAGTTCTGTGTTGTGCTTGAGATACCCAGCTGTGTGGAGAATTGATATAATGTCTAGGTTCAGATATCTGAAAACCAAGGTTAGGAAGATGTGACGGCATAAGGCCATGGCGTGTCCAAAGTGCTGGGTGTGCGGCCAGCTGTCTCCTTGTCTGTCTGGACGTCTGGCTTCAGGCTGTGTCAGATGGAGCATAAGTACCCAGAGCAGCCTATCCAGTTCGGGTACCGTCGAGGCCCGAGCAGGTTGATCCTCATCTGGGTTTTCTGAAGAACCCCACAGGGAAACGTTTTTCTTCCGTTGGGCAGACCCTGGGCTGGGTTGTGGTTCTGGAGTTCCTAGTCCGGAGGGCTTGTATGCCAGGAGTGTGAGGAAGGAATTCTGAAAACACAAGCTAGCGTGAGGTTTGGGACCGAGGGCACGGCAGGCCAACTCTGCAGAGGTGATTCGAGATCTCCTGCACTGAGGTCATGTCAACTATGAGACGTGCCTCAGGATAGAGTTTTTGTCCAGCATGGCCTCTTCCTGAAGGGTGTGTGGGCTTCGTGAGGCCAGGGAGGTTTGCCTACGATGTGATTTGTGAACTACTCTAAACCTCAAGGTTTCCTTCTGCACGACAGTCGAGTCCTATTGGATGGTTCCAGGAGGCCCCATACTGAAAGACTCGAGAGCAGGTGTCTAAGCATGGATGCCTGGGAACGCCACCTATTATTCCCACACTTTAGTCAGGACAAGGCAGGCTCAATCTGCGGGCTCCTGTGTGAGCTACCCAGAGGGGAGGGTTGAAATGGACTCTCCTGAAGATGAGTCCTACTGTGGGATGGTGGCCTGGGAGACCTTGGAATGTGGAGGTGGCTCAGGGACTCTGCAGGATTCTCCAACCTGAGGTGTTTGACACGGCTCCAACAAGGAAGCTGCCCATGTGGAGTCTAGAGGAGTTATGTTCAGTGCCTCAGGAAAGCCCCATATCCTGTTCTTCGAACCAAAGCCTCTGAGGAGTGACACCTGGAAACCAAAGCAAGAGTTGAGATTAGGGCCTAAGGGCCTGTCCGGCTCAACATTCTATCTCTGTTGACATCTGTGTGCATGCCTTTGTGGAGGTAGCTGCTCAGCTTGTGTCCAAATGCCCTGTGTGTCCAGGGAGGCTCCCAGTAGTGGGATGTCCTCGGGGGCCTTGAGATTTCTCATATTCTGGAGGTGTGTGGCCAAAGGAATGGACAAAGTTTTCCAGGAGAGAGCAGGCACGGTCATGTGGTATGGCTCCAGAGGACCCAGCCTAGAGGCTGTGTTTGCCCGGACTGTGGGGACAGATGTCTGAAAAAGCAAACTTGGCTCAGCTAGAGGCCAAGGTAATGGCAGGCCTGATCTCCAGTCCGTGAGGGGAGATCCTCTGGATATCAAAGGAGGGCAAGTGGGAGGCAGTCGCTCAGGCTTTTGTCTTTGGGTGTTGCGTTCACAGTGGCCGTTCAGGCTAGGGGTTGATTCAGGGGCTGAGTAAGAGCCTTCCTCTCGGGGGATTGTCCAAGCTACCAAGTGTTTGGGTTCAATCTGTGGGAAGGGAAGAGTTCTGTTTTCTGTCACAGGGGACCCCACAAGAGAGGGACTCTAGAGCACAGCAGTGGCCTCCCTCAACTGGAATACACACCATCTAGTTAGTCCTGGGTGCCTATGGGCATGGCAAGCCACATATGAGGGCTCTTCGTCCAGTCACTGAGAGGCGTTACTTGAATAAGGTACTCATGCTGAGGGTCACAATCTGTGTTTGTGCCCATGGGCGTGGCCTTATAGGCCATGCCATTTTCTCTTACACTGAAGGTTTGACTCACTGCCAGCAGCAAGGTTTCTTGCCATGGGGAAGGAGGAGTTCTGACTTGTGCATCAGGTTCCCCCCTGTGCAGGGATTGGGGATAAGGTCTAGGTTCCGATGACTGAAAACCCAGGTTGGGAATGGATGGTGGCCTAAGGCAGTGGCGGGTCTAATGTGCTGGGTGTGCAGCCAACTGTCGGTGTCTGTTGGAAGGTCTGGGCTCAGGCTATTTTCGACAGAGCATCAGTGTTTAAGGTAGCCTATGCAATTGGGGTGTTGCCGAGGGCCAAGCAGTTTGATCCTCATTTGGGGTTTCTGGGCAGCACCATAGACAATGTTTTTCTCCTGGGTGGCAGGCAGAGTGCTTCATTGTGGCCCCAGAATTCCCAGGAGGGAGGGTTTGTGGGCCAGTAGTGTGAGGACGGAAGTCTGAAAACACAAGCTAGGGTGAGGATTGGAGGGAAGTGCAGAGCAGGCCCACTCTGCAAAGGCTGAATCAAAATCTCCTGCATCTGAAGTCAGGCTGAGGATCAGACGTTGGCTGAGGCTGGCGTATGTGTCTATGATGGCACCTTCATAGGCGGGGGCCTCATGAGGCCAAGGAAGTTTTCCCACGCTGAGTTTGGAGGTTGCCCCAAACCACAAGGTTTCCTTCAGCGGGACATTCGAGTCCTGTTGCATGGCTCCAGGACATACCATACGGAAGGACTGGAGAGCAGGGTTCGAAGGATGGATCCCTGTACTGCATGCATCGCATTCCTATTGGCCATTAGACACAAGATATGTTTGATCTGCTGCCTCTGGGGCACGCTATCCAGGGGGCTGAGTTGAAATGGCCTCTCCTGAGGATGCGTCATAATGTGCGTTTGGGTCCATGGAGACCTTGGAATGTGCTGGTTGTTCTGTGACCCTGCGGAACTCTCCTACCTGAAGGGTTTGATACATCCCCAGTAAGAAAGCTCCCCATGTGGAGACGAGAGAGGTTTGGTTTGGTGCCTCAGAAAAGCCCCGTGTGCTGGTCTACGAAAACAGTCCTCTGAGGACGGACACATGGAAACCAAAGCTAAGGTTCAGATTAGGGCCTGGGGGCCTGTCCATTTCAACCTTCTGTCTCTGGGGACACTGTCTGAGCGTCTAAGTGAAGATATTTGCTCCGCTGGTGTCAGAGAGCCCCTCTTAGTCCAGGGTGGCCTACACTATTGGCCTCAGGGGCTTTGGAGCTTTTCCCTAACCTGTAGGGTTGTGGTCAATGGATTGGGCACAATTTCCTTGGAGAGGGCAGGCACAATCTTTCTCTGTGGCTCCAGAGGCCCTAGCCTGGAGGTTGTGTGGGTCCAGGCTGTGGACACAGAAGTCTGAAAACACAAACTCAGCTTATGCGTGGCGCCTAGGGTATGGCAGGCCCGATGTACAGCCCGAGAGGGAGCTCCTGGCCTCTGAAACAAGCGCGAGTGTGAGGCGTTCCTTCAGCTTTTGTTTCTGGATGTTGTGTCCGGGATAGCCGTGGATTGGACGGGTGGACTCAGGGACTATTGAGGAGTATCCCTCTCTGGGGATTTTTCCCAGCTCCCAAGAGTTTGCGGTCATTTTGTGGGAAGGGTGGAGTCGTGATGTCTGGCTCATGTGTCTCTCCAAGAAAGGGATTCCAGAGCAGAGCCCCAGGTACGGGCGGGGCCACTGGTAAACTCAAACCCTGGTGAGGATTGGGTGCATAGGGGCTTGGCAAGCCCCATATGCGGGCTCTTGGTCCAGGCCCTGACAGGCGTTTCTTTGACATGGGGCTCATGCTGAGGGTCACAATGTGAATTTGTGCCCAAGCAGCACTCAAGTTTGGGCGTGGCATCAGGGGCCATGAAGGTTTCTCCCACCCTGAAGGTGTGACTCCATGCCAAGAGCAAGCTTTACAGCCATGGGGAAGGAGGAGTTCTGTGTTGTGCTTGCGATCCCCTGCTGTGTGGAGAATTGATATACAGTCTAGGTTCAGATATCTGAAAACCAAGGTTAGGAAGAGGTGACGGCATAAGACCATGGCGTGTCCGAAGTGCTGGGTGTGCGGCCAGCTGTCTCCTTGTCTGTATGGACGACTGGCTTCAGGCTGTGTCAGACAGAGCATGAGTGCCCAGAGCAGCCTATCCAGTTCGGGTACCGTCGAGGCCCGAGCAGGTTGATCCTCATCTGGGTTTACTGGAGAGCCCCACATGGAAACGTTTTTCTTCCGTTGGGCAGACACTGGCTGGGTTGTGGTTCTGGAGTTCCTAGTCCGGAGGGCTTGTTTGCCAGGAGTGTGAGGAAGGAAGTCTGAAAACACAAGCTAGCCTGAGGTTTGGGACCGAGGGCAGAGCAGGCCCACTCTGCAGAGGCTGAATCGAGATCTCCTGCACTGAGGTCATGTCAACTATGAGACGTGCCTCAGGCTAGATTTTTTGTCCAGCATGGCCTCTTCCTGAAGGGTGTGGGGGCTTCATGAGGCCAGGGAGGTTTGCCTACGATGTGATTTGTGAACTACTCCAAACCTCAAGGTTTCCTTCTGCACGACAGTCGAGTCCTATTGGATGGTTCCAGGAGGCCCCATACGGAAAGACTCGAGAGCAGGTGTCTAAGCATGGATGCCTGGGAATGCCACCTCATATTCCCACACATTAGTCAGGACAAGGCAGGCTCAATCTGCGGGCTCCTGGGTGAGCTACCCAGAGGGGAGAGTTGAAATGGACTCCCCTGAAGATGAGTTCTATTGTGGCTTGGTAGCATGGGAGACCTTGGAATGTGGAGGTGGCTCAGGGACTCTGCAGGATTCTCCAAACTGACGTGTTTGTCACGGCTCCAACAAGGAAGCTTCCCATGTGGAGATGAGAGGAGTTCTGTTCAGTGCCTCAGAAAAGCCCCATTACCTGTTCTTCGAACCAAAGCTCTGAGGAGTGACACCTGGAAACCAAAGCAAGAGTTGAGATTAGGTCCTAAGGGCCTGTCCGGCTCAACCTTCTATCTCTGTTGATATCTGTGTGCAAGCCTTCGGGGAAGTAGCTGCTCAGGTTGTGTCCGAATGCCCCTGTGTATCCAGGGAGGCTCCCAGTAGTGGGATATCCTCGGGAGCCTTGAGGTTTCTCATATTCTGGAGGTGTGTGGCCAAAGGAATGGACACAGTTTCCCAGGAGAGAGGAGGCACGGTCCTGTGGTATGGCTCCAGAGGACCCAGCCTAGAGGCTGTGTTTGCCAGGGCTGTGGGGACAGATGTCTGAAAAAGCAAACTTGGCTCAGCTAGGGGCCAAGGTAATGGCAGGCCTGATCTCCAGTCCGTGATGGGAGACCCTCTGGATATCAAACGAGGGCAAGTGGGAGGCAGTCGCTCAGGCTTTTGTCTATGGGTGTTGCGTTCACAGTGGCCATTCAGGGTAGGGGTTGCTTCAGGGGCCGAGTAAGAGCCTTCCACTCAGGGGATAGTCCAAGCTCCCAAGTGTTTGGGTACATTCTGTGGGAAGGGAAGAGTACTGTTTTCTGCCACAGGGGACCCCCCAGGTGAGGGACTCTAGAGCACAGCAGTGGTTTCCCTCAACTGGAATACACACCATCTAGTTAGTCCTGGGTGCCTATGGGCATGGCAAACCACATATGCGGGCTCTTGGTCCACTCACAGAGAGGCGTTACTTGAATAAGGTACTCACGCTGAGGGTCAAAATGTGTGTTTGTGCCCATGGGCGTGGCCTCATAGGCCATGCCGTTTTCTCCTACACTGAAGGTTTGACTCACTGCCAGCAGCAAGGTTTCTTGCCATGGGGAAGGAGGGGTTCTGACTTGTGCATCAGGTTCCCCCCTGTGCAGGGATTGGAGATAAGGTCTAGGTTCCGATGACTGAAAACCCAGGTTGGGAATGGATGGTGGCCTAAGGCAGTGGCGAGTCTAATGTGCTGTGTGTGCAGCCAGCTGTGTCGGTGTCTGTTGGAAAGTCTGGGCTCAGGCTATTTTCGACAGAGCATCAGTGTTTAAGGTAGCCTATGCAATTGGGGTGTTGCCGAGGGCCAAGCAGTTTGATCCTCATTTGGGGTTTCTGGGCAGCACCATAGACAATGTTTTTCTCCTGGGTGGCAGGCAGAGTGCTTCATTGTGGCCCCAGAATTCCCAGTAGGTAGGGTTTGTGGGCCAGGAGTGTGAGGACGGAAGTCTGAAAACACAAGCTAGGGTGAGGATTGCAGGGAAGTGCAGAGCAGGCCCACTCTGCAAAGACTGAATCAAAATCTCCTGCATCTGAAGTCAGGCTGAGGATCAGACTTTGGCTGAGGCTGTCGTATGTGTCTATGATGGCACCTTCATAAGCGGGGGCCTCATGAGGCCAAGGAAGTTTTCCCACGCTGAGTTTGGAGGTTGCCCCAAACCACAAGGTTTCCTTCTGCGGGACATTCGAGTCCTGTTGCATGGCTCCAGGACATACCATACGGAAGGACTGGAGAGCAGGGTTCGAAGGATGGATCCCTGTACTGCATGCATCGTATTCCTATTGGCTATTAGCCACAAGATATGTTTGATCTGCTGCCTCTGGGACACGTTACCCAGGGGTTGAGTTGAAATGGCCTTCCTGAGGATGCGTCATAATGTGCGTTTGGGTCCATGGAGACCTTGGAATGTGCTGGTTGTTCAGTGGCCCTGCGGAACTCTCCTACCTGAAGGGTTTGATACATCCCCAGCAAGAAAGCTCCCCATGTGGAGACGAGAGAGGTTTGGTTTGGTGCCTCAGAAAAGCCCTGTGTGCTGGTCTACGAAAACAGTCCTCTGAGGACGGACACATGGAAAACAAAGCTAAGGTTCAGATTAGGGCCTGGGGGCTTGTCCTTTTCAACCTTCTGTCTCTGGGGACACTTTCTGAGAGTCTAATTGGAGATAGTTGCTCCGCTGGTGTCAGAGAGCCCCTCTTAGTCCAGGGTGGCCTACACTATTGATGGCCTCAGGGGCCTTGGAGCTTTTCCCTAAACTGTGCGGATGTGGTCAATGGATTGGGCACACTTTCCTTGGAGAGGGCAGGCACAATCTTTCGCTGTGGCTCCATAGGCCCTAGCCTGGAGGTTGTGTGGGTCCAGGCTGTGGGCACAGAAGTCTGAAAACACAAACTCAGCTTATGCGTGGCGCCTAGGGTATGGCAGGCCGGATGTACAGCCCGTGCGGGAGCTCCTGGGCCTCTGAAACAAGGGCGAGTGGGAGGCGTCCCTTCAGGCTTATGTCTCTGGATGTTGTGTCCGGGATAGCCATGGATTGGAAAGGTGGCCTCAGGGACTATGGACGAGTAGGCCTCTCTGGGGATTTGTCCCAGCTCCCAAGAGTTTGGGGTCATTTTGTGGGAAGGGTGGAGTCGTGTTGTCTGGCTCATGTGTCTCTCCAAGAAAGGGATTCCAGAGGAGAGACTAGGTACGGGCGGGGTGACTGGAAAACTCAAACACTGGTGAGGATTGGGTGTATGGGGGCTTTTAAAGCAAGCATGAGTGGGGCCTCATGGGCCACACTGGTTTCAACTACACTGAACATTGGACAACATGCCAACCACAAGGTTTCTTGCCCTGGGGAAGGAATTCTGATTTCTGCATTACGTTCAGGCCTGGGCAGTGAATAGAGATAAGGTCTAGGTTCTGAAGCCTGAAAACCGAGGTGGAAAGAGATGACTTCCTCAGGCCATGGCGGCTCGATGTGCTCAGTGTGCGGCCAGCTGTCTTGGTTGGGCCAGGAGGTCTAGGCACAGGCTGTGTCAGAAAGGGCATTAGTGCCCTGGTCAGCCTATGTATTTGGGGTACAGCCAAGGTAGGTGCAGGTTGATCCGCACTTGGGATTACTTGGTAGCCCCTGAGGGCAATGTTTTTCATTCGGAGGGCAGGCAGAGTGCTGCTTTGTAGTTCTGGATTGCCAAATTGGTGGGCTTCTGGGCCAGCAGTCTGAGGACAGAAGTCTGAGAACAAAAGCTAGGCTTAGGTTTCTGGGTGAGGACATGGCAGGCACAAACTACAGAACTGAATAGAGATCTCGTGCATCTGAAGTCAGGGCGAGGATCAGACGACCGCTCAAGTTGGTGTTTCTGTCCCTGATGGCCACTTCACGAAGGGGCGGCATCACGAGGCCATGGAGGTTTTCCCACGATGGGATTTGTGAGAAGCTCCAAACTGCAAAGTGTCTTCTGCAGGACAATTGAGACCTGTTGTTTGGCTCCAGGCCAATGATTCTGAGCAGGGTTCTAAGGATGCATGGCTAGGTAGCGCACCTCGCATATCAATTGTGTCCTAGAAACAAGACAGGTTATATCTGTTGGATCTGGGGGCGCAACCGAGGAGGCTGAGTTGAAATGGACTCTCCTATGGATGGGTCCTAATGTGCTTTTGTGTCGATGGAGACCTTGGAATGAAGCTGTGGCACTGGGGCCCTGAAGGGTTCTCCTAAACAGAGGCTTTGACACAGCTCCAACGTGCAAGTTTCCCATGTGTAGATGAGATGTTTTCTGATGGGTGAGTCAAGAAACAGACATATGCTGGTTTTGAAATCCAGGCCTCTGAGGAGAGATGCCTGGAAACCAAAGCAATGGATCTGATTAGTGCCTAGGGTCCTGTTCTTTCCTTTTTACCTCTGGGGACATCTGTCTATGGGTGTGAGTACAGGTAGGTGCTCAGATAGGCTCAGATTGCCCCTGTTTTACCTGGGAAGCCACCACTAATGAGATGGATCAGGGACTTTGGAGGTTTATCCTATTAGAAGGGATGTGGCCATTGGAATGGGCACACACAATTCCCTTGGAGAGGGCAAGTACAGTCCTCAGGTTTGGCTCCAGGGGCCTGAGCCTGTGGTTTGTGTAGGCCAGGGCTGTTTGGACAGTTGTTTGAAAACACAAACTTGGCTTATGTTTCAGGTCATAGGTATGGCAGGACTTATCTACAGACCATGAGGAGAACTTTTCGGGATTTGAGAAAAGGGCGAGTGTGAGGGTCTTGCTCAAGTTTTTGTCTCTGGATATCGTGTCACTCATGGTCGTGAAATTTCTGGGTGACTTCACGGGAAATGGACGAGTCTTACTCCCTGATGGTTTGGCCCAGTCCAAAGCGTTTGGAGTCACTCTGTGGGATGGAAGAAGTCCGGTTTTTTTTTTTTTTATGTTTTTTTCTTTTTAACCTCAGGTGTCCCACCAAATGAGCGATTCCAGAGTAGAGCCCTGGGGGGGGGTGACTGGACAATCAGAAATCTGGTTAAAATTGGGGCCTAGGGACATATCAAGCCCTTTATGACATCTAATGGTCCAGTCACTGAGAGGACTTAGTAGAGGACAGGACTCATGCTGAGGGTCACAATGCGTGTTTATGCACTTGTCGCACTCAAGAATGGACGGGGCCTCAGGGTGAATGCTGGTTTCTCCGACACTGAACGTTGGACTACGTGCCAACCACAAGGTTTCTTACCATGTGTAAGGAGGTGTTCTGATTTCTGCATCACACTCACCCCTGGGCAGAGATTGGAGATAATGTCTCGGTTCTGAGGCCTGAAAACTGAGGTAGGGAAAAGATGATGACCTAAGGCCATGGCGGGTCTTATGTGCTCAGTGTGCGGTCTGCTTTCCGGGTGTTGGTCAGGAGGTCCGGGCTCAGGTTGTGTCCGACAGTGCATTAGTGCCCAGGTTAGAGTATATAATTTGGGTGGGGTCGAGTGCTGTGGAGGTTTATCCTCATTGAAGGTGCCTGGGCAGCTCATGAGGCAATAATTTTTTTCTAGAGGGCAGGCAGAGTTCTGCATTGTGGTTCCGGAATTGCCAAACTTGAGGGCTTCGGGGCCAGGAGTGTGAGGACAGAAGTCTGAGAAGACAAGCTAGACCTGGGTTTCTGGGCGAGGGCACTGCAGGTACCCCCTGCAGATCTGAACCAATACTCATGCATCTGAAGTCAGGGCGAGGATCAGACGTTGGCTCAGGTTGAAGTTTCTGGGCATGACGGCCGCTTCATGAAGGGAGCGGAATCTCGAGACCATTGAGGTTTTCCCACGTTGTGAGTTGTGGGATGCCCCCTTCAAGGATTCCTTCTCCGGGACAATTGAGTCCTGTTGGACAGCTCCAGGACATCACATATGGAATGACTCCAGAGCACCATTTGAGGAAGGATGCCTGGGAAGACCGCCTCGCATTCCAATTGTCTCCTAGCAACAACACAGTTTAGATCTGATGGCTCTGCGGGAGCAACCGGGGTGGCTGAGTTGAAATGGACTTTCCTGAGGATGGGTCCTAATGTGTTTTTGTGTCCATGAGGGCCTTGGAATGGGGCGGTGGCACCGGGACCCTGAAGTACTCTCCTATGCTTTGGACATGGCTCCCATGCACAGGTTTCCTTGTGGAGACTAGATGAGTTCTGCTGGGTGCCTCAGCAAAACCCCTATGCTCGTACTGGAATCAGGCTTTTGAGGTTACATGCCTGTAAAACAAGGCAATGGATCCTATTATGGCCTAGGATTCTGTCTGTTTCAATCTTCTCCTTTGAGGACATCCATTTATGGTATGAGTGGAGGTAGATTATCAGCTGGTGTCAGACAGCCCTTGTTTGTTCCGGGCGACCTACACTATTGGGATGGCCTCAGGGACTTTGGAGTTTTCTCCGAATTTGTACGATTTTGGACAATGGAATGTGCAGAATTCCCATGGATTAGTAGGCACAGTCCTAATGTGTGGCTCCAGGGGCCCCAGCATGGAGGGTGTGGGGCCCTGGACTTTGAGGACAGAAGTCTGAAAACACAAACTCAGCTTAGGTTTGGGAATGTAGGTATGGCAGGCCCGATCTACAAACCATGAGAAGAACTCTTCAGGATATGAAGAAAGTGCGAGTCTGAGGCGCTTGCTCAGGTTTCTGTCTCTGGATTTTGTATCAGCGATGGCACAATCTACAGACCTGAATCGAGATCTCGTGCATCTGAAGTCAGGGCGAGGATCAGACGATCACTCAAGTTGGTGTTTCTGTCCCTGATGGCCCCTTCACGAAGGGGAGGCATCACCAGGCCATGGGGGTTTTCCCACGATGGGATTTGTGAGAAGCTCCAAACTGCAAAGTGTCTTCTGCAGGACAATTGAGACCTGTTGTTTGGCTCCAGGCCAATGATTCTGAGCAGGGTTCTAAGGATGCATGGCTGGGTAGCACACCTCGCATTCCAATTGTGTCCTAGAAACAAGACAGGTTAGATCTGCTGGATCTGGGGGAGCAACCGAGGAGGCTGAGTTGAAATGGACTCTCCTATGAATGAGTCCTAATGTGCTTTTGTGTCGATGGAGACCCTGGAATGAAGCGGTGGCACTGGGGCCCTGAAGGGTTCTCCTAAACAGAGGCTTTGACACAGCTCCAACGTGCAAGTTTCCCATGGGTAGATGAGATGTTTTCTGATGGGTGAGTCAAGAAACAGACATATGCTGGTTTTGAAATCCAGGCCTCTGAGGAGAGATGCCTGGAAACCAAATCAATGGATCTGATTAGTGCCTAGGGGCCTGTTCTTTCCTTTTTACCTCTGGGGACATCTGTCTATGGGTCTGAGTACAGGTAGGTGCTCAGATGGGCTCAGATTGCTCCTGTTTTACCTGGGAAGCCACCACTAATGAGATGGATCAGGGACTTTGGAGGTTTATCCTATTAGAAGGGATGTGTCCATTGGGATGGGCACACACAATTCCTTTGGAGAGGGCAAGTACAGTCCTCAGGTTTGGCTCCAGGGGCCTGAGCCTGTGGGTTGTGTAGGCCAGGGCTGTTTGGACAGTTGTCTGAAAACCTCAAACTTGGCTTATGTTTCAGGTCATAGGTATGGCAGGACTTATCTACAGACCATGAGGACAACTTTTCGGGATTTGAGAAAAGGGCGAGTGTGAGGCTCTTGCTCAAGTTTTTGTCTCTGGATATCGTGTCACTCATGGTCGTGAAATTTCTGGGTGACTTCATGGGAAATGGACGAGTCTTACTCCCTGGTGGTTTGGCCCAGTCCAAAGCGTTTGGGGACACTCTGTGGGATGAAGAAGTACGTTTTTTTTTTTTTTTTGTGATGTTGTTTTCTTTTTAACCTCAGGTGTCCCACCAAATGAGGGATTCCAGAGTAGGGCCCTGGGGGGGGGGTGACTGGACAATCAGAAATCTGGTTAAAAATTGTGGCCTAGGGACATATCAAACCCATTATGACATCTAATGGTCCAATCACTGAGAGGACCTACTAGGGACAGGACTCATGCTGAGGGATACAATGCGTGTTTATGCCCTTGTCGCACTCAAGAATGGGCGGGGCCTCAGGGTGAATGCTGGTTTCTCCTACACTGAACGTTGGAACGTGCCAACCACAAGGTTTCTTACCAAGGGTAAGGAGGTGTTCTGATGTCTGCATCAAACTCACCCCTGGCAGTGATTGGAGATAATGTCTCGGTTCTAGGCCTGAAAACTGAGGTAGGGAAAAGATGATGACCTAAGGCCATGGCGGGTGTTATGTGCTCAGTGTGCGGTCTGCTTTACGGGTGTTGGTCAGGAGGTCCGGGCTCAGGTTGTGTCCGACAGTGCATTAGTGCCCAGGTTAGACTATATAATTTGGGTGAAGTCGAGTGCTGTGGAGGTTTATCCTCAGTGAAGGTGCCTGGGCAGCTCATGAGGCAATAATTTTTTTCTAGAGGGCAGGCAGAGTGCTGCATTGTGGGTCCAGAATTGCCAAACTTGAGGGCTTGGGGGCCAGGAGTGTGAGGACGGAAGTCTGAGAAGACAAGCTAGACTTGGGTTTCAGGGCGAGGGCACGGCAGGTACCCCCTGCAGATCTGAACCAATACTCATACATCTGAAGTAAGGGCGAGGATCAGACGTTGGCTCAGGTTGGAGTTTCTGTGCATGACGGCCGCTTCATGAAGGGAGCGGAATCTCGAGGCCATTGAGGTTTTCCCACGTTGGGAGTTGTGGGATGCCCTCTTCAAGGATTCCTTCTGCGGGACAATTGAGACCTGTTGGACAGCTCCAGGACATCCCATATGGAATGACTCCAGTGCACCATTCGATGATGGTTCCCGGGGAAGCCCGCCTGCATTCCAATTGTCTCCTAGCAACAACACAGTTTAGATCTGATGGCTCTGCGGGAGCAACCGGGGTGGCTGAGTTGAAATGGACTTTCCTGAGGATGGGTCCTAATGTGTGTTTGTGTCCATGAGGGCCTTGGAATGTGGCGGTGGCACCGGGACCCTGAAGTACTCTCCTATGCTTTGGACATGGCTCCCATGCACAGGTTTCCTTGTGGAGACGAGATGAGTTCTGCTGGGTGCCTCAGCAAAACCCCTATGCTCGTATTGGAATCAGGCTTTTGAGGATACATGCCTGTAAACCAAGGCAATGGATCCTATTATGGCCTAGGGTCCTGTCTGGTTCAATCTTCTCCTCTGGGGACATCCATTTATGGTTTGAGTGGAGGTAGATTATCAGCTGGTGTCAGACAGCCCTTGTTTGTTCCTGGCGACCTACACTATTGGGATGGCCTCAGGGATTTTGGAGGTTTCTCCTAATTTGTAAGATTTTGGACCATGGAATGTGCAGAATTCCCATGGATTGGTAGGCACAGTCCTAATGTGTGGCTCCAGGGGCCCCAGCATGGAGGGTGTGTGGCCCTGGACTTTGAGGACAGAAGTCTGAAAACACAAACTCAGCTTAGGTTTGGGGACGTAGGTATGGCAGGCCCGATCTACAAACCATGAGAAGAACTCTTCAGGATATGAAGAAAGTGCGAGTCTGAGGCGCTTGCTCAGGTTTCTGTCTCTAGATTTTGGATCAGCGATGGCACAATCTACAGACCTGAATCGAGATCTCGTGCATCTGAAGTCAGGGCGAGGATCAGACGATCGCTCAAGTTGGTGTTTCTGTCCCTGATGGCCCCTTCACGAGGGGGCGGCATTACCAGGCCTTGGGGGTTTTCCCACGATGGGATTTGTGAGAAGCTCCAAACTGCAAAGTGTCTTCTGCAGGACAATTGAGACCTGTTGTTTGGCTCCAGGCCAATGATTCTGAGCAGGGTTCTAAGGATGCATGGCTGGGTAGCACACCTCGCATTCCAATTGTGTCCTAGAAACAAGACAGGTTAGATCTGCTGGATCTGGGGGAGCAACCGAGGAGGCTGAGTTGAAATGGACTCTCCTATGGATGGGTCCTAATGTGCTTTTGTGTCGATGGAGACCTTGGAATGAAGCTGTGGCACTGGGGCCCTGAAGGGTTCTCCTAAACAGAGGCTTTTACACAGCTCCAACGTGCAAGTTTCCCATGTGTAGATGAGATGTTTTCTGATGGGTGAGTCAAGAAACAGACATATGCTGGTTTTGAAATCCAGGCCTCTGAGGAGAGATGCCTGGAAACCAAAGCAATGGATCTGATTAGTGCCTAGGGGCCTGTTCTTTCCTTTTTACCTCTGGGGACATCTGTCTATGGGTGTGAGTACAGGTAGGTGCTCAGATGGGCTCAGATTGCCCCTGTTTTACCTGGGAAGCCACCACTAATGAGATGGATCAGGGACTTTGGAGATTTATCCTATTAGAAGGGATGTGGACATTGGAATGGGCACACACAATTCCCTTGGAGAGGGCAAGTACAGTCCTCAGGTTTGGCTCCAGGGGCCTGAGCCTGTGGGTTCTGTAGGCCAGGGCTGTTTGGACAGTTGTTTGAAAACACAAACTTGGCTTATGTTTCGGGTCATAGGTATGGCAGGACTTATCTACAGACCATGAGGAAAACACTTCAGGATTTGAGAAAAGGGCAAGTGTGAGGGTCTTGCTCAAGTTTTTGTCTCTGGATATCGTGTCACTCATGGTCGTGAAATTTCTGGGTGACTTCACGGGAAATGGACGAGTCTTACTCCCTGGTGGTTTGGCCCAGTCCAAAGCTTTTGGGGTCACTCTGTGGGATGGAAGAAGTCCGTTTTTTTTTTTTGATGTTGTTTTCTTTTTAACCTCAGGTGTCCCACCAAGTGAGGGATTCCAGAGTAGAGCCCTGGGGGGTTTGACTGGACAATCAGAAATCTGGTTAAAATTGGGGCCTAGGGACATATCAAGCCCATTATGACATCTAATGGTCCAGTCACTGAGAGGACTTACTAGAGGACAGGACTCATGCTGAGGGTGACAATGCGTGTTTATGCACTTGTCGCACTCAAGAATGGGCGGGGCCTCAGGGTGAATGCTGCTTTCTCCTACACTGAACGATGGACGACGTGCCAACCACAAGGTTTCTTACCATGGGTAAGGAGGTGTTCTTATTTCTGCATCACACTCACCCCTGGGCAGTGATTGGAGATAATGTCTCGGTTCTGAGGCCTGATAACTGAGGTAGGGCAGATATGATGACCTAAGGCCATGGCGGGTCTTATGTGCTCAGTGTGCGGTCTGCTTTCCGGGTGTTGGTCAGGAGGTCCGGGCTCAGGTTGTGTCCGAAAGTGCATTAGTGCCCAGGTTAGACTATATAATTTGGGTGAAGTCGAGTGCTGTGGAAGTTTATCCTCATTGAATGTGCCTGGGCAGCTCATGAGGCAATAATTTTTTTCTAGAGGGCAGGTAGAGTGCTGCATTGTGGGTCCGGAATTGCCAAACTTGAGGGCTTGGGGGCCAGGAGTGTGAGGACGGAAGTCTGAGAAGACAAGCTAGACTTGGGTTTCAGGGCGAGGGCACGGCAGGTACCCCCTGCAGATCTGAACCAATACTCATTCATCTGAAGTCAGGGCGAGGATCAGACGTTGGCTGAGGTTGAAGTTTCTGTGCATGACGGCCGCTTCATGAAGAGAGCGGATTCTCGAGGCCATTGAGGTTTTCCCACGTTGGGAGTTGTGGGATGCCCCCTTCAAGGATTCCTTCTGCGGACAATTGAGTCCTGTTGGACAGCTCCAGGACATCCCATATGGAATGACTCCAGAGCACCATTCGAGGATGGATGCCTGGGAAGCACGCCTCGCATTCCAATTGTCTCTTAGCAACAACACAGTTTAGATCTGATGGCTCTGCGGGAGCAACCGGGGTGGCTGAGTTGAAATGGACTTTCCTGAGGATTGGTCCTAATATGTTTTTGTGTCCATGAGGGCCTTGGCATGGGGCGGTGGCACCGGGAACCTGAAGTACTCTCCTATGCTTTGGACATGGCTCCCATGCACAGGTTTCCTTGTGGAGACGAGATGAGTTCTGCTGGGTGCCTCAGCAAAACCCCTATGCTCGTATTGGAATCAGGCTTTTGAGGATACATGCCTGTAAACCAAGGCAATGGTCCTTGGTCCTGTATGGTTCAATCTTCTCCTCTGGGGACATCCATTTATGTAATGAGTGGAGGTAGATTACAACTGGTGTCAGACAGACCTTGTTTGTTCCTTGCGAACTACACTATTGGGATGGCCTCAGGGACTTTGGAGGTTTCTCCTAATTTGTACGATTTTGGACAATGGAATGGGCAGAATTCCCATGGATTCGTAGGCACAGTCCTAATGTGTGGCTCCAGGTGCCACAGCATGGAGGGAGTGTGGCCTTGGACTTTGAGATCAGAAGTCTGAAAACACAAACTCAGCTTAGGTATGGGGACGTAGGTATGGCAGGCCCGATCTACAAACCATGAGAAGAACACTTCAGGATATGAAGAAAGTGCGAGTCTGAGGCGCTTGCTCAGGTTTTTGTCTCTGGATTTTGTATCATTGATGGCACAATCTACAGACCTGAATCGAGATCCCGTGCATCTGAAGTCAGTGCGAATATCAGACGATCGCTCAAGTTGGTGTTTCTGTCCCTAATGGCTTCTTCACGAAAGGGAGGCATCACGAGGCCATGGGGGTTTTCCCACGATGGGATTTGTGAGAAGCTCCAAACTGCAAAGTGTCTTCTGCAGGACAATTGAGACCTGTTGTTTGGCTCCAGGCCAATGATTCTGAGCAGGGTTCTAAGGATGCATGGCTGGGTAGCCCACCTTGCATTCCAATTATGCAGTAGAAACAAGACAGGTTAGATCTGCTGGATCTGGGGGAACAACCGAGGAGGCTGAGTTGAAATGGACTCTCCTATGGATGGGTCCTAATGTGCTTTTGTGTCTATGGAGACCTTGGAATGAAGCGGTGGCACTGGGGCCCTGAAGGGTTCTCCTAAACAGAGGCTTTGACACAGCTCCAACGTGCAAGTTTCCCATGGGTAGATGAGATGTTTTCTGATGAGTGAGTCAAGAAACAGACATATGCTGGTTTTGAAATCCAGGCCTCTGAGGAGAGATGCCTGGAAACCAAAGCAATGGATCTGATTAGTGCCTAGCGGCCTGTTCTTTCCTTTTTACCTCTGGGGACATCTGTCTATGGGTGTGAGTACAGGTAGGTGCTCAGATGGGCTCAGATTGCCGCTGTTTTACCTGGGAAGCCACCACTAATGAGATGGATCAGGGACTTTGGAGGTTTATCCTATTAGAAGGGATGTGGCCATTGGCATGGGCACACACAATTCCTTTGGAGAGGGCAAGTACAGTCCTCAGGTTTGGCTCCAGGGGCCTGAGCCTGTGGGTTGTGTAGGCCAGGGCTGTTTGGACAGTTGTCTGAAAACCTCAAACTTGGCTTATGTTTCAGGTCATAGGTATGGCAGGACTTATCTACAGACCATGAGGACAACTTTTCGGGATTTGAGAAAAGGGCGAGTGTGAGGGTCTTGCTCAAGTTTTTGTCTCTGGATATCGTGTCACTCATGGTCGTGAAATTTCTGGGTGACTTCATGGGAAATGGACGAGTCTTACTCCCTGGTGGTTTGGCCCAGTCCAAAGCGTTTGGGGACACTCTGTGATATGAAAGAAGTCCGTTTTTTTTTTTTTTTGATGTTGTTTTCTTTTTAACCTCAGGTGTCCCACCAAATGAGGGATTCCAGAGTAGGGCCCTGGGGGGGGGGTGACTGGACAATCGGAAATCTGGTCAAAATTGGGGCCTAGGGACATATCAAGCCCATTATGACATTTAATGGTCCAGTCACTGAGAGGACTTACTAGAGGACAGGACTCATGCTGAGGGTCACAATGCGTGTTTATGCCCTTGTCGCACTCAAGAATGGGCGGGGCCTCAGGGTGAATGCTCCTTTCTCCTACACTGAACGTTGGACGACGTGCCAACCACAAGGTTTCTTACCATGGGTAAGGAGGTGTTCTTATTTCTGCATCACACTCACCCCTGGGCAGTGATTGGAGATAATGTCTCGGTTCTGAGGCCTAAAAACTGAGGTAGGGCAGAGATGATGACCTAAGGCCATGGCGCGTCATATGTGCTCAGTGTGCGGTCTGCTTTCCGGGTGTTGGTCAGGAGGTCCGGGCTCAGGTTGTGTCCGACAGTGCATTAGTGCCCAGGTTAGACTATATAATTTGGGTGGGGTCGAGTGCTGTGGAGGTTTATCCTCATTGAAGGTGCCTGTGCAGCTCATGTGGCAATAATTTTTTTCTAGAGGGCAGGCAGAGTGCTGCATTGTGGGTCCGGAATTGCCAAACTTGAGGGCTTCGGGGCCAGGAGTGTGAGGACGGAAGTCTGAGAAGACAAGCTAGACTTGGGTTTCAGGGCGAGGGCACGGCAGGTACCCCCTGCAGATCTGAACCAATACTCATGCATCTGAAGTCAGGGCGAGGATCAGATGTTGGCTGAGGTTCAAGTTTCTGTGCATGATGGCCGCTTCATGAAGGGAGCGGAATCTCGAGGACATTGAGGTTATCCCACGTTGGGAGTTGTGGGATGACCCCTTCAAGGATTCCTTCTGCGGGACAATTGAGTCCTGTTGGACAGTTCCAGGACATCCCATATGGAATGACTCCAGAGCACCATTCAAGGATGGATGCCTGGGAAGCCCGCCTCGCATTCCAATTGTCTCCTAGCAACAACACAGTTTAGATCTGATGGCTCTGCGGGAGCAACCGGGGTGGCTGAGTTGAAATGGACTTTCCTGAGGATGGGACCTAATGTGTGTTTGTGTCCATGAGGGCCTTGGAATGTGGCGGTGGCACCGGGACCCTGAAGTACTCTCCTATGCTTTGGACATGGCTCCCATGCACAGGTTTCCTTGTGGAGACGAGATGAGTTCTGCTGGGTGCCTCAGCAAAACCCCTATGCTCGTATTGAAATCAGGCTTTTGAGGATACATGCCTGTAACCCAAGGCAATGGATCTTATTATGCCTAGGGTCCTGTATGGTTCAATCTTCTCCTCTGGGGACATCCATTTATGGTATGAGTGGAGGTAGATTATCAGCTGGTGTCAGACAGACCTTGTTTGTTCCGGGCGAACTACACTATTGGGATGGCCTCAGGGACTTTGGAGGTTTCTCCTAATTTGTACGATTTTGGACAATGGAATGTGCAGAATTCCCATGGATTGGTAGGCACAGTCCTAATGTGTGGCTCCAGGTGCCACAGCATGGAGGGTGTGTGGCCCTGGACTTTGAGGACAGAATTCTGAAAACACAAACTCAGCTTAGATTTGGGGGTGTAGGTATGGCAGGCCCGATCTACAAACCATGAGAAGAACTCTTCAGGATATGAATAAAGTGCGAGTCTGAGGCGCTTGCTCAGGTTTTTGTCTCTGGATTTTGTATCAGCGATGGCACAATCTACAGACCTGAATCGAGATCTCTTGCATCTGAAGACAGGGCGAGGATCAGACGATCGCTCAAGTTGGTGTTTCTGTCCCTAATGGCTTCTTCACGAAAGGGAGGCATCACGAGGCCATGGGGGTTTTCCCACGATGGGATTTGTGAGAAGCTCCAAACTGCAAAGTGTCTTCTGCAGGACAATTGAGACCTGTTGTTTGGCTCCAGGCCAATGATTCTGAGCAGGGTTCTAAGGATGCATGGCTGGGTAGCCCACCTCGCATTCCAATTATGTAGTAGAAACAAGACAGGTTAGATCTGCTGGATCTGGGGGAGCAACCGAGGAGGCTGAGTTGAAATGGACTCTCCTATGGATGGGTTAATGTGCTTTTGTGTCTATGGAGACCTTGGAATGAAGCGGTGGCACTGGGGCCCTGAAGGGTTCTCCTAAACAGAGGCTTTGACACAGCTCCAACGTGCAAGTTTCCCATGTGTAGATGAGATGTTTTCTGATGGGTGAGTCAAGAAACAGACATATGCTGGTTTTGAAATCCAGGCCTCTGAGGAGAGATGCCTGGAAACCAAAGTAATGGATCTGATTAGTGACTAGGGGCCTGTTCTTTCCTTTGTACCTCTGGGGACAACTGTCTATGGGTGTGAGTACAGGTAGGTGCACAGATGGGCTCAGATTGCCCCTGTTTTACCTGGGAAGCCACCACTAATGAGATGGATCAGGGACTTTGGAGGTTTATCCTATTAGAAGGGATGTGGCCATTGGCATGGGCACACACAATTCCTTTGGAGAGGGCAAGTACAGTCCTAAGATTTGGCTCCAGGTGCCTGAGCCTGTGGGTTGTGTAGGCCAGGGCTGTTTGGACAGTTGTCTGAAAACCTCAAACTTGGCTTATGTTTCAGGTCATAGGTATGGCAGGACTTATCTACAGACCATGAGGACAACTTTTCGGGATTTGAGAAAAGGGCGAGTGTGAGGGTCTTGCTCAAGTTTTTGTCTCTGGATATCGTGTCACTCATGGTCGTGAAATTTCTGGGTGACTTCATGGGAAATGGACGAGTCTTACTCCCTAGTGGTTTGGCCCAGTCCAAAGCGTTTGGGGACACTCTGTGATATGAAAGAAGTCCGTTTTTTTTTTTTGATGTTGTTTTCTTTTTAACCTCAGGTGTCCCACCAAATGAGGGATTCCAGAGTAGGGCCCTGGGGGGGGGGTGACTGGACAATCGGAAATCTGGTTAAAAATTGGGGCCTAGGGACATATCAAGCCCATTATGAAATCTAATGGTCCAATCACTGAGAGGACTTACTAGGGACAGGACTCATGCTGAGGGTCACAATGCGTGTTTATGCCCTTGTCGCACTAAAGAATCGGCGGGGCCTCAGGGTGAATGCTGGTTTCTCCTACACTGAACGTTGGACTATGTGCCAACCACAAGGTTTCTTACCATGGGTAAGGAGGTGTTCTGATTTCTGCATCACACTCACCCCTGGCAGTGATTGGAGATAATATCTCGGTTCTGAGGCCTGAAAACTGAGGTAGGGAAGAGATGATGACCTAAGGCCATGGCGGGTCTTATGTGCTCAGTGTGCGGTCTGCTTTCCGGGTGTTGGTCAGGAGGTCCGGGCTCAGGTTTGTCCGACAGTGCATTAGTGCCCAGGTTAGACTATATAATTTGGGTGAAGTCGAGTGCTGTGGAGGTTTATCCTCAGTGAAGGTGCCTGGGCAGCTCCTGAGGCAATAATTTTTTTCTAGAGGGCAGACAGAGTGCTGCATTGTGGGTCCGGAATTGCCAAACTTGAGGGCTTCGGGGCCAGGAGTGTGAGGACGGAAGTCTGAGAAGACAAGCTAGACTTGGGTTTCAGGGCGAGGGCACGGCAGGTACCCCCTGCAGATCTGAACCAATACTCATGCATCTGAAGTCAGGGCGAGGATCAGACGCTGGCTCAGGTTGGAGTTTCCGTGCATGACGGCCGCTTCATGAAGGGAGCGGAATCTCGAGGCCATTGAGGTTTACCCACGTTGGGAGTTGTGGGATGCCCTCTTCAAGGATTCCTTCTGCGGGACAATTGAGACCTGTTGGACAGCTCCAGGACATCCCATATGGAATGAATCCAGAGCACCATTCAATGATGGATGCCTGGGAAGCATGCCTCGCATTCCAATTGGCTCCTAGCAACAACACAGTTTAGATCTGATGGCTCTGCGGGAGCAACCGGGGTGGCTGAGTTGAAATGGACTTTCCTGAGGATGGGTCCTAATGTGTTTTTGTGTCCATGAGGGCCTTGGAATGGGGCGGTGGCACCGGGACCCTGAAGTACTCTCCTATGCTTTGGACATGGCTCCCATGCACAGGTTTCCTTGTGGAGACGAGATGAGTTCTGCTGGGTGCCTCAGCAAAATCCCTATGCTCGTATTGGAATCAGGCTTTTGAGGATTCATGCCTGTAAACCAAGGCAATGGATCCTATTATGGCCTAGGGTCCTGTCTGTTTCAATCTTCTCCTCTGGGGTCATCAATTTATGGTATGAGTGGAGGTAGACTATCAGCTGGTGTCAGACAGCCCTTGTTTGTTCCGGGCGACCTACACTATTGGGATGGCCTCAGGGACTTTGGAGGTTTCTCCTAATTTGTACGATTTTGGACAATGGAATGTGCAGAATTCCCATGGATTGGTAGGCACAGTCCTAATGTGTGGCTCCAGGGGCCCCAGCCTGGAGGGTGTGTGGCCCAGTACTTTCAGGACAGAAGTCTGAAAACACAAACTCAGCTTAGGTTTGGGGACGTAGGTATGGCAGGCCCGATCTTCAAACCATGAGAAGAACTCTTCAGGATATGAAGAAAGTGCGAGTCTGAGGCGCTTGCTCAGGTTTCTGTCTCTGGATTTTGTATCAGCGATGGAACAATCTACAGACCTGAATCGAGATCTCGTGCATCTGAAGTCAGGACGAGGATCAGAAGATCGCTCAAGTTGGTGTTTCTGTCCCTGATGGCCCCTTCACGAAGGGGCGGCATCACCAGGCCATGGGGGTTTTCCCAGGATGGGATTTGTGAGAAGCTCCAAACTGCAAAGTGTCTTCTGCAGGACAATTGAGACCTGTTGTTTGGCTCCAGGCCAATGATTCTGAGCAGGGTTCTAAGGATGCATGGCTGGGTAGCACACCTAGCATTCTTATTGTCTCCTAGACACAAGACAGGTTAGATCTGCTGGATATGGGGGAGGAACCGAGGAGGCTGAGTTGAAATGGACACCCCTGGGGATGGGTCCTAATGTGCTTTTGTGTCTATGGAGACCTTGGAATGAAGCGGTGGCACTGGGGCCCTGAAGGGTTCTCCTAAACAGAGGCTTTGACACAGCTCCAACGTGCAAGTTTCCCATGGGTAGATGAGATGTTTTCTGATGAGTGAGTCAAGAAACAGACATATGCTGTTTTTGAAATCCAGGCCTCTGAGGAGAGATGCCTGGAAACCAAAGCAATGGGTCTGATTAGTGCCTAGGGGCCTGTTCTTTCCTTTTTACCTCTGGGGACACCTGTCTATGGATGTGAGTACAGGTCGGTGCTCAGATGGGCTCAGATTGCTCCTGTTTTACCTGGGATGCCACCACTAATGAGATGGATCAGGGACTTTGGAGGTTTATCCTATTAGAAGGGATGTGGCCATTGAAATGGGCACACACAATTCCCTTGGAGAGGGCAAGTACAGTCCTCAGGTTTGGCTCCAGGGGCCTGAGCCTGTAGGTTGTGTAGGCCAGGGCTGTTTGGACAGTTGTCTGAAAACACAAACTTGGCTTATGTTTCAGGTCATAGGTACGGCAGGACTTATCTACAGACCATGAGGAGAACTTTTCGGGATTTGAGAAAAGGGAGAGTGTGAGGCTCTTGCTCAAGTTTTTGTCTCTGGATATCATGTCACTCATGGTCGTGAAATTTCTGGGTGACTTCATGGGAAATGGACGAGTCTTACTCCCTTGTGGTTTTGCCCAATCCAAAGCATTTGAGGTCCCTCTGTGTGATGGAAGAAGTCCGTTTTGTTTTTTTTGTTGTTGTTGTTCTTTTCTTTTTAACCTCAGGTGTCCCACCAAATGAGGGATTCCAGAGTAGAGCCCTGGAGGGGGGGTGACTGGACAATCAGAAATCTGGTTAAAAATTGTGGCCTAGGGATATATCAAGCGCATTATGACATCTAATGGTCCAGTCACTGAGAGGACTTACTAGAGGACAGGACTCATGCTGAGGGTCACAATGCGTGTTTATGCCCTTGTCGCACTCAAGAATCGGCGGGGTCTCAGGCTGAATGCTGGTTTCAGCTACACTGAACGTTGGACAACGTGCCAACCACAAGGTTTCTTAACATGGGTAAGGAGGTGTTCTTATTTCTGCATTACACTCACCCCTGGGAAGTGATTGGAGATAATGTCTCGGTTCTGAGGCCTGAAAACTGAGGTAGGGAAGAGATGATGACCTAAGGCCATGGCGGGTCTTATGTGCTCAGTGTGCGGTCTGCTTTCCGGGTGTTGGTCAGGAGGTCCGGGGTCAGGTTGTGTCCGACAGTGCATTAATGCCCAGGTTAGACTATATAATTTGGGTAAGGTCGAGTGCTGTGGAGGTTTATCCTCATTGAAGGTGCCTGGGCAGCTCATGAGGCAATAATTATTTTCTAGAGGGCATGCAGAGTGCTGCATTGTGGGCCCGGAATTGCCAAACTTGAGGGCTTCGGGGCCAGGAGTGTGAGGACGGAAGTCTGAGAAGACAAGCTAGACCTGGGTTTCAGAGCGAGGGCACGGCAGGTACCCCCTGCAGATCTGAACCAATACTCATGCATCTGAAGTCAGGGCGAGGATCAGACGTTGGCTCAGGATGGAGTTTCCGTGCATGACGGCCGCTTCATGAAGGAGCGGAATCTCGAGGCCATTGAGATTTTCCCACGTTGGGAGTTGTGGGATGCCCCCTTCAAGGATTCCTTCTGCGGGACAATTGAGACCTGTTGGACAGCTCCAGGACATCCCATATGGAATGACTCCAGAGCACCATTCGAGGATGGATGCCTGGGAAGCCCACCTCGCATTCCAATTGTCTCCTAGCAACAACACAGTTTAGATCTGATGGCTCTGCGGGAGCAACCGGGGTGGCTGAGTTGAAATGGACTTTCCTGAGGATGGGTCCTAATGTGTGTTTGTGTCCATGAGGGCCTTGGAATGTGGCGGTGGCACCGGGACCCTGAAGTACTCTCCTATGCTTTGGACATGGCTCCCATGCACAGGTTTCCTTGTGGAGACGAGATGAGTTCTGCTGGGTGCCTCAGCAAAACCCCTATGCTCGTATTGAAATCAGGCTTTTGAGGATACATGCCTGTAAACCAAGGCAATGGATCTTTTTATGCCTAGGGTCCTGTATGGTTCAATCTTCTCCTCTGGGGACATCCATTTATGGTATGAGTGGAGGTAGATTATCAGCTGGTGTCAGACAGACCTTGTTTGTTCCGGGCGAACTACACTATTGGGATGGCCTCAGGGACTTTGGAGGTTTCTCCTAATTTGTACGATTTTGGACAATGGAATGTGCAGAATTCCCATGGATTGGTAGGCACAGTCCTAATGTGTGGCTCCAGGTGCCACAGCATGGAGGGTGTGTGGCCCTGGACTTTGAGGACAGAATTCTGAAAACACAAACTCAGCTTAGATTTGGGGGTGTAGGTATTGCAGGCCCGATCTACAAACCATGAGAAGAACTCTTCAGGATATGAATAAAGTGCGAGTCTGAGGCGCTTGCTCAGGTTTTTGTCTCTGGATTTTGTATCAGCGATGGCACAATCTACAGACCTGAATCGAGATCTCTTGCATCTGAAGACAGGGCGAGGATCAGACGATCGCTCAAGTTGGTGTTTCTGTCCCTAATGGCTTCTTCACGAAAGGGAGGCATCACAAGGCCATGGGGGTTTTCCCACGATGGGATTTGTGAGAAGCTCCAAACTGCAAAGTGTCTTCTGCAGGACAATTGAGACCTGTTGTTTGGCTCCAGGCCAATGATTCTGAGCAGGGTTCTAAGGATGCATGGCTGGGTAGCCCACCTCGCATTCCAATTATGTAGTAGAAACAAGACAGGTTAGATCTGCTGGATCTGGGGGAGCAACCGAGCAGGCTGAGTTGAAATGGACTCTCCTATGGATGGGTCCTAATGTGCTTTTGTGTCTATGGAGACCTTGGAATGAAGCGGTGGCACTGGGGCCCTGAAGGGTTCTCCTAAACAGAGGCTTTGACACAGCTCCAACGTGCAAGTTTCCCATGGGTAGATGAGATGTTTTCTGATGAGTGAGTCAAGAAACAGACATATGCTGGTTTTGAAATCCAGGCCTCTGAGGAGAGATGCCTGGAAACCAAAGCAATGGATCTGATTAGTGCCTAGCGGCCTGTTCTTTCCTTTTTACCTCTGGGGACATCTGTCTATGGGTGTGAGTACAGGTAGGTGCTCAGATGGGCTCAGATTGCCGCTGTTTTACCTGGGAAGCCACCACTAATGAGATGGATCAGGGACTTTGGAGGTTTATCCTATTAGAAGGGATGTGGCCATTGGCATGGGCACACACAATTCCTTTGGAGAGGGCAAGTACAGTCCTCAGGTTTGGCTCCAGGGGCCTGAGCCTGTGGGTTGTGTAGGCCAGGGCTGTTTGGACAGTTGTCTGAAAACCTCAAACTTGGCTTATGTTTCAGGTCATAGGTATGGCAGGACTTATCTACAGACCATGAGGACAACTTTTCGGGATTTGAGAAAAGGGCGAGTGTGAGGGTCTTGCTCAAGTTTTTGTCTCTGGATATCGTGTCACTCATGGTCGTGAAATTTCTGGGTGACTTCATGGGAAATGGACGAGTCTTACTCCCTGGTGGTTTGGCCCAGTCCAAAGCGTTTGGGGACACTCTGTGATATGAAAGAAGTCCGTTTTTTTTTTTTTGATGTTGTTTTCTTTTTAACCTCAGGTGTCCCACCAAATGAGGGATTCCAGAGTAGGGCCCTGGGGGGGGGGTGACTGGACAATCGGAAATCTGGTCAAAATTGGGGCCTAGGGACATATCAAGCCCATTATGACATTTAATGGTCCAGTCACTGAGAGGACTTACTAGAGGACAGGACTCATGCTGAGGGTCACAATGCGTGTTTATGCCCTTGTCGCACTCAAGAATGGGCGGGGCCTCAGGGTGAATGCTCCTTTCTCCTACACTGAACGTTGGACGACGTGCCAACCACAAGGTTTCTTACCATGGGTAAGGAGGTGTTCTTATTTCTGCATCACACTCACACCTGGGCAGTGATTGGAGATAATGTCTCGGTTCTGAGGCCTAAAAACTGAGGTAGGGCAGAGATGATGACCTAAGGCCATGGCGCGTCAAATGTGCTCAGTGTGCGGTCTGCTTTCCGGGTGTTGGTCAGGAGGTCCGGGCTCAGGTTGTGTCCGACAGTGCATTAGTGCCCAGGTTAGACTATATAATTTGGGTGGGGTCGAGTGCTGTGGAGGTTTATCCTCATTGAAGGTGCCTGTGCAGCTCATGTGGCAATAATTTTTTTCTAGAGGGCAGGCAGAGTGCTGCATTGTGGGTCCGGAATTGCCAAACTTGAGGGCTTCGGGGCCAGGAGTGTGAGGACGGAAGTCTGAGAAGACAAGCTAGACTTGGGTTTCAGGGCGAGGGCACGGCAGGTACCCCCTGCAGATCTGAACCAATACTCATGCATCTGAAGTCAGGGCGAGGATCAGACGTTGGCTGAGGTTCAAGTTTCTGTGCATGATGGCCGCTTCATGAAGGGAGCGGAATCTCGAGGACATTGAGGTTATCCCACGTTGGGAGTTGTGGGATGACCCCTTCAAGGATTCCTTCTGCGGGACAATTGAGTCCTGTTGGACAGTTCCAGGACATCCCATATGGAATGACTCCAGAGCACCATTCAAGGATGGATGCCTGGGAAGCCCGCCTCGCATTCCAATTGTCTCCTAGCAACAACACAGTTTAGATCTGATGGCTCTGCGGGAGCAACCGGGGTGGCTGAGTTGAAATGGACTTTCCTGAGGATGGGTCCTAATGTGTGTTTGTGTCCATGAGGGCCTTGGAATGTGGCGGTGGCACCGGGACCCTGAAGTACTCTCCTATGCTTTGGACATGGCTCCCATGCACAGGTTTCCTTGTGGAGACGAGATGAGTTCTGCTGGGTGCCTCAGCAAAACCCCTATGCTCGTATTGAAATCAGGCTTTTGAGGATACATGCCTGTAACCCAAGGCAATGGATCTTATTATGCCTAGGGTCCTGTATGGTTCAATCTTCTCCTCTGGGGACATCCATTTATGGTATGAGTGGAGGTAGATTATCAGCTGGTGTCAGACAGACCTTGTTTGTTCCGGGCGAACTACACTATTGGGATGGCCTCAGGGACTTTGGAGGTTTCTCCTAATTTGTACGATTTTGGACAATGGAATGTGCAGAATTCCCATGGATTGGTAGGCACAGTCCTAATGTGTGGCTCCAGGTGCCACAGCATGGAGGGTGTGTGGCCCTGGACTTTGAGGACAGAATTCTGAAAACACAAACTCAGCTTAGATTTGGGGGTGTAGGTATGGCAGGCCCGATCTACAAACCATGAGAAGAACTCTTCAGGATATGAATAAAGTGCGAGTCTGAGGCGCTTGCTCAGGTTTTTGTCTCTGGATTTTGTATCAGCGATGGCACAATCTACAGACCTGAATCGAGATCTCTTGCATCTGAAGACAGGGCGAGGATCAGACGATCGCTCAAGTTGGTGTTTCTGTCCCTAATGGCTTCTTCACGAAAGGGAGGCATCACGAGGCCATGGGGGTTTTCCCACGATGGGATTTGTGAGAAGCTCCAAACTGCAAAGTGTCTTCTGCAGGACAATTGAGACCTGTTGTTTGGCTCCAGACCAATGATTCTGAGCAGGGTTCTAAGGATGCATGGCTGGGTAGCCCACCTCGCATTCCAATTATGTAGTAGAAACAAGACAGGTTAGATCTGCTGGATCTGGGGGAGCAACCGAGGAGGCTGAGTTGAAATGGACTCTCCTATGGATGGGTTAATGTGCTTTTGTGTCTATGGAGACCTTGGAATGAAGCGGTGGCACTGGGGCCCTGAAGGGTTCTCCTAAACAGAGGCTTTGACACAGCTCCAACGTGCAAGTTTCCCATGTGTAGATGAGATGTTTTCTGATGGGTGAGTCAAGAAACAGACATATGCTGGTTTTGAAATCCAGGCCTCTGAGGAGAGATGCCTGGAAACCAAAGTAATGGATCTGATTAGTGACTAGGGGCCTGTTCTTTCCTTTGTACCTCTGGGGACAACTGTCTATGGGTGTGAGTACAGGTAGGTGCACAGATGGGCTCAGATTGCCCCTGTTTTACCTGGGAAGCCACCACTAATGAGATGGATCAGGGACTTTGGAGGTTTATCCTATTAGAAGGGATGTGGCCATTGGCATGGGCACACACAATTCCTTTGGAGAGGGCAAGTACAGTCCTAAGATTTGGCTCCAGGTGCCTGAGCCTGTGGGTTGTGTAGGCCAGGGCTGTTTGGACAGTTGTCTGAAAACCTCAAACTTGGCTTATGTTTCAGGTCATAGGTATGGCAGGACTTATCTACAGACCATGAGGACAACTTTTCGGGATTTGAGAAAAGGGCGAGTGTGAGGGTCTTGCTCAAGTTTTTGTCTCTGGATATCGTGTCACTCATGGTCGTGAAATTTCTGGGTGACTTCATGGGAAATGGACGAGTCTTACTCCCTGGTGGTTTGGCCCAGTCCAAAGCGTTTGGGGACACTCTGTGATATGAAAGAAGTCCGTTTTTTTTTTTTTTTTGATGTTGTTTTCTTTTTAACCTCAGGTGTCCCACCAAATGAGGGATTCCAGAGTAGGGCCCTGGGGGGGGGGTGACTGGACAATCGGAAATCTGGTTAAAAATTGGGGCCTAGGGACATATCAAGCCCATTATGAAATCTAATGGTCCAATCACTGAGAGGACTTACTAGGGACAGGACTCATGCTGAGGGTCACAATGCGTGTTTATGCCCTTGTCGCACTAAAGAATCGGCGGGGCCTCAGGGTGAATGCTGGTTTCTCCTACACTGAACGTTGGACTATGTGCCAACCACAAGGTTTCTTACCATGGGTAAGGAGGTGTTCTGATTTCTGCATCACACTCACCCCTGGCAGTGATTGGAGATAATATCTCGGTTCTGAGGCCTGAAAACTGAGGTAGGGAAGAGATGATGACCTAAGGCCATGGCGGGTCTTATGTGCTCAGTGTGCGGTCTGCTTTCCGGGTGTTGGTCAGGAGGTCCGGGCTCAGGTTTGTCCGACAGTGCATTAGTGCCCAGGTTAGACTATATAATTTGGGTGAAGTCGAGTGCTGTGGAGGTTTATCCTCAGTGAAGGTGCCTGGGCAGCTCCTGAGGCAATAATTTTTTTCTAGAGGGCAGACAGAGTGCTGCATTGTGGGTCCGGAATTGCCAAACTTGAGGGCTTCGGGGCCAGGAGTGTGAGGACGGAAGTCTGAGAAGACAAGCTAGACTTGGGTTTCAGGGCGAGGGCACGGCAGGTACCCCCTGCAGATCTGAACCAATACTCATGCATCTGAAGTCAGGGCGAGGATCAGACGCTGGCTCAGGTTGGAGTTTCCGTGCATGACGGCCGCTTCATGAAGGGAGCGGAATCTCGAGGCCATTGAGGTTTACCCACGTTGGGAGTTGTGGGATGCCCTCTTCAAGGATTCCTTCTGCGGGACAATTGAGACCTGTTGGACAGCTCCAGGACATCCCATATGGAATGAATCCAGAGCACCATTCAATGATCGATGCCTGGGAAGCATGCCTCGCATTCCAATTGGCTCCTAGCAACAACACAGTTTAGATCTGATGGCTCTGCGGGAGCAACCGGGGTGGCTGAGTTGAAATGGACTTTCCTGAGGATGGGTGCTAATGTGTTTTTGTGTCCATGAGGGCCTTGGAATGGGGCGGTGGCACCGGGACCCTGAAGTACTCTCCTATGCTTTGGACATGGCTCCCATGCACAGGTTTCCTTGTGGAGACGAGATGAGTTCTGCTGGGTGCCTCAGCAAAATCCCTATGCTCGTATTGGAATCAGGCTTTTGAGGATTCATGCCTGTAAACCAAGGCAATGGATCCTATTATGGCCTAGGGTCCTGTCTGTTTCAATCTTCTCCTCTGGGGTCATCAATTTATGGTATGAGTGGAGGTAGACTATCAGCTGGTGTCAGACAGCCCTTGTTTGTTCCGGGCGACCTACACTATTGGGATGGCCTCAGGGACTTTGGAGGTTTCTCCTAATTTGTACGATTTTGGACAATGGAATGTGCAGAATTCCCATGGATTGGTAGGCACAGTCCTAATGTGTGGCTCCAGGGGCCCCAGCCTGGAGGGTGTGTGGCCCAGTACTTTCAGGACAGAAGTCTGAAAACACAAACTCAGCTTAGGTTTGGGGACGTAGGTATGGCAGGCCCGATCTTCAAACCATGAGAAGAACTCTTCAGGATATGAAGAAAGTGCGAGTCTGAGGCGCTTGCTCAGGTTTCTGTCTCTGGATTTTGTATCAGCGATGGAACAATCTACAGACCTGAATCGAGATCTCGTGCATCTGAAGTCAGGACGAGGATCAGAAGATCGCTCAAGTTGGTGTTTCTGTCCCTGATGGCCCCTTCACGAAGGGGCGGCATCACCAGGCCATGGGGGTTTTCCCAGGATGGGATTTGTGAGAAGCTCCAAACTGCAAAGTGTCTTCTGCAGGACAATTGAGACCTGTTGTTTGGCTCCAGGCCAATGATTCTGAGCAGGGTTCTAAGGATGCATGGCTGGGTAGCACACCTAGCATTCTTATTGTCTCCTAGACACAAGACAGGTTAGATCTGCTGGATATGGGGGAGGAACCGAGGAGGCTGAGTTGAAATGGACACCCCTGGGGATGGGTCCTAATGTGCTTTTGTGTCTATGGAGACCTTGGAATGAAGCGGTGGCACTGGGGCCCTGAAGGGTTCTCCTAAACAGAGGCTTTGACACAGCTCCAACGTGCAAGTTTCCCATGGGTAGATGAGATGTTTTCTGATGAGTGAGTCAAGAAACAGACATATGCTGGTTTTGAAATCCAGGCCTCTGAGGAGAGATGCCTGGAAACCAAAGCAATGGGTCTGATTAGTGCCTAGGGGCCTGTTCTTTCCTTTTTACCTCTGGGGACACCTGTCTATGGATGTGAGTACAGGTCGGTGCTCAGATGGGCTCAGATTGCTCCTGTTTTACCTGGGATGCCACCACTAATGAGATGGATCAGGGACTTTGGAGGTTTATCCTATTAGAAGGGATGTGGCCATTGAAATGGGCACACACAATTCCCTTGGAGAGGGCAAGTACAGTCCTCAGGTTTGGCTCCAGGGGCCTGAGCCTGTAGGTTGTGTAGGCCAGGGCTGTTTGGACAGTTGTCTGAAAACACAAACTTGGCTTATGTTTCAGGTCATAGGTACGGCAGGACTTATCTACAGACCATGAGGAGAACTTTTCGGGATTTGAGAAAAGGGAGAGTGTGAGGCTCTTGCTCAAGTTTTTGTCTCTGGATATCATGTCACTCATGGTCGTGAAATTTCTGGGTGACTTCATGGGAAATGGACGAGTCTTACTCCCTTGTGGTTTTGCCCAATCCAAAGCATTTGAGGTCCCTCTGTGTGATGGAAGAAGTCCGTTTTGTTTTTTTTGTTGTTGTTGTTCTTTTCTTTTTAACCTCAGGTGTCCCACCAAATGAGGGATTCCAGAGTAGAGCCCTGGAGGGGGGGTGACTGGACAATCAGAAATCTGGTTAAAAATTGTGGCCTAGGGATATATCAAGCGCATTATGACATCTAATGGTCCAGTCACTGAGAGGACTTACTAGAGGACAGGACTCATGCTGAGGGTCACAATGCGTGTTTATGCCCTTGTCGCACTCAAGAATCGGCGGGGTCTCAGGCTGAATGCTGGTTTCAGCTACACTGAACGTTGGACAACGTGCCAACCACAAGGTTTCTTAACATGGGTAAGGAGGTGTTCTTATTTCTGCATTACACTCACCCCTGGGAAGTGATTGGAGATAATGTCTCGGTTCTGAGGCCTGAAAACTGAGGTAGGGAAGAGATGATGACCTAAGGCCATGGCGGGTCTTATGTGCTCAGTGTGCGGTCTGCTTTCCGGGTGTTGGTCAGGAGGTCCGGGGTCAGGTTGTGTCCGACAGTGCATTAATGCCCAGGTTAGACTATATAATTTGGGTAAGGTCGAGTGCTGTGGAGGTTTATCCTCATTGAAGGTGCCTGGGCAGCTCATGAGGCAATAATTATTTTCTAGAGGGCATGCAGAGTGCTGCATTGTGGGCCCGGAATTGCCAAACTTGAGGGCTTCGGGGCCAGGAGTGTGAGGACGGAAGTCTGAGAAGACAAGCTAGACCTGGGTTTCAGAGCGAGGGCACGGCAGGTACCCCCTGCAGATCTGAACCAATACTCATGCATCTGAAGTCAGGGCGAGGATCAGACGTTGGCTCAGGATGGAGTTTCCGTGCATGACGGCCGCTTCATGAAGGAGCGGAATCTCGAGGCCATTGAGATTTTCCCACGTTGGGAGTTGTGGGATGCCCCCTTCAAGGATTCCTTCTGCGGGACAATTGAGACCTGTTGGACAGCTCCAGGACATCCCATATGGAATGACTCCAGAGCACCATTCGAGGATGGATGCCTGGGAAGCCCACCTCGCATTCCAATTGTCTCCTAGCAACAACACAGTTTAGATCTGATGGCTCTGCGGGAGCAACCGGGGTGGCTGAGTTGAAATGGACTTTCCTGAGGATGGGTCCTAATGTGTGTTTGTGTCCATGAGGGCCTTGGAATGTGGCGGTGGCACCGGGACCCTGAAGTACTCTCCTATGCTTTGGACATGGCTCCCATGCACAGGTTTCCTTGTGGAGACGAGATGAGTTCTGCTGGGTGCCTCAGCAAAACCCCTATGCTCGTATTGAAATCAGGCTTTTGAGGATACATGCCTGTAAACCAAGGCAATGGATCTTTTTATGCCTAGGGTCCTGTATGGTTCAATCTTCTCCTCTGGGGACATCCATTTATGGTATGAGTGGAGGTAGATTATCAGCTGGTGTCAGACAGACCTTGTTTGTTCCGGGCGAACTACACTATTGGGATGGCCTCAGGGACTTTGGAGGTTTCTCCTAATTTGTACGATTTTGGACAATGGAATGTGCAGAATTCCCATGGATTGGTAGGCACAGTCCTAATGTGTGGCTCCAGGTGCCACAGCATGGAGGGTGTGTGGCCCTGGACTTTGAGGACAGAATTCTGAAAACACAAACTCAGCTTAGATTTGGGGGTGTAGGTATTGCAGGCCCGATCTACAAACCATGAGAAGAACTCTTCAGGATATGAATAAAGTGCGAGTCTGAGGCGCTTGCTCAGGTTTTTGTCTCTGGATTTTGTATCAGCGATGGCACAATCTACAGACCTGAATCGAGATCTCTTGCATCTGAAGACAGGGCGAGGATCAGACGATCGCTCAAGTTGGTGTTTCTGTCCCTAATGGCTTCTTCACGAAAGGGAGGCATCACGAGGCCATGGGGGTTTTCCCACGATGGGATTTGTGAGAAGCTCCAAACTGCAAAGTGTCTTCTGCAGGACAATTGAGACCTGTTGTTTGGCTCCAGGCCAATGATTCTGAGCAGGGTTCTAAGGATGCATGGCTGGGTAGCCCACCTCGCATTCCAATTATGTAGTAGAAACAAGACAGGTTAGATCTGCTGGATCTGGGGGAGCAACCGAGCAGGCTGAGTTGAAATGGACTCTCCTATGGATGGGTCCTAATGTGCTTTTGTGTCTATGGAGACCTTGGAATGAAGCGGTGGCACTGGGGCCCTGAAGGGTTCTCCTAAACAGAGGCTTTGACACAGCTCCAACGTGCAAGTTTCCCATGTGTAGATGAGATGTTTTCTGATGGGTGAGTCAAGAAACAGACATATGCTGGTTTTGAAATCCAGGCCTCTGAGGAGAGATGCCTGGAAACCAAAGCAATGGATATGATTAGTGCCTAGGGGCCTGTTCTTTCCTTTTTACCTCTGGGGACATCTGTCTATGGGTCTGAGTACAGGTAGGTGCTCAGATGAGCTCAGAATGCCCCTGTTTTACCTGGGAAGCCACCACTAATGAGATGGATCAGGGACTTTGGAGGTTTATCCTATTAGAAGGGATGTGGCCATTGAAATGGGCACACACAATTTTCTTGGAGAGGGCAAGTACAGTCCTCAGGTTTGGCTCCAGGGGCCTGAGCCTGTAGGTTGTGTAGGCCAGGGCTGTTTGGACAGTTGTCTGAAAACACAAACTTGGCTTATGTTTCAGGTCATAGGTACGGCAGGACTTATCTACAGACCATGAGGAGAACTTTTCGGAATTTGAGAAAAGGGCGAGTGTGAGGCTCTTGCTCAAGTATTTGTCTCTGGATATCGTGTCACTCATGGTCGTGAAATTTCTGGGTGACTTCATGGGAAATGGACGAGTCTTACTCCCTAGTGGTTTGGCCCAGTCCAAAGCGTTTGTGGTCACTCTGTGGGATGGAAGAAGTCCGTTTTTTTTTTATATTGTTTTTTTTTAACCTCAGGTGTCCCAACAGGGATTCCAGAGTAGAGCCCTGGGGGAGGGGTGACTGGAGAAACAGAAATCTGGTTAAAAATTGTGGCCTAAGGACATATCAAGCCCATTATGACATCTAATGGTCCAGTCACTGAGAGGACTTAGTAGAGGACAGGACTCATGCTGAGGGCCACAATGCGTGTTTATGCCCTTTTCACACTCAAGAATGGCGGGGCCTCAAGGTGAAAGCTGGTTTCTCCTACACTGAACGTTGGACAACGTGGCAACCACAAGGTTTCTTACCATGGGTAAGGAGGTGTTCTGATTTCTGCATCACACTCACCCCTGGGCAGTGATTGGAGATAATGTCTCGGTTCTGAGGCCTGAAAACTGAGGTAGGGAAGAGATGATGACCTAAGGCCATGGTGGGTCTTATGTGCTCAGTGTGCGGTCTGCTTTCCGGGTGTTGGTCAGGAGGTCCGGGCTCAGGTTGTGTCCGACAGTGCATTAGTGCCCAGGTTAGACTATATAATTTGGGTAAAGTCGATTGCTGTGGAGGTTATCCTCATTGAAGGTGCCTGGGCAGCTCATGAGGCAATAATTATTTTCTAGAGGGCAGGCAGAGTGCTGCATTGTGGGTCCGGAATTGCCAAACTTGAGGGCTTCGTGGCCAGGAGTGTGAGGACGTAAGTCTGAGAAGACAAGCTAGACTTGGGTTTCAGGGCGAGGGCACAGCAGGTACGCCCTGCAGACTGAACCAATACTCATGCATCTGAAGTCAGGGCGAGGATCAGACGTTGGCTCAGGTTGGAGTTTCCATGCATGATGGCCGCTTCATGAAGGGAGCAGAATCTCGAGGCCATTGAGGTTTTCCCACGTTGGGAGTTGTGGGATGCCCCCTTCAAGGATTCCTTCTGCGGGACAATTGAGACCTGTTGGACAGCTCCAGGACATCCCATATGGAATGACTCCAGAGCACCGTTTGAAGATGGATGCCTGGGAAGCCCGCCTCGCATTCCAATTGTCTCCTAGCAATAAGACAGTTTAGATCTGATGGCTCTGCGGGAGCAACCGGGGTGGCTGTGTTGAAATGGACTTTCCTGAGGATGGGTCCTAATGTGTTTTTGTGTCCATGAGGGCCTTTGAATGGGGCGGTGGCACCGGAACACTGAAGTACTCTCCTATGCTTTGGACATGGCTCCCATGCACAGGTTTCCTAGTGGAGACGAGATGAGATCTGATGGGTGCATGAGCAAAACCCCTATGCTCGTATTGGAATCAGGGTTTTGAGGAGACATGCTTGTAAATCAAGGCAATGGATCCTATTATGGCCTAGGGTCCTGTCTGATTCAATGTTCTCCTCTGGGGAAATCCATGTATGGTATGAGTGGAGGTAGATTATCAGCTGGTGTCAGACAGCCCTTGTTTGTTCCGGGCGACCTACACAATTGGGATGGCCTCAGGAACTTTCGAAGTTTCTCCTAATTTGTACGATTTTGGACAATGGAATGGGCAGAATTCCCATGGATTGGTAGGCACAGTCCTAATGTGTGGCTCCAGGGGCCCCAGCCTGGACGGTGTGTGGCCCAGGACTTTGAGGACAGAAGTCTGAAAACACAAACTCAGCTTAGGTTTGGGGACGTAGGTATGGCAGGCCGGATCTACAAACCATGAGAAGAACTCTTCAGGATATGAAGAAAGTGCGAGTCTGAGGCGCTTGCTCAGATTTTTGTCTCTGGATTTGTATCAGCGATGGCACAATCTACAGACCTGAATCGAGATCTCGTGCATCTGAAGTCAGGCGAGGATCAGACGATCGTTCAAGTTGGTGTTTCTGTCCCTGATGGCCCCTTCACGAAGGGGGGGCATCACGAGGCCATGGGGGTTTTCCCACGATGGGATTTGTGAGAAGCTCCAAACTGCAAAGTGTCTTCTGCAGGATAATTGAGACCTGTTGTTTGGCTCCAGGCCAATGATTCTGAGCAGGGTTCTAAGGATGCATGGCTGGGTAGCCCACCTCGCATTCCAATTGTCTCCTAGACACAAGACAGGTTAGATCTGCTGGATCTGGGGGAGCAACCTAGGAAGCTGAGTTGAAATGGACTCTCCTATGGATGGGTCCTAATGTGCTTTTGTGCCGATGGAGACCTTGGATGAAGCGGTGGCACTGGGGCCTTGAAGGGTTCTCCTAAACAGATGCTTTGACACAGCTCCAAAGTGCAAGTTTCCCATGTGTAGATGAGATGTTTTCTGATGGGTGAGTCAAGAAACAGACATATGCTGGTTTTGAAATCCAGGCCTCTGAGGAGAGATGCCTGGAAACCAAAGCAATGGATATGATTAGTGCCTAGGGGCCTGTTCTTTCCTTTTTACCTCTGGGGACATCTGTCTATGGGTCTGAGTACAGGTAGGTGCTCAGATGAGCTCAGAATGCCCCTGTTTTACCTGGGAAGCCACCACTAATGAGATGGATCAGGGACTTTGGAGGTTTATCCTATTAGAAGGGATGTGGCCATTGGAATGGGCACACACAATTTTCTTGGAGAGGGCAAGTACAGTCCTCAGGTTTGGCTCCAGGGGCCTGAGCCTGTAGGTTGTGTAGGCCAGGGCTGTTTGGACAGTTGTCTGAAAACACAAACTTGGCTTATGTTTCAGGTCATAGGTACGGCAGGACTTATCTACAGACCATGAGGAGAACTTTTCGGAATTTGAGAAAAGGGCGAGTGTGAGGCTCTTGCTCAAGTTTTTGTCTCTGGATATCGTGTCACTCATGGTCGTGAAATTTCTGGGTGACTTCATGGGAAATGGACGAGTCTTACTCCCTAGTGGTTTGGCCCAGTCCAAAGCGTTTGTGGTCACTCTGTGGGATGGAAGAAGTCCGTTTTTTTTTATATTGTTTTTTTTTAACCTCAGGTGTCCCACCAGGGATTCCAGAGTAGAGCCCTGGGGGAGGGGTGACTGGAGAAACAGAAATCTGGTTAAAAATTGTGGCCTAAGGACATATCAAGCCCATTATGACATCTAATGGTCCAGTCACTGAGAGGACTTAGTAGAGGACAGGACTCATGCTGAGGGCCACAATGCGTGTTTATGCCCTTTTCACACTCAAGAATGGGCGGGGCCTCAAGGTGAATGCTGGTTTCTCCTACACTGAACGTTGGACAACGTGGCAACCACAAGGTTTCTTACCATGGGTAAGGAGGTGTTCTGATTTCTGCATCACACTCACCCCTGGGCAGTGATTGGAGATAATGTCTCGGTTCTGAGGCCTGAAAACTGAGGTAGGGAAGAGATGATGACCTAAGGCCATGGTGGGTCTTATGTGCTCAGTGTGCGGTCTGCTTTCCGGGTGTTGGTCAGGAGGTCCGGGCTCAGGTTGTGTCCGACAGTGCATTAGTGCCCAGGTTAGACTATATAATTTGGGTAAAGTCGATTGCTGTGGAGGTTATCCTCATTGAAGGTGCCTGGGCAGCTCATGAGGCAATAATTATTTTCTAGAGGGCAGGCAGAGTGCTGCATTGTGGGTCCGGAATTGCCAAACTTGAGGGCTTCGTGGCCAGGAGTGTGAGGACGTAAGTCTGAGAAGACAAGCTAGACTTGGGTTTCAGGGCGAGGGCACAGCAGGTACGCCCTGCAGACTGAACCAATACTCATGCATCTGAAGTCAGGGCGAGGATCAGACGTTGGCTCAGGTTGGAGTTTCCGTGCATGATGGCCGCTTCATGAAGGGAGCAGAATCTCGAGGCCATTGAGGTTTTCCCACGTTGGGAGTTGTGGGATGCCCCCTTCAAGGATTCCTTCTGTGGGACAATTGAGACCTGTTGGACAGCTCCAGGACATCCCATATGGAATGACTCCAGAGCACCGTTTGAAGATGGATGCCGGGGAAGCCCGCCTCGCATTCCAATTGTCTCCTAGCAATAAGACAGTTTAGATCTGATGGCTCTGCGGGAGCAACCGGGGTGGCTGTGTTGAAATGGACTTTCCTGAGGATGGGTCCTAATGTGTGTTTGTGTCCATGAGGGCCTTGGAATGTGGCGGTGGCACCGGGACCCTGAAGTACTCTCCTATGCTTTGGACATGGCTCCCATGCACAGGTTTCCTTGTGGAGACGAGATGAGTTCTGCTGGGTGCCTCAGCAAAACCCCTATGCTCGTATTGAAATCAGGCTTTTGAGGATACATGCCTGTAAACCAAGGCAATGGATCTTATTATGCCTAGGGTCCTGTATGGTTCAATCTTCTCCTCTGGGGACATCCATTTATGGTATGAGTGGAGGTAGATTATCAGCTGGTGTCAGACAGACCTTGTTTGTTCCGGGCGAACTACACTATTGGGATGGCCTCAGGGACTTTGGAGGTTTCTCCTAATTTGTACGATTTTGGACAATGGAATGTGCAGAATTCCCATGGATTGGTAGGCACAGTCCTAATGTGTGGCTCCAGGTGCCACAGCATGGAGGGTGTGTGGCCCTGGACTTTGAGGACAGAATTCTGAAAACACAAACTCAGCTTAGATTTGGGGGTGTAGGTATGGCAGGCCCGATCTACAAACCATGAGAAGAACTCTTCAGGATATGAATAAAGTGCGAGTCTGAGGCGCTTGCTCAGGTTTTTGTCTCTGGATTTTGTATCAGCGATGGCACAATCTACAGACCTGAATCGAGATCTCTTGCATCTGAAGACAGGGCGAGGATCAGACGATTGCTCAAGTTGGTGTTTCTGTCCCTAATGGCTTCTTCACGAAAGGGAGGCATCACGAGGCCATGGGGGTTTTCCCACGATGGGATTTGTGAGAAGCTCCAAACTGCAAAGTGTCTTCTGCAGGACAATTGAGACCTGTTGTTTGGCTCCAGGCCAATGATTCTGAGCAGGGTTCTAAGGATGCATGGCTGGGTAGCCCACCTCGCATTCCAATTATGTAGTAGAAACAAGACAGGTTAGATCTGCTGGATCTGGGGGAGCAACCGAGGAGGCTGAGTTGAAATGGACTCTCCTATGGATGGGTCCTAATGTGCTTTTGTGTCTATGGAGACCTTGGAATGAAGCGGTGGCACTGGGGCCCTGAAGGGTTCTCCTAAACAGAGGCTTTGACACAGCTCCAACGTGCAAGTTTCCCATGTGTAGATGAGATGTTTTCTGATGGGTGAGTCAAGAAACAGACATATGCTGGTTTTGAAATCCAGGCCTCTGAGGAGAGATGCCTGGAAACCAAAGTAATGGATCTGATTAGTGCCTAGTGGCCTGTTCTTTCCTTTGTACCTCTGGGGACAACTGTCTATGGGTGTGAGTACAGGTAGGTGCACAGATGGGCTCTGATTGCCCCTGTTTTACCTGGGAAGCCACCACTAATGAGATGGATCAGAGACTTTGGAGGTTTATCCTATTAGAACGGATGTGGCCATTGGCATGGGCACACACAATTCCTTTGGAGAGGGCAAGTACAGTCCTAAGATTTGGCTCCAGGTGCCTGAGCCTGTGGGTTGTGTAGGCCAGGGCTGTTTGGACAGTTGTCTGAAAACCTCAAACTTGGCTTATGTTTCAGGTCATAGGTATGGCAGGACTTATCTACAGACCATGAGGACAACTTTTCGGGATTTGAGAAAAGGGCGAGTGTGAGGGTCTTGCTCAAGTTTTTGTCTCTGGATATCGTGTCACTCATGGTCGTGAAATTTCTGGGTGACTTCATGGGAAATGGACGAGTCTTACTCCCTGGTGGTTTGGCCCAGTCCAAAGCGTTTGGGGACACTCTGTGATATGAAAGAAGTCCGTTTTTTTTTTTTGATGTTGTTTTCTTTTTAACCTCAGGTGTCCCACCAAATGAGGGATTCCAGAGTAGGGCCCTGGGGGGGGGTGACTGGACAATCGGAAATCTGGTTAAAAATTGGGGCCTAGGGACATATCAAGCCCATTATGAAATCTAATGGTCCAATCACTGAGAGGACTTACTAGGGACAGGACTCATGCTGAGGGTCACAATGCGTGTTTATGCCCTTGTCGCACTAAAGAATCGGCGGGGCCTCAGGGTGAATGCTGGTTTCTCCTACACTGAACGTTGGACTATGTGCCAACCACAAGGTTTCTTACCATGGGTAAGGAGGTGTTCTGATTTCTGCATTACACTCACCCCTGGGAAGTGATTGGAGATAATGTCTCGGTTCTGAGGCCTGAAAACTGAGGTAGGGAAGAGATGATGACCTAAGGCCATGGCGGGTCTTATGTGCTCAGTGTGCGGTCTGCTTTCTGGGTGTTGGTCAGGAGGTCCGGGCTCAGGTTTGTCCGACAGTGCATTAGTGCCCAGGTTAGACTATATAATTTGGGTGAAGTCGAGTGCTGTAAAGGTTTATCCTCAGTGAAGGTGCCTGGGCAGCTCATGAGGCAATAATTTTTTTCTAGAGGGCAAACAGAGTGCTGCATTGTGGGTCCGGAATTGCCAAACTTGAGGGCTTCGGGGCCAGGAGTGTGAGGACGGAAGTCTGAGAAGACAAGCTAGACTTGGGTTTCAGGGCGAGGGCACGGCAGGTACCCCCTGCAGATCTGAACCAATACTCATGCATCTGAAGCCAGGGCGAGGATCAGACGCTGGCTCAGGTTGGAGTTTCCGTACATGACGGCCGCTTCATGAAGGGAGCGGAATCTCGAGGCCATTGAGGTTTACCCACGTTGGGAGTTGTGGGATGCCCTCTTCAAGGATTCCTTCTGCGGGACAATTGAGACCTGTTGGACAGCTCCAGGACATCCCATATGGAATGAATCCAGAGCACCATTCAATGATGGATGCCTGGGAAGCATGCCTCGCATTCCAATTGGCTCCTAGCAACAACACAGTTTAGATCTGATGGCTCTGCGGGAGCAACCGGGGTGGCTGAGTTGAAATGGACTTTCCTGAGGATGGGTCCTAATGTGTTTTTGTGTCCATGAGGGCCTTGGAATGGGGCGGTGGCACCGGGACCCTGAAGTACTCTCCTATGCTTTGGACATGGCTCCCATGCACAGGTTTCCTTGTGGAGACGAGATGAGTTCTGCTGGGTGCCTCAGCAAAACCCCTATGCTCGTATTGGAATTAGGCTTTTGAGGATTCATGCCTGTAAACCAAGGCAATGGATCCTATTATGGCCTAGGGTCCTGTCTGGTTCAATCTTCTCCTCTGGGGTCATCAATTTATGGTATGAGTGGAGGTAGACTATCAGCTGGTGTCAGACAGCCCTTGTTTGTTCCGGGCGACCTACACTATTGGGATGGCCTCAGGGACTTTGGAGGTTTCTCCTAATTTGTACAATTTTGGACAATGGAATGTGCAGAATTCCCATGGATTTGTAGGCACAGTCCTAATGTGTGGCTCCAGGGGCCCCAGCCTGGAGGGTGTGTGGCCCAGTACTTTGAGGACAGAAGTCTGAAAACACAAACTCAGCTTAGGTTTGGGGACGTAGGTATGGCAGGCCCGATCTACAAACCATGAGAAGAACTCTTCAGGATATGAAGAAAGTGCGAGTCTGAGGCGCTTGCTCAGGTTTCTGTCTCTGGATTTTGTATCAGCGATGGAACAATCTACAGACCTGAATCGAGATCTCGTGCATCTGAAGTCAGGACGAGGATCAGAAGATCGCTCAAGTTGGTGTTTCTGTCCCTGATGGCCCCTTCACGAAGGGGCGGCATCACCAGGCCATGGGGGTTTTCCCAGGATGGGATTTGTGAGAAGCTCCAAACTGCAAAGTGTCTTCTGCAGGACAATTGAGACCTGTTGTTTGGCTCCAGGCCAATGATTCTGAGCAGGGTTCTAAGGATGCATGGCTGGGTAGCACACCTAGCATTCTAAATGTCTCCTAGACACAAGACAGGTTAGATCTGCTGGATTGGGGGAGCAACCGAGGAGGCTGAATTGAAATGGACACCCCTGGGGATGGGTCCTAATGTGCTTTTGTGTCTATGGAGACCTTGGAATGAAGCGGTGGCACTGGGGCCCTGAAGGGTTCTCCTAAACAGAGGCTTTGACACAGCTCCAACGTGCAAGTTTCCCATGGGTAGATGAGATGTTTTCTGATGAGTGAGTCAAGAAACAGACATATGCTGGTTTTGAAATCCAGGCCTCTGAGGAGAGATGCCTGGAAACCAAAGCAATGGGTCTGATTAGTGCCTAGGGGCCTGTTCTTTACTTTTTACCTCTGGGGACACCTGTCTATGGATGTGAGTACAGGTCGGTGCTCAGATGGGCTCAGATTGCCCCTGTTTTACCTGGGATGCCACCACTAATGAGATGGATCAGGGACTTTGTAGGTTTATCCTATTAGAAGGGATGTGGCCATTGAAATGGGCACACACAATTCCCTTGGAGAGGGCAAGTACAGTCCTCAGGTTTGGCTCCAGGGGCCTGAGCCTGTAGGTTGTGTAGGCCAGGGCTGTTTGGACAGTTGTCTGAAAACACAAACTTGGCTTATGTTTCAGGTCATAGGTATGGCAGGACTTATCTACAGACCATGAGGACAACTTTTCGGGATTTGAGAAAAGGGCGAGTGTGAGGCTCTTGCTCAAGTTTTTGTCTCTGGATATCATGTCACTCATGGTCGTGAAATTTCTGGGTGACTTCATGGGAAATGGACGAGTCTTACTCCCTTGTGGTTTTGCCCAATCCAAAGCATTTGGGGTCACTCTGTGTGATGGAAGAAGTCCGTTTTGTTTTTTTTGTTGTTGTTGTTCTTTTCTTTTTAACCTCAGGTGTCCCACCAAATGAGGGATTCCAGAGTAGAGCCCTGGAGGGGGGGTTACTGGACAATCAGTAATCTGGTTAAAAATTGTGGCCTAGGGATATATCAAGCGCATTATGACATCTATTGGTCCAGTCACTGAGAGGACTTACTAGAGGACAGGACTCATGCTGAGGGTCACAATGCGTGTTTATGCCCTTGTCGCACTCAAGAATCGGCGGGGCCTCAGGGTGAATGCTGGTTTCAGCTACACTGAACGTTGGACAATGTGCCAACCACAAGGTTTCTTAACATGGGTAAGGAGGTGTTCTGATTTCTGCATTACACTCACCCCTGGGAAGTGATTGGAGATAATGTCTCGGTTCTGAGGCCTGAAAACTGAGGTAGGGAAGAGATGATGACCTAAGGCCATGGCGGGTCTTATGTGCTCAGTGTGCGGTCTGCTTTCCGGGTGTTGGTCAGGAGGTCCGGGGTCAGGTTGTGTCCGACAGTGCATTAGTGCCCAGGTTAGACTATATAATTTGGGTAAGGTCGAGTGCTGTGGAGGTTTATCCTCATTGAAGGTGCCTGGGCAGCTCATGAGGCAATAATTATTTTCTAGAGGGCATGCAGAGTGCTGCATTGTGGGTCCGGATTTGCCAAACTTGAGGGCTTCGCGGCCAGGAGAGTGAGGACGGAAGTCTGAGAAGACAAGCTAGACCTGGGTTTCAGAGCGAGGGCACGGCAGGTACCCCCTGCAGATCTGAACCAATACTCATGCATCTGAAGTCAGGGCGAGGATCAGACGTTGGCTCAGGATGGAGTTTCCGTGCATGACGGCCGCTTCATGAAGGAGCGGAATCTCGAGGCCATTGAGGTTTTCCCACGTTGGGAGTTGTGGGATGCCCCCTTCAAGGATTCCTTCTGCGGGACAATTGAGACCTGTTGGACAGCTCCAGGACATCCCATATGGAATGACTCCAGAGCACTGTTCGAGGATGGATGCCTGGGAAGCCCGCCTCGCATTCCAATTTTCTCCTAGCAACAAGACAGTTTAGATCTGATGGTTCTGCGGGAGCAACCGCGGTGGCTGTGTTGAAATGGACTTTCCTGTGGATGGGACCTAATGTGTTTTTGTGTCCATGACGGCCTTGGAATTGGGCGGCGGCACCAGGACACTAAGTACTCTCCTATGCTTTGGACATGGCTCCCATGCACAGGTTTCCTTGTGGAGACGAGATGAGTTCTGATGGGTGCCTCAGCAAAACCCCTATGCTCGTATTGGAATCAGACTTTTGAGGAGATATGCTTGTAAACCAAGGCAATGGATCCTATTATGGCCTAGGGTCCTGTCTGGTTCAATCTTCTCCTCTGGGGACATCCATGTATGGTATGAGTGGAGGTAGATTATCAGCTGGTGTCAGACAGCCCTTGTTTGTTCCGGGCGAACTACACAATTGGGATGGCCTCATGGTATCTGGAGGTTTCTCCTAATTTGTACCATTTTGGACAATGGAATGGGCAGAATTCCCATGGATTGGTAGGCACAGTCCTAATGTGTGGCTCCCGGGGCCCCAACCTGGAGGGTGTGTGGCCCAGGACTTTGAGGACAGAAGTCTGAAAACACAAACTCAGCTTAGGTTTGGGGACGTAGGTATGGCAGGCACGATCTACAGATCATGAAAAGAACTCTTCAGGATATGAAGAAAGTGCGAGTCTGAGGCGCTTGCTCAGGCTTTTGTCTCTGGATTTTGTATGAGCGATGGCACATTCTACAGACCTGAATCGAGATCTCGTGCATCTGAAGTCAGGGCGAGGATCAGACGATCGCTCAAGTTGGTGTTTCTGTCCCTGATGGCCCCTTAACGAAGGGGGGGGCATCACGAGGCCATGGGGGTTTTCCCACGATGGGATTTGTGAGAAGCTCCAAACTGCAAAGTGTCTTCTGCAGGACAATTGAGACCTGTTGTTTGGCTCCAGGCCAATGATCAGAGCAGGGTTCTAAGGATGCATGGCCGGGTAGCCCACCTCGCATTCCAATAGTCTCCTAGGACCAGGACAGTTTAGATCTGATGGCTCTGCGGGAGCAACCGGGGTGGCTGAGTTGAAATGGACTTTCCTGAGGATGGGTCCTAATGTCTTTTTGTGTCCATGAGGGGCTTGGAATGGGGCGGTGGCACCGCGAAACTGAAGTACTCTACTAAGCTTTGGACATGGCTCCCATGCACAGGTTTCCTTGTGGAGTCGAGATGAGTACTGATGGGTGCCTCAGCAAAACCCCTATGCTCATATTGGAATCAGGCTTTTGAGGAGACATGCTTGTAAACCAAGGCAATGGATCCTATTATGGCCTAGTGTCCTGTCTGGTTCAATCTTCTCCTCTGGGGACATCCATGTATGGTATGAGTGGATGTAGATTATCAGCTGGTGTCAGACAGCCCTTGTTTGTTCCGGGCGACCTACACAATTGGGATGGCCTCAGGGACTTTGGAGGTTTCTCCTAATTTGTACGATTTTGGATTGGAATGGGCAGAATTCCCATGGATTTGTAGGCACAGTCCTAATGTGTGGCTCCCGGGGCCCCAGCCTGGAGGGTGTGTGACCCAGGACTTTGAGGACAGAAGTCTGAAAACACAAACTCAGCTTAGGTTTGGGGACGTAGGTATGGCAGGCCGGATCTACAAACCATGAGAAGAACTCTTCAGGATATGAAGAAAGTGCGAGTCTGAGGCGCTTGCTCAGGTTTCTGTCTCTGGATTTTGTATCAGCGATGGAACAATCTACAGACCTGAATCGAGATCTCGTGCATCTGAAGTCAGGACGAGGATCAGAAGATCGCTCAAGTTGGTGTTTCTGTCCCTGATGGCCCCTTCACGAAGGGGCGGCATCACCAGGCCATGGGGGTTTTCCCAGGATGGGATTTGTGAGAAGCTCCAAACTGCAAAGTGTCTTCTGCAGGACAATTGAGACCTGTTGTTTGGCTCCAGGCCAATGATTCTGAGCAGGGTTCTAAGGATGCATGGCTGGGTAGCACACCTAGCATTCTAATTGTCTCCTAGACACAAGACAGGTTAGATCTGCTGGATCTGGGGGAGCAACCGAGGAGGCTGAGTTGAAATGGACACCCCTGGGGATGGGTCCTAATGTGCTTTTGTGTCTATGGAGACCTTGGAATGAAGCGGTGGCACTGGGGCCCTGAAGGGTTCTCCTAAACAGAGGCTTTGACACAGCTCCAACGTGCAAGTTTCCCATGGGTAGATGAGATGTTTTCTGATGAGTGAGTCAAGAAACAGACATACGCTGGTTTTGAAATCCAGGCCTCTGAGGAGAGATGCCTGGAAACCAAAGCAATGGGTCTGATTAGTGCCTAGGGGCCTGTTCTTTACTTTTTACCTCTGGGGACACCTGTCTATGGATGTGAGTACAGGTCGGTGCTCAGATGGGCTCAGATTGCCCCTGTTTTACCTGGGATGCCACCACTAATGAGATGGATCAGGGACTTTGTAGGTTTATCCTATTAGAAGGGATGTGGCCATTGAAATGGGCACACACAATTCCCTTGGAGAGGGCAAGTACAGTCCTCAGGTTTGGCTCCAGGGGCCTGAGCCTGTAGGTTGTGTAGGCCAGGGCTGTTTGGACAGTTGTCTGAAAACACAAACTTGGCTTATGTTTCAGGTCATAGGTATGGCAGGACTTATCTACAGACCATGAGGACAACTTTTCGGGATTTGAGAAAAGGGCGAGTGTGAGGCTCTTGCTCAAGTTTTTGTCTCTGGATATCATGTCACTCATGGTCGTGAAATTTCTGGGTGACTTCATGGGAAATGGACGAGTCTTACTCCCTTGTGGTTTTGCCCAATCCAAAGCATTTGGGGTCACTCAGTGTGATGGAAGAAGTCCGTTTTGTTTTTTTTGTTGTTGTTGTTCTTTTCTTTTTAACCTCAGGTGTCCCACCAAATGAGGGATTCCAGAGTAGAGCCCTGGAGGGGGGGTTACTGGACAATCAGAAATCTGGTTAAAAATTGTGGCCTAGGGATATATCAAGCGCATTATGACATCTAATGGTCCAGTCACTGAGAGGACTTACTAGAGGACAGGACTCATGCTGAGGGTCACAATGCGTGTTTATGCCCTTGTCGCACTCAAGAATCGTCGGGGCCTCAGGGTGAATGCTGGTTTCAGCTACACTGAACGTTGGACAACGTGCCAACCACAAGGTTTCTTAACATGGGTAAGGAGGTGTTCTGATTTCTGCATTACACTCACCCCTGGGAAGTGATTGGAGATAATGTCTCGGTTCTGAGGCCTGAAACTGAGGTAGGGAAGAGATGATGACCTAAGGCCATGGCGGGTCTTATGTGCTCAGTGTGCGGTCTGCTTTCCGGGTGTTGGTCAGGAGGTCCGGGGTCAGGTTGTGTCCGACAGTGCATTAGTGCCCAGGTTAGACTATATAATTTGGGTAAGGTCGAGTGCTGTGGAGGTTTATCCTCATTGAAGGTGCCTGGGCAGCTCATGAGGCAATAATTATTTTCTAGAGGGCATGCAGAGTGCTGCATTGTGGGTCCGGATTTGCCAAACTTGAGGGCTTCGGGGCCAGGAGTGTGAGGACGGAAGTCTGAGAAGACAAGCTAGACCTGGGTTTCAGAGCGAGGGCACGGCAGGTACCCCCTGCAGATCTGAACCAATACTCATGCATCTGAAGTCAGGGCGAGGATCAGACGTTGGCTCAGGATGGAGTTTCCGTGCATGACGGCCGCTTCATGAAGGAGCGGAATCTCGAGGCCATTGAGGTTTTCCCACGTTGGGAGTTGTGGGATGCCCCCTTCAAGGATTCCTTCTGCGGGACAATTGAGACCTGTTGGACAGCTCCAGGACATCCCATATGGAATGACTCCAGAGCACTGTTCGAGGATGGATGCCTGGGAAGCCCGCCTCGCATTCCAATTTTCTCCTAGCAACAAGACAGTTTAGATCTGATGGTTCTGCGGGAGCAACCGCGGTGGCTGTGTTGAAATGGACTTTCCTGAGGATGGGACCTAATGTGTTTTTGTGTCCATGACGGCCTTGGAATTGGGCGGCGGCACCAGGACACTAAGTACTCTCCTATGCTTTGGACATGGCTCCCATGCACAGGTTTCCTTGTGGAGACGAGATGAGTTCTGATGGGTGCCTCAGCAAAACCCCTATGCTCGTATTGGAATCAGACTTTTGAGGAGATATGCTTGTAAACCAAGGCAATGGATCCTATTATGGCCTAGGGTCCTGTCTGGTTCAATCTTCTCCTCTGGGGACATCCATGTATGGTATGAGTGGAGGTAGATTATCAGCTGGTGTCAGACAGCCCTTGTTTGTTCCGGGCGAACTACACAATTGGGATGGCCTCATGGTATCTGGAGGTTTCTCCTAATTTGTACCATTTTGGACAATGGAATGGGCAGAATTCCCATGGATTGGTAGGCACAGTCCTAATGTGTGGCTCCCGGGGCCCCAACCTGGAGGGTGTGTGGCCCAGGACTTTGAGGACAGAAGTCTGAAAACACAAACTCAGCTTAGGTTTGGGGACGTAGGTATGGCAGGCACGATCTACAGATCATGAAAAGAACTCTTCAGGATATGAAGAAAGTGCGAGTCTGAGGCGCTTGCTCAGGCTTTTGTCTCTGGATTTTCTATGAGCGATGGCACATTCTACAGACCTGAATCGAGATCTCGTGCATCTGAAGTCAGGGCGAGGATCAGACGATCGCTCAAGTTGGTGTTTCTGTCCCTGATGGCCCCTTAACGAAGGGGGGGGCATCACGAGGCCATGGGGGTTTTCCCACGATGGGATTTGTGAGAAGCTCCAAACTGCAAAGTGTCTTCTGCAGGACAATTGAGACCTGTTGTTTGGCTCCAGGCCAATGATCAGAGCAGGGTTCTAAGGATGCATGGCCGGGTAGCCCACCTCGCATTCCAATAGTCTCCTAGGACCAGGACAGTTTAGATCTGATGGCTCTGCGGGAGCAACCGGGGTGGCTGAGTTGAAATGGACTTTCCTGAGGATGGGTCCTAATGTCTTTTTGTGTCCATGAGGGGCTTGGAATGGGGCGGTGGCACCGCGAAACTGAAGTACTCTACTAAGCTTTGGACATGGCTCCCATGCACAGGTTTCCTTGTGGAGTCGAGATGAGTACTGATGGGTGCCTCAGCAAAACCCCTATGCTCATATTGGAATCAGGCTTTTGAGGAGACATGCTTGTAAACCAAGGCAATGGATCCTATTATGGCCTAGTGTCCTGTCTGGTTCAATCTTCTCCTCTGGGGACATCCATGTATGGTATGAGTGGATGTAGATTATCAGCTGGTGTCAGACAGCCCTTGTTTGTTCCGGGCGACCTACACAATTGGGATGGCCTCAGGGACTTTGGAGGTTTCTCCTAATTTGTACGATTTTGGATTGGAATGGGCAGAATTCCCATGGATTTGTAGGCACAGTCCTAATGTGTGGCTCCCGGGGCCCCAGCCTGGAGGGTGTGTGACCCAGGACTTTGAGGACAGAAGTCTGAAAACACAAACTCAGCTTAGGTTTGGGGACGTAGGTATGGCAGGCCGGATCTACAAACCATGAGAAGAACTCTTCAGGATATGAAGAAAGTGCGAGTCTGAGGCGCTTGCTCAGGTTTCTGTCTCTGGATTTTGTATCAGCGATGGAACAATCTACAGACCTGAATCGAGATCTCGTGCATCTGAAGTCAGGACGAGGATCAGAAGATCGCTCAAGTTGGTGTTTCTGTCCCTGATGGCCCCTTCACGAAGGGGCGGCATCACCAGGCCATGGGGGTTTTCCCAGGATGGGATTTGTGAGAAGCTCCAAACTGCAAAGTGTCTTCTGCAGGACAATTGAGACCTGTTGTTTGGCTCCAGGCCAATGATTCTGAGCAGGGTTCTAAGGATGCATGGCTGGGTAGCACACCTAGCATTCTAATTGTCTCCTAGACACAAGACAGGTTAGATCTGCTGGATCTGGGGGAGCAACCGAGGAGGCTGAGTTGAAATGGACACCCCTGGGGATGGGTCCTAATGTGCTTTTGTGTCTATGGAGACCTTGGAATGAAGCGGTGGCACTGGGGCCCTGAAGGGTTCTCCTAAACAGAGGCTTTGACACAGCTCCAACGTGCAAGTTTCCCATGGGTAGATGAGATGTTTTCTGATGAGTGAGTCAAGAAACAGACATACGCTGGTTTTGAAATCCAGGCCTCTGAGGAGAGATGCCTGGAAACCAAAGCAATGGGTCTGATTAGTGCCTAGGGGCCTGTTCTTTACTTTTTACCTCTGGGGACACCTGTCTATGGATGTGAGTACAGGTCGGTGCTCAGATGGGCTCAGATTGCCCCTGTTTTACCTGGGATGCCACCACTAATGAGATGGATCAGGGACTTTGTAGGTTTATCCTATTAGAAGGGATGTGGCCATTGAAATGGGCACACACAATTCCCTTGGAGAGGGCAAGTACAGTCCTCAGGTTTGGCTCCAGGGGCCTGAGCCTGTAGGTTGTGTAGGCCAGGGCTGTTTGGACAGTTGTCTGAAAACACAAACTTGGCTTATGTTTCAGGTCATAGGTATGGCAGGACTTATCTACAGACCATGAGGACAACTTTTCGGGATTTGAGAAAAGGGCGAGTGTGAGGCTCTTGCTCAAGTTTTTGTCTCTGGATATCATGTCACTCATGGTCGTGAAATTTCTGGGTGACTTCATGGGAAATGGACGAGTCTTACTCCCTTGTGGTTTTGCCCAATCCAAAGCATTTGGGGTCACTCAGTGTGATGGAAGAAGTCCGTTTTGTTTTTTTTGTTGTTGTTGTTCTTTTCTTTTTAACCTCAGGTGTCCCACCAAATGAGGGATTCCAGAGTAGAGCCCTGGAGGGGGGGTTACTGGACAATCAGAAATCTGGTTAAAAATTGTGGCCTAGGGATATATCAAGCGCATTATGACATCTAATGGTCCAGTCACTGAGAGGACTTACTAGAGGACAGGACTCATGCTGAGGGTCACAATGCGTGTTTATGCCCTTGTCGCACTCAAGAATCAGCGGGGCCTCAGGGTGAATGCTGGTTTCAGCTACACTGAACGTTGGACAACGTGCCAACCACAAGGTTTCTTAACATGGGTAAGGAGGTGTTCTGATTTCTGCATTACACTCACCCCTGGGAAGTGATTGGAGATAATGTCTCGGTTCTGAGGCCTGAAACTGAGGTAGGGAAGAGATGATGACCTAAGGCCATGGCGGGTCTTATGTGCTCAGTGTGCGGTCTGCTTTCCGGGTGTTGGTCAGGAGGTCCGGGGTCAGGTTGTGTCCGACAGTGCATTAGTGCCCAGGTTAGACTATATAATTTGGGTAAGGTCGAGTGCTGTGGAGGTTTATCCTCATTGAAGGTGCCTGGGCAGCTCATGAGGCAATAATTATTTTCTAGAGGGCATGCAGAGTGCTGCATTGTGGGTCCGGAATTGCCAAACTTGAGGGCTTCGGGGCCAGGAGTGTGAGGACGGAAGTCTGAGAAGACAAGCTAGACCTGGGTTTCAGAGCGAGGGCACGGCAGGTACCCCCTGCAGATCTGAACCAATACTCATGCATCTGAAGTCAGGGCGAGGATCAGACGTTGGCTCAGGATGGAGTTTCCGTGCATGACGGCCGCTTCATGAAGGAGCGGAATCTCGAGGCCATTGAGGTTTTCCCACGTTGGGAGTTGTGGGATGCCCCCTTCAAGGATTCCTTCTGCGGGACAATTGAGACCTGTTGGACAGCTCCAGGACATCCCATATGGAATGACTCCAGAGCACTGTTCGAGGATGGATGCCTGGGAAGCCCGCCTCGCATTCCAATTTTCTCCTAGCAACAAGACAGTTTAGATCTGATGGTTCTGCGGGAGCAACCGCGGTGGCTGTGTTGAAATGGACTTTCCTGAGGATGGGACCTAATGTGTTTTTGTGTCCATGACGGCCTTGGAATTGGGCGGCGGCACCAGGACACTAAGTACTCTCCTATGCTTTGGACATGGCTCCCATGCACAGGTTTCCTTGTGGAGACGAGATGAGTTCTGATGGGTGCCTCAGCAAAACCCCTATGCTCGTATTGGAATCAGACTTTTGAGGAGATATGCTTGTAAACCAAGGCAATGGATCCTATTATGGCCTAGGGTCCTGTCTGGTTCAATCTTCTCCTCTGGGGACATCCATGTATGGTATGAGTGGAGGTAGATTATCAGCTGGTGTCAGACAGCCCTTGTTTGTTCCGGGCGAACTACACAATTGGGATGGCCTCATGGTATCTGGAGGTTTCTCCTAATTTGTACCATTTTGGACAATGGAATGGGCAGAATTCCCATGGATTGGTAGGCACAGTCCTAATGTGTGGCTCCCGGGGCCCCAACCTGGAGGGTGTGTGGCCCAGGACTTTGAGGACAGAAGTCTGAAAACACAAACTCAGCTTAGGTTTGGGGACGTAGGTATGGCAGGCACGATCTACAGATCATGAAAAGAACTCTTCAGGATATGAAGAAAGTGCGAGTCTGAGGCGCTTGCTCAGGCTTTTGTCTCTGGATTTTCTATGAGCGATGGCACATTCTACAGACCTGAATCGAGATCTCGTGCATCTGAAGTCAGGGCGAGGATCAGACGATCGCTCAAGTTGGTGTTTCTGTCCCTGATGGCCCCATAACGAAGGGGGGGGCATCACGAGGCCATGGGGGTTTTCCCACGATGGGATTTGTGAGAAGCTCCAAACTGCAAAGTGTCTTCTGCAGGACAATTGAGACCTGTTGTTTGGCTCCAGGCCAATGATCAGAGCAGGGTTCTAAGGATGCATGGCTGGGTAGCCCACCTCGCATTCCAATAGTCTCCTAGGACCAGGACAGTTTAGATCTGATGGCTCTGCGGGAGCAACCGGGGTGGCTGAGTTGAAATGGACTTTCCTGAGGATGGGTCCTAATGTCTTTTTGTGTCCATGAGGGGCTTGGAATGGGGCGGTGGCACCGCGAAACTGAAGTACTCTACTAAGCTTTGGACATGGCTCCCATGCACAGGTTTCCTTGTGGAGTCGAGATGAGTACTGATGGGTGCCTCAGCAAAACCCCTATGCTCATATTGGAATCAGGCTTTTGAGGAGACATGCTTGTAAACCAAGGCAATGGATCCTATTATGGCCTAGTGTCCTGTCTGGTTCAATCTTCTCCTCTGGGGACATCCATGTATGGTATGAGTGGATGTAGATTATCAGCTGGTGTCAGACAGCCCTTGTTTGTTCCGGGCGACCTACACAATTGGGATGGCCTCAGGGACTTTGGAGGTTTCTCCTAATTTGTACGATTTTGGATTGGAATGGGCAGAATTCCCATGGATTTGTAGGCACAGTCCTAATGTGTGGCTCCTGGGGCCCCAGCCTGGAGGGTGTGTGACCCAGGACTTTGAGGACAGAAGTCTGAAAACACAAACTCAGCTTAGGTTTGGGGACGTAGGTATGGCAGGCCGGATCTACAAACCATGAGAAGAACTCTTCAGGATATGAAGAAAGTGCGAGTCTGAGGCGCTTGCTCAGGTTTCTGTCTCTGGATTTTGTATCAGCGATGGAACAATCTACAGACCTGAATCGAGATCTCGTGCATCTGAAGTCAGGACGAGGATCAGAAGATCGCTCAAGTTGGTGTTTCTGTCCCTGATGGCCCCTTCACGAAGGGGCGGCATCACCAGGCCATGGGGGTTTTCCCAGGATGGGATTTGTGAGAAGCTCCAAACTGCAAAGTGTCTTCTGCAGGACAATTGAGACCTGTTGTTTGGCTCCAGGCCAATGATTCTGAGCAGGGTTCTAAGGATGCATGGCTGGGTAGCCCACCTCGCATTCCAATTGTCTCCTAGACACAAGACAGGTTAGATCTGCTGGATCTGGGGGAGCAACCTAGGAAGCTGAGTTGAAATGGACTCTCCTATGGATGGGTCCTAATGTGCTTTTGTGCCGATGGAGACCTTGGATGAAGCGGTGGCACTGGGGCCTTGAAGGGTTCTCCTAAACAGATGCTTTGACACAGCTCCAACGTGCAAGTTTCCCATGTGTAGATGAGATGTTTTCTGATGGGTGAGTCAAGAAACAGACATATGCTGGTTTTGAAATCCAGGCCTCTGAGGAGAGATGCCTGGAAACCAAAGCAATGGATATGATTAGTGCCTAGGGGCCTGTTCTTTCCTTTTTACCTCTGGGGACATCTGTCTATGGGTCTGAGTACAGGTAGGTGCTCAGATGAGCTCAGAATGCCCCTGTTTTACCTGGGAAGCCACCACTAATGAGATGGATCAGGGACTTTGGAGGTTTATCCTATTAGAAGGGATGTGGCCATTGAAATGGGCACACACAATTTTCTTGGAGAGGGCAAGTACAGTCCTCAGGTTTGGCTCCAGGGGCCTGAGCCTGTAGGTTGTGTAGGCCAGGGCTGTTTGGACAGTTGTCTGAAAACACAAACTTGGCTTATGTTTCAGGTCATAGGTACGGCAGGACTTATCTACAGACCATGAGGAGAACTTTTCGGGATTTGAGAAAAGGGCGAGTGTGAGGCTCTTGCTCAAGTTTTTGTCTCTGGATATCGTGTCACTCATGGTCGTGAAATTTCTGGGTGACTTCATGGGAAATGGACGAGTCTTACTCCCTAGTGGTTTGGCCCAGTCCAAAGCGTTTGTGGTCACTCTGTGGGATGGAAGAAGTCCGTTTTTTTTTTATATTGTTTTTTTTTAACCTCAGGTGTCCCACCAGGGATTCCAGAGTAGAGCCCTGGGGGAGGGGTGACTGGAGAAACAGAAATCTGGTTAAAAATTGTGGCCTAAGGACATATCAAGCCCATTATGACATCTAATGGTCCAGTCACTGAGAGGACTTAGTAGAGGACAGGACTCATGCTGAGGGCCAAAATGCGTGTTTATGCCCTTTTCACACTCAAGAATGGGCGGGGCCTCAAGGTGAATGCTGGTTTCTCCTACACTGAACGTTGGACAACGTGGCAACCACAAGGTTTCTTACCATGGGTAAGGAGGTGTTCTGATTTCTGCATCACACTCACCCCTGGGCAGTGATTGGAGATAATGTCTCGGTTCTGAGGCCTGAAAACTGAGGTAGGGAAGAGATGATGACCTAAGGCCATGGTGGGTCTTATGTGCTCAGTGTGCGGTCTGCTTTCCGGGTGTTGGTCAGGAGGTCCGGGCTCAGGTTGTGTCCGACAGTGCATTAGTGCCCAGGTTAGACTATATAATTTGGGTAAAGTCGATTGCTGTGGAGGTTATCCTCATTGAAGGTGCCTGGGCAGCTCATGAGGCAATAATTATTTTCTAGAGGGCAGGCAGAGTGCTGCATTGTGGGTCCGGAATTGCCAAACTTGAGGGCTTCGTGGCCAGGAGTGTGAGGACGTAAGTCTGAGAAGACAAGCTAGACTTGGGTTTCAGGGCGAGGGCACAGCAGGTACGCCCTGCAGACTGAACCAATACTCATGCATCTGAAGTCAGGGCGAGGATCAGACGTTGGCTCAGGTTGGAGTTTCCGTGCATGATGGCCGCTTCATGAAGGGAGCAGAATCTCGAGGCCATTGAGGTTTTCCCACGTTGGGAGTTGTGGGATGCCCCCTTCAAGGATTCCTTCTGTGGGACAATTGAGACCTGTTGGACAGCTCCAGGACATCCCATATGGAATGACTCCAGAGCACCGTTTGAAGATGGATGCCTGGGAAGCCCGCCTCGCATTCCAATTTTCTCCTAGCAATAAGACAGTTTAGATCTGATGGCTCTGCGGGAGCAACCGGGGTGGCTGTGTTGAAATGGACTTTCCTGAGGATGGGTCCTAATGTGTTTTTGTGTCCATGAGGGCCTTTGAATGGGGCGGTGGCACCGGAACACTGAAGTACTCTCCTATGCTTTGGACATGGCTCCCATGCACAGGTTTCCTAGTGGAGACGAGATGAGATCTGATGGGTGCATGAGCAAAACCCCTATGCTCGTATTGGAATCAGGGTTTTGAGGAGACATGCTTGTAAATCAAGGCAATGGATCCTATTATGGCCTAGGGTCCTGTCTGATTCAATGTTCTCCTCTGGGGAAATCCATGTATGGTATGAGTGGAGGTAGATTATCAGCTGGTGTCAGACAGCCCTTGTTTGTTCCGGGCGACCTACACAATTGGGATGGCCTCAGGAACTTTCGAAGTTTCTCCTAATTTGTACGATTTTGGACAATGGAATGGGCAGAATTCCCATGGATTGGTAGGCACAGTCCTAATGTGTGGCTCCAGGGGCCCCAGCCTGGAGGGTGTGTGGCCCAGGACTTTGAGGACAGAAGTCTGAAAACACAAACTCAGCTTAGGTTTGGGGACGTAGGTATGGCAGGCCGGATCTACAAACCATGAGAAGAACTCTTCAGGATATGAAGAAAGTGCGAGTCTGAGGCGCTTGCTCAGATTTTTGTCTCTGGATTTGTATCAGCGATGGCACAATCTACAGACCTGAATCGAGATCTCGTGCATCTGAAGTCAGGCGAGGATCAGACGATCGTTCAAGTTGGTGTTTCTGTCCCTGATGGCCCCTTCACGAAGGGGGGGCATCACGAGGCCATGGGGGTTTTCCCACGATGGGATTTGTGAGAAGCTCCAAACTGAAAAGTGTCTTCTGCAGGACAATTGAGACCTGTTGTTTGGCTCCAGGCCAATGATTCAGAGCAGGGTTCTAAGGGTGCATGGCTGGGTAGCCCACCTCGCATTCCAATTGTCTCCTAGCAACAGGACAGTTTAGATCTGATGGCTCTCCGGGAGCAACCGGGGTGGCTGAGTTGAAATGGACTTTCCTGAGGATGGGACCTAATGTGTTTTTGTGTCCTTGAGGGCCTTGGAATGGGGCGGTGGCACCGGGACCCTGAAGTACTCTCCTATGCTTTGGACATGGCTCCCATGCACAGGTTTCCTTGTGGAGACGAGATGAGTTCTGATGGGTGCCTCAGCAAAACCCCTATGCTCCTATTGGAATCAGGCTTTTGAGGAGACATGCGTGTAAACCAAGGCAATGGATCCTATTATGGCCTAGGGTCGTGTCTGGTTCAATCTTCTTCTCTGGGGACATCCATTTATGGTATGAGGGGTGGTAGATTATCAGCTGGTGTCAGACAGCCCTTGTTTGTTCCCAGCGACCTACACTATTGGGATGGCCTCAGGGACTTTGGAGGTTTCTCCTAATTTGTACGATTTTGGACAATGGAATGGGCAGATTCCCATGGATTGGTAGGCACAGTCCTAATGTGTGGCTCCAGGGGCCCCAGCCTGGAGGGTGTGTGACCCAGGACTTTGAGGACAGAATTCTGAAAACACAAACTCAGCTTAGGTTTGGGGACGTAGGTATGGCAGGCCCGATCTACAAACCATGAGAAGAACTCTTCAGGATATGAAGAAAGTGCGAGTCTGAGGCGCTTGCTCAGGTTTTTGTCTCTGGATTTTGTATCAGCGATGGCACAATCTACAGACCTGAATCGAGATCTCGTGCATCTGAAGTCAGGGCGAGGATCAGACGATCGCTCAAGTTGTTATTTCTGTCCCTGATGGCCCCTTCACGAAGGGGGGGCATCACGAGGCCATGGGTTTTTCCCACGATGGGATTTGTGAGAAGCTCCAAACTGCAAAGTGTCTTCTGCAGGACAATTGAGACCTGTTGTTTGGTCCAGGCCAATGATTCTGAGCAGGGTTCTAAGGATGCATGGCTGGGTAGCCCACCTTGCATTCCAATTGTCTCCTAGACACAAGACAGGTTAGATCGCTAGATCTGAGGGAGTAACCGAGGAGGCTGAGTTGAAATGGACTCTCCTATGGATTGGTCCTAATGTGCTTTTGTGCCGATGGAGACCTTGGAATGAAGCGGTGGCACTGGGGCCTTGAAGGGTTCTCCTAAACAGATGCTTTGACACAGCTCCAACGTGCAAGTTTCCCATGTGTAGATGAGATGTTTTCTGATGGGTAAGTCAAGAAACAGACATATGCTGGTTTTGAAATCCAGGCCTCTGAGGAGAGATGCCTGGAAACCAAAGCAATGGATCTGATTAGTGCCTAGGGGCCTGTTCTTTCCTTTTTACCTCTGGGGACATCTGTCTATGGGTGTGAGTACAGGTAGGTGCTCAGATGGGTTCAGATTGCCCCTATTTTACCTGGGAAGCCACCACTAATGAGATGGATCAGGGACTTTGGAGGTTTATCCTATTAGAAGGGATGTGTCCATTGGAATGGGCACACACAATTCCCTAAGAGAGGGCAAGTACAGTCCTCAGGTTTGGCTCCAGGGGCCTGAGCCTCTAGGTTGTGTAGGCCAGGGCTGTTTGGACAGTTGTCTGAAAACACAAACTTGGCTTATGTTTCAGGTCATAGGTATGGCAGGACTTATCTACAGACCATGAGGAGAACTTTTCGGGATTTGAGAAAAGGGCGAGTGTGAGGCTCTTGCTCAAGTTTTTGTCTCTGGATATCGTGTCACTCATGGTCGTGAAATTTCTGAGTGACTACATGGGAAATGGACGAGTCTTACTCCCTGGTGGTTTGGCCCAGTCCAAAGCGTTTGGGGTCACTCTGTGGGATGTAAGAAGTCCGTTTGCGCTTGCTCAGGCTTTTGTCTCTGGATTTTGTATCAACGATGGCCGTGGAATGTGGGGAGGCCGCATGGGCCATGGACGAATCTTCCTCTCTTGGATTTGACAGTCCCAATTGTTTTTCGTCAATCTGTGGGATGGGAGGTCTCCTTTCAGGTTTGTTACCTCAGGTGTCCCAACAAAGAGGAATTCCAAAGCATAGCCCTGGGGAAGAGTTAAGGGACAACACAAACTATGGTTAAAATTTGGGACCTATGGGCATGGCAGGCCCTATATGCTGTCTCTTCATCCAGCCACTGAGAGGCCTTACTTGAGGACTGGGCGCAGGATGAGGGTCACAATGTGTGTTTGTGACCAATGCGGCCCGCGAGTATGGGCGGGGCCTCATGGCCCACACTGGTTTCAACTACACTGAACTTTGGACAACATGCCAATCACAAGGTCTCTTGCCATGGGGAAGGAGTTCTGATTTCTGCATCATTTTCAACAATGGGCAGTGGATTGAGATAAGGTCTAGGTACTGAATTCTGAAAACCGCAGTTGGGAAGAGATGACGACCTAAGGCCATGGCAAGTCTGATATACTCAGTGTGCGGTCAGCTGCCTGGGTGTTGGTTAGGAGGTTCGGGCTCAGGTGGTTTCAGACAGTGCATTAGTGCCCAGTTTAGACTATATAATTTGGGTCCAGTAGAGTGCCGTGTAGGTTGATCCTCATTTCAGGTGCCCGGGCAGCTCATTAGGCTAGATATTTTTTTAGAGGACAGGGACAGTGCTGCATTGTGGATCCGGAATTGCCAAACTTGAGGGCTTCTGGGCCTGGAGTGTGAGGACAGAAGTCTGAGAACAGAAGCAGGACTTGGGCTTCAGGCCGAGAGCAAGGCAGGTACCCCCTGCAGATCTGAACCAATATCTCATGCATCTAAAGTCACGGCGAGGATCAGATTTTGGGTCAGGTTGGAGTTTCTGTGCATGACTGCCCCTTCATGAACGGTGCGGAATCTCAAGGCCATGGACGTTTTCCCACGTTGGGAGTAGTGGGATGCCCCCTTCAAGGATTCCTTAGCGGGAAAATTGAGACCTGTTGGGCAGCTCCAAGACATCCCATATGGAATGACTCCAGAGCACTGTTCGAGGATGGATGCCAAAGAAGCCTGCCTCGCATTCCAATTGTCTCCTAGCAACAAGACAGTTGAGATCTGATGGCTCTGTGGGAGCAACCGGGGTGGCTGAGTTGAAATGGACTTTCCTGAGGATGGGGCATAATGTGTGTTAGTGTCCATGAGCGCCTTGGAATGGGGCAGTGGCACCGGGACCCTGAAATATTCTCCTAAGCTTTTGACATAGCTCCCATGCACAAGAATCCTTGTGGAGACGAGATTTGTTCTGATGGGTGCCTCAGGAGACCCCCTATGCTGGTCTTGGAATCCAGGCTTTTGAAGAGACATGCCTTTAAACCAAAGCTATGGATCCGATTATGGCCAAGGGTTCTGTCTGGTTCCATCTTCTTTTCAGGGAACATCCATCTATGGTATGAGTGGAGGTAGATGCTTCGCTGGTGTCAGACCGCCCTTGGTTGTCCCGGGAGGCCTACACTATTGGGATGTCTTCGGGGAATTTGGAGGGTCCTTCTAATTTGTTCGATTTTGGACAATGGAATGGACAGAATTCCCATGGATTGGGTAGGCAGCGTACTATGTGTGGCTCCACGGGCCCCAGCCTGTAGGGTGTGCGGCCCAGGACTTTGAGGACAGAAGTCTGAACACACTAACTCAGCTTAGGTTTGGGGACATAGGTATGGCATACTCAATCTACAAACCATGAGAAGAACGCTTCAGGATTTGAAGAAGGAGAGGGTGGGCAGCGCGTCCTCAGGCTTTTGTTTCTAGATTTTGTATCAACGATGGCCGTGGAATGTGGGGAGGCCTTCTGGGCCTTGGACGAATCTTCCTCACCGTAGATCTATTCCGGTCCTAATTGTTTTCGTCAATCTGTGGGATGGGAGGTCTCCTTTCAGGTGTGTTACCTAGGTGTCCCAATCAAAGAGGAATTCCAAAGCAGAGCCCTGGGGAAGAGTGAAGGGACAACCCAAACTATGGTTAAAAATTGGGGCCTCTGGGCATGGCATGCCCAATATGCTGTCTCTTCATACAGCCACTGAGAGGCCTTACTTATGGACTGGGCTCAGGCTGAGGGTCACAATGTGTGTTTGTGACCAATGTGGCCCGTGAGCATGGGCGGGGCCTCATGGGCCACACTGTTTTCAACTACACTAAATTTGGGACAACATGCCAATCACAAGGTCTCTTGCCATGGGGAAGGCGTTCTAATTTCTGCATCATTTTAAACCCTGGGCAGTGGTTGGAGATAAGGTCTAGGTTCTGAAGCCTGAAAACCGAAGTTGGGAAGAGATGACGACCTAAGGCCATGGCGGGTCTGATGTGCTTAGTGTTGGTCAGCTGCCTGGGTCTTGGTCAGGGGGTCGGGCTCAGGTTGTGTCAGACAGTGCATTAGTGCCCAGGTTAGACTATATAATTTGGGTACAGTCGAGTGCCGTGTAGGTTGATTCTCATTTGAGGTGCCTGAGCAGGTCATTAGGCACGATATTTTTTCTAGAGGGCAGGCAGACTGCTGCATTGTGGGTCCGGAATCGCCAAACGTGAGGGCTTCTTGGCCAGGAGTGTGAAGACAGAAGTCTGAGAACACAAGCTAGACTTGGGCTTCAGGCCGAGGGCAAGGCAAGTACCCCCTGCAGATATGAACCAATATCTCATTCATCTGAATTCACGGCGAGCATCAGACGTTGGCTCAGGTTGGAGATTCTGTGCATGACTGCCCCTTTATGATCGGAGCGGAATCTCAAGGCCATGGAGGTTTTCCCACGTTGGGAGTTGTGGGATGCCCCCTGCAAGTATTCCACATGCGTGACAATTGAGACCTGTTGGGCAGCTCCAGGACATCCCATATGGAATGCCTCCAGAGCACCGTTCGATGATGGATGCCAGGGAAGCTCGCCTCACATTTCAATTCTCTCCTAACAACAAGACATTTGAGATCGGAAGGCTCTGTGGGAGCAACCGGGGTGGCTGCGTTGAAATGGACTTTTCCGAGGATGGGGCCTAATGTGTGTTTGTGTCCATGAGTTCCTTAAAATGGGGGGTGGCACCGACCCTGAAGTATTCTCCTACGCAATTGACATAGCTCCCATGCACAAGTTTCCTTGTGGAGACCAGATTTGTTCTGATGGGTGCCTCAGGAAAACCCCTATGCTGGTATTGGAATACAGGCTTTTGAGGAGACATGCCTGTAAACCAAAGCAATGGAACCGATTATGGCCTAGGGTCCTGTCTGGTTCTATCTGCTTCTTTGGGTACATCCATCTATGGTATGAGTGGAGGTAGATGCTAGCTCGTGTCGGACCGCCGTTGTTTGTCCCGGGAGACCTCCACTATTGGGATGGCCTCCTGGATTTTGGAGGGATCTATTAATGTGTATGATTTTGAGCAATGGTATGGGCAAAATTCCCATGGATTAAGTAGGCACAGTCCTAATGTGTGGCTCCAAGGGCCCCAAACTGGAGGGTGTGTGGCCCAGGACTTTGAGTACAGAAGTTTGAAAACACAAACTCAGCTTATGTTTGGGGACGTAGGTATGGCAGGCCCAATCTACAAACCATGAGAAGAACTATTCAGGATATGAAAAAAGAGCGAGTCTGAGGCACTTGCTCAGGCTTTTGTCTCCGGATTTTGTATCAAGGATGGCCGTGGAATGTGGGGAGGCCTCATGGGCCTTGGACGAATCTTCCTCTCTGTGGATTTGGCACGGTCCCAATTGTTTTTCGTCAATCTGTGGGATTGGAGGTCTCCTTTCAGGTTTGTTACCTCAGGTGTCCCAACCAAAGAGGACTTCCAAAGCATAGCCCTGGGGAGAGTGAAGGGACAACCCAAACTATGGTTAAAAATTGGGGCCTAGCGGCATGTCAGCGCAATATACTGTCTCTTCATCCAGCCACTGAGTGGCCTTACTTGAGGACTGAGCTCAGGCTGAGGGTCACAATGTGTGTTTGTGACCAATGTGGCCCGCGAGCATGGGCGGGTCTCATGGGCCACACTGGTTTCAATTACACTGAACTTTGGACAACATGCCAATCACAAGGTCTCTTGCCATGGGGAAGGAGTTCTGATTTCTGCATCATTTTCAACCCTGGACAGTGGTTGGAGATAAGGTCTAGGTTCTGAATTCTGAAAACCGCAGTTGGGAAGATATGACGACCTAAGGCCATGGCGGGTCTGATGTGTTCAGTGTGCGGTCAGCTGCCTGGGTGTTGGTCAGGAGGTTAGGGCTCAGGTTGTGTCAGAAAGTGCATTAGTGCCCAGGTTAGACTGTATAATTTGGGTACAGTAGAGTGCCGTGTAGTTTTATCTTCATTAGAAGTGCCTAGGCAGCTCTTTAGGCAATATATTTTTTCAAGACGGCAGGCAGAGTGCTGCATTGTGGGTCCGGAATTGCCAAACTTGAGGGCTTCTGGACCAGGAATGTGAGGACAGAAGTCTGAGAACACAAGGTAGACTTGGGCTTCCGGCCAAGCGCACGGCAGGTACCCCCTGCATCTGAAACCAATATCTCATGCATCTGAAGTCACGGCGAGGATCAGACGTTGGCTCAGGTTGGAGTTTCTGTGCATGACTGCCCTTTCATGAACGGAGCAGAATCTCAAGGCCATGGAGGTTTCCCAAGTTGGGAGTTGCGGTTTGCCCCCTTCAGGGATTCCTTCTGCGGGACAATTGAGACCTGTTGGGCAGCTCCAGGACATTCCATATGGAATGACTCCAGACACTTTTCGAGGATGGATGCCAGGGAAGCCCGCTACGCATTCCAATTGTCTCCTAGCAACAAGGCAGTTGAAATCCGATGGCTCTGCGGGAGCAATCGGGGCGGCTGAGTTGAAATGGACTTTCCCGAGGATGGGGCCTAATGTGTGTTTGTGTCCATGAGGGCCTTGGAATGGGGCAGTGGCACCGGGACCTTGAAGTATTCTCCTAAGCTTTTGACATAGCTCCCATGCACAAGTTTCCTTGTGGAGACGAGATTTGTTCTGATGGGTGCCTCAGGAAACCCCCTATGCTGGTCTTGGAATCCAGGCTTTTGAGGAGACATGCCTGTAAACCAAAGCAATGGATCCGATTATGGCTTAGGTTCCTTTCTGGTTCCATCTCTTCTCTGGGGACATCCATCTATGGTATGAGTGGAGGTAGATGCTCAGCTCGTGTCAGACCGCCCTTGTTTATCCCGGGAGACCTAAACTAATGGGATGGCCTCGGGTACTTTGGAGGGCTCTCCTAATTTGTACGATTTTGGACAATGGAATGGGAAGAATTCTCATGGATTGGGTACGCATAGTCCTAACGTGTAGCTCCAGGGTCCCCAACCTCTAGGGTGTGTGGCCCAGGACATTGAGGACAGAAGTCTGAAAACACAAACTCAGCTTAGGTTTGGGGACGTAGGTATGGCCGGCCCAATCTACAAACCATGAGGAGAACTCTTCAGGATATGAAGAAAGAGCGAGTCTGAGGCGCTTGCTCAGGCTTTTGTCTCTGGATTTTGTATCAACGATGGCCGTGGAATGTGGGGAGGCCTCATGGGCCATGGACGAATCTTCCTCTCTATGTATTTGGCCCAGACCCAATTGTTTTTCGTCATTATGTGGGATAGGAGGTCTCCTTTCAGGTGTGTTCCCTCAGGTGTCCCAACCAAAGAGTTATTCCAAAGCAGAGCCCTGGGGAAGAGTGAAGGGACAACCCAAACTATGGTTAAAAATTGGGGCCTAGGGTCATGGCAGGCCCAATATGCTGTCACTTCATTCAGCCACTGAGAGGCCTTACTGAGGACTAGGCTCAGGCTGAGGGTCACAATGTGTGTTTGTGACCAATTTGGCCCGGGAGGATGGGCAAGGCCTCATGGGCCACACCGGTTTCAACTACACTGAAATTTGGACAACATGCCAATCACAAGCTCTCTTGCCATGGGGAAGGAGTTCTGATTTCTGCAACATTTTCAACACTGGGTAGTGGTTGGAAATAAGGTCTAGGTTCTGAAGCCTGAAAACCGCAGTTGGGAAGAGAGACAACCTAAGGCCATGGCGCATCTGACGTGCTCAATGTGCAGTCAGCTGTCTGGGTGTTGGTCAGGAGGTTCGGGCTCAGGTTGTGTCAGACAGTGCATTAGTGCCCTAGTTAGACTATATAATTTGGGTATAGTCGAGTGCCGTGTAGGTTGATCCTCATTTGAGGTGCCTGGGCAGCTCATGAGGCAAGATATTTTTTCTAGAGGGCATGCAGGGTGCTGCATTGTTATTCTGGAATTGCCAAATTTGAGGACTTTTGTGCCAGGAGTGTGAGGACAGAAGTTGAGAACACAAGCTAGACTTGGGCTTCAGGCCGAGGGCACAGCAGGAACCCCCGGCAGATCTGAACCAATATCTCATGCATCTGAAGTCACGGCGAGGATCAGACGTTGGCTCAGGTTGGAGTTTCTGTGCATGACTGCCCGTTCATGAATGGAGAGGAATCTCAAGGCCATGGAGGTTTTGCAACGTTGAAAGTTGTGGGATGCCCCCTTCAAGGATTCCTTCTGCGGGATAATTGAGACCTGTTGTGCAGTTCCAGGACATCCCATATGGAATGACTCCAGACCACCGATCGAGGATGGATGCCAGGGAAGCCCGCCTCGCATTCCAATTGTCTCCTAGCAACAACACACTTGAGACTGGATGGTTCTGCGGGAGCAACCGGGGTGGCTGAGTTGAAATGTACTTTCCTGAGGATGGGGCCAAATGTTTTTGTGTCCATGAAAGCCTTGGAATTGTGCTGAGGCACCTGGGACCCTGAAGTATTCTACTACGCTTTTGACATAGCTCCCATGCACAGGTTTCCTTGTGGAGACCAGATTTGTTCTGATGGGTGCCTCAGGAAACCCCCTATGCAGGCAGTGGAATCCAGGCCTTTGAGGAGACATGCCTGTAAACCAAAGCAATGGATCCGATTATGGCCTAGGGCCCTGTCTGGTTAAATCTTCTTCTCTGGGAAATCCATCTGTTGTATGAGTGGAGGTAGAGGCTCAGCTGGTGTCAGACCGCCCTTGTTTGTCCCGGAGACCTCCACTATTGGGATGGCCTCGAGGAATTTGTACGGTTCTCCTAATTTGTACGATTTTGGACTATGGAATGGGCAGAATTCCCATGGATTGGGTAGGCACAGACCTAATGTGTGGCTCCAGGGGCCCCAGCAAGGAGGGTGTGTGGCCCAGGTATTTGAGGACAGAAGTCTGAAAACACAAACTCAGCTTAGGTTTGGGACGTAGGTATGGCAGGTCCAATCTACAAACCATGAGAAGAACTCTTCAGGATATGAAGAAAGTGCGACTCTGAGGCGCTTGCTCAGGCTTTTGTCTCTGGATTTTGTATCAACGATGGCCGTGGAATGTGGGGGGCCTCATGGGCCATGGACGAATCTTCCTCTCTGTGTATTTGGCCCTGTCTCAATTGTTTTTCGTCAATCTGTGTGATGGGAGGTCGTCTTGCAGGTTTGTTCCCTCAGGTGGCCCTACCAAAGAGTAATTCCAAAGCAGATCCCTGGGGAAGAGTGAAGGGACAACCCAAACTATGGTTAAAAATTGGCTCCTAGGGGCAGGGCAGGCCCAATATTCTGTCTCTTCTTCCAGCCACTGAGAGGCCTTACTTGAGGACTGGGCTCAGGCTGAGGGTCACAATGTGTGTTTGTGACCAATGTGGCCTGCGAGCATGGGCGGGGCCGCATGGGCCACACTGGTTTCAACTACACTTAACTTTGGACAACATGCCAATCACAAGGTCTCTTGCCATGGGGAAGGCGTTCTGATTTCTGCATCATTCTCAATTCTGGGCAGTGGTTGGAGATAAGGTCTAGGTTCTGAAGCCTGAAAACCGCAGTTGGGAAGAGATGACGACCTAAGGCATGGCAGATCTGAGGTGCTCAGTGTGTGGTCAGCTGCCTGGTTGTTGGTCAGGAGTTTCGGGCTCAGGTTGTGTCAGACAGTGCATTAGTGCCCTGTTTAGACTATATAATTTAGGTACAGTCGAGTGCCGTGTAGGTTGATCCTAATTTGAGGTGGCTGGGGAGCTCATTAGGCAATATTTTTTTCTAGAATGCAGTCAGAGTGCAGCATTTTGGTTCCGGAATTTCCAAATTGAGCGCTTCTGGGCCAGGAGTGTGAGGACAGAAGTCTGAGAACACAAGATAGACTTGGGCTTCAGGCCGAGGTCACGACAGGTACCCCCTGCAGATCTGAACCAATATCTCATGCATCTAGAGTCAGGGCGAAGATCACACTTTGGCTCAGGTTGGAGTTTCTATGCATGACTTCCCCTTCATGAACGGAGCAGAATCTCAAGGCCATGGAGGTTTCCCACGTTGAAAGTTGTGGAATGCCCCCGTCAAGGATTCTTTTTGTGGGACAATTGAGACCTGGTGGGCAGCTCCAGGACATCCCATATGGAATGAATCCAGAGCACCGTTCGAGGATGGATGCCAGGGAAGCCTGCCTCGCATTCCAATTGTCTCCAAGCAAAAAGTCACTTGAGATTGGATGACTCTGCGGGAGCACCTTGGTGGCTGAGTTGAAATGGACTTTCCTGAGGATGGGGCCTAATGTGTGTTTCTGTCCATGAGGGCCTTGGAAAGGGGCGAAGGCACCGGGACCCTGAAGTATTCTCCTAAGCTTTTGACATAGCTCCCAGGCACAAGATTCTTGTGGAGACCAGATTTGTTCTGATGCGTGCCTCATGAAACCCCCTATGCTGGTCTTGGAATCCAGGCTTTTGAAGAGACATGCCTGTAAACCAAAGCAATGGATCTGATTATGGCCTAGGGTCCTGTCTGGTTCAATCTTCTTCTCTGGGGTCATCAATCTGTTGTATGAGTGGAGGTAGAGGCTCAGCTGGTGTAAGACCGCCCTCGTTTGTCCCTGAGACCTCCACTATCGGGATGGCCTCGAGGATTTTGGAGGGTAAATTAATTTATACGATTATGGACAATGGAATGGGCTGAATTCCCATGGAATAGGTAGGCACAGTCCTAATGTGTGGAGGTTGTGTGGCCCAGAACTTTGAGGACAGAAGTCTGAAAACACAAACTCAGCTTAGGTTTGGGTATGTAGGTATGGCAGGCTCAATCTACAAACCATGAGAAGAACTCATCAGGATATGAAGAAAGAGGGAGACTAAGGCACTTTTGTCTCTGAACCTAGACCTTATCTCCATATCCTGCACAGGGGGGTACCAGATGCACAAGTCAGAAGCCCTCCTTCTCCTTGGCAAAAAACCTTTCTGCTGGCAGTGAGTCAAACCCTTAAGTGTAGGAGAAAACGGCATGGCCCATGAGGCAAACCCATGAGTGAGGGCCCCCTTGGGCTCAAACACACATTTTGACCCTCAGCGTGAGTACCTTATTCAAGTAACGCCTCTCAATGCCTGGACCAAGTGCCCGCATATGTGGCTTGCCATTCCCATAGGCACCCAGGACTAACTAGATGGTGTGTATTCCAGTTGACGGAACCCACTGCTGTGCTCTAGAGTCCCTATCCTGGGGGGTCCCCTGTGTCAGAAAACAGTACTCTTCCCTTCCCACAGAATGAACCCAAACACTTGGGAGCTTGGACAATCCCCCGAGAGGAAGGCTATTCCTCGGCCCCCGAGGCAACGCCTACCATGAACGGCCACTGTGAACGCAACACCCAGAGACAAAAGCCTGAGCGACTGCCTCCCACTTGCCCTCCTTTGATATCCAGAGGATCTCCCCTCACGGACTGGAGATCAGACCTGCCATTACCTTGGCCCCTAGCTGAGCCAAGTTTGCTTTTTCAGACATCTGTTCCCACAGCCCTGGCAAACACAGCCTCTAGGCTGGGTCCTCTGGAGCCATACCACAGGACCATGCCTGCTCTCTCCTGGGAAACTGTGTCCATTCCTTTGGCCACACACCTCCAGAATATGAGAAACCTCAAGGCCCCCGAGGACATCCCACTACTGGGAGCCTCCCTGGACACACAGGGGCTTTCAGACACAAGCTGAGCAGCTACCCCCACGAAGGGTTGCACACAGATGTCACCAGAGATAGAAGGTTGAGCCGGACAGGCCCTTAGGCCCTAATCTCAACTCTTGCTTTGGTTTCCAGGTGTCACTCCTCAGAGGCTTTGGTTCGAAGAACAGGATATGGGGCTTTCCTGAGGCACTGAACAGAACTCCTCTGGTCTCCACATGGGCAGCTTCCTTGTTGGAGCCGTGTCAAACACCTCAGGTTGGAGAATCATTTAGAGTCCCTGAGCCACCTTCACATTCCAAGGTCTCCCAGGCCACCAACCCACAGTAGGACTCATCTTCAGGAGAGTCCATTTCAACTCTCCCCTCTGGGTAGCTCACCCAGGAGCCCGCAGATTGAGCCTGCCTAGTCCAGACTAACGAGTGGGAATATGAGGTGGAGTTCACCGGCATCCATGCTTAGACACCTGCTCTCGAGTCTTTCCGTTTGGGGCCGCCTGGAACCATCCACTAGGACTCGACTGTCATGCAGAAGCAAACCTTGAGGTTTGGAGTAGTTCACAAATCCCATCGTAGGCAAACCTCCCTGGCCTCATGAAGCCCCCAAACCCTTCAGGAAGTGGCCATGCTGGACAAAAACTCTAGCCTGAGGCACGTCTCGTAGTTGACATGACCTCAGTGCAGGAGATTTCGATTCAGCCTCTGCAGAGTGGGCCTGCCGTGCCTCGGTCTCAAACCTCCTGCTAGCTTGTGTTTTCAGACTTCCTTCCTCACACTCCTGGCAAACAAGCCCTCCGGACTAGGAACTACAGAACCACAACCCAGCCCAGTGTTTGCCCAACGGAAGAAAAACGTTTCCCTGTGGAGCCTCTCCAGAAAACCCAGATGAGGATCAACCTGCTCGGGCCTCGACGGTACCCGAACTGGATAGGCTGCTCTGGGCACTCATGCTCTGTCTGACACAGCCTGGAACCAGACGTCCAGACAGACAAGGAGACAGCAGGCCGCACACCCAGCACTTCGGACACATCATGGTCTTATGCCGTCACCTCTTCCTAACCTTGGTTTTCAGTTATCTGAACCTAGATATTATATCAATTCTCCACACAGCTGGGTCGCAAGCACAAAACAGAACTCCTCCTTCCCCATGGCTGTCAAGCTTGCTCTTGGCATGGAGTCACACCTTCAGGGTGGGAGAAACCTTCATAGCCCCCGATGCCACGCCGAAACTTGAGTGCTGCTTGGGTACAAATTCACACTGTGACCATCAGCATGAGCCCCAAGTCAAAGAAAGGCCTGTCAGGGCCTGGATCAAGAGCCCGCATATGGGGCTTTCCAAGCCCCTATGCACCCAATCCTCACCAGTGTTTGAGTTTTCCAGTCGCCCCGCCAGTACCTGGGGCTCTGCTCTGGAATCCCTTTCTTGGAGAGACACATGAGACAGACAACACGACTCCAACCTTCCCACAAAATGTTCCCAAACTCTTGGGAGCTGGGACAAATCCCCAGAGATGGATACTCGTCCACAATCCCTGAGGCCACCCCTCCAATCGACGGCTATACAGGACACAACATCCGGAGTCAAAAGCCTGATGGAACGCCTCCCACTCGTCCTTGTTTCAGAGGCCCAGTAGCTCCCTCTCGGGCTGTATATCCGGCCTGCCATACCCTAAGCGCCACTCATAAGCTGAGTTTGTGTTTTCAGACTTCTGTGCCCACAGCCTGGACCCACACAACCTCCAGTATAGGGCCTCTAGAGCCAATGCGAAAGATTGTGCCTGCCCTCTCCAAGGAAAGTGTGACCAATCCACTACCACAATCCTACAGGTTAGGGAAATGCTCCAAGGCCCCTGAGGCCATCAATAGTGTAGGCCACCCTGGACTAAGAGGGGCTCTCTGACACCAGCGGAGCAACTATCTCCACTTAGACTCTCAGACAGTGTCCCCAGAGACAGAAGGTTGAAATGGACAGGCTCCCAGGCCCTAAGCTGAACCTTAGCTTTGGTTTCCATGTGTCCGTCCTCAGAGGACTGTTTTCGTAGACCAGCACACGGGGCTTTTCCGAGGCACCAAATCAAACCTCTCTCGTCTCCACATGGGAAGCCTTCTTACTGGGGATGTATCAAACCCTTCAGGTAGGAGAGTTCCGCAGGGCCACTGAACAACCAGCACATTCCAAGGTCTCCATGGACCCAAACGCACATTATGACGCATCCTCAGGAGAGGCCATTTCAACTCAGTTCCCTGGGTAGCGTGCCCCAGAGGCAGCAGATCAAACATATCTTGTCGCTAATGGCCAGTGGGAATGCGAGGCATGCTGTACAGGGATCCATCCTTCGAACCCTGCTCTCCAGTCCTTCCGTATGGTTTGTCCTGGAGCCATGCAACAGGACTCAAATGTCCCGCAGAAGGACCTTATTTTAGGGCAACCTCCAAACTCAGCGTGGGAAAACTTCCTGGGCCTCATGAGGCCCCCGCTTCATGAAGGTGCCATCATGGACACATACTCCAGCCTCAGGCAACACTGATCCTCAGCCTGACATCAGATGCTGGAGATTTTGTTTTAGCCTCTGCAGAGTGGGCCTTCTCTGCCCTTGGCTCTAATCCTCACACTAGCTTGTGTTTTCAGACTTCCGTCCTCTCACACCTGGCCCACAAACCCTCACTACTGGGAATTCTGGGGCCACAATGAAGCACTCTGCCTGCCTCCCAGGAGAAAAACATTGTCTATGATGCTTCCCAGAAACCCCAAATGAGGATCAAACTGCTTGGCCCTCGGCAACACCCCAATTGCATAGGCTACCTTAAACACTGATGCTCTGTCGCAAATACCCTGAGCCCAGACCTTCCAACAGACACCGACACAGCTGGCTGCACACCCAGCACATTGGACCGCCACTGCATTAGGCCACCATCCATTCCCAACCTAGGTTTTCAGTCAACGAAGCTAGACCTTATCTCCAATCCCTGCACAGGGGGGGACCTGATGCACAAGTCAGTACCCCTCCTTCCCCATGGCAAGAAACCTTGCTGCTGGCAGTGAGTCAAACCATCAGTTTAGGAGAAAACGGCATGGCCCATGAGGCCACGCTCATGCGTGAAGGCCGCCTTGGGCACAAACACACATGGTGACCCTCAGCGTGAGTACCTTATTCAAGTAACGCCACTCAGTGACTGGACCAAGTGCCCGCATATGTGGCTTGCCTTGCCCATAGGCACCCAGGACTAACTAGATGGTGTGTATTCCAGTTGAGGGAACCCACTGCTGTGCTCTAGAGTCCCTCTCCTGGGGGGTCCCCTGTGGCAGAATACAGTACTCTTCCCTTCCCTCAGAATGAACCCAAACACTTGGGATCTTCACAATTCCCCGAGAGGAAGGCTCTTCCTCGGCCCCTGAAGCAACCCCTACGCTGAACGGCCACTGTGAACGCAACACCCAGAGACAAAAGCCTGAGCGACTGCCTCCCACGTGCCCTCCTTTGATATCCAGAGGATCTCCCCTCACGGACTGGAGATCAGGCTTCCATTACGTTGGCCCCTAGCTGATCCAAGTTTGCTTTTTTCAGACATCTGTCCCCACAGCCCTGGCAAACACAGCCTCTAGGCTGGGTCCTCTGGAGCCATACCAAAGGACCGTGCCTGCTCTCTCCTGGGAAACTGTGTCCATTCCTTTGGCCACACACCTCCAGAATATGAGAAACCTCAAGGCCCCCGAGGACATCCCACTACTGGGAGCCTCCCTGGACACACAGGGGCATTCGGACACAATCTGAGCAGCTACCTCCACGAATGCATGCACACAGAGATAGAAGGTTGAGCCGGACAGGCCCTTAGGCCCTAATCTCAACTCTTGCTTTGGTTTCCAGGTGTCACTCCTCAGAGGCTTTGGTTCGAAGAACAGGATATGGGGCTTTCCTGAGGCACTGAACAGAACTCCTCTCGTCTCCACATGGGAAGCTTCCTTGTAGGAGCCGTGTCAAACACCCCAGGTTGGAGAATCCTGCAGAGCCCCTGAGCCACCTCCACATTCCAAGGTCTCCCAGGCCACCAACCCACAGTAGGACTCATCTTCAGGAGAGTCCATTTCAACTCTCCCCTCTCGGTAGCTCACCCAGGAGCCCGCAGATTGAGCATGCCTTGTCCTGACTAAACAGTGGGAATATGAGGTGGCGTTCCCAGGCATCTATGCTTAGACATCTGCTCTCGAGTCTTTCCGTATGGGGCCTCCTGGAACCATCCAATAGGACTCGACTCTCGTGCAGAAGGAAACCTTGATGTTTGGAGTAGTTCACAAATCCCATCGTAGGCAAACCTCCCTGGCCTCATGAAGCACCCACACCCTTCCGGAAGAGGCCATGCTGGACAAAAACTCTAGCCTGAGGCACGTCTCATAGTTGACATGACCTCAGTGCAGGAGATCTCGATTCAGCCTCTGCAGAGTGGGCCTGCCGTGCCCTCGGTCCCAAACCTCACGCTAGCTTGTGTTTTCAGACTTCCTTCCTCACACTCCTGGCAAACAAGCCCTCCGGACTAGGAACTACAGAACCACAACCCAGCCCAGTGTCTGCCCAACTGAAGAAAAATGTTTCCCTGTAGGGCTCTCCAGAAAACCCAGATGAGGATCAACCTGCTCAGGCCTGGAGGGTACCCGAACTGGATAGGCTGCTCTGGGCACTCATGCTCTGTCTGACACAGCCTGAAGCCAGACGTCCAGACAGACAAGGAGACAGCTGGCCGCACACCCAGCACGTCGGATACGCCATGGTCTTATGCCGTTACCTCTTCCTGACCTTGGTTTTCAGATATCTGAACCTAGACATTATATCAATTTTCCACACAGCTGGGTATCGCAAGCACAAAACGGAACTCCTCCTTCCCCATGGCTGGAAAGCTTGCTCTTGGCATGGAGTCACACCTTCAGGGTGGGAGAAATCTTCATGGCCACTGATGCCACGCCCAAACTTGAGTGCTGCTTGGGCACAAATTCACACTGTGACCCTCAGCATGAGCCCCATGTCCAAGAAAGGCCTGTCAGGGCCTGGACCAAGAGCCCGCATATGGGCCTTGCCAAGCCCCTATGCATTCAATCCTCACCAGGGTTTGAGTTTTCCAGTCGCCCCGCCTGTACCTGGGGCTCTGCTCTGGAATCCCTTTCTTAGAGAGACACATGAGCCAGACAACACGACTCCACCCTTCCCACAAAATGACCCCAAACTCTTGGGAGCTGGGACAAATCCCCAGAGAGGGATACTCGTCCACAGTCCCTGAGGCCACCCATCCAGTCCCCGGCTATCCCGGACACAACATCCAGAGACAAAAGCCTGAAGGAACGCTTCCCACTCGCCCTTGTTTCAGAGGCCCAGGAGCTCACTCTCGGGCTGTACATCTGGCCTGCCATACCCTAGGCACCACGCATAAGCTGAGTTTGTGTTTTCAAACTTCTGTGCCCACAGCCTGGACCCACACAACCTCAGGGCTAGGGCTTATGGAGCCACAGCGAAAGATAGTGCCTGCCCTCTCCAAGGAAAGTGTGCCCAATCCATTGACCACAACTCTACATGTTAGGGAAAAGCACCAAGGCCCCTGAGGCCATCAATAGTGAAGGCCACCCTGGACTAAGAGGGGCTCTCTGACACCAGCGAAGCAACTATCTCCACTTAGACTCTCAGACAGTGTCCCCAGAGACAGAATGTTGAAATGGACAGGCCCCCAGGCCCTAATCTGAACCTTAGCTTTGGTTTCCATGTGTCCGTCCTCAGAGGACTGATTTCGTAGACCAGCACACGGGGCTTTTCTGAGACACCAAACCAAACCTCTCTCGTCTACACATTGGGAGCTTTCTTGCTGGGGATGTATCAAACCCTTCAGGTAGGAGAGTTCCGCAGGGCCACTGAACAACCAGCACATTCCAAGGTCTCCATGGACCCAAACGCACATTATGACGCATCCTCAGGAGAGGCCATTTCAACTCAGTTCCCTGGGTAGCGTGCCCCAGAGGCAGCAGATCAAACATATCTTGTGGCTAATGGCCAATGGGAATACGAGGCATGCTGTACAGGGATCCATCCTTCGAACCCTGCTCTCCAGTCCTTCCGTATGGTATTTCCTGGAGCCATGCAACAGGATTCGAATGTCCCGCAGAAGGCAACCTTGTGGCTTGGGGCAACCTCCAAACTCAGCATGGGAAAACTTCCTTGGCCTCATGAGGCCCAAGCTTCATGAAGGTGCCATCATGGACACATACTCCTGCCTCAGCCAACGTCTGATACTCAGCCTGACTTCAGATGCTGGAGATTTTGATTCAGCCTCTGCAGAGTGGGCCTGCTCTGCCCTTGGCTCCAATCCTCACCCTAGCTTGTGTTTTCAGACTTCCGTCCTCTCACTCCTGGCCCACAAACCCTCCCTACTGGGAATTTGGGGCCACAATGAAGCACTCTGCCTGCCTCCCAGGAGAAAAAGATTGTCTATGGTGCTGCCCAGAAACCCCAAATGAGGATCAAACTGCTTGGCCCTCGGAACACCCCAATTGCATAGGCTACCTTAAACACTGATGCTCTGTCGCAAATAGCCTGAGCCCAGACCTTCCAACAGACACCGACACAGCTGGCTGCACACCCAGCACATTGGACCCGCCTCTGCCTTAGGCCACCATCCATTCCCAACCTGGGTTTTCAGTCAACGGAACCTAGACCTTATCTCCAATCCCTGCACAGGGGGGAACCTGATGCACAAGTCAGTACCCCTCCATCGCCATGGCAAGAAACCTTGCTGCTGGCAGTGAGTCAAACCTTCAGTGTAGGAGAAAACGGCATGGCCCATGAGGCCACGCTCATGCGTGAGGGCCGCCTTGGGGACAAACACACATGGTGACCCTCAGCGTGAGTACCTTATTCAAGTAACGCCTCTCAGTGACTGGACCAAGTGCCCGCATATGTGGCTTGCCTTGCCCATAGGCACCCAGGACTAACTAGATGGTGTGCATTCCATTTAAGGGAACCCACTGCTGTGCTCTAGAGTCCCTCTCCTGGGGGGTCCCCTGTGGCAGAAAACAGTACTCTTCCCTTCCCACAGAATGAATACAAACACTTGGGAGCTTGGACAATCCCACGAGAGGAAGGCTCATCCTCGGCCCCTGAAGCAACCCCTACCCTGAACGGCCACTGGGAACGCAACACCCAGAGACAAAAGCCTGAGCGACTGCCTCCCACTTGCCCTCCTTTGATATCCAGAGGATCTCCCCTCACGGACTGGAGATCAGGCCTGCCATTACCTTGACCCCTAGCTGATCCAAGTTTGCTTTTTCAGACATCTGTCCCCACAGCCCTGGCAAACACAGCCTCTAGGCTGGGTCCTCAGGAGCCATACCACAGGACCGTGCCTGCTCTCTCCTGGGAAACTGTGTCCATTCCTTTGGCCACACACCTCCAGAATATGAGAAACCTCAAGGCCCCCGAGGACATCCCACTACTGGGAGCCTCCCTGGACACACAGGGGCATTCGGACACAATCTGAGCAGCTACCTCCATGAAGGCATGCACACAGATGTCAACAGAGATAGAAGGTTGAGACGGACAGGCCCTTAGGTCCTAATCTCAACTCTTGCTTTGGTTCCAGGTGTCACTCTTCAGAGGTCTTGGTTCGAAGAACAGGATATGGTGCTTTCCTGAGGCACTGAACAGAACTCCTCTCGTCTCCACATGGGAAGCTTTCTTGTAGGAGCCGTGTCAAACACCCCAGGTTGGAGAATCCTGCAAAGTCCCTGAGCCACCTCCACATTCCAAGGTCTCCAAGGCCACCAAACCACAGTAGGCCTCATCTTCAGGAGAGTCCATTTCAACTCTCCCCTCTGGGTAGTTCACCCAGGAGCCCGCAGATTGAGCCTGCCTTGTCCTGACAAGAGTGGGAATATGAAATGTCTTTCCCAGGCGTCCATACTTTGACATGTGCTCTCGAGTCTTTCCGTATGGGGCCTCCTGGAACCATCCAATAGGACTCGACTGTCGTGCAGAAGGAAACCTTGAGGTTTGGAGTAGTTCACAAATCCCATCGTAGGCAAACCTCCCTGGCCTCATGAAGCACCCACACCCTTCCGGAAGAGGCCCTGCTGGACTAAAACTCTAGCCTGAGGCACGTCTCATAGTTGACATGACGTCAGTGCAGGAGATCTCGATTCAGCCTCTGCAGAGTGGGCCTGCCGTGCCCTCGGTCCCAAACCTCACGCTAGCTTGTGTTTTCAGACTTCCTTCCTCACACTCCTGGCAAACAAGCCCTCCGGACTAGGAACTCCAGAACCACAACCCAGCCCAGTGTCTGCCCAACGGAAGAAATACGTTTCTCTGTGGGGCTCTCCAGAAAATCCAGATGAGGATCAACCTGCTCGGGCCTGGACTGTACCCAACTGGATAGGCTGCTCTGGGCACTCATGCTCTGTCTGACACAGCCTGAAGCCAGACGTCCAGACAGACAAGGAGACAGCTGGCCGCACACCCAGCACTTCGGACACGCCATGGTCTTATGCCGTCACCTCTTCCTAACCTTAGTTTTCAGATATCTGAACCTAGACATTATATCAATTCTCCACACAGATGAGTATCGCAAGCACAAAACAGAACTCCTCCTTCCCCATTGCTGGAAAGCTTGCTCTTGGCATGGAGTCACACCTTCAGGGTGGGAGAAACCTCATGGCCCCTGATACCACACCCAAACTTGAGTGCTGCTTGGGCACAAATTCACACTGTGACCCTCAGCATGAGCCCCATGTCAAAGAAAGGCCTGTCAGGGCCTGGACCAAGAGCCCGCATATGGGCCTTGCCAAGCCCCTATGTACACAATCCTCTCTAGGTTTTGAGTTTTCCAGTCGCCCCGTCCGTACCAGGGGCTCTGCTCTGGAATCCCTTTCTTGGAGAGACACATGAGCCAGACAACACGACTCCACCCTTCCCACAAAATGACCCCAAACTCTTGGGAGTTGGGACAAATCGCCAGAGAGGGATACTCGTCCACAGTTCCTGAGGTCACCCCTCCAATCCACGGCTATCTGGGACACAACATCCAGAGACAAAAGCCTGAAGGAACGCCTCCCACTCGCCCTTGTTTCTGAGGCCCAGGAGCTCCCTCATGGGCTGTTCATCCGGCCTGCCATACCCTAGGCACCACTCATAAGCTGAGTTTGTGTTTTCAGACTTCTGTGCCCACAGCCTGGACCCACACATCCTCCAGGCTAGGGCCTCTGGAGCCACAGCGAAAGATTGGCCTGCCCTCTCTAAGGAAAGTGTGCCCAATCCATTGACCACAACCCTACAGTTTAGGGAAAAGCTCCAAGGCCCCTGAGGCCATCAAGAGTGTAGGCCACCCTGGACTATGAGGGGCTCTCTGACACCAGCGGAGCAACTATCTCCACTTAGACTCTCAGACAGTGTCCCCAGAGACAGAAGGTTGAAATGGACAGGCCCCCAGGCCCTAATCTGAACCTTAGCTTTGGTTTCCATGTGTCCTTCCTCAGAGGACTGTTTTCGTAGACCAGCATTCGGGGCTTTTCTGAGGCACCAAACCAAACCTCTCTCGTCTCCACATGGGGAGCTTTCTTGCTGGGGATGTATCAAACCCTTCAGGTAGGAGAGTTCCAGAGGGCCACTGATCAACCAGCACATTCCAAGGTCTCCATGGACCCAAACGCACATTATGACGCATCCTCAGGAGAGGCCATTTCAACTCAGTTCCCTGGGTAGCGTGCCCCAGAGGCAGCAGATCAAACATATCTTGTGGCTAATGGCCAATGGGAATACGAGGCATGCTGTACAGGGATCCATCCTTCGAACCCTGCTCTCCAGTCCTTCTGTATGGTATGTCCTGGAGCCATGCAACATGACTCGAATGTCCCGCAGAAGGAAACCTTGTGGTTTGGGGCAACCTCCAAACTCAGCTTGGGAAAACTTCCTTGGCCTCATGAGGCCCCCGCTTCATGAAGGTGCCATCATGGACACATACTCCTGCCTCAGCCAACACTGATCCTCAGCCTGACTTCAGATGCTGGAGATTTTGATTCAGCCTCTGCAGACTGGGCCTTCTCTGCCCTTGGCTCCAATCCTCACCCTAGCTTGTGTTTTCAGACTTTCATCCTCTCACTTCTGGCCCAAAAACCCTCCCTCCTGGGAATTCTGGGGCCACAATGAAGCACTCTGCCTGCCTCCCAGGAGAACAACATTGTTTATGGTGCTGCCCAGAAACCTCAAATGAGGATCAAACTGCTTGGCCCTCGGCAACACCCCAATTGCATAGGCTACCTTAAACACTGATGCTCTGTCGTAAATAGCCTGAGCCCAGACCTTCCAACAGACACCGACACAGCTGGCTGCACACCCAGCACATTGGACCCGCCACTGCCTTAGGCCACCATCCATTCCCAACCTGGGTTTTCAGTCAAGGGAACCTAGACCTTATCTCCAATCCCTGCACAGGGGGGAACCTGATGCACAAGTCAGAACCGCTCCTTCCCCATAGCAAGAAACCTTGCTGCTGGCAGTGAGTCAAACCTTCAGTGTAGGAGAAAACGGCATGGCCCATGAGGCCACGCTCATGCGTGAGGGCCGCCTTGGGCACAAACACACATGGTGACCCTCAGCGTGAGTACCTTATTCAAGTAACGCCTCTCAGTGACTGGACCAAGTGCCCGCATATGTGGCTTGCCTTGCCCATAGGCACCCAGGACTAACTAGATGGTGTGTATTCCATTTAAGGGAACCCACTGCTGTGCTCTAGAGTTCTTCTCCTGGGGGGTCCCCTGTGGCAGAAAACAGTACTCTTCTCTTCCCACAGAATGAACCCAAACACTTGGGAGCTTGGACAATCCCCCGAGAGGAAGGCTCTTCCTCGGCCCCTGAAGCAACCCCTACCCTGAACGGCCACTGTGAACGCAACACCCAGAGACAAAAGCCTGAGCGACTGCCTCCCACTTGCCCTCCTTTGATATCCAGAGGATCTCCCCTCACGGACTGGAGATCAGGCCTGCCTTTACCTTGGCACCTAGCTGATCCAAGTTTGCTTTTTCAGACATCTGTCCCCACAGCCCTGGCAAACACAGCCTCTAGGCTGGGTCCTCTGGAGCCATACCACAGGACCGTGCCTGCTCTCTCCTGGGAAACTGTGTCCATTCCTTTGGCCACACACCTCCAGAATATGAGAAACCTCAAGGCCCCCGAGGACATCCCACTACTGGGAGCCTCCCTGGAGACACAGGGGCATTCGGACCCAAGCTGAGCAGCTACCACCACGAAGGCATGCACACAGATGTCAACAGAGATAGAAGGTTGTGCCGGACAGGCCCTTATACCCTAATCTCAACTCTTGCTTTGGTTTCCAGGTGTCACTCCTCAGAGGCTTTGGTTCGAAGTACAGGATATGGGGCTTTCCTGAGGCACTGAACAGAACTCAATGCAATGGATCCGATTAGTACCTAGGGGCCTGTTCGTTTCTTTTTACCTCTGGGGACATGAGTCTATGGGTCTGAGATTAGGTAGGTGCTCAGATGGTGTCAGATTGCCCCTATTTTCCTGGGAAGCCACAACTATTGGGTTGGGCTCAGTGCCTTTGGATGTTTATGCTATTAGTAGGTTTGTGGCCATTGGAATGGGCACATTCAATTCCCTTGGAGAGGGCAAGTACTGTCCTCAGGGTTGGCTTCAGGGGCTTGAGCCTGTAGGGTGTGTAGGCCAGAGCTGTTTGGACAGTTGTCTGAAAACACAAACTCGGCTTATGTTTTGGGTCATAGATATGGCAGGACCGATCTACAGACCATGAGGAGAACTCTTCGGGATATGAAAAAAGGGCGAGTGTGAGGCTCTTGCTCAAGTTTTTGTGTCTGGATATCGTGACACTCGTGGTCCTTAAATTTCCGGGTGACTTCATTGGAAACAGACGAGTCTTACTCTCTGGTGGTTCGCCCCTTTCCAAAGAGTTTGGGGTCATTCTGGGGATGGAAGAAGTCCGTTTTTGTTGTTGTTGTTGATTTGTTTCGTTTTGTTTTACAACCTCAGATGTCCGACCAAATGAGCGATTCCAGAGTAGAGCCCTGGGGAGGGGCGACTGGGCAACCAGAAATCTGGTTAAAAATTGGGTCCGAGGGACATGTCATGCCCATTATGACATCTAATGGTCCAGCCACTGAGAGGACTTACTAGAGGACAGGACTCACGCTGAGGTCACAATCCGTGTTTATGCTCTCGTCGCACTCAAGAATGGGCGGTGCCTCAGGGTGAATGCTGTTTTCTCCTACACTGAACGTTGGACAACATGCCAACCCCAAGGTTTCTTGCCATGGGTCAGGAAGAGTTCTGATTTCTGCATTACAGTCACCCCTGGGCAGTGATTGGAGATAAGGTCTAGGTTCTGAAGCATGAAAACTGAGGTAGGGAAGAGATGATGAACTAAGGTCATGGCGGGTCTGATGTGCTCAGTGTGCGGTCAGTTGTCTGGATGTTTGTCAGGAGGTCCGGGCTCAGATTGTGTCAGACAGTGCATTAGTGCCCAGGTTAGACTATATAATTTGGGTACATGCGAGTGCCGTGTAGGTTGATCCTTATTTAAGCTGCCTGTGCAGCTCATGAGGCAATATATTTTTTCTAGAGGGCAGGCAGAGTGCTTCATTGTCGGTCCGGGACTGCCAAACTTGAGGGCTTCGGGGCCAGGAGAGTGAGGACGGAAGTCTGAGAACACAAGCTAGACTTCGGATTCAGGGTGAGGGAACGGCAGGTACCCCCTGCAGATCTGAACCAATATCTCATGCATCTGAAGTCAGGGCGAGTATCAGACCTTGGCTCAGGTTGGAGTTTCTGTGCATGACGGCCCCTTCTTGAAGGGAGCGGAATCTCGAGGCCATGGAGGTTTTCCACGTTGGGAGATGAGGGATGCGCCCTTCAAGGATTCCTTCTGCGGGACAATTGAGACCTGTTGGACAGCTCCAGGACATCCAATAGGGAATGACTCCAGAGCACTGTTCGAGGATGGATGCCTGGGAAGTGCGCCTCGCATTCCAATTGTCTCCGAGCAACAAGAAAGTTTAGATCCGATGGATCTGCGAGAGCAACCAGGGTGGCAGAGTTGAAATGGTCTTTCCTGAGGATGGGTCCTAATATGTGTTTGTGTCCATGAGGGCCTTGGAATGGGGCGGTGGCACCGGCACCCTGAAGTATTCTCCTAAGCTTAGACATAGCTCCCATGCACAAGTTTCCTTGTGGAGACAAGATTTGTTCTGATGGGTGCCTCAGGAAATCCCCTCTGCTGGTATTTGAATCCAGGCTTTTAAGGAGACATGCCTGTAAACCAAAGCAATGGATCCGATAATGGCCTCGGGTCCTGTCTGTTTCAATCTTCTTCTCTGGGGACTTCGATCTATGGTATGAGTGGAGGTAGATGCTCAGCTGGTATCAACCGCCCTTTTTTGTCCCGGGCGACTTACACTATTGCGATGGCCTCAGGGACTTTGGAGGGTTCTCCTAATTTGTAAAATTTTTGACAATGGAATGGGCAGAATTCCCATGGATTGGGTGCGCACAGTCCTAATGTGTGGCTTCAGGTGTTCCACCCTGGAGGGAGTGTGGCCCAGGACTTTGAGGACAGAAGTATGAAAACACAAACTCAGCTTAGGTTTCGGGACGTAGGCATGGCACGACCAATCTACAAACCAGGAGAAGAACTCTTCAGGATATGAAGAATGAGCGAGTCTGAGTCGCTTGCTCAGGCTTTTGTCTCTGGATTTTGTATCGGCGATGGCCGTGGAATGTTGGGGAGGGCTCATGAGCCATGGACGAATCTTCCTCTCTTTGGATTGACACGATCCCAGTAGTTTTATGTCAATCTGTGAAATGGGAGGACTCCTTTCAAGTTTGTTACCTCAGGTGTCCCACCAAAAGAGGAATTCCAAAGCAGAGCCCTGGGGAAGAGTGAAGCGACAACCCGAACTATGGTTAAAAATTGGGGTTAGGGGCTTGGCATGCCCAATATGCTGTCTCTTCATCCAGCCACTGAGAGGCCTTACCTGAGGACTGGGCTCAGGCTGAGGGTCACAATGTGTGTCTGTGACCAATGTGGCCTGCAAGCATGGGTGGGGCCTCATGGGCAACACTGGTTTCAACTACACTGAACGTTGGACAACATGCCAACCACAAGGTTTCTTGCCATGGGGAAAGAGTTCTGATTTCTGCATCATTTTCAAACCAGGGCAGTTATTGGAGAACAGGCCTAGGTTCTGAAGCCTGGAAAACGAGGTTGAGAAGACATGAAGACCTAAGGCCATGGCAGGTCCGATGTGCTCAGTGTGCGGCCAGCTGTCTGGGTGGGGCCAGGAGGTCCAGGCTCAGGCTGGGTCTAATGGGCAATAGTGCCCAGCTCAGCCTATATATTTGGGGTACAGCCGAATGGCGTGAAGGTTGATCCTCATTTGGGGTTTCTGGGTAGCCCCAGAGGGCAATGTTTTTCTTCTGGAGGGCAGGCAGAGTGCGGCATTGTAGTTCTGGATTGCCAAACGGAAGGTCTTGTGGGCCAGTAGTCTGAGAACGGAAGTCTGAGAAGCCAAGCTAGGCCTAGGTTTCTGGGTGAGGATATGGCAGGCACAATCTACAGACCTGAATCGAGATCTCGTGCATCTGAATTCAGGGCAAGGATCAGAAGATCGCTCAGGTTGGACTTTCTGTCCCAGATGGCCCCTTCTTGAAGGGGGGGTGGATCACGAGGCCATGGGGGTTTTCCCACGATGGGAGTTGTGAGAAGCTCCAAACTGCCAAGATTCTTCTGCAGGACAATGGAGACCTGTTGGTTGGCTCCAGGCCAATGATTCCGAGCAGGGTTCTAAGGATGGATGGCTGGGTAGCCCACCTAGCATTCCAAATGTCTCCAAGCACCAAGACAGGTTAGATCTGCTGGATGTGGTGGAGCAACCGAGGAGGCTGAGTTGAAATGGACTCTTCCTGTGGATGTGTCCTAATATGTTTTTGTGTCAATGGAGTCCTTGGAATGTAGCGGTGGCACTGGGGCCCTGAAGGGTTCTCCTAAACAGAGGCTTTGACACAGCTTCAACGTGCATGTTTCCCACGTGTAGATGAGATTTGTTCTGATGGGTGAGTCAAGAAACAGCCATAGGCTGGTGTTGAAATCCAGGCCTCTGAGGAGAGATGCCTGGAAACCAAAGCAATGGATCCGATTAGTGCCTAGGGGCCTGTTCGTTCCTTTTTACCCCTGGGGACATCAGTCTACGGGTCTGAGTGCAGGTAGGTGCTCAGATGGGCTCAGATTGCCCCTGTTTGTCCTGGGAGCCACAACTTTTGGGATGGCCGCAGGGACTTTGGAGGTTTATCCTATTAGTAGGGCTGTGGCCATTGGAATGGGCACATTCAATTCCCTTGGAGAGGGCAAGTACTGTCCTCAGGGTTGGCTTCAGGGGCTTGAGCCTGTAGGGTGTGTAGGCCAGAGCTGTTTGGACAGTTGTCTGAAAACACAAACTCGGCTTATGTTTCGGGTCATAGATATGGCAGGACTGATCTACAGACCATGAGGAGAACTCTTCGGGATATGAAAAAAGGGCGAGTGTGAGGCTCTTGCTCAAGTTTTTGTGTCTGGATATCGTGACACTCGTGGTCCTTAAATTTCCGGGTGACTTCATTGGAAACGGACGAGTCTTACTCTCTGGGGGTTCGGCCCTTTCCAAAGAGTTTGGGGTCATTCTGGGGATGGAAGAAGTCCGTTTTTGTTGTTGTTGTTGATTTTTTTCGTTTTGTTTTACAACCTCAGATGTCCCACCAAATGAGGGTTTCCTCATTTGGTAGAGTAGAGTAGAGCCCTGGGGAGGGGCGACTGGGCAACCAGAAACCTGGTTAAAAATTGGGGCCAAGGGACATGTCATGCCCATTATGACATCTAATGGTCCAGCCACTGAGAGGACTTACTAAAGGACAGGACTCACGCTGAGGTCACAATCCGTGTTTATGCTCTCGTCGCTCAGGAATGGGCGGTGCCTCAGGGTGAATGCTGTTTTCTCCTACACTAAACGTTAGACAACATGCCAACCTCAAGGTTTCTTGCCATTGGTCAGGAAGAGTTCTGATTTCTGCATTACAGTCACCCCTGGGCAGTGATTGGAGATAAGGTCTAGGTTCTGAAGCATGAAAATTGAGGTAGGGAAGAGATGATGAACTAATGTCATGGCGGGTCTGATGTGCTCAGTGTGCGGTCAGCTGTCTGGGTGTTTGTCAGGAGGTCCGGGCTCAGATTGTGTCAGACAGTGCATTAGTGCCCAGGTTAGACTATATAATTTGGGTACATTCGAGTGCCGTGTAGGTTGATCCTCATTTAAGCTGCATGGGCAGCTCATTAGGCAATCTATTTTTTCTAGAAGGCAGGCAGAGTGCTTCATTGTCGGTCCGGGACTGCCAAACTTGAGGGCACGGGGCCAGGAGAGTGAGGACGGAAGTCTGAGAACACAAGCTAGACTTCGGATTCAGGGTGAGGGCACGGCAGGTACCCCCTGAAGGTCTGAAGCAATATCTCATGCATCTGAAGTCAGGGCGAGGATCAGACGTTGGCTCAGGTTGGAGTTTCTGTGCATGACGGCCCCTTCTTGAAGGGAGCGGAATCTCGAGGCCATGGAGGTTTTCCACGTTGGGAGATATGGGATGCCCCCTTCAAGGATTCCTTCTGCGGGACAATTGAGACCTGTTGGACAGCTCCAGGACATCCAATAGGGAATGACTCCAGAGCACCGTTCGAGGATGGATGCCTGGGAAGTGCGCCTCGCATTCCAATTGTCTCTTAGCAACAAGACAGTTTAGATCCGATGGATCAGCGAGAGCAACCGGGGTGGCTGAGTGGAAATGGTCTTTCCTGAGGATGGGGCCTAATATGTGTTTGTGTCCATGAGGGCCTTGGAATGGGGCGGTGGCACCGGCACCCTGAAGTATTCTCCTAAGCTTAGACATAGCTCCCATGCACAAGTTTCCTTGTGGAGACAAGATTTGTTCTGATGGGTGCCTCAGGAAATCCCCTCTGCTGGTATTTGAATCCAGGCTTTTAAGGAGACATGCCTGTAAACCAAAGCAATGGATCCGATAATGGCCTCGGGTCCTGTCTGTTTCAATCTTCTTCTCTGGGGACTTCGATCTATGGTATGAGTGGAGGTAGATGCTCAGCTGGTATCAACCGCCCTTTTTTGTCCCGGGCGACTTACACTATTGCGATGGCCTCAGGGACTTTGGAGGGTTCTCCTAATTTGTACAATTTTTGACAATGGAATGGGCAGAATTCCCATGGATTGGGTGCGCACAGTCCTAATGTGTGGCTTCAGGTGTTCCACCCTGGAGGGAGTGTGGCCCAGGACTTTGAGGACAGAAGTATGAAAACACAAACTCAGCTTTGGTTTCGGGACGTAGGCATGGCACGCCCGATCTACAAACCAGGAGAAGAACTCTTCAGGATATGAAGAATGAGCGAGTCTGAGTCGCTTGCTCAGGCTTTTGTCTCTGGATTTTGTATCGGCGATGGCCGTGGAATGTTGGGGAGGGCTCATGAGCCATGGACGAATCTTCCTCTCTGTGGATTGGCACGATCCCAAGAGTTTTATGTCAATCTGTGAAATGGGAGGACTCCTTTCAGGTTTGTTACCTCAGGTGTCCCACCAAAAGAGGAATTCCAAAGCAGAGCCCTGGGGAAGAGTGAAGCGACAACCCGAACTATGGTTAAAAATTGGGGTTAGGGGCTTGGCATGCCCAATATGCTGTCTCTTCATCCAGCCACTGAGAGGCCTTACCTGAGGACTGGGCTCAGGCTGAGGGTCACAATGTGTGTCTGTGACCAATGTGGCCTGCAAGCATGGGTGGGGCCTCATGGGCAACACTGGTTTCAACTACACTGAACGTTGGACAACATGCCAACCACAAGGTTTCTTGCCATGGGGAAAGAGTTCTGATTTCTGCATCATTTTCAAACCAGGGCAGTGATTGGAGAACAGGCCTAGGTTCTGAAGCCTGGAAAACGAGGTTGAGAAGACATGAAGACCTAAGTCCATGGCAGGTCCGATGTGCTCAGTGTGCGGCCAGCTGTCTGGGTGGGGCCAGGAGGTCCAGGCTCAGGCTGGGTCTAATGGGCAATAGTGCCCAGCTCAGCCTATATATTTGGGGTACAGCCGAATGGCGTGAAGGTTGATCCTCATTTGGGGTTTCTGGGTAGCCCCAGAGGGCAATGTTTTTCTTCTGGAGGGCAGGCAGAGTGCGGCATTGTAGTTCTGGATTGCCAAACGGAAGGTCTTGTGGGCCAGTAGTCTGAGAACGGAAGTCTGAGAAGCCAAGCTAGGCCTAGGTTTCTGGGTGAGGATATGGCAGGCACAATCTACAGACCTGAATCGAGATCTCGTGCATCTGAATTCAGGGCAAGGATCAGAAGATCGCTCAGGTTGGACTTTCTGTCCCAGATGGCCCCTTCTTGAAGGGGGGGTGGATCACGAGGCCATGGGGGTTTTCCCACGATGGGAGTTGTGAGAAGCTCCAAACTGCCAAGATTCTTCTGCAGGACAATGGAGACCTGTTGGTTGGCTCCAGGCCAATGATTCCGAGCAGGGTTCTAAGGATGGATGGCTGGGTAGCCCACCTAGCATTCCAAATGTCTCCAAGCACCAAGACAGGTTAGGTCTGCTGGATGTGGTGGAGCAACCGAGGAGGCTGAGTTGAAATGGACTCTTCCTGTGGATGTGTCCTAATATGTTTTTGTGTCAATGGAGTCCTTGGAATGAAGCGGTGGCACTGGGGCCCTGAAGGGTTCTCCTAAACAGAGGCTTTGACACAGCTCCAACGTGCATGTTTCCCACGTGTAGATGAGATTTGTTCTGATGGGTGAGTCAAGAAACAGCCATAGGCTGGTATTGAAATCCGGTCCTCTGAGGAGAGATGCCTGGAAACCAAAGCAATGGATCCGATTAGTGCCTAGGGGCCTGTTCGTTCCTTTTTACCCCTGGGGACATCAGTCTACGGGTCTGAGTGCAGGTAGGTGCTCAGATGGACTCAGATTGCCCCTGTTTGTCCTGGGAAGCCACAACTTTTGGGATGGCCGCAGGGACTTTGGAGGTTTATCCTATTAGTAGGGCTGTGGCCATTGGAATGGGCACATACAATTCCCTTGGAGAGGGCAAGTACAGTCCTCAGGTTTGGCTCCAGGGGCCTGAGCCTGTAGGTTGTGTAGGCCAGAGCTGTTTGGACAGTTGTCTGAAAACACAAACTTGGCTTATGTTTCGGGTCATAGGTATGGCATGACTGATCTACAGACCATGAGGAGAACACTTCGGGAAATGAAAAAAGGGCAAGTGTGAGTCTCTTGCTCAAGTTTTTGTCTCTGGATATCGTGTCAATCATGGTCGTGAAATTTCCAGGTGACTTCATGGGAAATGGACGAGTCTTACTCTCTGGGGGTTCGGCCCCGACAAAGATTTTGGGTTCATTCTGGAATGGAAGAAGTCCTTTTTTTGTTGTTGTTGTTGATTTGTTTCGTTTTATTTTTCAACCTCAGATGTCCTACCAAATGAGGGATTCCAGAGTAGAACCCTGGCGAGAGGCGACTGGACAAGCAGAAATCTGGTTAAAAATTAGGGAATAGGACAGGTCAAGCCCATTATGACATCTAATGGTCCATCCACTGAGAGGACTTACTAGAGGACAGGACTCACGCTGAGGTCACAATGCGTGTTTATGCTCTCGTCGCACTCAAGAATGGGCGGGTCCTCATGGTGAATGCTGTTTTCTGCTACACTGAACGTTGGACAACATGCCAACCACAAGGTTTCTTGCCATGGGTCAGGAAGAGTACTGATTTCTGCATCACAGTCACCCCTGGGCAGTGATTGGAGATGGGGTCTAGGTTCTGAGGCTGAAAACTGAGGTAGGGAAGAGATGATGACCTAAGGCCATGGCGAGTCTGATGTGCTCAGTGTGCGGTCAGCTTTCTGGGTGTTGGTCAGGAGGTCCGGGATCAGGTTGTGTCAGACAGTGCATTAGTGCCCAGGTTAGACTATATAATTTGGGTACATGCGAGTGCCGTGTAGGTTGATCCTCATTTAAGCTGCCTAGGCAGCTCATTAGGCAATCTATTTTTTCTAGAAGGCAGGCAGAGTGCTTCATTGTCGGTCCGGGACTGCCAAACTTGAGGGCTTCGGGGCCAGGAGAGTGAGGACGGAAGTCTGAGAACACAAGCTAGACTTCGGATTCAGGGTGAGGGCACGGCAGGTACCCCCTGAAGGTCTGAAGCAATATCTCATGCATCTGAAGTCAGGGCGAGGATCAGACGTTGGCTCAGGTTGGAGTTTCTGTGCATGACGGCCCCTTCTTGAAGGGAGCGGAATCTCGAGGCCATGGAGGTTTTCCACGTTGGGAGATATGGGATGCCCCCTTCAAGGATTCCTTCTGCGGGACAATTGAGACCTGTTGGACAGCTCCAGGACATCCAATAGGGAATGACTCCAGAGCACCGTTCGAGGATGGATGCCTGGGAAGTGCGCCTCGCATTCCAATTGTCTCTTAGCAACAAGACAGTTTAGATCCGATGGATCAGCGAGAGCAACCGGGGTGGCTGAGTGGAAATGGTCTTTCCTGAGGATGGGGCCTAATATGTGTTTGTGTCCATGAGGGCCTTGGAATGGGGCGGTGGCACCGGCACCCTGAAGTATTCTCCTAAGCTTAGACATAGCTCCCATGCACAAGTTTCCTTGTGGAGACAAGATTTGTTCTGATGGGTGCCTCAGGAAATCCCCTCTGCTGGTATTTGAATCCAGGCTTTTAAGGAGACATGCCTGTAAACCAAAGCAATGGATCCGATAATGGCCTCGGGTCCTGTCTGTTTCAATCTTCTTCTCTGGGGACTTCGATCTATGGTATGAGTGGAGGTAGATGCTCAGCTGGTATCAACCGCCCTTTTTTGTCCCGGGCGACTTACACTATTGCGATGGCCTCAGGGACTTTGGAGGGTTCTCCTAATTTGTACAATTTTTGACAATGGAATGGGCAGAATTCCCATGGATTGGGTGCGCACAGTCCTAATGTGTGGCTTCAGGTGTTCCACCCTGGAGGGAGTGTGGCCCAGGACTTTGAGGACAGAAGTATGAAAACACAAACTCAGCTTTGGTTTCGGGACGTAGGCATGGCACGCCCGATCTACAAACCAGGAGAAGAACTCTTCAGGATATGAAGAATGAGCGAGTCTGAGTCGCTTGCTCAGGCTTTTGTCTCTGGATTTTGTATCGGCGATGGCCGTGGAATGTTGGGGAGGGCTCATGAGCCATGGACGAATCTTCCTCTCTGTGGATTGGCACGATCCCAAGAGTTTTATGTCAATCTGTGAAATGGGAGGACTCCTTTCAGGTTTGTTACCTCAGGTGTCCCACCAAAAGAGGAATTCCAAAGCAGAGCCCTGGGGAAGAGTGAAGCGACAACCCGAACTATGGTTAAAAATTGGGGTTAGGGGCTTGGCATGCCCAATATGCTGTCTCTTCATCCAGCCACTGAGAGGCCTTACCTGAGGACTGGGCTCAGGCTGAGGGTCACAATGTGTGTCTGTGACCAATGTGGCCTGCAAGCATGGGTGGGGCCTCATGGGCAACACTGGTTTCAACTACACTGAACGTTGGACAACATGCCAACCACAAGGTTTCTTGCCATGGGGAAAGAGTTCTGATTTCTGCATCATTTTCAAACCAGGGCAGTGATTGGAGAACAGGCCTAGGTTCTGAAGCCTGGAAAACGAGGTTGAGAAGACATGAAGACCTAAGTCCATGGCAGGTCCGATGTGCTCAGTGTGCGGCCAGCTGTCTGGGTGGGGCCAGGAGGTCCAGGCTCAGGCTGGGTCTAATGGGCAATAGTGCCCAGCTCAGCCTATATATTTGGGGTACAGCCGAATGGCGTGAAGGTTGATCCTCATTTGGGGTTTCTGGGTAGCCCCAGAGGGCAATGTTTTTCTTCTGGAGGGCAGGCAGAGTGCGGCATTGTAGTTCTGGATTGCCAAACGGAAGGTCTTGTGGGCCAGTAGTCTGAGAACGGAAGTCTGAGAAGCCAAGCTAGGCCTAGGTTTCTGGGTGAGGATATGGCAGGCACAATCTACAGACCTGAATCGAGATCTCGTGCATCTGAATTCAGGGCAAGGATCAGAAGATCGCTCAGGTTGGACTTTCTGTCCCAGATGGCCCCTTCTTGAAGGGGGGGTGGATCACGAGGCCATGGGGGTTTTCCCACGATGGGAGTTGTGAGAAGCTCCAAACTGCCAAGATTCTTCTGCAGGACAATGGAGACCTGTTGGTTGGCTCCAGGCCAATGATTCCGAGCAGGGTTCTAAGGATGGATGGCTGGGTAGCCCACCTAGCATTCCAAATGTCTCCAAGCACCAAGACAGGTTAGGTCTGCTGGATGTGGTGGAGCAACCGAGGAGGCTGAGTTGAAATGGACTCTTCCTGTGGATGTGTCCTAATATGTTTTTGTGTCAATGGAGTCCTTGGAATGAAGCGGTGGCACTGGGGCCCTGAAGGGTTCTCCTAAACAGAGGCTTTGACACAGCTCCAACGTGCATGTTTCCCACGTGTAGATGAGATTTGTTCTGATGGGTGAGTCAAGAAACAGCCATAGGCTGGTATTGAAATCCGGTCCTCTGAGGAGAGATGCCTGGAAACCAAAGCAATGGATCCGATTAGTGCCTAGGGGCCTGTTCGTTCCTTTTTACCCCTGGGGACATCAGTCTACGGGTCTGAGTGCAGGTAGGTGCTCAGATGGACTCAGATTGCCCCTGTTTGTCCTGGGAAGCCACAACTTTTGGGATGGCCGCAGGGACTTTGGAGGTTTATCCTATTAGTAGGGCTGTGGCCATTGGAATGGGCACATACAATTCCCTTGGAGAGGGCAAGTACAGTCCTCAGGTTTGGCTCCAGGGGCCTGAGCCTGTAGGTTGTGTAGGCCAGAGCTGTTTGGACAGTTGTCTGAAAACACAAACTTGGCTTATGTTTCGGGTCATAGGTATGGCATGACTGATCTACAGACCATGAGGAGAACACTTCGGGAAATGAAAAAAGGGCAAGTGTGAGTCTCTTGCTCAAGTTTTTGTCTCTGGATATCGTGTCAATCATGGTCGTGAAATTTCCAGGTGACTTCATGGGAAATGGACGAGTCTTACTCTCTGGGGGTTCGGCCCCGACAAAGATTTTGGGTTCATTCTGGAATGGAAGAAGTCCTTTTTTTGTTGTTGTTGTTGATTTGTTTCGTTTTATTTTTCAACCTCAGATGTCCTACCAAATGAGGGATTCCAGAGTAGAACCCTGGCGAGAGGCGACTGGACAAGCAGAAATCTGGTTAAAAATTAGGGAATAGGACAGGTCAAGCCCATTATGACATCTAATGGTCCATCCACTGAGAGGACTTACTAGAGGACAGGACTCACGCTGAGGTCACAATGCGTGTTTATGCTCTCGTCGCACTCAAGAATGGGCGGGTCCTCATGGTGAATGCTGTTTTCTGCTACACTGAACGTTGGACAACATGCCAACCACAAGGTTTCTTGCCATGGGTCAGGAAGAGTACTGATTTCTGCATCACAGTCACCCCTGGGCAGTGATTGGAGATGGGGTCTAGGTTCTGAGGCTGAAAACTGAGGTAGGGAAGAGATGATGACCTAAGGCCATGGCGAGTCTGATGTGCTCAGTGTGCGGTCAGCTTTCTGGGTGTTGGTCAGGAGGTCCGGGATCAGGTTGTGTCAGACAGTGCATTAGTGCCCAGGTTAGACTATATAATTTGGGTACATGCGAGTGCCGTGTAGGTTGATCCTCATTTAAGCTGCCTAGGCAGCTCATTAGGCAATCTATTTTTTCTAGAAGGCAGGCAGAGTGCTTCATTGTCGGTCCGGGACTGCCAAACTTGAGGGCTTCGGGGCCAGGAGAGTGAGGACGGAAGTCTGAGAACACAAGCTAGACTTCGGATTCAGGGTGAGGGCACGGCAGGTACCCCCTGAAGGTCTGAAGCAATATCTCATGCATCTGAAGTCAGGGCGAGGATCAGACGTTGGCTCAGGTTGGACTTTCTGTGCATGACGGCCCCTTCTTGAAGGGAGCGGAATCTCGAGGCCATGGAGGTTTTCCACGTTGGGAGATATGGGATGCCCCCTTCAAGGATTCCTTCTGCGGGACAATTGAGACCTGTTGGACAGCTCCAGGACATCCAATAGGGAATGACTCCAGAGCACCGTTCGAGGATGGATGCCTGGGAAGTGCGCCTCGCATTCCAATTGTCTCTTAGCAACAAGACAGTTTAGATCCGATGGATCAGCGAGAGCAACCGGGGTGGCTGAGTTGAAATGGTCTTTCCTGAGGATGGGGCCTAATATGTGTTTGTGTCCATGAGGGCCTTGGAATGGGGCGGTGGCACCGGCACCCTGAAGTATTCTCCTAAGCTTAGACATAGCTCCCATGCACAAGTTTCCTTGTGGAGACAAGATTTGTTCTGATGGGTGCCTCAGGAAATCCCCTCTGCTGGTATTTGAATCCAGGCTTTTAAGGAGACATGCCTGTAAACCAAAGCAATGGATCCGATAATGGCCTCGGGTCCTGTCTGTTTCAATCTTCTTATCTGGGGACTTCGATCTATGGTATGAGTGGAGGTAGATGCTCAGCTGGTATCAACCGCCCTTTTTTGTCCCGGGCGACTTACACTATTGCGATGGCCTCAGGGACTTTGGAGGGTTCTCCTAATTTGTACAATTTTTGACAATGGAATGGGCAGAATTCCCATGGATTGGGTGCGCACAGTCCTAATGTGTGGCTTCAGGTGTTCCACCCTGGAGGGAGTGTGGCCCAGGACTTTGAGGACAGAAGTATGAAAACACAAACTCAGCTTTGGTTTCGGGACGTAGGCATGGCACGCCCGATCTACAAACCAGGAGAAGAACTCTTCAGGATATGAAGAATGAGCGAGTCTGAGTCGCTTGCTCATGCTTTTGTCTCTGGATTTTGTATCGGCGATGGCCGTGGAATGTTGGGGAGGGCTCATGAGCCATGGACGAATCTTCCTCTCTGTGGATTGGCACGATCCCAAGAGTTTTATGTCAATCTGTGAAATGGCAGGACTCCTTTCAGGTTTGTTACCTCAGGTGTCCCACCAAAAGAGGAATTCCAAAGCAGAGCCCTGGGGAAGAGTGAAGCGACAACCCGAACTATGGTTAAAAATTGGGGTTAGGGGCTTGGCATGCCCAATATGCTGTCTCTTCATCCAGCCACTGAGAGGCCTTACCTGAGGACTGGGCTCAGGCTGAGGGTCACAATGTGTGTCTGTGACCAATGTGGCCTGCAAGCATGGGTGGGTCTCATGGGCAACACTGGTTTCAACTACACTGAACGTTGGACAACATGCCAACCACAAGGTTTCTTGCCATGGGGAAAGAGTTCTGATTTCTGCATCATTTTCAAACCAGGGCAGTGATTGGAGAACAGGCCTAGGTTCTGAAGCCTGGAAACCGAGGTTGAGAAGAGATGACGACCTAAGGCCATGGCAGGTCCGATGTGCTCAGTGTGCGGCCAGCTGTCTGGGTGGGGCCAGGAGGTCCAGGCTCAGGCTGGGTCTAATGGGCAATAGTGCCCAGCTCAGCCTATATATTTGGGGTACAGCCGAATGGCGTGAAGGTTGATCCTCATTTGGGGTTTCTGGGTAGCCCCAGAGGGCAATGTTTTTCTTCTGGAGGGCAGGCAGAGTGCGGCATTGTAGTTCTGGATTGCCAAACGGAAGGTCTTGTGGGCCAGTAGTCTGAGAACGGAAGTCTGAGAAGCCAAGCTAGGCCTAGGTTTCTGGGTGAGGATATGGCAGGCACAATCTACAGACCTGAATCGAGATCTCGTGCATCTGAATTCAGGGCAAGGATCAGAAGATCGCTCAGGTTGGACTTTCTGTCCCAGATGGCCCCTTCTTGAAGGGGGGGTGGATCACGAGGCCATGGGGGTTTTCCCACGATGGGAGTTGTGAGAAGCTCCAAACTGCCAAGATTCTTCTGCAGGACAATGGAGACCTGTTGGTTGGCTCCAGGCCAATGATTCCGAGCAGGGTTCTAAGGATGGATGGCTGGGTAGCCCACCTAGCATTCCAAATGTCTCCAAGCACCAAGACAGGTTAGGTCTGCTGTATGTGGTGGAGCAACCGAGGAGGCTGAGTTGAAATGGACTCTTCCTGTGGATGTGTCCTAATATGTTTTTGTGTCAATGGAGTCCTTGGAATGAAGCGGTGGCACTGGGGCCCTGAAGGGTTCTCCTAAACAGAGGCTTTGACACAGCTCCAACGTGCATGTTTCCCACGTGTAGATGAGATTTGTTCTGATGGGTGAGTCAAGAAACAGCCATAGGCTGGTATTGAAATCCGGTCCTCTGAGGAGAGATGCCTGGAAACCAAAGCAATGGATCCGATTAGTGCCTAGGGGCCTGTTCGTTCCTTTTTACCCCTGGGGACATCAGTCTACGGGTCTGAGTGCAGGTAGGTGCTCAGATGGACTCAGATTTCCCCTGTTTGTCCTGGGAAGCCACAACTTTTGGGATGGCCGCAGGGACTTTGGAGGTTTATCCTATTAGTAGGGCTGTGGCCATTGGAATGGGCACATACAATTCCCTTGGAGAGGGCAAGTACAGTCCTCAGGTTTGGCTCCAGGGGCCTGAGCCTGTAGGTTGTGTAGGCCAGAGCTGTTTGGACAGTTGTCTGAAAACACAAACTTGGCTTATGTTTCGGGTCATAGGTATGGCAGGACTGATCTACAGACCATGAGGAGAACACTTCGGGAAATGAAAAAAGGGCAAGTGTGAGTCTCTTGCTCAAGTTTTTGTCTCTGGATATCGTGTCAATCATGGTCATGAAATTTCCAGGTGACCTCATGGGAAATGGACGAGTCTTACTCTCTGGGGGTTCGGCCCCGACAAAGATTTTGGGTTCATTCTGGAATGGAAGAAGTCCTTTTTTTGTTGTTGTTGTTGATTTGTTTCGTTTTGTTTTTCAACCTCAGATGTCCTACCAAATGAGGGATTCCAGAGTAGAGCCCTGGCGAGAGGCGACTGGACAAGCAGAAATCTGGTTAAAAATTAGGGAATAGGACAGGTCAAGCCCATTATGACATCTAATGGTCCATCCACTGAGAGGACTTACTAGAGGACAGGACTCACGCTGAGGTCACAATGCGTGTTTATGCTCTCGTCGCACTCAAGAATGGGCGGGTCCTCATGGTGAATGCTGTTTTCTGCTACACTGAACGTTGGACAACATGCCAACCACAAGGTTTCTTGCCATGGGTCAGGAAGAGTACTGATTTCTGCATCACAGTCACCCCTGGGCAGTGATTGGAGATGGGGTCTAGGTTCTGAGGCTGAAAACTGAGGTAGGGAAGAGATGATGACCTAAGGCCATGGCGAGTCTGATGTGCTCAGTGTGCGGTCATCTTTCTGGGTGTTGGTCAGGAGGTCCGGGATCAGGTTGTGTCAGACAGTGCATTAGTGCCCAGGTTAGACTATATAATTTGGGTACATGCGAGTGCCGTGTAGGTTGATCCTCATTTAAGTTGCCTGGGCAGCTCATTAGGCAATCTATTTTTTCTAGAAGGCAGGCAGAGTGCTTCATTGTCGGTCCGGGACTGCCAAACTTGAGGGCTTCGGGGCCAGGAGAGTGAGGACGGAAGTCTGAGAACACAAGCTAGACTTCGGATTCAGGGTGAGGGCACGGCAGGTACCCCCTGAAGGTCTGAAGCAATATCTCATGCATCTGAAGTCAGGGCGAGGATCAGACGTTGGCTCAGGTTGGAGTTTCTGTGCATGACGGCCCCTTCTTGAAGGGAGCGGAATCTCGAGGCCATGGATGTTTTCCACGTTGGGAGATATGGGATGCCCCCTTCAAGGATTCCTTCTGCGGGACAATTGAGACCTGTTGGACAGCTCCAGGACATCCAATAGGGAATGACTCCAGAGCACCGTTCGAGGATGGATGCCTGGGAAGTGCGCCTCGCATTCCAATTGTCTCTTAGCAACAAGACAGTTTAGATCCGATGGATCAGCGAGAGCAACCGGGGTGGCTGAGTGGAAATGGTCTTTCCTGAGGATGGGGCCTAATATGTGTTTGTGTCCATGAGGGCCTTGGAATGGGGCGGTGGCACCGGCACCCTGAAGTATTCTCCTAAGCTTAGACATAGCTCCCATGCACAAGTTTCCTTGTGGAGACAAGATTTGTTCTGATGGGTGCCTCAGGAAATCCCCTCTGCTGGTATTTGAATCCAGGCTTTTAAGGAGACATGCCTGTAAACCAAAGCAATGGATCCGATAATGGCCTCGGGTCCTGTCTGTTTCAATCTTCTTCTCTGGGGACTTCGATCTATGGTATGAGTGGAGGTAGATGCTCAGCTGGTATCAACCGCCCTTTTTTGTCCCGGGCGACTTACACTATTGCGATGGCCTCAGGGACTTTGGAGGGTTCTCCTAATTTGTACAATTTTTGACAATGGAATGGGCAGAATTCCCATGGATTGGGTGCGCACAGTCCTAATGTGTGGCTTCAGGTGTTCCACCCTGGAGGGAGTGTGGCCCAGGACTTTGAGGACAGAAGTATGAAAACACAAACTCAGCTTTGGTTTCGGGACGTAGGCATGGCACGCCCGATCTACAAACCAGGAGAAGAACTCTTCAGGATATGAAGAATGAGCGAGTCTGAGTCGCTTGCTCAGGCTTTTGTCTCTGGATTTTGTATCGGCGATGGCCGTGGAATGTTGGGGAGGGCTCATGAGCCATGGACGAATCTTCCTCTCTGTGGATTGGCACGATCCCAAGAGTTTTATGTCAATCTGTGAAATGGGAGGACTCCTTTCAGGTTTGTTACCTCAGGTGTCCCACCAAAAGAGGAATTCCAAAGCAGAGCCCTGGGGAAGAGTGAAGCGACAACCCGAACTATGGTTAAAAATTGGGGTTAGGGGCTTGGCATGCCCAATATGCTGTCTCTTCATCCAGCCACTGAGAGGCCTTACCTGAGGACTGGGCTCAGGCTGAGGGTCACAATGTGTGTCTGTGACCAATGTGGCCTGCAAGCATGGGTGGGTCTCATGGGCAACACTGGTTTCAACTACACTGAACGTTGGACAACATGCCAACCACAAGGTTTCTTGCCATGGGGAAAGAGTTCTGATTTCTGCATCATTTTCAAACCAGGGCAGTGATTGGAGAACAGGCCTAGGTTCTGAAGCCTGGAAACCGAGGTTGAGAAGAGATGACGACCTAAGGCCATGGCAGGTCCGATGTGCTCAGTGTGCGGCCAGCTGTCTGGGTGGGGCCAGGAGGTCCAGGCTCAGGCTGGGTCTAATGGGCAATAGTGCCCAGCTCAGCCTATATATTTGGGGTACAGCCGAATGGCGTGAAGTTTGATCCTCATTTGGGGTTTCTGGGTAGCCCCAGAGGGCAATGTTTTTCTTCTGGAGGGCAGGCAGAGTGCGGCATTGTAGTTCTGGATTGCCAAACGGAAGGTCTTGTGGGCCAGTAGTCTGAGAACGGAAGTCTGAGAAGCCAAGCTAGGCCTAGGTTTCTGGGTGAGGATATGGCAGGCACAATCTACAGACCTGAATCGAGATCTCGTGCATCTGAATTCAGGGCAAGGATAAGAAGATCGCTCAGGTTGGACTTTCTGTCCCAGATGGCCCCTTCTTGAAGGGGGGGTGGATCACGAGGCCATGGGGGTTTTCCCACGATGGGAGTTGTGAGAAGCTCCAAACTGCCAAGATTCTTCTGCAGGACAATGGAGACCTGTTGGTTGGCTCCAGGCCAATGATTCCGAGCAGGGTTCTAAGGATGGATGGCTGGGTAGCCCACCTAGCATTCCAAATGTCTCCAAGCACCAAGACAGGTTAGGTCTGCTGGATGTGGTGGAGCAACCGAGGAGGCTGAGTTGAAATGGACTCTTCCTGTGGATGTGTCCTAATATGTTTTTGTGTCAATGGAGTCCTTGGAATGAAGCGGTGGCACTGGGGCCCTGAAGGGTTCTCCTAAACAGAGGCTTTGACACAGCTCCAACGTGCATGTTTCCCACGTGTAGATGAGATTTGTTCTGATGGGTGAGTCAAGAAACAGCCATAGGCTGGTATTGAAATCCGGTCCTCTGAGGAGAGATGCCTGGAAACCAAAGCAATGGATCCGATTAGTGCCTAGGGGCCTGTTCGTTCCTTTTTACCCCTGGGGACATCAGTCTACGGGTCTGAGTGCAGGTAGGTGCTCAGATGGGCTCAGATTGCCCCTGTTTGTCCTGGGAAGCCACAACTTTTGGGATGGCCGCAGGGACTTTGGAGGTTTATCCTATTAGTAGGGCTGTGGCCATTGGAATGGGCACATACAATTCCCTTGGAGAGGGCAAGTACAGTCCTCAGGTTTGGCTCCAGGGGCCTGAGCCTGTAGGTTGTGTAGGCCAGAGCTGTTTGGACAGTTGTCTGAAAACACAAACTTGGCTTATGTTTCGGGTCATAGGTATGGCAGGACTGATCTACAGACCATGAGGAGAACACTTCGGGAAATGAAAAAAGGGCAAGTGTGAGTCTCTTGCTCAAGTTTTTGTCTCTGGATATCGTGTCAATCATGGTCGTGAAATTTCCAGGTGACCTCATGGGAAATGGACGAGTCTTACTCTCTGGGGGTTCGGCCCCGACAAAGATTTTGGGTTCATTCTGGAATGGAAGAAGTCCTTTTTTTGTTGTTGTTGTTGATTTGTTTCGTTTTGTTTTTCAACCTCAGATGTCCTACCAAATGAGGGATTCCAGAGTAGAGCCCTGGCGAGAGGCGACTGGACAAGCAGAAATCTGGTTAAAAATTAGGGAATAGGACAGGTCAAGCCCATTATGACATCTAATGGTCCATCCACTGAGAGGACTTACTAGAGGACAGGACTCACGCTGAGGTCACAATGCGTGTTTATGCTCTCGTCGCACTCAAGAATGGGCGGGTCCTCATGGTGAATGCTGTTTTCTGCTACACTGAACGTTGGACAACATGCCAACCACAAGGTTTCTTGCCATGGGTCAGGAAGAGTACTGATTTCTGCATCACAGTCACCCCTGGGCAGTGATTGGAGATGGGGTCTAGGTTCTGAGGCTGAAAACTGAGGTAGGGAAGAGATGATGACCTAAGGCCATGGCGAGTCTGATGTGCTCAGTGTGCGGTCATCTTTCTGGGTGTTGGTCAGGAGGTCCGGGATCAGGTTGTGTCAGACAGTGCATTAGTGCCCAGGTTAGACTATATAATTTGGGTACATGCGAGTGCCGTGTAGGTTGATCCTCATTTAAGTTGCCTGGGCAGCTCATTAGGCAATCTATTTTTTCTAGAAGGCAGGCAGAGTGCTTCATTGTCGGTCCGGGACTGCCAAACTTGAGGGCACGGGGCCAGGAGAGTGAGGACGGAAGTCTGAGAACACAAGCTAGACTTCGGATTCAGGGTGAGGGCACGGCAGGTACCCCCTGAAGGTCTGAAGCAATATCTCATGCATCTGAAGTCAGGGCGAGGATCAGACGTTGGCTCAGGTTGGAGTTTCTGTGCATGACGGCCCCTTCTTGAAGGGAGCAGAATCTCGAGGCCATGGAGGTTTTCCACGTTGGGAGATATGGGATGCCCCCTTCAAGGATTCCTTCTGCGGGACAATTGAGACCTGTTGGACAGCTCCAGGACATCCAATAGGGAATGACTCCAGAGCACCGTTCGAGGATGGATGCCTGGGAAGTGCGCCTCGCATTCCAATTGTCTCTTAGCAACAAGACAGTTTAGATCCGATGGATCAGCGAGAGCTACCGGGGTGGCTGAGTGGAAATGGTCTTTCCTGAGGATGGGGCCTAATATGTGTTTGTGTCCATGAGGGCCTTGGAATGGGGCGGTGGCACCGGCACCCTGAAGTATTCTCCTAAGCTTAGACATAGCTCCCATGCACAAGTTTCCTTGTGGAGACAAGATTTGTTCTGATGGGTGCCTCAGGAAATCCCCTCTGCTGGTATTTGAATCCAGGCTTTTAAGGAGACATGCCTGTAAACCAAAGCAATGGATCCGATAATGGCCTCGGGTCCTGTCTGTTTCAATCTTCTTCTCTGGGGACTTCGATCTATGGTATGAGTGGAGGTAGATGCTCAGCTGGCATCAACCGACCTTTTTTGTCCCGGGCGACTTACACTATTGCGATGGCCTCAGGGACTTTGGAGGGTTCTCCTAATTTGTACAATTTTTGACAATGGAATGGGCAGAATTCCCATGGATTGGGTGTGCACAGTCCTAATGTGTGGCTTCAGGTGTTCCACCCTGGAGGGAGTGTGGCCCAGGACTTTGAGGACAGAAGTATGAAAACACAAACTCAGCTTAGGATTCGGGACGTAGGCATGGCATGCCCGATCTACAAACCAGGAGAAGAACTCTTCAGGATATGAAGAATGAGCGAGTCTGAGTCGCTTGCGCAGGCTTTTGTCTCTGGATTTTGTATCGGCGATGGCCGTGGAATGTTGGGGAGGGCTCATGAGCCATGGACGAATCTTCCTCTCTGTGGATTGGCACGATCCCAATAGTTTTATGTCAATCTGTGAAATGGGAGGACTCCTTTCAAGTTTGTTACCTCAGGTGTCACACCAAAAGAGGAATTCCAAAGCAGAGCCCTGGGGAAGAGTGAAGCGACAATCCGAACTATGGTTAAAAATTGGGGTTAGGGGCTTGGCATGCCCAATATGCTGTCTCTTCATCCAGCCACTGAGAGGCCTTACCTGAGGACTGGGCTCAGGCTGAGGGTCACAATGTGTGTCTGTGACCAATGTGGCCTGCAAGCATGGGTGGGTCTCATGGGCAACACTGGTTTCAACTACACTGAACGTTGGACAACATGCCAACCACAAGGTTTCTTGCCATGGGGAAAGAGTTCTGATTTCTGCATCATTTTCAAACCAGGGCAGTGATTGGAGAACAGGCCTAGGTTCTGAAGCCTGGAAACCGAGGTTGAGAAGAGATGACGACCTAAGGCCATGGCAGGTCCGATGTGCTCAGTGTGCGGCCAGCTGTCTGGGTGGGGCCAGGAGGTCCAGGCTCAGGCTGGGTCTAATGGGCAATAGTGCCCAGCTCAGCCTATATATTTGGGGTACAGCCGAATGGCGTGAAGGTTGATCCTCATTTGGGGTTTCTGGGTAGCCCCAGAGGGCAATGTTTTTCTTCTGGAGGGCAGGCAGAGTGCGGCATTGTAGTTCTGGATTGCCAAACGGAAGGTCTTGTGGGCCAGTAGTCTGAGAACGGAAGTCTGAGAAGCCAAGCTAGGCCTAGGTTTCTGGGTGAGGATATGGCAGGCACAATCTACAGACCTGAATCGAGATCTCGTGCATCTGAATTCAGGGCAAGGATCAGAAGATCGCTCAGGTTGGACTTTCTGTCCCAGATGGCCCCTTCTTGAAGGGGGGGTGGATCACGAGGCCATGGGGGTTTTCCCACGATGGGAGTTGTGAGAAGCTCCAAACTGCCAAGATTCTTCTGCAGGACAATGGAGACCTGTTGGTTGGCTCCAGGCCAATGATTCCGAGCAGGGTTCTAAGGATGGATGGCTGGGTAGCCCACCTAGCATTCCAAATGTCTCCAAGCACCAAGACAGGTTAGGTCTGCTGGATGTGGTGGAGCAACCGAGGAGGCTGAGTTGAAATGGACTCTTCCTGTGGATGTGTCCTAATATGTTTTTGTGTCAATGGAGTCCTTGGAATGAAGCGGTGGCACTGGGGCCCTGAAGGGTTCTCCTAAACAGAGGCTTTGACACAGCTCCAACGTGCATGTTTCCCACGTGTAGATGAGATTTGTTCTGATGGGTGAGTCAAGAAACAGCCATAGGCTGGTATTGAAATCCGGGCCTCTGAGGAGAGATGCCTGGAAACCAAAGCAATGGATCCGATTAGTGCCTAGGGGCCTGTTCGTTCCTTTTTACCCCTGGGGACATCAGTCTACGGGTCTGAGTGCAGGTAGGTGCTCAGATGGACTCAGATTGCCCCTGTTTGTCCTGGGAAGCCACAACTTTTGGGATGGCCGCAGGGACTTTGGAGGTTTATCCTATTAGTAGGGCTGTGGCCATTGGAATGGGCACATACAATTCCCTTGGAGAGGGCAAGTACAGTCCTCAGGTTTGGCTCCAGGGGCCTGAGCCTGTAGGTTGTGTAGGCCAGAGCTGTTTGGACAGTTGTCTGAAAACACAAACTTGGCTTATGTTTCGGGTCATAGGTATGGCAGGACTGATCTACAGACCATGAGGAGAACACTTCGGGAAATGAAAAAAGGGCAAGTGTGAGTCTCTTGCTCAAGTTTTTGTCTCTGGATATCGTGTCAATCATGGTCGTGAAATTTCCAGGTGACCTCATGGGAAATGGACGAGTCTTACTCTCTGGGGGTTCGGCCCCGACAAAGATTTTGGGTTCATTCTGGAATGGAAGAAGTCCTTTTTTTGTTGTTGTTGTTGATTTGTTTCGTTTTGTTTTTCAACCTCAGATGTCCTACCAAATGAGGGATTCCAGAGTAGAGCCCTGGCGAGAGGCGACTGGACAAGCAGAAATCTGGTTAAAAATTAGGGAATAGGACAGGTCAAGCCCATTATGACATCTAATGGTCCATCCACTGAGAGGACTTACTAGAGGACAGGACTCACGCTGAGGTCACAATGCGTGTTTATGCTCTCGTCGCACTCAAGAATGGGCGGGTCCTCATGGTGAATGCTGTTTTCTGCTACACTGAACGTTGGACAACATGCCAACCACAAGGTTTCTTGCCATGGGTCAGGAAGAGTACTGATTTCTGCATCACAGTCACCCCTGGGCAGTGATTGGAGATGGGGTCTAGGTTCTGAGGCTGAAAACTGAGGTAGGGAAGAGATGATGACCTAAGGCCATGGCGAGTCTGATGTGCTCAGTGTGCGGTCAGCTTTCTGGGTGTTGGTCAGGAGGTCCGGGATCAGGTTGTGTCAGACAGTGCATTAGTGCCCAGGTTAGACTATATAATTTGGGTACATGCGAGTGCCGTGTAGGTTGATCCTCATTTAAGTTGCCTGGGCAGCTCATTAGGCAATCTATTTTTTCTAGAAGGCAGGCAGAGTGCTTCATTGTCGGTCCGGGACTGCCAAACTTGAGGGCACGGGGCCAGGAGAGTGAGGACGGAAGTCTGAGAACACAAGCTAGACTTCGGATTCAGGGTGAGGGCACGGCAGGTACCCCCCTGAAGGTCTGAAGCAATATCTCATGCATCTGAAGTCAGGGCGAGGATCAGACGTTGGCTCAGGTTGGAGTTTCTGTGCATGACGGCCCCTTCTTGAAGGGAGCAGAATCTCGAGGCCATGGAGGTTTTCCACGTTGGGAGATATGGGATGCCCCCTTCAAGGATTCCTTCTGCGGGACAATTGAGACCTGTTGGACAGCTCCAGGACATCCAATAGGGAATGACTCCAGAGCACCGTTCGAGGATGGATGCCTGGGAAGTGCGCCTCGCATTCCAATTGTCTCTTAGCAACAAGACAGTTTAGATCCGATGGATCAGCGAGAGCAACCGGGGTGGCTGAGTGGAAATGGTCTTTCCTGAGGATGGGGCCTAATATGTGTTTGTGTCCATGAGGGCCTTGGAATGGGGCGGTGGCACCGGCACCCTGAAGTATTCTCCTAAGCTTAGACATAGCTCCCATGCACAAGTTTCCTTGTGGAGACAAGATTTGTTCTGATGGGTGCCTCAGGAAATCCCCTCTGCTGGTATTTGAATCCAGGCTTTTAAGGAGACATGCCTGTAAACCAAAGCAATGGATCCGATAATGGCCTCGGGTCCTGTCTGTTTCAATCTTCTTCTCTGGGGACTTCGATCTATGGTATGAGTGGAGGTAGATGCTCAGCTGGCATCAACCGACCTTTTTTGTCCCGGGCGACTTACACTATTGCGATGGCCTCAGGGACTTTGGAGGGTTCTCCTAATTTGTACAATTTTTGACAATGGAATGGGCAGAATTCCCATGGATTGGGTGTGCACAGTCCTAATGTGTGGCTTCAGGTGTTCCACCCTGGAGGGAGTGTGGCCCAGGACTTTGAGGACAGAAGTATGAAAACACAAACTCAGCTTAGGATTCGGGACGTAGGCATGGCATGCCCGATCTACAAACCAGGAGAAGAACTCTTCAGGATATGAAGAATGAGCGAGTCTGAGTCGCTTGCGCAGGCTTTTGTCTCTGGATTTTGTATCGGCGATGGCCGTGGAATGTTGGGGAGGGCTCATGAGCCATGGACGAATCTTCCTCTCTGTGGATTGGCACGATCCCAATAGTTTTATGTCAATCTGTGAAATGGGAGGACTCCTTTCAAGTTTGTTACCTCAGGTGTCACACCAAAAGAGGAATTCCAAAGCAGAGCCCTGGGGAAGAGTGAAGCGACAATCCGAACTATGGTTAAAAATTGGGGTTAGGGGCTTGGCATGCCCAATATGCTGTCTCTTCATCCAGCCACTGAGAGGCCTTACCTGAGGACTGGGCTCAGGCTGAGGGTCACAATGTGTGTCTGTGACCAATGTGGCCTGCAAGCATGGGTGGGTCTCATGGGCAACACTGGTTTCAACTACACTGAACGTTGGACAACATGCCAACCACAAGGTTTCTTGCCATGGGGAAAGAGTTCTGATTTCTGCATCATTTTCAAACCAGGGCAGTGATTGGAGAACAGGCCTAGGTTCTGAAGCCTGGAAACCGAGGTTGAGAAGAGATGACGACCTAAGGCCATGGCAGGTCCGATGTGCTCAGTGTGCGGCCAGCTGTCTGGGTGGGGCCAGGAGGTCCAGGCTCAGGCTGGGTCTAATGGGCAATAGTGCCCAGCTCAGCCTATATATTTGGGGTACAGCCGAATGGCGTGAAGGTTGATCCTCATTTGGGGTTTCTGGGTAGCCCCAGAGGGCAATGTTTTTCTTCTGGAGGGCAGGCAGAGTGCGGCATTGTAGTTCTGGATTGCCAAACGGAAGGTCTTGTGGGCCAGTAGTCTGAGAACGGAAGTCTGAGAAGCCAAGCTAGGCCTAGGTTTCTGGGTGAGGATATGGCAGGCACAATCTACAGACCTGAATCGAGATCTCGTGCATCTGAATTCAGGGCAAGGATCAGAAGATCGCTCAGGTTGGACTTTCTGTCCCAGATGGCCCCTTCTTGAAGGGGGGGTGGATCACGAGGCCATGGGGGTTTTCCCACGATGGGAGTTGTGAGAAGCTCCAAACTGCCAAGATTCTTCTGCAGGACAATGGAGACCTGTTGGTTGGCTCCAGGCCAATGATTCCGAGCAGGGTTCTAAGGATGGATGGCTGGGTAGCCCACCTAGCATTCCAAATGTCTCCAAGCACCAAGACAGGTTAGGTCTGCTGGATGTGGTGGAGCAACCGAGGAGGCTGAGTTGAAATGGACTCTTCCTGTGGATGTGTCCTAATATGTTTTTGTGTCAATGGAGTCCTTGGAATGAAGCGGTGGCACTGGGGCCCTGAAGGGTTCTCCTAAACAGAGGCTTTGACACAGCTCCAACGTGCATGTTTCCCACGTGTAGATGAGATTTGTTCTGATGGGTGAGTCAAGAAACAGCCATAGGCTGGTATTGAAATCCGGGCCTCTGAGGAGAGATGCCTGGAAACCAAAGCAATGGATCCGATTAGTGCCTAGGGGCCTGTTCGTTCCTTTTTACCCCTGGGGACATCAGTCTACGGGTCTGAGTGCAGGTAGGTGCTCAGATGGACTCAGATTGCCCCTGTTTGTCCTGGGAAGCCACAACTTTTGGGATGGCCGCAGGGACTTTGGAGGTTTATCCTATTAGTAGGGCTGTGGCCATTGGAATGGGCACATACAATTCCCTTGGAGAGGGCAAGTACAGTCCTCAGGTTTGGCTCCAGGGGCCTGAGCCTGTAGGTTGTGTAGGCCAGAGCTGTTTGGACAGTTGTCTGAAAACACAAACTTGGCTTATGTTTCGGGTCATAGGTATGGCAGGACTGATCTACAGACCATGAGGAGAACACTTCGGGAAATGAAAAAAGGGCAAGTGTGAGTCTCTTGCTCAAGTTTTTGTCTCTGGATATCGTGTCAATCATGGTCGTGAAATTTCCAGGTGACTTCATGGGAAATGGACGAGTCTTACTCTCTGGGGGTTCGGCCCCGACAAAGATTTTGGGTTCATTCTGGAATGGAAGAAGTCCTTTTTTTGTTGTTGTTGTTGATTTGTTTCGTTTTATTTTTCAACCTCAGATGTCCTACCAAATGAGGGATTCCAGAGTAGAACCCTGGCGAGAGGCGACTGGACAAGCAGAAATCTGGTTAAAAATTAGGGAATAGGACAGGTCAAGCCCATTATGACATCTAATGGTCCATCCACTGAGAGGACTTACTAGAGGACAGGACTCACGCTGAGGTCACAATGCGTGTTTATGCTCTCGTCGCACTCAAGAATGGGCGGGTCCTCATGGTGAATGCTGTTTTCTGCTACACTGAACGTTGGACAACATGCCAACCACAAGGTTTCTTGCCATGGGTCAGGAAGAGTACTGATTTCTGCATCACAGTCACCCCTGGGCAGTGATTGGAGATGGGGTCTAGGTTCTGAGGCTGAAAACTGAGGTAGGGAAGAGATGATGACCTAAGGCCATGGCGAGTCTGATGTGCTCAGTGTGCGGTCAGCTTTCTGGGTGTTGGTCAGGAGGTCCGGGATCAGGTTGTGTCAGACAGTGCATTAGTGCCCAGGTTAGACTATATAATTTGGGTACATTCAAGTGCCGTGTAGGTTGATCCTCATTTAAGCTGCCTGGGCAGCTCATTAGGCAATCTATTTTTTCTAGAAGGCAGGCAGAGTGCTTCATTGTCGGTCCGGGACTGCCAAACTTGAGGGCACGGGGCCAGGAGAGTGAGGACGGAAGTCTGAGAACACAAGCTAGACTTCGGATTCAGGGTGAGGGCACGGCAGGTACCCCCTGAAGGTCTGAAGCAATATCTCATGCATCTGAAGTCAGGGCGAGGATCAGACGTTGGCTCAGGTTGGAGTTTCTGTGCATGACGGCCCCTTCTTGAAGGGAGCGGAATCTCGAGGCCATGGAGGTTTTCCACGTTGGGAGATATGGGATGCCCCCTTCAAGGATTCCTTCTGCGGGACAATTGAGACCTGTTGGACAGCTCCAGGACATCCAATAGGGAATGACTGCAGAGCACCGTTCGAGGATGGATGCCTGGGAAGTGCGCCTCGCATTCCAATTGTCTCTTAGCAACAAGACAGTTTAGATCCGATGGATCAGCGAGAGCAACCGGGGTGGCTGAGTGGAAATGGTCTTTCCTGAGGATGGGGCCTAATATGTGTTTGTGTCCATGAGGGCCTTGGAATGGGGCGGTGGCACCGGCACCCTGAAGTATTCTCCTAAGCTTAGACATAGCTCCCATGCACAAGTTTCCTTGTGGAGACAAGATTTGTTCTGATGGGTGCCTCAGGAAATCCCCTCTGCTGGTATTTGAATCCAGGCTTTTAAGGAGACATGCCTGTAAACCAAAGCAATGGATCCGATAATGGCCTCGGGTCCTGTCTGTTTCAATCTTCTTCTCTGGGGACTTCGATCTATGGTATGAGTGGAGGTAGATGCTCAGCTGGCATCAACCGACCTTTTTTGTCCCGGGCGACTTACACTATTGCGATGGCCTCAGGGACTTTGGAGGGTTCTCCTAATTTGTACAATTTTTGACAATGGAATGGGCAGAATTCCCATGGATTGGGTGTGCACAGTCCTAATGTGTGGCTTCAGATGTTCCACCCTGGAGGGAGTGTGGCCCAGGACTTTGAGGACAGAAGTATGAAAACACAAACTCAGCTTAGGATTCGGGACGTAGGCATGGCACGCCCGATCTACAAACCAGGAGAAGAACTCTTCAGGATATGAAGAATGAGCGAGTCTGAGTCGCTTGCGCAGGCTTTTGTCTCTGGATTTTGTATCGGCGATGGCCGTGGAATGTTGGGGAGGGCTCATGAGCCATGGACGAATCTTCCTCTCTGTGGATTGGCACGATCCCAAGAGTTTTATGTCAATCTGTGAAATGGGAGGACTCCTTTCAAGTTTGTTACCTCAGGTGTCCCACCAAAAGAGGAATTCCAAAGCAGAGCCCTGGGGAAGAGTGAAGCGACAACCCGAACTATGGTTAAAAATTGGGGTTAGGGGCTTGGCATGCCCAATATGCTGTCTCTTCATCCAGCCACTGAGAGGCCTTACCTGAGGACTGGGCTCAGGCTGAGGGTCACAATGTGTGTCTGTGACCAATGTGGCCTGCAAGCATGGGTGGGTCTCATGGGCAACACTGGTTTCAACTACACTGAACGTTGGACAACATGCCAACCACAAGGTTTCTTGCCATGGGGAAAGAGTTCTGATTTCTGCATCATTTTCAAACCAGGGCAGTGATTGGAGAACAGGCCTAGGTTCTGAAGCCTGGAAACCGAGGTTGAGAAGAGATGACGACCTAAGGCCATGGCAGGTCCGATGTGCTCAGTGTGCGGCCAGCTGTCTGGGTGGGGCCAGGAGGTCCAGGCTCAGGCTGGGTCTAATGGGCAATAGTGCCCAGCTCAGCCTATATATTTGGGGTACAGCCGAATGGCGTGAAGGTTGATCCTCATTTGGGGTTTCTGGGTAGCCCCAGAGGGCAATGTTTTTCTTCTGGAGGGCAGGCAGAGTGCGGCATTGTAGTTCTGGATTGCCAAACGGAAGGTCTTGTGGGCCAGTAGTCTGAGAACGGAAGTCTGAGAAGCCAAGCTAGGCCTAGGTTTCTGGGTGAGGATATGGCAGGCACAATCTACAGACCTGAATCGAGATCTCGTGCATCTGAATTCAGGGCAAGGATCAGAAGATCGCTCAGGTTGGACTTTCTGTCCCAGATGGCCCCTTCTTGAAGGGGGGGTGGATCACGAGGCCATGGGGGTTTTCCCACGATGGGAGTTGTGAGAAGCTCCAAACTGCCAAGATTCTTCTGCAGGACAATGGAGACCTGTTGGTTGGCTCCAGGCCAATGATTCCGAGCAGGGTTCTAAGGATGGATGGCTGGGTAGCCCACCTAGCATTCCAAATGTCTCCAAGCACCAAGACAGGTTAGGTCTGCTGGATGTGGTGGAGCAACCGAGGAGGCTGAGTTGAAATGGACTCTTCCTGTGGATGTGTCCTAATATGTTTTTGTGTCAATGGAGTCCTTGGAATGAAGCGGTGGCACTGGGGCCCTGAAGGGTTCTCCTAAACAGAGGCTTTGACACAGCTCCAACGTGCATGTTTCCCACGTGTAGATGAGATTTGTTCTGATGGGTGAGTCAAGAAACAGCCATAGGCTGGTATTGAAATCCAGGCCTCTGAGGAGAGATGCCTGGAAACCAAAGCAATGGATCCGATTAGTGCCTAGGGGCCTGTTCGTTCCTTTTTACCCCTGGGGACATCAGTCTACGGGTCTGAGTGCAGGTAGGTGCTCAGATGGGCTCAGGTTGCCCCTGTTTGTCCTGGGAAGCCACAACTTTTGGGATGGCCGCAGGGACTTTGGAGGTTTATCCTATGAGTAGGGCTGTGGCCATTGGAATGGGCACATACAATTCCCTTGGAGAGGGCAAGTACAGTCCTCAGGTTTGGCTCCAGAGGCCTGAGCTTGTAGGTTGTGTAGGCCAGAGCTGTTTGGACAGTTGTCTGAAAACACAAACTTGGCTTATGTTTCGGGTCATAGGTATGGCAGGACTGATCTACAGACCATGAGGAGAACACTTCGGGAAATGAAAAAAGGGCAAGTGTGAGTCTCTTGCTCAAGTTTTTGTCTCTGGATATCGTGTCAATCATGGTCGTGAAATTTCCGGGTGACTTCATGGGAAATGGACGAGTCTTACTCTCTGGGGGTTCGGCCCCGACAAAGATTTTGGGTTCATTCTGGAATGGAAGAAGTCCTTTTTTTTTTTGTTGTTGTTGATTTGTTTCGTTTTGTTTTTCAACCTCAGATGTCCTACCAAATGAGGGATTCCAGAGTAGAGCCCTGGCGAGAGGCGACTGGACAAGTAGAAATCTGGTTAAAAATTAGGGAATAGGACAGGTCAAGCCCATCATGACATCTAATGGTCCATCCACTGAGAGGACTTACTAGAGGACAGGACTCACGCTGAGGTCACAATGCGTGTTTATGCTCTCGTCGCACTCAAGAATGGGCGGGTCCTCATGGTGAATGCTGTTTTCTGCTACACTGAACGTTGGACAACATGCCAACCACAAGGTTTCTTGCCATGGGTCAGGAAGAGTACTGATTTCTGCATCACAGTCACCCCTGGGCAGTGATTGGAGATGGGGTCTAGGTTCTGAGGCTGAAAACTGAGGTAGGGAAGAGATGATGACCTAAGGCCATGGCGAGTCTGATGTGCTCAGTGTGCGGTCAGCTTTCTGGGTGTTGGTCAGGAGGTCCGGGATCAGGTTGTGTCAGACAGTGCATTAGTGCCCAGGTTAGACTATATAATTTGGGTACATTCGAGTGCCGTGTAGGTTGATCCTCATTTAAGCTGCCTGGGCAGCTCATTAGGCAATCTATTTTTTCTAGAAGGCAGGCAGAGTGCTTCATTGTCGGTCCGGAATTGCCAAACTTGAGGGCACGGGGCCAGGAGAGTGAGGACGGAAGTCTGAGAACACAAGCTAGACTTCGGATTCAGGGTGAGGGCACGGCAGGTACCCCCTGAAGGTCTGAAGCAATATCTCATGCATCTGAAGTCAGGGCGAGGATCAGACGTTGGCTCAGGTTGGAGTTTCTGTGCATGACGGCCCCTTCTTGAAGGGAGCGGAATCTCGAGGCCATGGAGGTTTTCCACGTTGGGAGATATGGGATGCCCCCTTCAAGGATTCCTTCTGCGGGACAATTGAGACCTGTTGGACAGCTCCAGGACATCCAATAGGGAATGACTGCAGAGCACCGTTCGAGGATGGATGCCTGGGAAGTGCGCCTCGCATTCCAATTGTCTCTTAGCAACAAGACAGTTTAGATCCGATGGATCAGCGAGAGCAACCGGGGTGGCTGAGTGGAAATGGTCTTTCCTGAGGATGGGGCCTAATATGTGTTTGTGTCCATGAGGGCCTTGGAATGGGGCGGTGGCACCGGCACCCTGAAGTATTCTCCTAAGCTTAGACATAGCTCCCATGCACAAGTTTCCTTGTGGAGACAAGATTTGTTCTGATGGGTGCCTCAGGAAATCCCCTCTGCTGGTATTTGAATCCAGGCTTTTAAGGAGACATGCCTGTAAACCAAAGCAATGGATCCGATAATGGCCTCGGGTCCTGTCTGTTTCAATCTTCTTCTCTGGGGACTTCGATCTATGGTATGAGTGGAGGTAGATGCTCAGCTGGTATCAACCGCCCTTTGTTGTCCCGGGCGACTTACACTATTGCGATGGCCTCAGGGACTTTGGAGGGTTCTCCTAATTTGTAAAATTTTTGACAATGGAATGGGCAGAATTCCCATGGATTGGGTGCGCACAGTCCTAATGTGTGGCTTCAGGTGTTCCACCCTGGAGGGAGTGTGGCCCAGGACTTTGAGGACAGAAGTATGAAAACACAAACTCAGCTTAGGTTTCGGGACGTAGGCATGGCACGCCCGATCTACAAACCAGGAGAAGAACTCTTCAGGATATGAAGAATGAGCGAGTCTGAGTCGCTTGCTCAGGCTTTTGTCTCTGGATTTTGTATCGGCGATGGCCGTGGAATGTTGGGGAGGGCTCATGAGCCATGGACGAATCTTCCTCTCTGTGGATTGGCACGATCCCAAGAGTTTTATGTCAATCTGTGAAATGGGAGGACTCCTTTCAAGTTTGTTACCTCAGGTGTCCCACCAAAAGAGGAATTCCAAAGCAGAGCCCTGGGGAAGAGTGAAGCGACAACCCGAACTATGGTTAAAAATTGGGGTTAGGTGCTTGGCATGCCCAATATGCTGTCTCTTCATCCAGCCACTGAGAGGCCTTACCTGAGGACTGGGCTCAGGCTGAGGGTCACAATGTGTGTCTGTGACCAATGTGGCCTGCAAGCATGGGTGGGTCTCATGGGCAACACTGGTTTCAACTACACTGAACGTTGGACAACATGCCAACCACAAGGTTTCTTGCCATGGGGAAAGAGTTCTGATTTCTGCATCATTTTCAAACCAGGGCAGTGATTGGAGAACAGGCCTAGGTTCTGAAGCCTGGAAACCGAGGTTGAGAAGAGATGACGACCTAAGGCCATGGCAGGTCCGATGTGCTCATTGTGCGGCCAGCTGTCTGGGTGGGGCCAGGAGGTCCAGGCTCAGGCTGGGTCTAATGGGCAATAGTGCCCAGCTCAGCCTATATATTTGGGGTACAGCCGAATGGCGTGAAGGTTGATCCTCATTTGGGGTTTCTGGGTAGCCCCAGAGGGCAATGTTTTTCTTCTGGAGGGCAGGCAGAGTGCGGCATTGTAGTTCTGGATTGCCAAACGGAAGGTCTTGTGGGCCAGTAGTCTGAGAACGGAAGTCTGAGAAGCCAAGCTAGGCCTAGGTTTCTGGGTGAGGATATGGCAGGCACAATCTACAGACCTGAATCGAGATCTCGTGCATCTGAATTCAGGGCAAGGATCAGAAGATCGCTCAGGTTGGACTTTCTGTCCCAGATGGCCCCTTCTTGAAGGGGGGGTGGATCATGAGGCCATGGGGGTTTTCCCACGATGGGAGTTGTGAGAAGCTCCAAACTGCCAAGATTCTTCTGCAGGACAATGGAGACCTGTTGGTTGGCTCCAGGCCAATGATTCCGAGCAGGGTTCTAAGGATGGATGGCTGGGTAGCCCACCTAGCATTCCAAATGTCTCCAAGCACCAAGACAGGTTAGGTCTGCTGGATGTGGTGGAGCAACCGAGGAGGCTGAGTTGAAATGGACTCTTCCTGTGGATGTGTCCTAATATGTTTTTGTGTCAATGGAGTCCTTGGAATGAAGCGGTGGCACTGGGGCCCTGAAGGGTTCTCCTAAACAGAGGCTTTGACACAGCTCCAACGTGCATGTTTCCCACGTGTAGATGAGATTTGTTCTGATGGGTGAGTCAAGAAACAGCCATAGGCTGGTATTGAAATCCAGGCCTCTGAGGAGAGATGCCTGGAAACCAAAGCAATGGATCCGATTAGTGCCTAGGGGCCTGTTCCTTCCTTTTTATCCCTGGGGACATCAGTCTACGGGTCTGAGTGCAGGTAGGTGCTCAGATGGGCTCAGATTGCCCCTGTTTGTCCTGGGAAGCCACAACTTTTGGGATGGCCGCAGGGACTTTGGAGGTTTATCCTATTAGTAGGGCTGTGGCCATTGGAATGGGCACATACAATTCCCTTGGAGAGGGCAAGTACAGTCCTCAGGTTTGGCTCCAGGGGCCTGAGCCTGTAGGTTGTGTAGGCCAGAGCTGTTTGGACAGTTGTCTGAAAACACAAACTTGGCTTATGTTTCGGGTCATAGGTATGGCAGGACTGATCTACAGACCATGAGGAGAACACTTCGGGAAATGAAAAAAGGGCAAGTGTGAGTCTCTTGCTCAAGATTTTGTCTCTGGATATCGTGTCAATCATGGTCGTGAAATTTCCGGGTGACTTCATGGGAAATGGACGAGTCTTACTCTCTGGGGGTTCGGCCCCGACAAAGATTTTGGGTTCATTCTGGAATGGAAGAAGTCCTTTTTTTTTTTGTTGTTGTTGATTTGTTTCGTTTTGTTTTTCAACCTCAGATGTCCTACCAAATGAGGGATTCCAGAGTAGAGCCCTGGCGAGAGGCGACTGGACAAGCAGAAATCTGGTTAAAAATTAGGGATTAGGACAGGTCAAGCCCATTATGACATCTAATGGTCCATCCACTGAGAGGACTTACTAGAGGACAGGACTCACGCTGAGGTCACAATGCGTGTTTATGCTCTCGTCGCACTCAAGAATGGGCGGGTCCTCATGGTGAATGCTGTTTTCTGCTACACTGAACGTTGGACAACATGCCAACTACAAGGTTTCTTGCCATGGGTCAGGAAGAGTACTGATTTCTGCATCACAGTCACCCCTGGGCAGTGATTGGAGATGGGGTCTAGGTTCTGAGGCTGAAAACTGAGGTAGGGAATAGATGATGACCTAAGGCCATGGCGAGTCTGATGTGCTCAGTGTGCGGTCAGCTTTCTGGGTGTTGGTCAGGAGGTCCGGGATCAGGTTGTGTCAGACAGTGCATTAGTGCCCAGGTTAGACTATATAATTTGGGTACATGCGAGTGCCGTGTAGGTTGATCCTCATTTAAGCTGCCTGGGCAGCTCATTAGGCAATCTATTTTTTCTAGAAGGCAGGCAGAGTGCTTCATTGTCGGTCCGGAATTGCCAAACTTGAGGGCACGGGGCCAGGAGAGTGAGGACGGAAGTCTGAGAACACAAGCTAGACTTCGGATTCAGGGTGAGGGCACGGCAGGTACCCCCTGAAGGTCTGAAGCAATATCTCATGCATCTGAAGTCAGGGCGAGGATCAGACGTTGGCTCAGGTTGGACTTTCTGTGCATGACGGCCCCTTCTTGAAGGGAGCGGAATCTCGAGGCCATGGAGGTTTTCCACGTTGGGAGATATGGGATGCCCCCTTCAAGGATTCCTTCTGCGGGACAATTGAGACCTGTTGGACAGCTCCAGGACATCCAATAGGGAATGACTCCAGAGCACCGTTCGAGGATGGATGCCTGGGAAGTGCGCCTCGCATTCCAATTGTCTCTTAGCAACAAGACAGTTTAGATCCGATGGATCAGCGAGAGCAACCGGGGTGGCTGAGTTGAAATGGTCTTTCCTGAGGATGGGGCCTAATATGTGTTTGTGTCCATGAGGGACTTGGAATGGGGCGGTGGCACCGGCACCCTGAAGTATTCTCCTAAGCTTAGACATAGCTCCCATGCACAAGTTTCCTTGTGGAGACAAGATTTGTTCTGATGGGTGCCTCAGGAAATCCCCTCTGCTGGTATTTGAATCCAGGCTTTTAAGGAGACATGCCTGTAAACCAAAGCAATGGATCCGATAATGGCCTCGGGTCCTGTCTGTTTCAATCTTCTTCTCTGGGGACTTCGATCTATGGTATGAGTGGAGGTAGATGCTCAGCTGGTATCAACCGCCCTTTTTTGTCCCGGGCGACTTACACTATTGCGATGGCCTCAGGGACTTTGGAGGGTTCTCCTAATTTGTAAAATTTTTGACAATGGAATGGGCAGAATTCCCATGGATTGGGTGCGCACAGTCCTAATGTGTGGCTTCAGGTGTTCCACCCTGGAGGGAGTGTGGCCCAGGACTTTGAGGACAGAAGTATGAAAACACAAACTCAGCTTAGGTTTCGGGACGTAGGCATGGCACGCCCGATCTACAAACCAGGAGAAGAACTCTTCAGGATATGAAGAATGAGCGAGTCTGAGTCGCTTGCTCAGGCTTTTGTCTCTGGATTTTGTATCGGCGATGGCCGTGGAATGTTGGGGAGGGCTCATGAGCCATGGACGAATCTTCCTCTCGGTGGATTGGCACGATCCCAATAGTTTTATGTCAATCTGTGAAATGGGAGGACTCCTTTCAAGTTTGTTACCTCAGGTGTCCCACCAAAAGAGGAATTCCAAAGCAGAGCCCTGGGGAAGAGTGAAGCGACAACCCGAACTATGGTTAAAAATTGGGGTTAGGGGCTTGGCATGCCCAATATGCTGTCTCTTCATCCAGCCACTGAGAGGCCTTACCTGAGGACTGGGCTCAGGCTGAGGGTCACAATGTGTGTCTGTGACCAATGTGGCCTGCAAGCACGGGTGGGTCTCATGGGCAACACTGGTTTCAACTACACTGAACGTTGGACAACATGCCAACCACAAGGTTTCTTGCCATGGGGAAAGAGTTCTGATTTCTGCATCATTTTCAAACCAGGGCAGTGATTGGAGAACAGGCCTAGGTTCTGAAGCCTGGAAACCGAGGTTGAGAAGAGATGACGACCTAAGGCCATGGCAGGTCCGATGTGCTCAGTGTGCGGCCAGCTGTCTGGGTGGGGCCAGGAGGTCCAGGCTCAGGCTGGGTCTAATGGGCAATAGTGCCCAGCTCAGCCTATATATTTGGGGTACAGCCGAATGGCGTGAAGGTTGATCCTCATTTGGGGTTTCTGGGTAGCCCCAGAGGGCAATGTTTTTCTTCTGGAGGGCAGGCAGAGTGCGGCATTGTAGTTCTGGATTGCCAAACGGAAGGTCTTGTGGGCCAGTAGTCTGAGAACGGAAGTCTGAGAAGCCAAGCTAGGCCTAGGTTTCTGGGTGAGGATATGGCAGGCACAATCTACAGACCTGAATCGAGATCTCGTGCATCTGAATTCAGGGCAAGGATCAGAAGATCGCTCAGGTTGGACTTTCTGTCCCAGATGGCCCCTTCTTGAAGGGGGGGTGGATCACGAGGCCATGGGGGTTTTCCCACGATGGGAGTTGTGAGAAGCTCCAAACTGCCAAGATTCTTCTGCAGGACAATGGAGACCTGTTGGTTGGCTCCAGGCCAATGATTCCGAGCAGGGTTCTAAGGATGGATGGCTGGGTAGCCCACCTAGCATTCCAAATGTCTCCAAGCACCAAGACAGGTTAGGTCTGCTGGATGTGGTGGAGCAACCGAGGAGGCTGAGTTGAAATGGACTCTTCCTGTGGATGTGTCCTAATATGTTTTTGTGTCAATGGAGTCCTTGGAATGAAGCGGTGGCACTGGGGCCCTGAAGGGTTCTCCTAAACAGAGGCTTTGACACAGCTCCAACGTGCATGTTTCCCACGTGTAGATGAGATTTGTTCTGATGGGTGAGTCAAGAAACAGCCATAGGCTGGTATTGAAATCCAGGCCTCTGAGGAGAGATGCCTGGAAACCAAAGCAATGGATCCGATTAGTGCCTAGGGGCCTGTTCGTTCCTTTTTATCCCTGGGGACATCAGTCTACGGGTCTGAGTGCAGGTAGGTGCTCAGATGGGCTCAGATTGCCCCTGTTTGTCCTGGGAAGCCACAACTTTTGGGATGGCCGCAGGGACTTTGGAGGTTTATCCTATTAGTAGGGCTGTGGCCATTGGAATGGGCACATACAATTCCCTTGGAGAGGGCAAGTACAGTCCTCAGGTTTGGCTCCAGGGGCCTGAGCCTGTAGGTTGTGTAGGCCAGAGCTGTTTGGACAGTTGTCTGAAAACACAAACTTGGCTTATGTTTCGGGTCATAGGTATGGCAGGACTGATCTACAGACCATGAGGAGAACACTTCGGGAAATGAAAAAAGGGCAAGTGTGAGTCTCTTGCTCAAGATTTTGTCTCTGGATATCGTGTCAATCATGGTCGTGAAATTTCCGGGTGACTTCATGGGAAATGGACGAGTCTTACTCTCTGGGGGTTCGGCCCCGACAAAGATTTTGGGTTCATTCTGGAATGGAAGAAGTCCTTTTTTTTTTTGTTGTTGTTGATTTGTTTCGTTTTGTTTTTCAACCTCAGATGTCCTACCAAATGAGGGATTCCAGAGTAGAGCCCTGGCGAGAGGCGACTGGACAAGCAGAAATCTGGTTAAAAATTAGGGATTAGGACAGGTCAAGCCCATTATGACATCTAATGGTCCATCCACTGAGAGGACTTACTAGAGGACAGGACTCACGCTGAGGTCACAATGCGTGTTTATGCTCTCGTCGCACTCAAGAATGGGCGGGTCCTCATGGTGAATGCTGTTTTCTGCTACACTGAACGTTGGACAACATGCCAACCACAAGGTTTCTTGCCATGGGTCAGGAAGAGTACTGATTTCTGCATCACAGTCACCCCTGGGCAGTGATTGGAGATGGGGTCTAGGTTCTGAGGCTGAAAACTGAGGTAGGGAAGAGATGATGACCTAAGGCCATGGCGAGTCTGATGTGCTCAGTGTGCGGTCAGCTTTCTGGGTGTTGGTCAGGAGGTCCGGGATCAGGTTGTGTCAGACAGTGCATTAGTGCCCAGGTTAGACTATATAATTTGGGTACATTCGAGTGCCGTGTAGGTTGATCCTCATTTAAGCTGCCTGGGCAGCTTATTAGGCAATCTATTTTTTCTAGAAGGCAGGCAGAGTGCTTCATTGTCGGTCCTGAATTGCCAAACTTGAGGGCACGGGGCCAGGAGAGTGAGGACGGAAGTCTGAGAACACAAGCTAGACTTCGGATTCAGGGTGAGGGCACGGCAGGTACCCCCTGAAGGTCTGAAGCAATATCTCATGCATCTGAAGTCAGGGCGAGGATCAGACGTTGGCTCAGGTTGGAGTTTCTGTGCATGACGGCCCCTTCTTGAAGGGAGCGGAATCTCGAGGCCATGGAGGTTTTCCACGTTGGGAGATATGGGATGCCCCCTTCAAGGATTCCTTCTGCGGGACAATTGAGACCTGTTGGACAGCTCCAGGACATCCAATAGGGAATGACTCCAGAGCACCGTTCGAGGATGGATGCCTGGGAAGTGCGCCTCGCATTCCAATTGTCTCTTAGCAACAAGACAGTTTAGATCCGATGGATCAGCGAGAGCAACCGGGGTGGCTGAGTTGAAATGGTCTTTCCTGAGGATGGGGCCTAATATGTGTTTGTGTCCATGAGGGCCTTGGAATGGGGCGGTGGCACCGGCACCCTGAAGTATTCTCCTAAGCTTAGACATAGCTCCCATGCACAAGTTTCCTTGTGGAGACAAGATTTGTTCTGATGGGTGCCTCAGGAAATCCCCTATGCTGGTATTTGAATCCAGGCTTTTAAGGAGACATGCCTGTAAACCAAAGCAATGGATCCGATAATGGCCTCGGGTCCTGTCTGTTTCAATCTTCTTCTCTGGGGACTTCGATCTATGGTATGAGTGGAGGTAGATGCTCAGCTGGTATCAACCGCCCTTTTTTGTCCCGGGCGACTTACACTATTGCGATGGCCTCAGGGACTTTGGAGGGTTCTCCTAATTTGTAAAATTTTTGACAATGGAATGGGCAGAATTCCCATGGATTGGGTGCGCACAGTCCTAATGTGTGGCTTCAGGTGTTCCACCCTGGAGGGAGTGTGGCCCAGGACTTTGAGGACAGAAGTATGAAAACACAAACTCAGCTTAGGTTTCGGGACGTAGGCATGGCACGCCCGATCTACAAACCAGGAGAAGAACTCTTCAGGATATGAAGAATGAGCGAGTCTGAGTCGCTTGCTCAGGCTTTTGTCTCTGGATTTTGTATCGGCGATGGCCGTGGAATGTTGGGGAGGGCTCATGAGCCATGGACGAATCTTCCTCTCTGTGGATTGGCACGATCCCAAGAGTTTTATGTAAATCTGTGAAATGGGAGGACTCCTTTCAAGTTTGTTACCTCAGGTGTCCCACCAAAAGAGGAATTCCAAAGCAGAGCCCTGGGGAAGAGTGAAGCGACAAGCCGAACTATGGTTAAAAATTGGGGTTAGGGGCTTGGCATGCCCAATATGCTGTCTCTTCATCCAGCCACTGAGAGGCCTTACCTGAGGACTGGGCTCAGGCTGAGGGTCACAATGTGTGTCTGTGACCAATGTGGCCTGCAAGCATGGGTGGGTCTCATGGGCAACACTGGTTTCAACTACACTGAACGTTGGACAACATGCCAACCACAAGGTTTCTTGCCATGGGGAAAGAGTTCTGATTTCTGCATCATTTTCAAACCAGGGCAGTGATTGGAGAACAGGCCTAGGTTCTGAAGCCTGGAAACCGAGGTTGAGAATAGATGACGACCTAAGGCCATGGCAGGTCCGATGTGCTCAGTGTGCGGCCAGCTGTCTGGGTGGGGCCAGGAGGTCCAGGCTCAGGCTGGGTCTAATGGGCAATAGTGCCCAGCTCAGCCTATATATTTGGGGTACAGCCGAATGGCGTGAAGGTTGATCCTCATTTGGGGTTTCTGGGTAGCCCCAGAGGGCAATGTTTTTCTTCTGGAGGGCAGGCAGAGTGCGGCATTGAAGTTCTGGATTGCCAAACGGAAGGTCTTGTGGGCCAGTAGTCTGAGAACGGAAGTCTGAGAAGCCAAGCTAGGCCTAGGTTTCTGGGTGAGGATATGGCAGGCACAATCTACAGACCTGAATCGAGATCTCGTGCAACTGAATTCAGGGCAAGGATCAGAAGATCGCTCAGGTTGGACTTTCTGTCCCAGATGGCCCCTTCTTGAAGGGGGGGTGGATCACGAGGCCATGGGGGTTTTCCCACGATGGGAGTTGTGAGAAGCTCCAAACTGCCAAGATTCTTCTGCAGGACAATGGAGACCTGTTGGTTGGCTCCAGGCCAATGATTCCGAGCAGGGTTCTAAGGATGGATGGCTGGGTAGCCCACCTAGCATTCCAAATGTCTCCAAGCACCAAGACAGGTTAGGTCTGCTGGATGTGGTGGAGCAACCGAGGAGGCTGAGTTGAAATGGACTCTTCCTGTGGATGTGTCCTAATATGTTTTTGTGTCAATGGAGTCCTTGGAATGAAGCGGTGGCACTGGGGCCCTGAAGGGTTCTCCTAAACAGAGGCTTTGACACAGCTCCAACGTGCATGTTTCCCACGTGTAGATGAGATTTGTTCTGATGGGTGAGTCAAGAAACAGCCATAGGCTGGTATTGAAATCCAGGCCTCTGAGGAGAGATGCCTGGAAACCAAAGCAATGGATCCGATTAGTGCCTAGGGGCCTGTTCGTTCCTTTTTATCCCTGGGGACATCAGTCTACGGGTCTGAGTGCAGGTAGGTGCTCAGATGGGCTCAGATTGCCCCTGTTTGTCCTGGGAAGCCACAACTTTTGGGATGGCCGCAGGGACTTTGGAGGTTTATCCTATTAGTAGGGCTGTGGCCATTGGAATGGGCACATACAATTCCCTTGGAGAGGGCAAGTACAGTCCTCAGGTTTGGCTCCAGGGGCCTGAGCCTGTAGGTTGTGTACGCCAGAGCTGTTTGGACAGTTGTCTGAAAACACAAACTTGGCTTATGTTTCGGGTCATAGGTATGGCAGGACTGATCTACAGACCATGAGGAGAACACTCCGGGAAATGAAAAAAGGGCAAGTGTGAGTCTCTTGCTCAAGATTTTGTCTCTGGATATCGTGTCAATCATGGTCGTGAAATTTCCGGGTGACTTCATGGGAAATGGACGAGTCTTACTCTCTGGGGGTTCGGCCCCGACAAAGATTTTGGGTTCATTCTGGAATGGAAGAAGTCCTTTTTTTTGTTGTTGTTGTTGATTTGTTTCGTTTTGTTTTTCAACCTCAGATGTCCTACCAAATGAGGGATTCCAGAGTAGAGCCCTGGCGAGAGGCGACTGGACAAGCAGAAATCTGGTTAAAAATTAGGGAATAGGACAGGTCAAGCCCATTATGACATCTAATGGTCCATCCACTGAGAGGACTTACTAGAGGACAGGACTCACGCTGAGGTCACAATGCGTGTTTATGCTCTCGTCGCACTCAAGAATGGGCGGGTCCTCATGGTGAATGCTGTTTTCTGCTACACTGAACGTTGGACAACATGCCAACCACAAGGTTTCTTGCCATGGGTCAGGAAGAGTACTGATTTCTGCATCACAGTCACCCCTGGGCAGTGATTGGAGATGGGGTCTAGGTTCTGAGGCTGAAAACTGAGGTAGGGAAGAGATGATGACCTAAGGCCATGGCGAGTCTGATGTGCTCAGTGTGCGGTCAGCTTTCTGGGTGTTGGTCAGGAGGTCCGGGATCAGGTTGTGTCAGACAGTGCATTAGTGCCCAGGTTAGACTATATAATTTGGGTACATGCGAGTGCCGTGTAGGTTGATCCTCATTTAAGCTGCCTGGGCAGCTCATTAGGCAATCTATTTTTTCTAGAAGGCAGGCAGAGTGCTTCATTGTCGGTCCGGAATTGCCAAACTTGAGGGCACGGGGCCAGGAGAGTGAGGACGGAAGTCTGAGAACACAAGCTAGACTTCGGATTCAGGGTGAGGGCACGGCAGGTACCCCCTGAAGGTCTGAAGCAATATCTCATGCATCTGAAGTCAGGGCGAGGATCAGACGTTGGCTCAGGTTGGAGTTTCTGTGCATGACGGCCCCTTCTTGAAGGGAGCGGAATCTCGAGGCCATGGAGGTTTTCCACGTTGGGAGATATGGGATGCCCCCTTCAAGGATTCCTTCTGCGGGACAATTGAGACCTGTTGGACAGCTCCAGGACATCCAATAGGGAATGACTCCAGAGCACCGTTCGAGGATGGATGCCTGGGAAGTGCGCCTCGCATTCCAATTGTCTCTTAGCAACAAGACAGTTTAGATCCGATGGATCAGCGAGAGCAACCGGGGTGGCTGAGTGGAAATGGTCTTTCCTGAGGATGGGGCCTAATATGTGTTTGTGTCCATGAGGGCCTTGGAATGGGGCGGTGGCACCGGCACCCTGAAGTATTCTCCTAAGCTTAGACATAGCTCCCATGCACAAGTTTCCTTGTGGAGACAAGATTTGTTCTGATGGGTGCCTCAGGAAATCCCCTATGCTGGTATTTGAATCCAGGCTTTTAAGGAGACATGCCTGTAAACCAAAGCAATGGATCCGATAATGGCCTCGGGTCCTGTCTGTTTCAATCTTCTTCTCTGGGGACTTCGATCTATGGTATGAGTGGAGGTAGATGCTCAGCTGGTATCAACCGCCCTTTTTTGTCCCGGGCGACTTACACTATTGCGATGGCCTCAGGGACTTTGGAGGGTTCTCCTAATTTGTAAAATTTTTGACAATGGAATGGGCAGAATTCCCATGGATTGGGTGCGCACAGTCCTAATGTGTGGCTTCAAGTGTTCCACCCTGGAGGGAGTGTGGCCCAGGACTTTGAGGACAGAAGTATGAAAACACAAACTCAGCTTAGGTTTCGGGACGTAGGCATGGCACGCCCGATCTACAAACCAGGAGAAGAACTCTTCAGGATATGAAGAATGAGCGAGTCTGAGTCGCTTGCTCAGGCTTTTGTCTCTGGATTTTGTATCGGCGATGGCCGTGGAATGTTGGGGAGGGCTCATGAGCCATGGACGAATCTTCCTCTCTGTGGATTGGCACGATCCCAAGAGTTTTATGTAAATCTGTGAAATGGGAGGACTCCTTTCAAGTTTGTTACCTCAGGTGTCCCACCAAAAGAGGAATTCCAAAGCAGAGCCCTGGGGAAGAGTGAAGCGACAAGCCGAACTATGGTTAAAAATTGGGGTTAGGGGCTTGGCATGCCCAATATGCTGTCTCTTCATCCAGCCACTGAGAGGCCTTACCTGAGGACTGGGCTCAGGCTGAGGGTCACAATGTGTGTCTGTGACCAATGTGGCCTGCAAGCATGGGTGTGTCTCATGGGCAACACTGGTTTCAACTACACTGAACGTTGGACAACATGCCAACCACAAGGTTTCTTGCCATGGGGAAAGAGTTCTGATTTCTGCATCATTTTCAAACCAGGGCAGTGATTGGAGAACAGGCCTAGGTTCTGAAGCCTGGAAACCGAGGTTGAGAATAGATGACGACCTAAGGCCATGGCAGGTCCGATGTGCTCAGTGTGCGGCCAGCTGTCTGGGTGGGGCCAGGAGGTCCAGGCTCAGGCTGGGTCTAATGGGCAATAGTGCCCAGCTCAGCCTATATATTTGGGGTACAGCCGAATGGCGTGAAGGTTGATCCTCATTTGGGGTTTCTGGGTAGCCCCAGAGGGCAATGTTTTTCTTCTGGAGGGCAGGCAGAGTGCGGCATTGTAGTTCTGGATTGCCAAACGGAAGGTCTTGTGGGCCAGTAGTCTGAGAACGGAAGTCTGAGAAGCCAAGCTAGGCCTAGGTTTCTGGGTGAGGATATGGCAGGCACAATCTACAGACCTGAATCGAGATCTCGTGCATCTGAATTCAGGGCAAGGATCAGAAGATCGCTCAGGTTGGACTTTCTGTCCCAGATGGCCCCTTCTTGAAGGGGGGGTGGATCACGAGGCCATGGGGGTTTTCCCACGATGGGAGTTGTGAGAAGCTCCAAACTGCCAAGATTCTTCTGCAGGACAATGGAGACCTGTTGGTTGGCTCCAGGCCAATGATTCCGAGCAGGGTTCTAAGGATGGATGGCTGGGTAGCCCACCTAGCATTCCAAATGTCTCCAAGCACCAAGACAGGTTAGATCTGCTGGATGTGGTGGAGCAACCGAGGAGGCTGAGTTGAAATGGACTCTTCCTGTGGATGTGTCCTAATATGTTTTTGTGTCAATGGAGTCCTTGGAATGAAGCGGTGGCACTGGGGCCCTGAAGGGTTCTCCTAAACAGAGGCTTTGACACAGCTCCAACGTGCATGTTTCCCACGTGTAGATGAGATTTGATCTGATGGGTGAGTCAAGAAACAGCCATAGGCTGGTATTGAAATCCAGGCCTCAGAGGAGAGATGCCTGGAAACCAAAGCAATGGATCCGATTAGTGCCTAGGGGCCTGTTCGTTCCTTTTTACCCCTGGGGACATCAGTCTACGGGTCTGAGTGCAGGTAGGTGCTCAGATGGGCTCAGATTGCCCCTGTTTGTCCTGGGAAGCCACAACTTTTGGGATGGCCGCAGGGACTTTGGAGGTTTATCCTATTAGTAGGGCTGTGGCCATTGGAATGGGCACATACAATTCCCTTGGAGAGGGCAAGTACAGTCCTCAGGTTTGGCTCCAGGGGCCTGAGCCTGTAGGTTGTGTACGCCAGAGCTGTTTGGACAGTTGTCTGAAAACACAAACTTGGCTTATGTTTCGGGTCATAGGTATGGCAGGACTGATCTACAGACCATGAGGAGAACACTTCGGGAAATGAAAAAAGGGCAAGTGTGAGTCTCTTGCTCAAGTTTTTGTCTCTGGATATCGTGTCAATCATGGTCGTGAAATTTCCGGGTGACTTCATGGGAAATGGACGAGTCTTACTCTCTGGGGGTTCGGCCCCGACAAAGATTTTGGGTGCATTCTGGAATAGAAGAAGTCCTTTTTTTGTTGTTGTTGTTGATTTGTTACGTTTTGTTTTTCAACCTCAGATGTCCTACCAAATGAGGGATTCCAGAGTAGAGCCCTGGCGAGAGGCGACTGGACAAGCAGAAATCTGGTTAAAAATTAGGGAATAGGACAGGTCAAGGCCCATTATGACATCTAATGGTCCATCCACTGAGAGGACTTACTAGAGGACAGGACTCACGCTGAGGTCACAATGCGTGTTTATGCTCTCGTCGCACTCAAGAATGGGCGGGTCCTCATGATGAATGCTGTTTTCTGCTACACTGAACGTTGGACAACATGCCAACCACAAGGTTTCTTGCCATGGGTCAGGAAGAGTTCTGATTTCTGCATCACAGTCACCCCTGGGCAGTGATTGGAGATGGGGTCTAGGTTCTGAGGCTGAAAACTGAGGTAGGGAAGAGATGATAACCTAAGGCCATGGCGAGTCTGATGTGCTCAGTGTGCGGTCAGCTTTCTGGGTGTTGGTCAGGAGGTCCGGGATCAGGTTGTGTCAGACAGTGCATTAGTGCCCAGGTTAGACTATATAATTTGGGTACATGCGAGTGCCGTGTAGGTTGATCCTCATTTAAGCTGCCTGGGCAGCTCATTAGGCAATCTATTTTTTCTAGAAGGCAGGCAGAGTGCTTCATTGTCGGTCCGGAATTGCCAAACTTGAGGGCACGGGGCCAGGAGAGTGAGGACGGAAGTCTGAGAACACAAGCTAGACTTCGGATTCAGGGTGAGGGCACGGCAGGTACCCCCTGAAGGTCTGAAGCAATATCTCATGCATCTGAAGTCAGGGCGAGGATCAGACGTTGGCTCAGGTTGGAGTTTCTGTGCATGACGGCCCCTTCTTGAAGGGAGCGGAATCTCGAGGCCATGGAGGTTTTCCACGTTGGGAGATATGGGATGCCCCCTTCAAGGATTCCTTCTGCGGGACAATTGAGACCTGTTGGACAGCTCCAGGACATCCAATAGGGAATGACTCCAGAGCACCGTTCGAGGATGGATGCCTTGGAAGTGCGCCTCGCATTCCAATTGTCGCTTAGCAACAAGACAGTTTAGATCCGATGGATCAGCGAGAGCAACCGGGGTGGCTGAGTGGAAATGGTCTTTCCTGAGGATGGGGCCTAATATGTGTTTGTGTCCATGAGGGCCTTGGAATGGGGCGGTGGCACCGGCACCCTGAAGTATTCTCCTAAGCTTAGACATAGCTCCCATGCACAAGTTTCCTTGTGGAGACAAGATTTGTTCTGATGGGTGCCTCAGGAAATCCCCTCTGCTGGTATTTGAATCCAGGCTTTTAAGGAGACATGCCTGTAAAACAAAGCAATGGATCCGATAATGGCCTCGGGTCCTGTCTGTTTCAATCTTCTTCTCTGGGGACTTCGATCTATGGTATGAGTGGAGGTAGATGCTCAGCTGGTATCAACCGCCCTTTTTTGTCCCGGGCGACTTACACTATTGCGATGGCCTCAGGGACTTTGGAGGGTTCTCCTAATTTGTAAAATTTTTGACAATGGAATGGGCAGAATTCCCATGGATTGGGTGCGCACAGTCCTAATGTGTGGCTTCAGGTGTTCCACCCTGGAGGGAGTGTGGCCCAGGACTTTGAGGACAGAAGTATGAAAACACAAACTCAGCTTAGGTTTCGGGACGTAGGCATGGCACGCCCGATCTACAAACCAGGAGAAGAACTCTTCAGGATATGAAGAATGAGCGAGTCTGAGTCGCTTGCTCAGGCTTTTGTCTCTGGATTTTGTATCGGCGATGGCCGTGGAATGTTGGGGAGGGCTCATGAGCCATGGACGAATCTTCCTCTCTGTGGATTGGCACGATCCCAAGAGTTTTATGTAAATCTGTGAAATGGGAGGACTCCTTTCAAGTTTGTTACCTCAGGTGTCCCACCAAAAGAGGAATTCCAAAGCAGAGCCCTGGGGAAGAGTGAAGCGACAACCCGAACTATGGTTAAAAATTGGGGTTAGGGGCTTGGCATGCCCAATATGCTGTCTCTTCATCCAGCCACTGAGAGGCCTTACCTGAGGACTGGGCTCAGGCTGAGGGTCACAATGTGTGTCTGTGACCAATGTGGCCTGCAAGCATGGGTGTGTCTCATGGGCAACACTGGTTTCAACTACACTGAACGTTGGACAACATGCCAACCACAAGGTTTCTTGCCATGGGGAAAGAGTTCTGATTTCTGCATCATTTTCAAACCAGGGCAGTGATTGGAGAACAGGCCTAGGTTCTGAAGCCTGGAAACCGAGGTTGAGAAGAGATGACGACCTAAGGCCATGGCAGGTCCGATGTGCTCAGTGTGCGGCCAGCTGTCTGGGTGGGGCCAGGAGGTCCAGGCTCAGGCTGGGTCTAATGGGCAATAGTGCCCAGCTCAGCCTATATATTTGGGGTACAGCCGAATGGCGTGAAGGTTGATCCTCATTTGGGGTTTCTGGGTAGCCCCAGAGGGCAATGTTTTTCTTCTGGAGGGCAGGCAGAGTGCGGCATTGTAGTTCTGGATTGCCAAACGGAAGGTCTTGTGGGCCAGTAGTCTGAGAACGGAAGTCTGAGAAGCCAAGCTAGGCCTAGGTTTCTGGGTGAGGATATGGCAGGCACAATCTACAGACCTGAATCGAGATCTCGTGCATCTGAATTCAGGGCAAGGATCAGAAGATCGCTCAGGTTGGACTTTCTGTCCCAGATGGCCCCTTCTTGAAGGGGGGGTGGATCACGAGGCCATGGGGGTTTTCCCACGATGGGAGTTGTGAGAAGCTCCAAACTGCCAAGATTCTTCTGCAGGACAATGGAGACCTGTTGGTTGGCTCCAGGCCAATGATTCCGAGCAGGGTTCTAAGGATGGATGGCTGGGTAGCCCACCTAGCATTCCAAATGTCTCCAAGCACCAAGACAGGTTAGATCTGCTGGATGTGGTGGAGCAACCGAGGAGGCTGAGTTGAAATGGACTCTTCCTGTGGATGTGTCCTAATATGTTTTTGTGTCAATGGAGTCCTTGGAATGAAGCGGTGGCACTGGGGCCCTGAAGGGTTCTCCTAAACAGAGGCTTTGACACAGCTCCAACGTGCATGTTTCCCACGTGTAGATGAGATTTGATCTGATGGGTGAGTCAAGAAACAGCCATAGGCTGGTATTGAAATCCAGGCCTCAGAGGAGAGATGCCTGGAAACCAAAGCAATGGATCCGATTAGTGCCTAGGGGCCTGTTCGTTCCTTTTTACCCCTGGGGACATCAGTCTACGGGTCTGAGTGCAGGTAGGTGCTCAGATGGGCTCAGATTGCCCCTGTTTGTCCTGGGAAGCCACAACTTTTGGGATGGCCGCAGGGACTTTGGAGGTTTATCCTATCAGTAGGGCTGTGGCCATTGGAATGGGCACATACAATTCCCTTGGAGAGGGCAAGTACAGTCCTCAGGTTTGGCTCCAGGGGCCTGAGCCTGTAGGTTGTGTAGGCCAGAGCTGTTTGGACAGTTGTCTGAAAACACAAACTTGGCTTATGTTTCGGGTCATAGGTATGGCAGGACTGATCTACAGACCATGAGGAGAACACTTCGGGAAATGAAAAAAGGGCAAGTGTGAGTCTCTGCTGAAGTTTTTGTCTCTGGATATCGTGTCAATCATGGTCGTGAAATTTCCGGGTGACTTCATGGGAAATGGACGAGTCTTACTCTCTGGGGGTTCGGCCCCGACAAAGATTTTGGGTTCATTCTGGAATGGAAGAAGTCCTTTTTTTTGTTGTTGTTGTTGATTTGTTTCGTTTTGTTTTTCAACCTCAGATGTCCTACCAAATGAGGGATTCCAGAGTAGAGCCCTGGCGAGAGGCGACTGGACAAGCAGAAATCTGGTTAAAAATTAGGGAATAGGACAGGTCAAGGCCCATTATGACATCTAATGGTCCATCCACTGAGAGGACTTACTAGAGGACAGGACTCACGCTGAGGTCACAATGCGTGTTTATGCTCTCGTCGCACTCAAGAATGGGCGGGTCCTCATGGTGAATGCTGTTTTCTGCTACACTGAACGTTGGACAACATGCCAACCACAAGGTTTCTTGCCATGGGTCAGGAAGAGTACTGATTTCTGCATCACAGTCACCCCTGGGCAGTGATTGGAGATGGGGTCTAGGTTCTGAGGCTGAAAACTGAGGTAGGGAAGAGATGATAACCTAAGGCCATGGCGAGTCTGATGTGCTCAGTGTGCGGTCAGCTTTCTGGGTGTTGGTCAGGAGGTCCGGGTCTGGTTGTGTCAGACAGTGCATTAGTGCCCAGGTTAGACTATATAATTTGGGTACATGCGAGTGCCGTGTAGGTTGTTCCTCATTTAAGCTGCCTGGGCAGCTCATTAGGCAATCTATTTTTTCTAGAAGGCAGGCAGAGTGCTTCATTGTCGGTCCGGAATTGCCAAACTTGAGGGCACGGGGCCAGGAGAGTGAGGACGGAAGTCTGAGAACACAAACTAGACTTCGGATTCAGGGTGAGGGCACGGCAGGTACCCCCTGAAGGTCTGAAGCAATATCTCATGCATCTGAAGTCAGGGCGAGGATCAGACGTTGGCTCAGGTTGGAGTTTCTGTGCATGACGGCCCCTTCTTGAAGGGAGCGGAATCTCGAGGCCATGGAGGTTTTCCACGTTGGGAGATATGGGATGCCCCCTTCAAGGATTCCTTCTGCGGGACAATTGAGACCTGTTGGACAGCTCCAGGACATCCAATAGGGAATGACTCCAGAGCACCGTTCGAGGATGGATGCCTGGGAAGTGCGCCTCGCATTCCAATTGTCTCTTAGCAACAAGACAGTTTAGATCCGATGGATCAGCGAGAGCAACCGGGGTGGCTGAGTGGAAATGGTCTTTCCTGAGGATGGGGCCTAATATGTGTTTGTGTCCATGAGGGCCTTGGAATGGGGCGGTGGCACCGGCACCCTGAAGTATTCTCCTAAGCTTAGACATAGCTCCCATGCACAAGTTTCCTTGTGGAGACAAGATTTGTTCTGATGGGTGCCTCAGGAAATCCCCTCTGCTGGTATTTGAATCCAGGCTTTTAAGGAGACATGCCTGTAAACCAAAGCAATGGATCCGATAATGGCCTCGGGTCCTGTCTGTTTCAATCTTCTTCTCTGGGGACTTCGATCTATGGTATGAGTGGAGGTAGATGCTCAGCTGGTATCAACCGCCCTTTTTTGTCCCGGGCGACTTACACTATTGCGATGGCCTCAGGGACTTTGGAGGGTTCTCCTAATTTGTAAAATTTTTGACAATGGAATGGGCAGAATTCCCATGGATTGGGTGCGCACAGTCCTAATGTGTGGCTTCAGGTGTTCCACCCTGGAGGGAGTGTGGCCCAGGACTTTGAGGACAGAAGTATGAAAACACAAACTCAGCTTAGGTTTCGGGACGTAGGCATGGCACGCCCGATCTACAAACCAGGAGAAGAACTCTTCAGGATATGAAGAATGAGCGAGTCTGAGTCGCTTGCTCAGGCTTTTGTCTCTGGATTTTGTATCGGCGATGGCCGTGGAATGTTGGGGAGGGCTCATGAGCCATGGACGAATCTTCCTCTCTGTGGATTGGCACGATCCCAAGAGTTTTATGTCAATCTGTGAAATGGGAGGACTCCTTTCAAGTTTGTTACCTCAGGTGTCCCACCAAAAGAGGAATTCCAAAGCAGAGCCCTGGGGAAGAGTGAAGCGACAACCCGAACTATGGTTAAAAATTGGGGTTAGGGGCTTGGCATGCCCAATATGCTGTCTCTTCATCCAGCCACTGAGAGGCCTTACCTGAGGACTGGGCTCAGGCTGAGGGTCACAATGTGTGTCTGTGACCAATGTGGCCTGCAAGCATGGGTGGGTCTCATGGGCAACACTGATTTCAACTACACTGAACGTTGGACAACATGCCAACCACAAGGTTTCTTGCCATGGGGAAAGAGTTCTGATTTCTGCATCATTTTCAAACCAGGGCAGTGATTGGAGAACAGGCCTAGGTTCTGAAGCCTGGAAACCGAGGTTGAGAAGAGATGACGACCTAAGGCCATGGCAGGTCCGATGTGCTCAGTGTGCGGCCAGCTGTCTGGGTGGGGCCAGGAGGTCCAGGCTCAGGCTGGGTCTAATGGGCAATAGTGCCCAGCTCAGCCTATATATTTGGGGTACAGCCGAATGGCGTGAAGGTTGATCCTCATTTGGGGTTTCTGGGTAGCCCCAGAGGGCAATGTTTTTCTTCTGGAGGGCAGGCAGAGTGCGGCATTGTAGTTCTGGATTGCCAAACGGAAGGTCTTGTGGGCCAGTAGTCTGAGAACGGAAGTCTGAGAAGCCAAGCTAGGCCTAGGTTTCTGGGTGAGGATATGGCAGGCACAATCTACAGGCCTGAATCGAGATCTCGTGCATCTGAATTCAGGGCAAGGATCAGAAGATCGCTCAGGTTGGACTTTCTGTCCCAGATGGCCCCTTCTTGAAGGGGGGGTGGATCACGAGGCCATGGGGGTTTTCCCACGATGGGAGTTGTGAGAAGCTCCAAACTGCCAAGATTCTTCTGCAGGACAATGGAGACCTGTTGGTTGGCTCCAGGCCAATGATTCCGAGCAGGGTTCTAAGGATGGATGGCTGGGTAGCCCACCTAGCATTCCAAATGTCTCCAAGCACCAAGACAGGTTAGGTCTGCTGGATGTGGTGGAGCAACCGAGGAGGCTGAGTTGAAATGGACTCTTCCTGTGGATGTGTCCTAATATGTTTTTGTGTCAATGGAGTCCTTGGAATGAAGCGGTGGCACTGGGGCCCTGAAGGGTTCTCCTAAACAGAGGCTTTGACACAGCTCCAACGTGCATGTTTCCCACGTGTAGATGAGATTTGATCTGATGGGTGAGTCAAGAAACAGCCATAGGCTGGTATTGAAATCCAGGCCTCAGAGGAGAGATGCCTGGAAACCAAAGCAATGGATCCGATTAGTGCCTAGGGGCCTGTTCGTTCCTTTTTACCCCTGGGGACATCAGTCTACGGGTCTGAGTGCAGGTAGGTGCTCAGATGGGCTCAGATTGCCCCTGTTTGTCCTGGGAAGCCACAACTTTTGGGATGGCCGCAGGGACTTTGGAGGTTTATCCTATCAGTAGGGCTGTGGCCATTGGAATGGGCACATACAATTCCCTTGGAGAGGGCAAGTACAGTCCTCAGGTTTGGCTCCAGGGGCCTGAGCCTGTAGGTTGTGTAGGCCAGAGCTGTTTGGACAGTTGTCTGAAAACACAAACTTGGCTTATGTTTCGGGTCATAGGTATGGCAGGACTGATCTACAGACCATGAGGAGAACACTTCGGGAAATGAAAAAAGGGCAAGTGTGAGTCTCTGCTGAAGTTTTTGTCTCTGGATATCGTGTCAATCATGGTCGTGAAATTTCCGGGTGACTTCATGGGAAATGGACGAGTCTTACTCTCTGGGGGTTCGGCCCCGACAAAGATTTTGGGTTCATTCTGGAATGGAAGAAGTCCTTTTTTTTGTTGTTGTTGTTGATTTGTTTCGTTTTGTTTTTCAACCTCAGATGTCCTACCAAATGAGGGATTCCAGAGTAGAGCCCTGGCGAGAGGCGACTGGACAAGCAGAAATCTGGTTAAAAATTAGGGAATAGGACAGGTCAAGGCCCATTATGACATCTAATGGTCCATCCACTGAGAGGACTTACTAGAGGACAGGACTCACGCTGAGGTCACAATGCGTGTTTATGCTCTCGTCGCACTCAAGAATGGGCGGGTCCTCATGGTGAATGCTGTTTTCTGCTACACTGAACGTTGGACAACATGCCAACCACAAGGTTTCTTGCCATGGGTCAGGAAGAGTACTGATTTCTGCATCACAGTCACCCCTGGGCAGTGATTGGAGATGGGGTCTAGGTTCTGAGGCTGAAAACTGAGGTAGGGAAGAGATGATAACCTAAGGCCATGGCGAGTCTGATGTGCTCAGTGTGCGGTCAGCTTTCTGGGTGTTGGTCAGGAGGTCCGGGTCTGGTTGTGTCAGACAGTGCATTAGTGCCCAGGTTAGACTATATAATTTGGGTACATGCGAGTGCCGTGTAGGTTGTTCCTCATTTAAGCTGCCTGGGCAGCTCATTAGGCAATCTATTTTTTCTAGAAGGCAGGCAGAGTGCTTCATTGTCGGTCCGGAATTGCCAAACTTGAGGGCACGGGGCCAGGAGAGTGAGGACGGAAGTCTGAGAACACAAACTAGACTTCGGATTCAGGGTGAGGGCACGGCAGGTACCCCCTGAAGGTCTGAAGCAATATCTCATGCATCTGAAGTCAGGGCGAGGATCAGACGTTGGCTCAGGTTGGAGTTTCTGTGCATGACGGCCCCTTCTTGAAGGGAGCGGAATCTCGAGGCCATGGAGGTTTTCCACGTTGGGAGATATGGGATGCCCCCTTCAAGGATTCCTTCTGCGGGACAATTGAGACCTGTTGGACAGCTCCAGGACATCCAATAGGGAATGACTCCAGAGCACCGTTCGAGGATGGATGCCTGGGAAGTGCGCCTCGCATTCCAATTGTCTCTTAGCAACAAGACAGTTTAGATCCGATGGATCAGCGAGAGCAACCGGGGTGGCTGAGTGGAAATGGTCTTTCCTGAGGATGGGGCCTAATATGTGTTTGTGTCCATGAGGGCCTTGGAATGGGGCGGTGGCACCGGCACCCTGAAGTATTCTCCTAAGCTTAGACATAGCTCCCATGCACAAGTTTCCTTGTGGAGACAAGATTTGTTCTGATGGGTGCCTCAGGAAATCCCCTCTGCTGGTATTTGAATCCAGGCTTTTAAGGAGACATGCCTGTAAACCAAAGCAATGGATCCGATAATGGCCTCGGGTCCTGTCTGTTTCAATCTTCTTCTCTGGGGACTTCGATCTATGGTATGAGTGGAGGTAGATGCTCAGCTGGTATCAACCGCCCTTTTTTGTCCCGGGCGACTTACACTATTGCGATGGCCTCAGGGACTTTGGAGGGTTCTCCTAATTTGTAAAATTTTTGACAATGGAATGGGCAGAATTCCCATGGATTGGGTGCGCACAGTCCTAATGTGTGGCTTCAGGTGTTCCACCCTGGAGGGAGTGTGGCCCAGGACTTTGAGGACAGAAGTATGAAAACACAAACTCAGCTTAGGTTTCGGGACGTAGGCATGGCACGCCCGATCTACAAACCAGGAGAAGAACTCTTCAGGATATGAAGAATGAGCGAGTCTGAGTCGCTTGCTCAGGCTTTTGTCTCTGGATTTTGTATCGGCGATGGCCGTGGAATGTTGGGGAGGGCTCATGAGCCATGGACGAATCTTCCTCTCTGTGGATTGGCACGATCCCAAGAGTTTTATGTCAATCTGTGAAATGGGAGGACTCCTTTCAAGTTTGTTACCTCAGGTGTCCCACCAAAAGAGGAATTCCAAAGCAGAGCCCTGGGGAAGAGTGAAGCGACAACCCGAACTATGGTTAAAAATTGGGGTTAGGGGCTTGGCATGCCCAATATGCTGTCTCTTCATCCAGCCACTGAGAGGCCTTACCTGAGGACTGGGCTCAGGCTGAGGGTCACAATGTGTGTCTGTGACCAATGTGGCCTGCAAGCATGGGTGGGTCTCATGGGCAACACTGGTTTCAACTACACTGAACGTTGGACAACATGCCAACCACAAGGTTTCTTGCCATGGGGAAAGAGTTCTGATTTCTGCATCATTTTCAAACCAGGGCAGTGATTGGAGAACAGGCCTAGGTTCTGAAGCCTGGAAACCGAGGTTGAGAAGAGATGACGACCTAAGGCCATGGCAGGTCCGATGTGCTCAGTGTGCGGCCAGCTGTCTGGGTGGGGCCAGGAGGTCCAGGCTCAGGCTGGGTCTAATGGGCAATAGTGCCCAGCTCAGCCTATATATTTGGGGTACAGCCGAATGGCGTGAAGGTTGATCCTCATTTGGGGTTTCTGGGTAGCCCCAGAGGGCAATGTTTTTCTTCTGGAGGGCAGGCAGAGTGCGGCATTGTAGTTCTGGATTGCCAAACGGAAGGTCTTGTGGGCCAGTAGTCTGAGAACGGAAGTCTGAGAAGCCAAGCTAGGCCTAGGTTTCTGGGTGAGGATATGGCAGGCACAATCTACAGACCTGAATCGAGATCTCGTGCATCTGAATTCAGGGCAAGGATCAGAAGATCGCTCAGGTTGGACTTTCTGTCCCAGATGGCCCCTTCTTGAAGGGGGGGTGGATCACGAGGCCATGGGGGTTTTCCCACGATGGGAGTTGTGAGAAGCTCCAAACTGCCAAGATTCTTCTGCAGGACAATGGAGACCTGTTGGTTGGCTCCAGGCCAATGATTCCGAGCAGGGTTCTAAGGATGGATGGCTGGGAGCCCACCTAGCATTCCAAATGTCTCCAAGCACCAAGACAGGTTAGATCTGCTGGATGTGGTGGAGCAACCGAGGAGGCTGAGTTGAAATGGACTCTTCCTGTGGATGTGTCCTAATATGATTTTGTGTCAATGGAGTGCTTGGAATGAAGCGGTGGCACTGGGGCCCTGAAGGGTTCTCCTAAACAGAGGCTTTGACACAGCTCCAACGTGCATGTTTCCCACGTGTAGATGAGATTTGTTCTGATGGGTGAGTCAAGAAACAGCCATAGGCTGGTATTGAAATCCAGGCCTCTGAGGAGAGATGTCTGGAAACCAAATCAATGGATCCGATTAGTGCCTAGGGGCCTGTTCGTTCCTTTTTACCCCTGGGGACATCAGTCTACGGGTCTGAGTGCAGGTAGGTGCTCAGATGGGCTCAGATTGCCCCTGTTTGTCCTGGGAAGCCACAACTTTTGGGATGGCCGCAGGGACTTTGGAGGTTTATCCTATTAGTAGGGCTGTGGCCATTGGAATGGGCACACACAATTCCCTTGGAGAGGGAAGTACAGTCCTCAGGTTTGGCTCCAGGGGCCTGAGCCAGTAGGTTGTGTACGCCAGAGCTGTTTGGACAGTTGTCTGAAAACACAAACTTGGCTTATGTTTCGGGTCATAGGTATGGCAGGACTGATCTACAGACCATGAGGAGAACACTTCGGGAAATGAAAAAAGGGCAAGTGTGAGTCTCTTGCTGAAGTTTTTGTCTCTGGATATCGTGTCAATCATGGTCGTGAAATTTCCGGGTGACTTCATGGGAAATGGACGAGTCTTACTCTCTGGGGGTTCGGCCCCGACAAAGATTTTGGGTTCATTCTGGAATGGAAGAAGTCCTTTTTTTTGTTGTTGTTGTTGATTTGTTTCGTTTTGTTTTTCAACCTCAGATGTCCTACCAAATGAGGGATTCCAGAGTAGAGCCCTGGCGAGAGGCGATTGGACAAGCAGAAATCTGGTTAAAAATTAGGGAATAGGACAGGTCAAGGCCCATTATGACATCTAATGGTCCATCCACTGAGAGGACTTACTAGAGGACAGGACTCACGCTGAGGTCACAATGCGTGTTTATGCTCTCGTCGCACTCAAGAATGGGCGGGTCCTCATGGTGAATGCTGTTTACTGCTACACTGAACGTTGGACAACATGCCAACCACAAGGTTTCTTGCCATGGGTCAGGAAGAGTACTGATTTCTGCATCACAGTCACCCCTGGGCAGTGATTGGAGATGGGGTCTAGGTTCTGAGGCTGAAAACTGAGGTAGGGAAGAGATGATGACCTAAGGCCATGGCGAGTCTGATGTGCTCAGTGTGCGGTCAGCTTTCTGGGTGTTGGTCAGGAGGTCCGGGATCAGGTTGTGTCAGACAGTGCATTAGTGCCCAGGTTAGACTACATAATTTGGGTACATGCGAGTGCCGTGTAGGTTGATCCTCATTTAAGCTGCCTGGGCAGCTCATTAGGCAATCTATTTTTTCTAGAAGGCAGGCAGAGTGCTTCATTGTCGGTCCGGAATTGCCAAACTTGAGGGCACGGGGCCAGGAGAGTGAGGACGGAAGTCTGAGAACACAAGCTAGACTTCGGATTCAGGGTGAGGGCACGGCAGGTACCCCCTGAAGGTCTGAAGCAATATCTCATGCATCTGAAGTCAGGGCGAGGATCAGACGTTGGCTCAGGTTGGAGTTTCTGTGCATGACGGCCCCTTCTTGAAGGGAGCGGAATCTCGAGGCCATGGAGGTTTTCCACGTTGGGAGATATGGGATGCCCCCTTCAAGGATTCCTTCTGCGGGACAATTGAGACCTGTTGGACAGCTCCAGGACATCCAATAGGGAATGACTCCAGAGCACCGTTCGAGGATGGATGCCTGGGAAGTGCGCCTCGCATTCCAATTGTCTCTTAGCAACAAGACAGTTTAGATCCGATGGATCAGCGAGAGCAACCGGGGTGGCTGAGTGGAAATGGTCTTTCCTGAGGATGGGGCCTAATATGTGTTTGTGTCCATGAGGGCCTTGGAATGGGGCGGTGGCACCGGCACCCTGAAGTATTCTCCTAAGCTTAGACATAGCTCCCATGCACAAGTTTCCTTGTGGAGACAAGATTTGTTCTGATGGGTGCCTCAGGAAATCCCCTCTGCTGGTATTTGAATCCAGGCTTTTAAGGAGACATGCCTGTAAACCAAAGCAATGGATCCGATAATGGCCTCGGGTCCTGTCTGTTTCAATCTTCTTCTCTGGGGACTTCGATCTATGGTATGAGTGGAGGTAGATGCTCAGCTGGTATCAACCGCCCTTTTTTGTCCCGGGCGACTTACACTATTGCGATGGCCTCAGGGACTTTGGAGGGTTCTCCTAATTTGTAAAATTTTTGACAATGGAATGGGCAGAATTCCCATGGATTGGGTGCGCACAGTCCTAATGTGTGGCTTCAGGTGTTCCACCCTGGAGGGAGTGTGGCCCAGGACTTTGAGGACAGAAGTATGAAAACACAAACTCAGCTTAGGTTTCGGGACGTAGGCATGGCACGCCCGATCTACAAACCAGGAGAAGAACTCTTCAGGATATGAAGAATGAGCGAGTCTGAGTCGCTTGCTCAGGCTTTTGTCTCTGGATTTTGTATCGGCGATGGCCGTGGAATGTTGGGGAGGGCTCATGAGCCATGGACGAATCTTCCTCTCTGTGGATTGGCACGATCCCAAGAGTTTTATGTCAATCTGTGAAATGGGAGGACTCCTTTCAAGTTTGTTACCTCAGGTGTCCCACCAAAAGAGGAATTCCAAAGCAGAGCCCTGGGGAAGAGTGAAGCGACAACCCGAACTATGGTTAAAAATTGGGGTTAGGGGCTTGGCATGCCCAATATGCTGTCTCTTCATCCAGCCACTGAGAGGCCTTACCTGAGGACTGGGCTCAGGCTGAGGGTCACAATGTGTGTCTGTGACCAATGTGGCCTGCAAGCATGGGTGGGGCCTCATGGGCAACACTGGTTTCAACTACACTGAACGTTGGACAACATGCCAACCACAAGGTTTCTTGCCATGGGGAAAGAGTTCTGATTTCTGCATCATTTTCAAACCAGGGCAGTGATTGGAGAACAGGCCTAGGTTCTGAAGCCTGGAAACCGAGGTTGAGAAGAGATGACGACCTAAGGCCATGGCAGGTCCGATGTGCTCAGTGTGCGGCCAGCTGTCTGGGTGGGGCCAGGAGGTCCAGGCTCAGGCTGGGTCTAATGGGCAATAGTGCCCAGCTCAGCCTATATATTTGGGGTACAGCCGAATGGCGTGAAGGTTGATCCTCATTTGGGGTTTCTGGGTAGCCCCAGAGGGCAATGTTTTTCTTCTGGAGGGCAGGCAGAGTGCGGCATTGTAGTTCTGGATTGCCAAACGGAAGGTCTTGTGGGCCAGTAGTCTGAGAACGGAAGTCTGAGAAGCCAAGCTAGGCCTAGGTTTCTGGGTGAGGATATGGCAGGCACAAACTACAGACCTGAATCGAGATCTCGTGCATCTGAATTCAGGGCAAGGATCAGAAGATCGCTCAGGTTGGACTTTCTGTCCCAGATGGCCCCTTCTTGAAGGGGGGGTGGATCACGAGGCCATGGGGGTTTTCCCACGATGGGAGTTGTGAGAAGCTCCAAACTGCCAAGATTCTTCTGCAGGACAATGGAGACCTGTTGGTTGGCTCCAGGCCAATGATTCCGAGCAGGGTTCTAAGGATGGATGGCTGGGTAGCCCACCTAGCATTCCAAATGTCTCCAAGCACCAAGACAGGTTAGATCTGCTGGATGTGGTGGAGCAACCGAGGAGGCTGAGTTGAAATGGACTCTTCCTGTGGATGTGTCCTAATATATTTTTGTGTCAATGGAGTCCTTGGAATGAAGCGGTGGCACTGGGGCCCTGAAGGGTTCTCCTAAACAGAGGCTTTGACACAGCTCCAACGTGCATGTTTCCCACGTGTAGATGAGATTTGTTCTGATGGGTGAGTCAAGAAACAGCCATAGGCTGGTATTGAAATCCAGGCCTCTGAGGAGAGATGTCTGGAAACCAAAGCAATGGATCCGATTAGTGCCTAGGGGCCTGTTCGTTCCTTTTTACCCCTGGGGACATCAGTCTACGGGTCTGAGTGCAGGTAGGTGCTCAGATGGGCTCAGATTGCCCCTGTTTGTCCTGGGAAGCCACAACTTTTGGGATGGCCGCAGGGACTTTGGAGGTTTATCCTATTAGTAGGGCTGTGGCCATTGGAATGGGCACACACAATTCCCTTGGAGAGGGAAGTACAGTCCTCAGGTTTGGCTCCAGGGGCCTGAGCCAGTAGGTTGTGTACGCCAGAGCTGTTTGGACAGTTGTCTGAAAACACAAACTTGGCTTATGTTTCGGGTCATAGGTATGGCAGGACTGATCTACAGACCATGAGGAGAACACTTCGGGAAATGAAAAAAGGGCAAGTGTGAGTCTCTTGCTGAAGTTTTTGTCTCTGGATATCGTGTCAATCATGGTCGTGAAATTTCCGGGTGACTTCATGGGAAATGGACGAGTCTTACTCTCTGGGGGTTCGGCCCCGACAAAGATTTTGGGTTCATTCTGGAATGGAAGAAGTCCTTTTTTTTGTTGTTGTTGTTGATTTGTTTCGTTTTGTTTTTCAACCTCAGATGTCCTACCAAATGAGGGATTCCAGAGTAGAGCCCTGGCGAGAGGCGACTGGACAAGCAGAAATCTGGTTAAAAATTAGGGAATAGGACAGGTCAAGGCCCATTATGACATCTAATGGTCCATCCACTGAGAGGACTTACTAGAGGACAGGACTCACGCTGAGGTCACAATGCGTGTTTATGCTCTCGTCGCACTCAAGAATGGGCGGGTCCTCATGGTGAATGCTGTTTTCTGCTACACTGAACGTTGGACAACATGCCAACCACAAGGTTTCTTGCCATGGGTCAGGAAGAGTACTGATTTCTGCATCACAGTCACCCCTGGGCAGTGATTGGAGAGGGGGTCTAGGTTCTGAGGCTGAAAACTGAGGTAGGGAAGAGATGATGACCTAAGGCCATGGCGAGTCTGATGTGCTCAGTGTGCGGTCAGCTTTCTGGGTGTTGGTCAGGAGGTCCGGGATCAGGTTGTGTCAGACAGTGCATTAGTGCCCAGGTTAGACTATATAATTTGGGTACATGCGAGTGCCGTGTAGGTTGATCCTCATTTAAGCTGCCTGGGCAGCTCATTAGGCAATCTATTTTTTCTAGAAGGCAGGCAGAGTGCTTCATTGTCGGTCCGGAATTGCCAAACTTGAGGGCACGGGGCCAGGAGAGTGAGGACGGAAGTCTGAGAACACAAGCTAGACTTCGGATTCAGGGTGAGGGCACGGCAGGTACCCCCTGAAGGTCTGAAGCAATATCTCATGCATCTGAAGTCAGGGCGAGGATCAGACGTTGGCTCAGGTTGGAGTTTCTGTGCATGACGGCCCCTTCTTGAAGGGAGCGGAATCTCGAGGCCATGGAGGTTTTCCACGTTGGGAGATATGGGATGCCCCCTTCAAGGATTCCTTCTGCGGGACAATTGAGACCTGTTGGACAGCTCCAGGACATCCAATAGGGAATGACTCCAGAGCACCGTTCGAGGATGGATGCCTGGGAAGTGCGCCTCGCATTCCAATTGTCTCTTAGCAACAAGACAGTTTAGATCCGATGGATCAGCGAGAGCAACCGGGGTGGCTGAGTGGAAATGGTCTTTCCTGAGGATGGGGCCTAATATGTGTTTGTGTCCATGAGGGCCTTGGAATGGGGCGGTGGCACCGGCACCCTGAAGTATTCTCCTAAGCTTAGACATAGCTCCCATGCACAAGTTTCCTTGTGGAGACAAGATTTGTTCTGATGGGTGCCTCAGGAAATCCCCTCTGCTGGTATTTGAATCCAGGCTTTTAAGGAGACATGCCTGTAAACCAAAGCAATGGATCCGATAATGGCCTCGGGTCCTGTCTGTTTCAATCTTCTTCTCTGGGGACTTCGATCTATGGTATGAGTGGAGGTAGATGCTCAGCTGGTATCAACCGCCCTTTTTTGTCCCGGGCGACTTACACTATTGCGATGGCCTCAGGGACTTTGGAGGGTTCTCCTAATTTGTAAAATTTTTGACAATGGAATGGGCAGAATTCCCATGGATTGGGTGCGCACAGTCCTAATGTGTGGCTTCAGGTGTTCCACCCTGGAGGGAGTGTGGCCCAGGACTTTGAGGACAGAAGTATGAAAACACAAACTCAGCTTAGGTTTCGGGACGTAGGCATGGCACGCCCGATCTACAAACCAGGAGAAGAACTCTTCAGGATATGAAGAATGAGCGAGTCTGAGTCGCTTGCTCAGGCTTTTGTCTCTGGATTTTGTATCGGCGATGGCCGTGGAATGTTGGGGAGGGCTCATGAGCCATGGACGAATCTTCCTCTCTGTGGATTGGCACGATCCCAAGAGTTTTATGTCAATCTGTGAAATGGGAGGACTCCTTTCAAGTTTGTTACCTCAGGTGTCCCACCAAAAGAGGAATTCCAAAGCAGAGCCCTGGGGAAGAGTGAAGCGACAACCCGAACTATGGTTAAAAATTGGGGTTAGGGGCTTGGCATGCCCAATATGCTGTCTCTTCATCCAGCCACTGAGAGGCCTTACCTGAGGACTGGGCTCAGGCTGAGGGTCACAATGTGTGTCTGTGACCAATGTGGCCTGCAAGCATGGGTGGGGCCTCATGGGCAACACTGGTTTCAACTACACTGAACGTTGGACAACATGCCAACCACAAGGTTTCTTGCCATGGGGAAAGAGTTCTGATTTCTGCATCATTTTCAAACCAGGGCAGTGATTGGAGAACAGGCCTAGGTTCTGAAGCCTGGAAACCGAGGTTGAGAAGAGATGACGACCTAAGGCCATGGCAGGTCCGATGTGCTCAGTGTGCGGCCAGCTGTCTGGGTGGGGCCAGGAGGTCCAGGCTCAGGCTGGGTCTAATGGGCAATAGTGCCCAGCTCAGCCTATATATTTGGGGTACAGCCGAATGGCGTGAAGGTTGATCCTCATTTGGGGTTTCTGGGTAGCCCCAGAGGGCAATGTTTTTCTTCTGGAGGGCAGGCAGAGTGCGGCATTGTAGTTCTGGATTGCCAAACGGAAGGTCTTGTGGGCCAGTAGTCTGAGAACGGAAGTCTGAGAAGCCAAGCTAGGCCTAGGTTTCTGGGTGAGGATATGGCAGGCACAAACTACAGACCTGAATCGAGATCTCGTGCATCTGAATTCAGGGCAAGGATCAGAAGATCGCTCAGGTTGGACTTTCTGTCCCAGATGGCCCCTTCTTGAAGGGGGGGTGGATCACGAGGCCATGGGGGTTTTCCCACGATGGGAGTTGTGAGAAGCTCCAAACTGCCAAGATTCTTCTGCAGGACAATGGAGACCTGTTGGTTGGCTCCAGGCCAATGATTCCGAGCAGGGTTCTAAGGATGGATGGCTGGGTAGCCCACCTAGCATTCCAAATGTCTCCAAGCACCAAGACAGGTTAGATCTGCTGGATGTGGTGGAGCAACCGAGGAGGCTGAGTTGAAATGGACTCTTCCTGTGGATGTGTCCTAATATATTTTTGTGTCAATGGAGTCCTTGGAATGAAGCGGTGGCACTGGGGCCCTGAAGGGTTCTCCTAAACAGAGGCTTTGACACAGCTCCAACGTGCATGTTTCCCACGTGTAGATGAGATTTGTTCTGATGGGTGAGTCAAGAAACAGCCATAGGCTGGTATTGAAATCCAGGCCTCTGAGGAGAGATGTCTGGAAACCAAAGCAATGGATCCGATTAGTGCCTAGGGGCCTGTTCGTTCCTTTTTACCCCTGGGGACATCAGTCTACGGGTCTGAGTGCAGGTAGGTGCTCAGATGGGCTCAGATTGCCCCTGTTTGTCCTGGGAAGCCACAACTTTTGGGATGGCCGCAGGGACTTTGGAGGTTTATCCTATTAGTAGGGCTGTGGCCATTGGAATGGGCACACACAATTCCCTTGGAGAGGGAAGTACAGTCCTCAGGTTTGGCTCCAGGGGCCTGAGCCAGTAGGTTGTGTACGCCAGAGCTGTTTGGACAGTTGTCTGAAAACACAAACTTGGCTTATGTTTCGGGTCATAGGTATGGCAGGACTGATCTACAGACCATGAGGAGAACACTTCGGGAAATGAAAAAAGGGCAAGTGTGAGTCTCTTGCTGAAGTTTTTGTCTCTGGATATCGTGTCAATCATGGTCGTGAAATTTCCGGGTGACTTCATGGGAAATGGACGAGTCTTACTCTCTGGGGGTTCGGCCCCGACAAAGATTTTGGGTTCATTCTGGAATGGAAGAAGTCCTTTTTTTTGTTGTTGTTGTTGATTTGTTTCGTTTTGTTTTTCAACCTCAGATGTCCTACCAAATGAGGGATTCCAGAGTAGAGCCCTGGCGAGAGGCGACTGGACAAGCAGAAATCTGGTTAAAAATTAGGGAATAGGACAGGTCAAGGCCCATTATGACATCTAATGGTCCATCCACTGAGAGGACTTACTAGAGGACAGGACTCACGCTGAGGTCACAATGCGTGTTTATGCTCTCGTCGCACTCAAGAATGGGCGGGTCCTCATGGTGAATGCTGTTTTCTGCTACACTGAACGTTGGACAACATGCCAACCACAAGGTTTCTTGCCATGGGTCAGGAAGAGTACTGATTTCTGCATCACAGTCACCCCTGGGCAGTGATTGGAGAGGGGGTCTAGGTTCTGAGGCTGAAAACTGAGGTAGGGAAGAGATGATGACCTAAGGCCATGGCGAGTCTGATGTGCTCAGTGTGCGGTCAGCTTTCTGGGTGTTGGTCAGGAGGTCCGGGATCAGGTTGTGTCAGACAGTGCATTAGTGCCCAGGTTAGACTATATAATTTGGGTACATGCGAGTGCCGTGTAGGTTGATCCTCATTTAAGCTGCCTGGGCAGCTCATTAGGCAATCTATTTTTTCTAGAAGGCAGGCAGAGTGCTTCATTGTCGGTCCGGAATTGCCAAACTTGAGGGCACGGGGCCAGGAGAGTGAGGACGGAAGTCTGAGAACACAAGCTAGACTTCGGATTCAGGGTGAGGGCACGGCAGGTACCCCCTGAAGGTCTGAAGCAATATCTCATGCATCTGAAGTCAGGGCGAGGATCAGACGTTGGCTCAGGTTGGAGTTTCTGTGCATGACGGCCCCTTCTTGAAGGGAGCGGAATCTCGAGGCCATGGAGGTTTTCCACGTTGGGAGATATGGGATGCCCCCTTCAAGGATTCCTTCTGCGGGACAATTGAGACCTGTTGGACAGCTCCAGGACATCCAATAGGGAATGACTCCAGAGCACCGTTCGAGGATGGATGCCTGGGAAGTGCGCCTCGCATTCCAATTGTCTCTTAGCAACAAGACAGTTTAGATCCGATGGATCAGCGAGAGCAACCGGGGTGGCTGAGTGGAAATGGTCTTTCCTGAGGATGGGGCCTAATATGTGTTTGTGTCCATGAGGGCCTTGGAATGGGGCGGTGGCACCGGCACCCTGAAGTATTCTCCTAAGCTTAGACATAGCTCCCATGCACAAGTTTCCTTGTGGAGACAAGATTTGTTCTGATGGGTGCCTCAGGAAATCCCCTCTGCTGGTATTTGAATCCAGGCTTTTAAGGAGACATGCCTGTAAACCAAAGCAATGGATCCGATAATGGCCTCGGGTCCTGTCTGTTTCAATCTTCTTCTCTGGGGACTTCGATCTATGGTATGAGTGGAGGTAGATGCTCAGCTGGTATCAACCGCCCTTTTTTGTCCCGGGCGACTTACACTATTGCGATGGCCTCAGGGACTTTGGAGGGTTCTCCTAATTTGTAAAATTTTTGACAATGGAATGGGCAGAATTCCCATGGATTGGGTGCGCACAGTCCTAATGTGTGGCTTCAGGTGTTCCACCCTGGAGGGAGTGTGGCCCAGGACTTTGAGGACAGAAGTATGAAAACACAAACTCAGCTTAGGTTTCGGGACGTAGGCATGGCACGCCCGATCTACAAACCAGGAGAAGAACTCTTCAGGATATGAAGAATGAGCGAGTCTGAGTCGCTTGCTCAGGCTTTTGTCTCTGGATTTTGTATCGGCGATGGCCGTGGAATGTTGGGGAGGGCTCATGAGCCATGGACGAATCTTCCTCTCTGTGGATTGGCACGATCCCAAGAGTTTTATGTCAATCTGTGAAATGGGAGGACTCCTTTCAAGTTTGTTACCTCAGGTGTCCCACCAAAAGAGGAATTCCAAAGCAGAGCCCTGGGGAAGAGTGAAGCGACAACCCGAACTATGGTTAAAAATTGGGGTTAGGGGCTTGGCATGCCCAATATGCTGTCTCTTCATCCAGCCACTGAGAGGCCTTACCTGAGGACTGGGCTCAGGCTGAGGGTCACAATGTGTGTCTGTGACCAATGTGGCCTGCAAGCATGGGTGGGGCCTCATGGGCAACACTGGTTTCAACTACACTGAACGTTGGACAACATGCCAACCACAAGGTTTCTTGCCATGGGGAAAGAGTTCTGATTTCTGCATCATTTTCAAACCAGGGCAGTGATTGGAGAACAGGCCTAGGTTCTGAAGCCTGGAAACCGAGGTTGAGAAGAGATGACGACCTAAGGCCATGGCAGGTCCGATGTGCTCAGTGTGCGGCCAGCTGTCTGGGTGGGGCCAGGAGGTCCAGGCTCAGGCTGGGTCTAATGGGCAATAGTGCCCAGCTCAGCCTATATATTTGGGGTACAGCCGAATGGCGTGAAGGTTGATCCTCATTTGGGGTTTCTGGGTAGCCCCAGAGGGCAATGTTTTTCTTCTGGAGGGCAGGCAGAGTGCGGCATTGTAGTTCTGGATTGCCAAACGGAAGGTCTTGTGGGCCAGTAGTCTGAGAACGGAAGTCTGAGAAGCCAAGCTAGGCCTAGGTTTCTGGGTGAGGATATGGCAGGCACAAACTACAGACCTGAATCGAGATCTCGTGCATCTGAATTCAGGGCAAGGATCAGAAGATCGCTCAGGTTGGACTTTCTGTCCCAGATGGCCCCTTCTTGAAGGGGGGGTGGATCACGAGGCCATGGGGGTTTTCCCACGATGGGAGTTGTGAGAAGCTCCAAACTGCCAAGATTCTTCTGCAGGACAATGGAGACCTGTTGGTTGGCTCCAGGCCAATGATTCCGAGCAGGGTTCTAAGGATGGATGGCTGGGTAGCCCACCTAGCATTCCAAATGTCTCCAAGCACCAAGACAGGTTAGATCTGCTGGATGTGGTGGAGCAACCGAGGAGGCTGAGTTGAAATGGACTCTTCCTGTGGATGTGTCCTAATATGTTTTTGTGTCAATGGAGTCCTTGGAATGAAGCGGTGGCACTGGGGCCCTGAAGGGTTCTCCTAAACAGAGGCTTTGACACAGCTCCAACGTGCATGTTTCCCACGTGTAGATGAGATTTGTTCTGATGGGTGAGTCAAGAAACAGCCATAGGCTGGTATTGAAATCCAGGCCTCTGAGGAGAGATGTCTGGAAACCAAAGCAATGGATCCGATTAGTGCCTAGGGGCCTGTTCGTTCCTTTTTACCCCTGGGGACATCAGTCTACGGGTCTGAGTGCAGGTAGGTGCTCAGATGGGCTCAGATTGCCCCTGTTTGTCCTGGGAAGCCACAACTTTTGGGATGGCCGCAGGGACTTTGGAGGTTTATCCTATTAGTAGGGCTGTGGCCATTGGAATGGGCACATACAATTCCCTTGGAGAGGGCAAGTACAGTCCTCAGGTTTGGCTCCAGGGGCCTGAGCCTGTAGGTTGTGTACGCCAGAGCTGTTTGGACAGTTGTCTGAAAACACAAACTTGGCTTATGTTTCGGGTCATAGGTATGGCAGGACTGATCTACAGACCATGAGGAGAACACTTCGGGAAATGAAAAAAGGGCAAGTGTGAGTCTCTTGCTGAAGTTTTTGTCTCTGGATATCGTGACAATCATGGTCGTGAAATTTCCGGGTGACTTCATGGGAAATGGACGAGTCTTACTCTCTGGGGGTTCGGCCCCGACAAAGATTTTGGGTTCATTCTGGAATGGAAGAAGTCCTTTTTTTTGTTGTTGTTGTTGATTTGTTTCGTTTTGTTTTTCAACCTCAGATGTCCTACCAAGTGAGGGATTCCAGAGTAGAGCCCTGGCGAGAGGCGACTGGACAAGCAGAAATCTGGTTAAAAATTAGGGAATAGGACAGGTCAAGCCCATTATGACATCTAATGGTCCATCCACTGAGAGGACTTACTAGAGGACAGGACTCACGCTGAGGTCACAATGCGTGTTTATGCTCTCGTCGCACTCAAGAATGGGCGGGTCCTCATGGTGAATGCTGTTTTCTGCTACACTGAACGTTGGACAACATGCCAACCACAAGGTTTCTTGCCATGGGTCAGGAAGAGTACTGATTTCTGCATCACAGTCACCCCTGGGCAGTGATTGGAGATGGGGTCTAGGTTCTGAGGCTGAAAACTGAGGTAGGGAAGAGATGATGACCTAAGGCCATGGCGAGTCTGATGTGCTCAGTGTGCGGTCAGCTTTCTGGGTGTTGGTCAGGAGGTCCGGGATCAGGTTGTGTCAGACAGTGCATTATTGCCCAGGTTAGACTATATAATTTGGGTACATGCGAGTGCCGTGTAGGTTGATCCTCATTTAAGCTGCCTGGGCAGCTCATTAGGCAATCTATTTTTTCTAGAAGGCAGGCAGAGTGCTTCATTGTCGGTCCGGGACTGCCAAACTTGAGGGCACGGGACCAGGAGAGTGAGGACGGAAGTCTGAGAACACAAGCTAGACTTCGGATTCAGGGTGAGGGCACGGCAGGTACCCCCTGAAGGTCTGAAGCAATATCTCATGGATCTGAAGTCAGGGCGAGGATCAGACGTTGGCTCAGGTTGGAGTTTCTGTGCATGACGGCCCCTTCTTGAAGGGAGCGGAATCTCGAGGCCATGGAGGTTTTCCACGTTGGGAGATATGGGATGCCCCCTTCAAGGATTCCTTCTGCGGGACAATTGAGACCTGTTGGACAGCTCCAGGACATCCAATAGGGAATGACTCCAGAGCACCGTTCGAGGATGGATGCCTGGGAAGTGCGCCTCGCATTCCAATTGTCTCTTAGCAACAAGACAGTTTAGATCCGATGGATCAGCGAGAGCAACCGGGGTGGCTGAGTGGAAATGGTCTTTCCTGAGGATGGGGCCTAATATGTGTTTGTGTCCATGAGGGCCTTGGAATGGGGCGGTGGCACCGGCACCCTGAAGTATTCTCCTAAGCTTAGACATAGCTCCCATGCACAAGTTTCCTTGTGGAGACAAGATTTGTTCTGATGGGTGCCTCAGGAAATCCCCTCTGCTGGTATTTGAATCCAGGCTTTTAAGGAGACATGCCTGTAAACCAAAGCAATGGATCCGATAATGGCCTCGGGTCCTGTCTGTTTCAATCTTCTTCTCTGGGGACTTCGATCTATGGTATGAGTGGAGGTAGATGCTCAGCTGGTATCAACCGCCCTTTTTTGTCCCGGGCGACTTACACTATTGCGATGGCCTCAGGGACTTTGGAGGGTTCTCCTAATTTGTAAAATTTTTGACAATGGAATGGGCAGAATTCCCATGGATTGGGTGCGCACAGTCCTAATGTGTGGCTTCAGGTGTTCCACCCTGGAGGGAGTGTGGCCCAGGACTTTGAGGACAGAAGTATGAAAACACAAACTCAGCTTAGGTTTCGGGACGTAGGCATGGCACGCCCGATCTACAAACCAGGAGAAGAACTCTTCAGGATATGAAGAATGAGCGAGTCTGAGTCGCTTGCTCAGGCTTTTGTCTCTGGATTTTGTATCGGCGATGGCCGTGGAATGTTGGGGAGGGCTCATGAGCCATGGACGAATCTTCCTCTCTGTGGATTGGCACGATCCCAAGAGTTTTATGTCAATCTGTGAAATGGGAGGACTCCTTTCAAGTTTGTTACCTCAGGTGTCCCACCAAAAGAGGAATTCCAAAGCAGAGCCCTGGGGAAGAGTGAAGCGACAACCCGAACTATGGTTAAAAATTGGGGTTAGGTGCTTGGCATGCCCAATATGCTGTCTCTTCATCCAGCCACTGAGAGGCCTTACCTGAGGACTGGGCTCAGGCTGAGGGTCACAATGTGTGTCTGTGACCAATGTGGCCTGCAAGCATGGGTGGGTCTCATGGGCAACACTGGTTTCAACTACACTGAACGTTGGACAACATGCCAACCACAAGGTTTCTTGCCATGGGGAAAGAGTTCTGATTTCTGCATCATTTTCAAACCAGGGCAGTGATTGGAGAACAGGCCTAGGTTCTGAAGCCTGGAAACCGAGGTTGAGAAGAGATGACGACCTAAGGCCATGGCAGGTCCGATGTGCTCAGTGTGCGGCCAGCTGTCTGGGTGGGGCCAGGAGGTCCAGGCTCAGGCTGGGTCTAATGGGCAATAGTGCCCAGCTCAGCCTATATATTTGGGGTACAGCCGAATGGCGTGAAGGTTGATCCTCATTTGGGGTTTCTGGGTAGCCCCAGAGGGCAATGTTTTTCTTCTGGAGGGCAGGCAGAGTGCGGCATTGTAGTTCTGGATTGCCAAACGGAAGGTCTTGTGGGCCAGTAGTCTGAGAACGGAAGTCTGAGAAGCCAAGCTAGGCCTAGGTTTCTGGGTGAGGATATGGCAGGCACAAACTACAGACCTGAATCGAGATCTCGTGCATCTGAATTCAGGGCAAGGATCAGAAGATCGCTCAGGTTGGACTTTCTGTCCCAGATGGCCCCTTCTTGAAGGGGGGGTGGATCACGAGGCCATGGCGGTTTTCCCACGATGGGAGTTGTGAGAAGCTCCAAACTGCCAAGATTCTTCTGCAGGACAATGGAGACCTGTTGGTTGGCTCCAGGCCAATGATTCCGAGCAGGGTTCTAAGGATGGATGGCTGGGTAGCCCACCTAGCATTCCAAATGTCTCCAAGCACCAAGACAGGTTAGGTCTGCTGGATGTGGTGGAGCAACCGAGGAGGCTGAGTTGAAATGGACTCTTCCTGTGGATGTGTCCTAATATGTTTTTGTGTCAATGGAGTCCTTGGAATGAAGCGGTGGCACTGGGGCCCTGAAGGGTTCTCCTAAACAGAGGCTTTGACACAGCTCCAACGTGCATGTTTCCCACGTGTAGATGAGATTTGTTCTGATGGGTGAGTCAAGAAACAGCCATAGGCTGGTATTGAAATCCAGGCCTCTGAGGAGAGATGTCTGGAAACCAAAGCAATGGATCCGATTAGTGCCTAGGGGCCTGTTCGTTCCTTTTTACCCCTGGGGACATCAGTCTACGGGTCTGAGTGCAGGTAGGTGCTCAGATGGGCTCAGATTGCCCCTGTTTGTCCTGGGAAGCCACAACTTTTGGGATGGCCGCAGGGACTTTGGAGGTTTATCCTATTAGTAGGGCTGTGGCCATTGGAATGGGCACATACAATTCCCTTGGAGAGGGCAAGTACAGTCCTCAGGTTTGGCTCCAGGGGCCTGAGCCTGTAGGTTGTGTACGCCAGAGCTGTTTGGACAGTTGTCTGAAAACACAAACTTGGCTTATGTTTCGGGTCATAGGTATGGCAGGACTGATCTACAGACCATGAGGAGAACACTTCGGGAAATGAAAAAAGGGCAAGTGTGAGTCTCTTGCTGAAGTTTTTGTCTCTGGATATCGTGACAATCATGGTCGTGAAATTTCCGGGTGACTTCATGGGAAATGGACGAGTCTTACTCTCTGGGGGTTCGGCCCCGACAAAGATTTTGGGTTCATTCTGGAATGGAAGAAGTCCTTTTTTTTGTTGTTGTTGTTGATTTGTTTCGTTTTGTTTTTCAACCTCAGATGTCCTACCAAATGAGGGATTCCAGAGTAGAGCCCTGGCGAGAGGCGACTGGACAAGCAGAAATCTGGTTAAAAATTAGGGAATAGGACAGGTCAAGCCCATTATGACATCTAATGGTCCATCCACTGAGAGGACTTACTAGAGGACAGGACTCACGCTGAGGTCACAATGCGTGTTTATGCTCTCGTCGCACTCAAGAATGGGCGGGTCCTCATGGTGAATGCTGTTTTCTGCTACACTGAACGTTGGACAACATGCCAACCACAAGGTTTCTTGCCATGGGTCAGGAAGAGTACTGATTTCTGCATCACAGTCACCCCTGGGCAGTGATTGGAGAGGGGGTCTAGGTTCTGAGGCTGAAAACTGAGGTAGGGAAGAGATGATGACCTAAGGCCATGGCGAGTCTGATGTGCTCAGTGTGCGGTCAGCTTTCTGGGTGTTGGTCAGGAGGTCCGGGATCAGGTTGTGTCAGACAGTGCATTAGTGCCCAGGTTAGACTATATAATTTGGGTACATGCGAGTGCCGTGTAGGTTGATCCTCATTTAAGCTGCCTGGGCAGCTCATTAGGCAATCTATTTTTTCTAGAAGGCAGGCAGAGTGCTTCATTGTCGGTCCGGAATTGCCAAACTTGAGGGCACGGGGCCAGGAGAGTGAGGACGGAAGTCTGAGAACACAAGCTAGACTTCGGATTCAGGGTGAGGGCACGGCAGGTACCCCCTGAAGGTCTGAAGCAATATCTCATGCATCTGAAGTCAGGGCGAGGATCAGACGTTGGCTCAGGTTGGAGTTTCTGTGCATGACGGCCCCTTCTTGAAGGGAGCGGAATCTCGAGGCCATGGAGGTTTTCCACGTTGGGAGATATGGGATGCCCCCTTCAAGGATTCCTTCTGCGGGACAATTGAGACCTGTTGGACAGCTCCAGGACATCCAATAGGGAATGACTCCAGAGCACCGTTCGAGGATGGATGCCTGGGAAGTGCGCCTCGCATTCCAATTGTCTCTTAGCAACAAGACAGTTTAGATCCGATGGATCAGCGAGAGCAACCGGGGTGGCTGAGTTGAAATGGTCTTTCCTGAGGATGGGGCCTAATATGTGTTTGTGTCCATGAGGGCCTTGGAATGGGGCGGTGGCACCGGCACCCTGAAGTATTCTCCTAAGCTTAGACATAGCTCCCATGCACAAGTTTCCTTGTGGAGACAAGATTTGTTCTGATGGGTGCCTCAGGAAATCCCCTCTGCTGGTATTTGAATCCAGGCTTTTAAGGAGACATGCCTGTAAACCAAAGCAATGGATCCGATAATGGCCTCGGGTCCTGTCTGTTTCAATCTTCTTCTCTGGGGACTTCGATCTATGGTATGAGTGGAGGTAGATGCTCAGCTGGTATCAACCACCCTTTTTTGTCCCGGGCGACTTACACTATTGCGATGGCCTCAGGGACTTTGGAGGGTTCTCCTAATTTGTAAAATTTTTGACAATGGAATGGGCAGAATTCCCATGGATTGGGTGCGCACAGTCCTAATGTGTGGCTTCAGGTGTTCCACCCTGGAGGGAGTGTGGCCCAGGACTTTGAGGACAGAAGTATGAAAACACAAACTCAGCTTAGGTTTCGGGACGTAGGCATGGCACGCCCGATCTACAAACCAGGAGAAGAACTCTTCAGGATATGAAGAATGAGCGAGTCTGAGTCGCTTGCTCAGGCTTTTGTCTCTGGATTTTGTATCGGCGATGGCCGTGGAATGTTGGGGAGGGCTCATGAGCCATGGACGAATCTTCCTCTCTGTGGATTGGCACGATCCCAAGAGTTTTATGTCAATCTGTGAAAAGGGAGGACTCCTTTCAAGTTTGTTACCTCAGGTGTCCCACCAAAAGAGGAATTCCAAAGCAGAGCCCTGGGGAAGAGTGAAGCGACAACCCGAACTATAGTTAAAAATTGGGGTTAGGTGCTTGGCATGCCCAATATGCTGTCTCTTCATCCAGCCACTGAGAGGCCTTACCTGAGGACTGGGCTCAGGCTGAGGGTCACAATGTGTGTCTGTGACCAATGTGGCCTGCAAGCATGGGTGGGGCCTCATGGGCAACACTGGTTTCAACTACACTGAACGTTGGACAACATGCCAACCACAAGGTTTCTTGCCATGGGTCAGGAAGAGTACTGATTTCTGCATCACAGTCACCCCTGGGCAGTGATTGGAGAGGGGGTCTAGGTTCTGAGGCTGAAAACTGAGGTAGGGAAGAGATGATGACCTAAGGCCATGGCGAGTCTGATGTGCTCAGTGTGCGGTCAGCTTTCTGGGTGTTGGTCAGGAGGTCCGGGATCAGGTTGTGTCAGACAGTGCATTAGTGCCCAGGTTAGACTATATAATTTGGGTACATGCGAGTGCCGTGTAGGTTGATCCTCATTTAAGCTGCCTGGGCAGCTCATTAGGCAATCTATTTTTTCTAGAAGGCAGGCAGAGTGCTTCATTGTCGGTCCGGAATTGCCAAACTTGAGGGCACGGGGCCAGGAGAGTGAGGACGGAAGTCTGAGAACACAAGCTAGACTTCGGATTCAGGGTGAGGGCACGGCAGGTACCCCCTGAAGGTCTGAAGCAATATCTCATGCATCTGAAGTCAGGGCGAGGATCAGACGTTGGCTCAGGTTGGAGTTTCTGTGCATGACGGCCCCTTCTTGAAGGGAGCGGAATCTCGAGGCCATGGAGGTTTTCCACGTTGGGAGATATGGGATGCCCCCTTCAAGGATTCCTTCTGCGGGATAATTGAGACCTGTTGGACAGCTCCAGGACATCCAATAGGGAATGACTCCAGAGCACCGTTCGAGGATGGATGCCTGGGAAGTGCGCCTCGCATTCCAATTGTCTCTTAGCAACAAGACAGTTTAGATCCGATGGATCAGCGAGAGCAACCGGGGTGGCTGAGTTGAAATGGTCTTTCCTGAGGATGGGGCCTAATATGTGTTTGTGTCCATGAGGGCCTTGGAATGGGGCGGTGGCACCGGCACCCTGAAGTATTCTCCTAAGCTTAGACATAGCTCCCATGCACAAGTTTCCTTGTGGAGACAAGATTTGTTCTGATGGGTGCCTCAGGAAATCCCCTCTGCTGGTATTTGAATCCAGGCTTTTAAGGAGACATGCCTGTAAACCAAAGCAATGGATCCGATAATGGCCTCGGGTCCTGTCTGTTTCAATCTTCTTCTCTGGGGACTTCGATCTATGGTATGAGTGGAGGTAGATGCTCAGCTGGTATCAACCGCCCTTTTTTGTCCCGGGCGACTTACACTATTGCGATGGCCTCAGGGACTTTGGAGGGTTCTCCTAATTTGTAAAATTTTTGACAATGGAATGGGCAGAATTCCCATGGATTGGGTGCGCACAGTCCTAATGTGTGGCTTCAGGTGTTCCACCCTGGAGGGAGTGTGGCCCAGGACTTTGAGGACAGAAGTATGAAAACACAAACTCAGCTTAGGTTTCGGGACGTAGGCATGGCACGCCCGATCTACAAACCAGGAGAAGAACTCTTCAGGATATGAAGAATGAGCGAGTCTGAGTCGCTTGCTCAGGCTTTTGTCTCTGGATTTTGTATCGGCGATGGCCGTGGAATGTTGGGGAGGGCTCATGAGCCATGGACGAATCTTCCTCTCTGTGGATTGGCACGATCCCAAGAGTTTTATGTCAATCTGTGAAATGGGAGGACTCCTTTCAAGTTTGTTACCTCAGGTGTCCCACCAAAAGAGGAATTCCAAAGCAGAGCCCTGGGGAAGAGTGAAGCGACAACCCGAACTATGGTTAAAAATTGGGGTTAGGGGCTTGGCATGCCCAATATGCTGTCTCTTCATCCAGCCACTGAGAGGCCTTACCTGAGGACTGGGCTCAGGCTGAGGGTCACAATGTGTGTCTGTGACCAATGTGGCCTGCAAGCATGGGTGGGGCCTCATGGGCAACACTGGTTTCAACTACACTGAACATTGGACAACATGCCAACCACAAGGTTTCTTGCCATGGGGAAAGAGTTCTGATTTCTGCATCATTTTCAAACCAGGGCAGTGATTGGAGAACAGGCCTAGGTTCTGAAGCCTGGAAACCGAGGTTGAGAAGAGATGACGACCTAAGGCCATGGCAGGTCCGATGTGCTCAGTGTGCGGCCAGCTGTCTGGGTGGGGCCAGGAGGTCCAGGCTCAGGCTGGGTCTAATGGGCAATAGTGCCCAGCTCAGCCTATATATTTGGGGTACAGCCGAATGGCGTGAAGGTTGATCCTCATTTGGGGTTTCTGGGTAGCCCCAGAGGGCAATGTTTTTCTTCTGGAGGGCAGGCAGAGTGCGGCATTGTAGTTCTGGATTGCCAAACGGAAGGTCTTGTGGGCCAGTAGTCTGAGAACGGAAGTCTGAGAAGCCAAGCTAGGCCTAGGTTTCTGGGTGAGGATATGGCAGGCACAAACTACAGACCTGAATCGAGATCTCGTGCATCTGAATTCAGGGCAAGGATCAGAAGATCGCTCAGGTTGGACTTTCTGTCCCAGATGGCCCCTTCTTGAAGGGGGGGTGGATCACGAGGCCATGGGGGTTTTCCCACGATGGGAGTTGTGAGAAGCTCCAAACTGCCAAGATTCTTCTGCAGGACAATGGAGACCTGTTGGTTGGCTCCAGGCCAATGATTCCGAGCAGGGTTCTAAGGATGGATGGCTGGGTAGCCCACCTAGCATTCCAAATGTCTCCAAGCACCAAGACAGGTTAGATCTGCTGGATGTGGTGGAGCAACCGAGGAGGCTGAGTTGAAATGGACTCTTCCTGTGGATGTGTCCTAATATGTTTTTGTGTCAATGGAGTCCTTGGAATGAAGCGGTGGCACTGGGGCCCTGAAGGGTTCTCCTAAACAGAGGCTTTGACACAGCTCCAACGTGCATGTTTCCCACGTGTAGATGAGATTTGTTCTGATGGGTGAGTCAAGAAACAGCCATAGGCTGGTATTGAAATCCAGGCCTCTGAGGAGAGATGTCTGGAAACCAAAGCAATGGATCCGATTAGTGCCTAGGGGCCTGTTCGTTCCTTTTTACCCCTGGGGACATCAGTCTACGGGTCTGAGTGCAGGTAGGTGCTCAGATGGGCTCAGATTGCCCCTGTTTGTCCTGGGAAGCCACAACTTTTGGGATGGCCGCAGGGACTTTGGAGGTTTATCCTATTAGTAGGGCTGTGGCCATTGGAATGGGCACATACAATTCCCTTGGAGAGGGCAAGTACAGTCCTCAGGTTTGGCTCCAGGGGCCTGAGCCTGTAGGTTGTGTACGCCAGAGCTGTTTGGACAGTTGTCTGAAAACACAAACTTGGCTTATGTTTCGGGTCATAGGTATGGCAGGACTGATCTACAGACCATGAGGAGAACACTTCGGGAAATGAAAAAAGGGCAAGTGTGAGTCTCTTGCTGAAGTTTTTGTCTCTGGATATCGTGACAATCATGGTCGTGAAATTTCCGGGTGACTTCATGGGAAATGGACGAGTCTTACTCTCTGGGGGTTCGGCCCCGACAAAGATTTTGGGTTCATTCTGGAATGGAAGAAGTCCTTTTTGTTGTTGTTGTTGTTGATTTGTTTCGTTTTGTTTTTCAACCTCAGATGTCCTACCAAGTGAGGGATTCCAGAGTAGAGCCCTGGCGAGAGGCGACTGGACAAGCAGAAATCTGGTTAAAAATTAGGGAATAGGACAGGTCAAGCCCATTATGACATCTAATGGTCCATCCACTGAGAGGACTTACTAGAGGACAGGACTCACGCTGAGGTCACAATGCGTGTTTATGCTCTCGTCGCACTCAAGAATGGGCGGGTCCTCATGGTGAATGCTGTTTTCTGCTACACTGAACGTTGGACAACATGCCAACCACAAGGTTTCTTGCCATGGGTCAGGAAGAGTACTGATTTCTGCATCACAGTCACCCCTGGGCAGTGATTGGAGATGGGGTCTAGGTTCTGAGGCTGAAAACTGAGGTAGGGAAGAGATGATGACCTAAGGCCATGGCGAGTCTGATGTGCTCAGTGTGCGGTCAGCTTTCTGGGTGTTGGTCAGGAGGTCCGGGATCAGGTTGTGTCAGACAGTGCATTAGTGCCCAGGTTAGACTATATAATTTGGGTACATGCGAGTGCCGTGTAGGTTGATCCTCATTTAAGCTGCCTGGGCAGCTCATTAGGCAATCTATTTTTTCTAGAAGGCAGGCAGAGTGCTTCATTGTCGGTCCGGAATTGCCAAACTTGAGGGCACGGGGCCAGGAGAGTGAGGACGGAAGTCTGAGAACACAAGCTAGACTTCGGATTCAGGGTGAGGGCACGGCAGGTACCCCCTGAAGGTCTGAAGCAATATCTCATGCATCTGAAGTCAGGGCGAGGATCAGACGTTGGCTCAGGTTGGAGTTTCTGTGCATGACGGCCCCTTCTTGAAGGGAGCGGAATCTCGAGGCCATGGAGGTTTTCCACGTTGGGAGATATGGGATGCCCCCTTCAAGGATTCCTTCTGCGGGACAATTGAGACCTGTTGGACAGCTCCAGGACATCCAATAGGGAATGACTCCAGAGCACCGTTCGAGGATGGATGCCTGGGAAGTGCGCCTCGCATTCCAATTGTCTCTTAGCAACAAGACAGTTTAGATCCGATGGATCAGCGAGAGCAACCGGGGTGGCTGAGTGGAAATGGTCTTTCCTGAGGATGGGGCCTAATATGTGTTTGTGTCCATGAGGGCCTTGGAATGGGGCGGTGGCACTGGCACCCTGAAGTATTCTCCTAAGCTTAGACATAGCTCCCATGCACAAGTTTCCTTGTGGAGACAAGATTTGTTCTGATGGGTGCCTCAGGAAATCCCCTCTGCTGGTATTTGAATCCAGGCTTTTAAGGAGACATGCCTGTAAACCAAAGCAATGGATCCGATAATGGCCTCGGGTCCTGTCTGTTTCAATCTTCTTCTCTGGGGACTTCGATCTATGGTATGAGTGGAGGTAGATGCTCAGCTGGTATCAACCGCCCTTTTTTGTCCCGGGCGACTTACGCTATTGCAATGGCCTCAGGGACTTTGGAGGGTTCTCCTAATTTGTAAAATTTTTGACAATGGAATGGGCAGAATTCCCATGGATTGGGTGCGCACAGTCCTAATGTGTGGCTTCAGGTGTTCCACCCTGGAGGGAGTGTGGCCCAGGACTTTGAGGACAGAAGTATGAAAACACAAACTCAGCTTAGGTTTCGGGACGTAGGCATGGCACGCCCGATCTACAAACCAGGAGAAGAACTCTTCAGGATATGAAGAATGAGCGAGTCTGAGTCGCTTGCTCAGGCTTTTGTCTCTGGATTTTGTATCGGCGATGGCCGTGGAATGTTGGGGAGGGCTCATGAGCCATGGACGAATCTTCCTCTCTGTGGATTGGCACGATCCCAAGAGTTTTATGTCAATCTGTGAAATGGGAGGACTCCTTTCAAGTTTGTTACCTCAGGTGTCCCACCAAAAGAGGAATTCCAAAGCAGAGCCCTGGGGAAGAGTGAAGCGACAACCCGAACTATAGTTAAAAATTGGGGTTAGGTGCTTGGCATGCCCAATATGCTGTCTCTTCATCCAGCCACTGAGAGGCCTTACCTGAGGACTGGGCTCAGGCTGAGGGTCACAATGTGTGTCTGTGACCAATGTGGCCTGCAAGCATGGGTGGGGCCTCATGGGCAACACTGGTTTCAACTACACTGAACGTTGGACAACATGCCAACCACAAGGTTTCTTGCCATGGGGAAAGAGTTCTGATTTCTGCATCATTTTCAAACCAGGGCAGTGATTGGAGAACAGGCCTAGGTTCTGAAGCCTGGAAACCGAGGTTGAGAAGAGATGACGACCTAAGGCCATGGCAGGTCCGATGTGCTCAGTGTGCGGCCAGCTGTCTGGGTGGGGCCAGGAGGTCCAGGCTCAGGCTGGGTCTAATGGGCAATAGTGCCCAGCTCAGCCTATATATTTGGGGTACAGCCGAATGGCGTGAAGGTTGATCCTCATTTGGGGTTTCTGGGTAGCCCCAGAGGGCAATGTTTTTCTTCTGGAGGGCAGGCAGAGTGCGGCATTGTAGTTCTGGATTGCCAAACGGAAGGTCTTGTGGGCCAGTAGTCTGAGAACGGAAGTCTGAGAAGCCAAGCTAGGCCTAGGTTTCTGGGTGAGGATATGGCAGGCACAAACTACAGACCTGAATCGAGATCTCGTGCATCTGAATTCAGGGCAAGGATCAGAAGATCGCTCAGGTTGGACTTTCTGTCCCAGATGGCCCCTTCTTGAAGGGGGGGTGGATCACGAGGCCATGGGGGTTTTCCCACGATGGGAGTTGTGAGAAGCTCCAAACTGCCAAGATTCTTCTGCAGGACAATGGAGACCTGTTGGTTGGCTCCAGGCCAATGATTCCGAGCAGGGTTCTAAGGATGGATGGCTGGGTAGCCCACCTAGCATTCCAAATGTCTCCAAGCACCAAGACAGGTTAGATCTGCTGGATGTGGTGGAGCAACCGAGGAGGCTGAGTTGAAATGGACTCTTCCTGTGGATGTGTCCTAATATGTTTTTGTGTCAATGGAGTCCTTGGAATGAAGCGGTGGCACTGGGGCCCTGAAGGGTTCTCCTAAACAGAGGCTTTGACACAGCTCCAACGTTCATGTTTCCCACGTGTAGATGAGATTTGTTCTGATGGGTGAGTCAAGAAACAGCCATAGGCTGGTATTGAAATCCAGGCCTCTGAGGAGAGATGCCTGGAAACCAAAGCAATGGATCCGATTAGTGCATAGGGGCCTGTTCGTTCCTTTTTACCCCTGGGGACATCAGTCTACGGGTCTGAGTGCAGGTAGGTGCTCAGATGGGCTCAGATTGCCCCTGTTTGTCCTGGGAAGCCACAACTTTTGGGATGGCCGCAGGGACTTTGGAGGTTTATCCTATTAGTAGGGCTGTGGCCATTGGAATGGGCACATACAATTCCCTTGGAGAGGGCAAGTACAGTCCTCAGGTTTGGCTCCAGGGGCCTGAGCCTGTAGGTTGTGTACGCCAGAGCTGTTTGGACAGTTGTCTGAAAACACAAACTTGGCTTATGTTTCGGGTCATAGGTATGGCAGGACTGATCTACAGACCATGAGGAGAACACTTCGGGAAATGAAAAAAGGGCAAGTGTGAGTCTCTTGCTCAAGTTTTTGTCTCTGGATATCGTGACAATCATGGTCGTGAAATTTCCGGGTGACTTCATGGGAAATGGACGAGTCTTACTCTCTGGGGGTTCGGCCCCGACAAAGATTTTGGGTTCATTCTGGAATGGAAGAAGTCCTTTTTTTTGTTGTTGTTGTTGATTTGTTTCGTTTTGTTTTTCAACCTCAGATGTCCTACCAAATGAGGGATTCCAGAGTAGAGCCCTGGCGAGAGGCGACTGGACAAGCAGAAATCTGGTTAAAAATTAGGGAATAGGACAGGTCAAGCCCATTATGACATCTAATGGTCCATCCACTGAGAGGACTTACTAGAGGACAGGACTCACGCTGAGGTCACAATGCGTGTTTATGCTCTCGTCGCACTCAAGAATGGGCGGGTCCTCATGGTGAATGCTGTTTTCTGCTACACTGAACGTTGGACAACATGCCAACCACAAGGTTTCTTGCCATGGGTCAGGAAGAGTACTGATTTCTGCATCACAGTCACCCCTGGGCAGTGATTGGAGAGGGGGTCTAGGTTCTGAGGCTGAAAACTGAGGTAGGGAAGAGATGATGACCTAAGGCCATGGCGAGTCTGATGTGCTCAGTGTGCGGTCAGCTTTCTGGGTGTTGGTCAGGAGGTCCGGGATCAGGTTGTGTCAGACAGTGCATTAGTGCCCAGGTTAGACTATATAATTTGGGTACATGCGAGTGCCGTGTAGGTTGATCCTCATTTAAGCTGCCTGGGCAGCTCATTAGGCAATCTATTTTTTCTAGAAGGCAGGCAGAGTGCTTCATTGTCGGTCCGGAATTGCCAAACTTGAGGGCACGGGGCCAGGAGAGTGAGGACGGAAGTCTGAGAACACAAGCTAGACTTCGGATTCAGGGTGAGGGCACGGCAGGTACCCCCTGAAGGTCTGAAGCAATATCTCATGCATCTGAAGTCAGGGCGAGGATCAGACGTTGGCTCAGGTTGGAGTTTCTGTGCATGACGGCCCCTTCTTGAAGGGAGCGGAATCTCGAGGCCATGGAGGTTTTCCACGTTGGGAGATATGGGATGCCCCCTTCAAGGATTCCTTCTGCGGGACAATTGAGACCTGTTGGACAGCTCCAGGACATCCAATAGGGAATGACTCCAGAGCACCGTTCGAGGATGGATGCCTGGGAAGTGCGCCTCGCATTCCAATTGTCTCTTAGCAACAAGACAGTTTAGATCCGATGGATCAGCGAGAGCAACCGGGGTGGCTGAGTGGAAATGGTCTTTCCTGAGGATGGGGCCTAATATGTGTTTGTGTCCATGAGGGCCTTGGAATGGGGCGGTGGCACCGGCACCCTGAAGTATTCTCCTAAGCTTAGACATAGCTCCCATGCACAAGTTTCCTTGTGGAGACAAGATTTGTTCTGATGGGTGCCTCAGGAAATCCCCTCTGCTGGTATTTGAATCCAGGCTTTTAAGGAGACATGCCTGTAAACCAAAGCAATGGATCCGATAATGGCCTCGGGTCCTGTCTGTTTCAATCTTCTTCTCTGGGGACTTCGATCTATGGTATGAGTGGAGGTAGATGCTCAGCTGGTATCAACCGCCCTTTTTTGTCCCGGGCGACTTACACTATTGCGATGGCCTCAGGGACTTTGGAGGGTTCTCCTAATTTGTAAAATTTTTGACAATGGAATGGGCAGAATTCCCATGGATTGGGTGCGCACAGTCCTAATGTGTGGCTTCAGGTGTTCCACCCTGGAGGGAGTGTGGCCCAGGACTTTGAGGACAGAAGTATGAAAACACAAACTCAGCTTAGGTTTCGGGACGTAGGCATGGCACGCCCGATCTACAAACCAGGAGAAGAACTCTTCAGGATATGAAGAATGAGCGAGTCTGAGTCGCTTGCTCAGGCTTTTGTCTCTGGATTTTGTATCGGCGATGGCCGTGGAATGTTGGGGAGGGCTCATGAGCCATGGACGAATCTTCCTCTCTGTGGATTGGCACGATCCCAAGAGTTTTATGTCAATCTGTGAAATGGGAGGACTCCTTTCAAGTTTGTTACCTCAGGTGTCCCACCAAAAGAGGAATTCCAAAGCAGAGCCCTGGGGAAGAGTGAAGCGACAACCCGAACTATAGTTAAAAATTGGGGTTAGGTGCTTGGCATGCCCAATATGCTGTCTCTTCATCCAGCCACTGAGAGGCCTTACCTGAGGACTGGGCTCAGGCTGAGGGTCACAATGTGTGTCTGTGACCAATGTGGCCTGCAAGCATGGGTGGGGCCTCATGGGCAACACTGGTTTCAACTACACTGAACGTTGGACAACATGCCAACCACAAGGTTTCTTGCCATGGGGAAAGAGTTCTGATTTCTGCATCATTTTCAAACCAGGGCAGTGATTGGAGAACAGGCCTAGGTTCTGAAGCCTGGAAACCGAGGTTGAGAAGAGATGACGACCTAAGGCCATGGCAGGTCCGATGTGCTCAGTGTGCGGCCAGCTGTCTGGGTGGGGCCAGGAGGTCCAGGCTCAGGCTGGGTCTAATGGGCAATAGTGCCCAGCTCAGCCTATATATTTGGGGTACAGCCGAATGGCGTGAAGGTTGATCCTCATTTGGGGTTTCTGGGTAGCCCCAGAGGGCAATGTTTTTCTTCTGGAGGGCAGGCAGAGTGCGGCATTGTAGTTCTGGATTGCCAAACGGAAGGTCTTGTGGGCCAGTAGTCTGAGAACGGAAGTCTGAGAAGCCAAGCTAGGCCTAGGTTTCTGGGTGAGGATATGGCAGGCACAATCTACAGGCCTGAATCGAGATCTCGTGCATCTGAATTCAGGGCAAGGATCAGAAGATCGCTCAGGTTGGACTTTCTGTCCCAGATGGCCCCTTCTTGAAGGGGGGGTGGATCACGAGGCCATGGGGGTTTTCCCACGATGGGAGTTGTGAGAAGCTCCAAACTGCCAAGATTCTTCTGCAGGACAATGGAGACCTGTTGGTTGGCTCCAGGCCAATGATTCCGAGCAGGGTTCTAAGGATGGATGGCTGGGTAGCCCACCTAGCATTCCAAATGTCTCCAAGCACCAAGACAGGTTAGATCTGCTGGATGTGGTGGAGCAACCGAGGAGGCTGAGTTGAAATGGACTCTTCCTGTGGATGTGTCCTAATATGTTTTTGTGTCAATGGAGTCCTTGGAATGAAGCGGTGGCACTGGGGCCCTGAAGGGTTCTCCTAAACAGAGGCTTTGACACAGCTCCAACGTGCATGTTTCCCACGTGTAGATGAGATTTGTTCTGATGGGTGAGTCAAGAAACAGCCATAGGCTGGTATTGAAATCCAGGCCTCTGAGGAGAGATGCCTGGAAACCAAAGCAATGGATCCGATTAGTGCCTAGGGGCCTGTTCGTTCCTTTTTACCCCTGGGGACATCAGTCTACGGGTCTGAGTGCAGGTAGGTGCTCAGATGGGCTCAGATTGCCCCTGTTTGTCCTGGGAAGCCACAACTTTTGGGATGGCCGCAGGGACTTTGGAGGTTTATCCTATTAGTAGGGCTGTGGCCATTGGAATGGGCACACAAAATTCCCTTGGAGAGGGAAGTACAGTCCTCAGGTTTGGCTCCAGGGGCCTGAGCCTGTAGGTTGTGTACGCCAGAGCTGTTTGGACAGTTGTCTGAAAACACAAACTTGGCTTATGTTTCGGGTCATAGGTATGGCAGGACTGATCTACAGACCATGAGGAGAACACTTCGGGAAATGAAAAAAGGGCAAGTGTGAGTCTCTTGCTGAAGTTTTTGTCTCTGGATATCGTGACAATCATGGTCGTGAAATTTCCGGGTGACTTCATGGGAAATGGACGAGTCTTACTCTCTGGGGGTTCGGCCCCGACAAAGATTTTGGGTTCATTCTGGAATGGAAGAAGTCCTTTTTTTTGTTGTTGTTGTTGATTTGTTTCGTTTTGTTTTTCAACCTCAGATGTCCTACCAAATGAGGGATTCCAGAGTAGAGCCCTGGCGAGAGGCGACTGGACAAGCAGAAATCTGGTTAAAAATTAGGGAATAGGACAGGTCAAGGCCCATTATGACATCTAATGGTCCATCCACTGAGAGGACTTACTAGAGGACAGGACTCACGCTGAGGTCACAATGCGTGTTTATGCTCTCGTCGCACTCAAGAATGGGCGGGTCCTCATGGTGAATGCTGTTTTCTGCTACACTGAACGTTGGACAACATGCCAACCACAAGGTTTCTTGCCATGGGTCAGGAAGAGTACTGATTTCTGCATCACAGTCACCCCTGGGCAGTGATTGGAGAGGGGGTCTAGGTTCTGAGGCTGAAAACTGAGGTAGGGAAGAGATGATGACCTAAGGCCATGGCGAGTCTGATGTGCTCAGTGTGCGGTCAGCTTTCTGGGTGTTGGTCAGGAGGTCCGGGATCAGGTTGTGTCAGACAGTGCATTAGTGCCCAGGTTAGACTATATAATTTGGGTACATGCGAGTGCCGTGTAGGTTGATCCTCATTTAAGCTGCCTGGGCAGATCATTAGGCAATCTATTTTTTCTAGAAGGCAGGCAGAGTGCTTCATTGTCGGTCCGGAATTGCCAAACTTGAGGGCACGGGGCCAGGAGAGTGAGGACGGAAGTCTGAGAACACAAGCTAGACTTCGGATTCAGGGTGAGGGCACGGCAGGTACCCCCTGAAGGTCTGAAGCAATATCTCATGCATCTGAAGTCAGGGCGAGGATCAGACGTTGGCTCAGGTTGGACTTTCTGTGCATGACGGCCCCTTCTTGAAGGGAGCGGAATCTCGAGGCCATGGAGGTTTTCCACGTTGGGAGATATGGGATGCCCCCTTCAAGGATTCCTTCTGCGGGACAATTGAGACCTGTTGGACAGCTCCAGGACATCCAATAGGGAATGACTCCAGAGCACCGTTCGAGGATGGATGCCTGGGAAGTGCGCCTCGCATTCCAATTGTCTCTTAGCAACAAGACAGTTTAGATCCGATGGATCAGCGAGAGCAACCGGGGTGGCTGAGTTGAAATGGTCTTTCCTGAGGATGGGGCCTAATATGTGTTTGTGTCCATGAGGGCCTTGGAATGGGGCGGTGGCACCGGCACCCTGAAGTATTCTCCTAAGCTTAGACATAGCTCCCATGCACAAGTTTCCTTGTGGAGACAAGATTTGTTCTGATGGGTGCCTCAGGAAATCCCCTCTGCTGGTATTTGAATCCAGGCTTTTAAGGAGACATGCCTGTAAACCAAAGCAATGGATCCGATAATGGCCTCGGGTCCTGTCTGTTTCAATCTTCTTCTCTGGGGACTTCGATCTATGGTATGAGTGGAGGTAGATGCTCAGCTGGTATCAACCGCCCTTTTTTGTCCCGGGCGACTTACACTATTGCGATGGCCTCAGGGACTTTGGAGGGTTCTCCTAATTTGTAAAATTTTTGACAATGGAATGGGCAGAATTCCCATGGATTGGGTGCGCACAGTCCTAATGTGTGGCTTCAGGTGTTCCACCCTGGAGGGAGTGTGGCCCAGGACTTTGAGGACAGAAGTATGAAAACACAAACTCAGCTTAGGTTTCGGGACGTAGGCATGGCACGCCCGATCTACAAACCAGGAGAAGAACTCTTCAGGATATGAAGAATGAGCGAGTCTGAGTCGCTTGCTCAGGCTTTTGTCTCTGGATTTTGTATCGGCGATGGCCGTGGAATGTTGGGGAGGGCTCATGAGCCATGGACGAATCTTCCTCTCTGTGGATTGGCACGATCCCAAGAGTTTTATGTCAATCTGTGAAATGGGAGGACTCCTTTCAAGTTTGTTACCTCAGGTGTCCCACCAAAAGAGGAATTCCAAAGCAGAGCCCTGGGGAAGAGTGAAGCGACAACCCGAACTATAGTTAAAAATTGGGGTTAGGTGCTTGGCATGCCCAATATGCTGTCTCTTCATCCAGCCACTGAGAGGCCTTACCTGAGGACTGGGCTCAGGCTGAGGGTCACAATGTGTGTCTGTGACCAATGTGGCCTGCAAGCATGGGTGGGTCTCATGGGCAACACTGGTTTCAACTACACTGAACGTTGGACAACATGCCAACCACAAGGTTTCTTGCCATGGGGAAAGAGTTCTGATTTCTGCATCATTTTCAAACCAGGGCAGTGATTGGAGAACAGGCCTAGGTTCTGAAGCCTGGAAACCGAGGTTGAGAAGAGATGACGACCTAAGGCCATGGCAGGTCCGATGTGCTCAGTGTGCGGCCAGCTGTCTGGGTGGGGCCAGGAGGTCCAGGCTCAGGCTGGGTCTAATGGGCAATAGTGCCCAGCTCAGCCTATATATTTGGGGTACAGCCGAATGGCGTGAAGGTTGATCCTCATTTGGGGTTTCTGGGTAGCCCCAGAGGGCAATGTTTTTCTTCTGGAGGGCAGGCAGAGTGCGGCATTGTAGTTCTGGATTGCCAAACGGAAGGTCTTGTGGGCCAGTAGTCTGAGAACGGAAGTCTGAGAAGCCAAGCTAGGCCTAGGTTTCTGGGTGAGGATATGGCAGGCACAATCTACAGACCTGAATCGAGATCTCGTGCATCTGAATTCAGGGCAAGGATCAGAAGATCGCTCAGGTTGGACTTTCTGTCCCAGATGGCCCCTTCTTGAACGGGGGGTGGATCACGAGGCCATGGGGGTTTTCCCACGATGGGAGTTGTGAGAAGCTCCAAACTGCCAAGATTCTTCTGCAGGACAATGGAGACCTGTTGGTTGGCTCCAGGCCAATGATTCCGAGCAGGGTTCTAAGGATGGATGGCTGGGTAGCCCACCTAGCATTCCAAATGTCTCCAAGCACCAAGACAGGTTAGATCTGCTGGATGTGGTGGAGCAACCGAGGAGGCTGAGTTGAAATGGACTCTTCCTGTGGATGTGTCCTAATATGTTTTTGTGTCAATGGAGTCCTTGGAATGAAGCGGTGGCACTGGGGCCCTGAAGGGTTCTCCTAAACAGAGGCTTTGACACAGCTCCAACGTGCATGTTTCCCACGTGTAGATGAGATTTGTTCTGATGGGTGAGTCAAGAAACAGCCATAGGCTGGTATTGAAATCCAGGCCTCTGAGGAGAGATGCCTGGAAACCAAAGCAATGGATCCGATTAGTGCCTAGGGGCCTGTTCGTTCCTTTTTACCCCTGGGGACATCAGTCTACGGGTCTGAGTGCAGGTAGGTGCTCAGATGGGCTCAGATTGCCCCTGTTTGTCCTGGGAAGCCACAACTTTTGGGATGGCCGCAGGGACTTTGGAGGTTTATCCTATTAGTAGGGCTGTGGCCATTGGAATGGGCACATACAATTCCCTTGGAGAGGGCAAGTACAGTCCTCAGGTTTGGCTCCAGGGGCCTGAGCCTGTAGGTTGTGTACGCCAGAGCTGTTTGGACAGTTGTCTGAAAACACAAACTTGGCTTATGTTTCGGGTCATAGGTATGGCAGGACTGATCTACAGACCATGAGGAGAACACTTCGGGAAATGAAAAAAGGGCAAGTGTGAGTCTCTTGCTGAAGTTTTTGTCTCTGGATATCGTGACAATCATGGTCGTGAAATTTCCGGGTGACTTCATGGGAAATGGACGAGTCTTACTCTCTGGGGGTTCGGCCCCGACAAAGATTTTGGGTTCATTCTGGAATGGAAGAAGTCCTTTTTTTTGTTGTTGTTGTTGATTTGTTTCGTTTTGTTTTTCAACCTCAGATGTCCTACCAAATGAGGGATTCCAGAGTAGAGCCCTGGCGAGAGGCGACTGGACAAGCAGAAATCTGGTTAAAAATTAGGGAATAGGACAGGTCAAGCCCATTATGACATCTAATGGTCCATCCACTGAGAGGACTTACTAGAGGACAGGACTCACGCTGAGGTCACAATGCGTGTTTATGCTCTCGTCGCACTCAAGAATGGGCGGGTCCTCATGGTGAATGCTGTTTTCTGCTACACTGAACGTTGGACAACATGCCAACCACAAGGTTTCTTGCCATGGGTCAGGAAGAGTACTGATTTCTGCATCACAGTCACCCCTGGGCAGTGATTGGAGAGGGGGTCTAGGTTCTGAGGCTGAAAACTGAGGTAGGGAAGAGATGATGACCTAAGGCCATGGCGAGTCTGATGTGCTCAGTGTGCGGTCAGCTTTCTGGGTGTTGGTCAGGAGGTCCGGGATCAGGTTGTGTCAGACAGTGCATTAGTGCCCAGGTTAGACTATATAATTTGGGTACATGCGAGTGCCGTGTAGGTTGATCCTCATTTAAGCTGCCTGGGCAGCTCATTAGGCAATCTATTTTTTCTAGAAGGCAGGCAGAGTGCTTCATTGTCGGTCCGGAATTGCCAAACTTGAGGGCACGGGGCCAGGAGAGTGAGGACGGAAGTCTGAGAACACAAGCTAGACTTCGGATTCAGGGTGAGGGCACGGCAGGTACCCCCTGAAGGTCTGAAGCAATATCTCATGCATCTGAAGTCAGGGCGAGGATCAGACGTTGGCTCAGGTTGGACTTTCTGTGCATGACGGCCCCTTCTTGAAGGGAGCGGAATCTCGAGGCCATGGAGGTTTTCCACGTTGGGAGATATGGGATGCCCCCTTCAAGGATTCCTTCTGCGGGACAATTGAGACCTGTTGGACAGCTCCAGGACATCCAATAGGGAATGACTCCAGAGCACCGTTCGAGGATGGATGCCTGGGAAGTGCGCCTCGCATTCCAATTGTCTCTTAGCAACAAGACAGTTTAGATCCGATGGATCAGCGAGAGCAACCGGGGTGGCTGAGTTGAAATGGTCTTTCCTGAGGATGGGGCCTAATATGTGTTTGTGTCCATGAGGGCCTTGGAATGGGGCGGTGGCACCGGCACCCTGAAGTATTCTCCTAAGCTTAGACATAGCTCCCATGCACAAGTTTCCTTGTGGAGACAAGATTTGTTCTGATGGGTGCCTCAGGAAATCCCCTCTGCTGGTATTTGAATCCAGGCTTTTAAGGAGACATGCCTGTAAACCAAAGCAATGGATCCGATAATGGCCTCGGGTCCTGTCTGTTTCAATCTTCTTCTCTGGGGACTTCGATCTATGGTATGAGTGGAGGTAGATGCTCAGCTGGTATCAACCGCCCTTTTTTGTCCCGGGCGACTTACACTATTGCGATGGCCTCAGGGACTTTGGAGGGTTCTCCTAATTTGTAAAATTTTTGACAATGGAATGGGCAGAATTCCCATGGATTGGGTGCGCACAGTCCTAATGTGTGGCTTCAGGTGTTCCACCCTGGAGGGAGTGTGGCCCAGGACTTTGAGGACAGAAGTATGAAAACACAAACTCAGCTTAGGTTTCGGGACGTAGGCATGGCACGCCCGATCTACAAACCAGGAGAAGAACTCTTCAGGATATGAAGAATGAGCGAGTCTGAGTCGCTTGCTCAGGCTTTTGTCTCTGGATTTTGTATCGGCGATGGCCGTGGAATGTTGGGGAGGGCTCATGAGCCATGGACGAATCTTCCTCTCTGTGGATTGGCACAATCCCAAGAGTTTTATGTCAATCTGTGAAATGGGAGGACTCCTTTCAAGTTTGTTACCTCAGGTGTCCCACCAAAAGAGGAATTCCAAAGCAGAGCCCTGGGGAAGAGTGAAGCGACAACCCGAACTATAGTTAAAAATTGGGGTTAGGGGCTTGGCATGCCCAATATGCTGTCTCTTCATCCAGCCACTGAGAGGCCTTACCTGAGGACTGGGCTCAGGCTGAGGGTCACAATGTGTGTCTGTGACCAATGTGGCCTGCAAGCATGGGTGGGTCTCATGGGCAACACTGGTTTCAACTACACTGAACGTTGGACAACATGCCAACCACAAGGTTTCTTGCCATGGGGAAAGAGTTCTGATTTCTGCATCATTTTCAAACCAGGGCAGTGATTGGAGAACAGGCCTAGGTTCTGAAGCCTGGAAACCGAGGTTGAGAAGAGATGACGACCTAAGGCCATGGCAGGTCCGATGTGCTCAGTGTGCGGCCAGCTGTCTGGGTGGGGCCAGGAGGTCCAGGCTCAGGCTGGGTCTAATGGGCAATAGTGCCCAGCTCAGCCTATATATTTGGGGTACAGCCGAATGGCGTGAAGGTTGATCCTCATTTGGGGTTTCTGGGTAGCCCCAGAGGGCAATGTTTTTCTTCTGGAGGGCAGGCAGAGTGCGGCATTGTAGTTCTGGATTGCCAAACGGAAGGTCTTGTGGGCCAGTAGTCTGAGAACGGAAGTCTGAGAAGCCAAGCTAGGCCTAGGTTTCTGGGTGAGGATATGGCAGGCACAATCTACAGGCCTGAATCGAGATCTCGTGCATCTGAATTCAGGGCAAGGATCAGAAGATCGCTCAGGTTGGACTTTCTGTCCCAGATGGCCCCTTCTTGAAGGGGGGGTGGATCACGAGGCCATGGGGGTTTTCCCACGATGGGAGTTGTGAGAAGCTCCAAACTGCCAAGATTCTTCTGCAGGACAATGGAGACCTGTTGGTTGGCTCCAGGCCAATGATTCCGAGCAGGGTTCTAAGGATGGATGGCTGGGTAGCCCACCTAGCATTCCAAATGTCTCCAAGCACCAAGACAGGTTAGATCTGCTGGATGTGGTGGAGCAACCGAGGAGGCTGAGTTGAAATGGACTCTTCCTGTGGATGTGTCCTAATATGTTTTTGTGTCAATGGAGTCCTTGGAATGAAGCGGTGGCACTGGGGCCCTGAAGGGTTCTCCTAAACAGAGGCTTTGACACAGCTCCAACGTGCATGTTTCCCACGTGTAGATGAGATTTGTTCTGATGGGTGAGTCAAGAAACAGCCATAGGCTGGTATTGAAATCCAGGCCTCTGAGGAGAGATGCCTGGAAACCAAAGCAATGGATCCGATTAGTGCCTAGGGGCCTGTTCGTTCCTTTTTACCCCTGGGGACATCAGTCTACGGGTCTGAGTGCAGGTAGGTGCTCAGATGGGCTCAGATTGCCCCTGTTTGTCCTGGGAAGCCACAACTTTTGGGATGGCCGCAGGGACTTTGGAGGTTTATCCTATTAGTAGGGCTGTGGCCATTGGAATGGGCACATACAATTCCCTTGGAGAGGGCAAGTACAGTCCTCAGGTTTGGCTCCAGGGGCCTGAGCCTGTAGGTTGTGTACGCCAGAGCTCTTTGGACAGTTGTCTGAAAACACAAACTTGGCTTATGTTTCGGGTCATAGGTATGGCAGGACTGATCTACAGACCATGAGGAGAACACTTCGGGAAATGAAAAAAGGGCAAGTGTGAGTCTCTTGCTGAAGTTTTTGTCTCTGGATATCGTGACAATCATGGTCGTGAAATTTCCGGGTGACTTCATGGGAAATGGACGAGTCTTACTCTCTGGGGGTTCGGCCCCGACAAAGATTTTGGGTTCATTCTGGAATGGAAGAAGTCCTTTTTTTTGTTGTTGTTGTTGATTTGTTTCGTTTTGTTTTTCAACCTCAGATGTCCTACCAAATGAGGGATTCCAGAGTAGAGCCCTGGCGAGAGGCGACTGGACAAGCAGAAATCTGGTTAAAAATTAGGGAATAGGACAGGTCAAGCCCATTATGACATCTAATGGTCCATCCACTGAGAGGACTTACTAGAGGACAGGACTCACGCTGAGGTCACAATGCGTGTTTATGCTCTCGTCGCACTCAAGAATGGGCGGGTCCTCATGGTGAATGCTGTTTTCTGCTACACTGAACGTTGGACAACATGCCAACCACAAGGTTTCTTGCCATGGGTCAGGAAGAGTACTGATTTCTGCATCACAGTCACCCCTGGGCAGTGATTGGAGAGGGGGTCTAGGTTCTGAGGCTGAAAACTGAGGTAGGGAAGAGATGATGACCTAAGGCCATGGCGAGTCTGATGTGCTCAGTGTGCGGTCAGCTTTCTGGGTGTTGGTCAGGAGGTCCGGGATCAGGTTGTGTCAGACAGTGCATTAGTGCCCAGGTTAGACTATATAATTTGGGTACATGCGAGTGCCGTGTAGGTTGATCCTCATTTAAGCTGCCTGGGCAGATCATTAGGCAATCTATTTTTTCTAGAAGGCAGGCAGAGTGCTTCATTGTCGGTCCGGAATTGCCAAACTTGAGGGCACGGGGCCAGGAGAGTGAGGACGGAAGTCTGAGAACACAAGCTAGACTTCGGATTCAGGGTGAGGGCACGGCAGGTACCCCCTGAAGGTCTGAAGCAATATCTCATGCATCTGAAGTCAGGGCGAGGATCAGACGTTGGCTCAGGTTGGACTTTCTGTGCATGACGGCCCCTTCTTGAAGGGAGCGGAATCTCGAGGCCATGGAGGTTTTCCACGTTGGGAGATATGGGATGCCCCCTTCAAGGATTCCTTCTGCGGGACAATTGAGACCTGTTGGACAGCTCCAGGACATCCAATAGGGAATGACTCCAGAGCACCGTTCGAGGATGGATGCCTGGGAAGTGCGCCTCGCATTCCAATTGTCTCTTAGCAACAAGACAGTTTAGATCCGATGGATCAGCGAGAGCAACCGGGGTGGCTGAGTTGAAATGGTCTTTCCTGAGGATGGGGCCTAATATGTGTTTGTGTCCATGAGGGCCTTGGAATGGGGCGGTGGCACCGGCACCCTGAAGTATTCTCCTAAGCTTAGACATAGCTCCCATGCACAAGTTTCCTTGTGGAGACAAGATTTGTTCTGATGGGTGCCTCAGGAAATCCCCTCTGCTGGTATTTGAATCCAGGCTTTTAAGGAGACATGCCTGTAAACCAAAGCAATGGATCCGATAATGGCCTCGGGTCCTGTCTGTTTCAATCTTCTTCTCTGGGGACTTCGATCTATGGTATGAGTGGAGGTAGATGCTCAGCTGGTATCAACCGCCCTTTTTTGTCCCGGGCGACTTACACTATTGCGATGGCCTCAGGGACTTTGGAGGGTTCTCCTAATTTGTAAAATTTTTGACAATGGAATGGGCAGAATTCCCATGGATTGGGTGCGCACAGTCCTAATGTGTGGCTTCAGGTGTTCCACCCTGGAGGGAGTGTGGCCCAGGACTTTGAGGACAGAAGTATGAAAACACAAACTCAGCTTAGGTTTCGGGACGTAGGCATGGCACGCCCGATCTACAAACCAGGAGAAGAACTCTTCAGGATATGAAGAATGAGCGAGTCTGAGTCGCTTGCTCAGGCTTTTGTCTCTGGATTTTGTATCGGCGATGGCCGTGGAATGTTGGGGAGGGCTCATGAGCCATGGACGAATCTTCCTCTCTGTGGATTGGCACGATCCCAAGAGTTTTATGTCAATCTGTGAAATGGGAGGACTCCTTTCAAGTTTGTTACCTCAGGTGTCCCACCAAAAGAGGAATTCCAAAGCAGAGCCCTGGGGAAGAGTGAAGCGACAACCCGAACTATGGTTAAAAATTGGGGTTAGGTGCTTGGCATGCCCAATATGCTGTCTCTTCATCCAGCCACTGAGAGGCCTTACCTGAGGACTGGGCTCAGGCTGAGGGTCACAATGTGTGTCTGTGACCAATGTGGCCTGCAAGCATGGGTGGGTCTCATGGGCAACACTGGTTTCAACTACACTGAACGTTGGACAACATGCCAACCACAAGGTTTCTTGCCATGGGGAAAGAGTTCTGATTTCTGCATCATTTTCAAACCAGGGCAGTGATTGGAGAACAGGCCTAGGTTCTGAAGCCTGGAAACCGAGGTTGAGAAGAGATGACGACCTAAGGCCATGGCAGGTCCGATGTGCTCAGTGTGCGGCCAGCTGTCTGGGTGGGGCCAGGAGGTCCAGGCTCAGGCTGGGTCTAATGGGCAATAGTGCCCAGCTCAGCCTATATATTTGGGGTACAGCCGAATGGCGTGAAGGTTGATCCTCATTTGGGGTTTCTGGGTAGCCCCAGAGGGCAATGTTTTTCTTCTGGAGGGCAGGCAGAGTGCGGCATTGTAGTTCTGGATTGCCAAACGGAAGGTCTTGTGGGCCAGTAGTCTGAGAACGGAAGTCTGAGAAGCCAAGCTAGGCCTAGGTTTCTGGGTGAGGATATGGCAGGCACAATCTACAGACCTGAATCGAGATCTCGTGCATCTGAATTCAGGGCAAGGATCAGAAGATCGCTCAGGTTGGACTTTCTGTCCCAGATGGCCCCTTCTTGAAGGGGGGGTGGATCACGAGGCCATGGGGGTTTTCCCACGATGGGAGTTGTGAGAAGCTCCAAACTGCCAAGATTCTTCTGCAGGACAATGGAGACCTGTTGGTTGGCTCCAGGCCAATGATTCCGAGCAGGGTTCTAAGGATGGATGGCTGGGTAGCCCACCTAGCATTCCAAATGTCTCCAAGCACCAAGACAGGTTAGATCTGCTGGATGTGGTGGAGCAACCGAGGAGGCTGAGTTGAAATGGACTCTTCCTGTGGATGTGTCCTAATATGTTTTTGTGTCAATGGAGTCCTTGGAATGAAGCGGTGGCACTGGGGCCCTGAAGGGTTCTCCTAAACAGAGGCTTTGACACAGCTCCAACGTGCATGTTTCCCACGTGTAGATGAGATTTGTTCTGATGGGTGAGTCAAGAAACAGCCATAGGCTGGTATTGAAATCCAGGCCTCTGAGGAGAGATGCCTGGAAACCAAAGCAATGGATCCGATTAGTGCCTAGGGGCCTGTTCGTTCCTTTTTACCCCTGGGGACATCAGTCTACGGGTCTGAGTGCAGGTAGGTGCTCAGATGGGCTCAGATTGCCCCTGTTTGTCCTGGGAAGCCACAACTTTTGGGATGGCCGCAGGGACTTTGGAGGTTTATCCTATTAGTAGGGCTGTGGCCATTGGAATGGGCACATACAATTCCCTTGGAGAGGGCAAGTACAGTCCTCAGGTTTGGCTCCAGGTTTGTCTCTGGATATCGTGTCAATCATGGTCGTGAAATTTCCGGGTAACTTCATGGGAAATGGACGAGGCTTACTCTCTGGGGGTTCGGCCCCGACAAAGATTTTGGGTTCATTCTGGAATGGAAGAAGTCCTTTTTTTTGTTGTTGTTGTTGATTTGTTTCGTTTTGTTTTTCAACCTCAGATGTCCTACCAAATGAGGGATTCCAGAGTAGAGCCCTGGCGAGAGGCGACTGGACAAGCAGAAATCTGGTTAAAAATTAGGGAATAGGACAGGTCAAGCCCATTATGACATCTAATGGTCCATCCACTGAGAGGACTTACTAGAGGACAGGACTCACGCTGAGGTCACAATGCGTGTTTATGCTCTCGTCGCACTCAAGAATGGGCGGGTCCTCATGGTGAATGCTGTTTTCTGCTACACTGAACGTTGGACAACATGCCAACCACAAGGTTTCTTGCCCTGGGTCAGGAAGAGTACTGATTTCTGCATCACAGTCACCCCTGGGCAGTGATTGGAGAGGGGGTCTAGGTTCTGAGGCTGAAAACTGAGGTAGGGAAGAGATGATGACCTAAGGCCATGGCGAGTCTGATGTGCTCAGTGTGCGGTCAGCTTTCTGGGTGTTGGTCAGGAGGTCCGGGATCAGGTTGTGTCAGACAGTGCATTAGTGCCCAGGTTAGACTATATAATTTGGGTACATGCGAGTGCCGTGTAGGTTGATCCTCATTTAAGCTGCCTGGGCAGCTCATTAGGCAATCTATTTTTTCTAGAAGGCAGGCAGAGTGCTTCATTGTCGGTCCGGAATTGCCAAACTTGAGGGCACGGGGCCAGGAGAGTGAGGACGGAAGTCTGAGAACACAAGCTAGACTTCGGATTCAGGGTGAGGCACGGCAGGTACCCCCTGAAGGTCTGAAGCAATATCTCATGCATCTGAAGTCAGGGCGAGGATCAGACGTTGGCTCAGGTTGGAGTTTCTGTGCATGACGGCCCCTTCTTGAAGGGAGCGGAATCTCGAGGCCATGGAGGTTTTCCACGTTGGGAGATATGGGATGCCCCCTTCAAGGATTCCTTCTGCGGGACAATTGAGACCTGTTGGACAGCTCCAGGACATCCAATATGGAATGACTCCAGAGCACCGTTCGAGGATGGATGCCTGGGAAGTGCGCCTCGCATTCCAATTGTCTCTTAGCAACAAGACAGTTTAGATCCGATGGATCAGCGAGAGCAACCGGGGTGGCTGAGTTGAAATGGTCTTTCCTGAGGATGGGGCCTAATATGTGTTTGTGTCCATGAGGGCCTTGGAATGGGGCGGTGGCACCGGCACCCTGAAGTATTCTCCTAAGCTTAGACATAGCTCCCATGCACAAGTTTCCTTGTGGAGACAAGATTTGTTCTGATGGGTGCCTCAGGAAATCCCCTCTGCTGGTATTTGAATCCAGGCTTTTAAGGAGACATGCCTGTAAACCAAAGCAATGGATCCGATAATGGCCTCGGGTCCTGTCTGTTTCAATCTTCTTCTCTGGGGACTTCGATCTATGGTATGAGTGGAGGTAGATGCTCAGCTGGTATCAACCGCCCTTTTTTGTCCCGGGCGACTTACACTATTGCGATGGCCTCAGGGACTTTGGAGGGTTCTCCTAATTTGTAAAATTTTTGACAATGGAATGGGCAGAATTCCCATGGATTGGGTGCGCACAGTCCTAATGTGTGGCTTCAGGTGTTCCACCCTGGAGGGAGTGTGGCCCAGGACTTTGAGGACAGAAGTATGAAAACACAAACTCAGCTTAGGTTTCGGGACGTAGGCATGGCACGCCCGATCTACAAACCAGGAGAAGAACTCTTCAGGATATGAAGAATGAGCGAGTCTGAGTCGCTTGCTCAGGCTTTTGTCTCTGGATTTTGTATCGGCGATGGCCGTGGAATGTTGGGGAGGGCTCATGAGCCATGGACGAATCTTCCTCTCTGTGGATTGGCACGATCCCAAGAGTTTTATGTCAATCTGTGAAATGGGAGGACTCCTTTCAAGTTTGTTACCTCAGGTGTCCCACCAAAAGAGGAATTCCAAAGCAGAGCCCTGGGGAAGAGTGAAGCGACAACCCGAACTATGGTTAAAAATTGGGGTTAGGGGCTTGGCATGCCCAATATGCTGTCTCTTCATCCAGCCACTGAGAGGCCTTACCTGAGGACTGGGCTCAGGCTGAGGGTCACAATGTGTGTCTGTGACCAATGTGGCCTGCAAGCATGGGTGGGTCTCATGGGCAACACTGGTTTCAACTACACTGAACGTTGGACAACATGCCAACCACAAGGTTTCTTGCCATGGGGAAAGAGTTCTGATTTCTGCATCATTTTCAAACCAGGGCAGTGATTGGAGAACAGGCCTAGGTTCTGAAGCCTGGAAACCGAGGTTGAGAAGAGATGACGACCTAAGGCCATGGCAGGTCCGATGTGCTCAGTGTGCGGCCAGCTGTCTGGGTGGGGCCAGGAGGTCCAGGCTCAGGCTGGGTCTAATGGGCAATAGTGCCCAGCTCAGCCTATATATTTGGGGTACAGCCGAATGGCGTGAAGGTTGATCCTCATTTGGGGTTTCTGGGTAGCCCCAGAGGGCAATGTTTTTCTTCTGGAGGGCAGGCAGAGTGCGGCATTGTAGTTCTGGATTGCCAAACGGAAGGTCTTGTGGGCCAGTAGTCTGAGAACGGAAGTCTGAGAAGCCAAGCTAGGCCTAGGTTTCTGGGTGAGGATATGGCAGGCACAATCTACAGGCCTGAATCGAGATCTCGTGCATCTGAATTCAGGGCAAGGATCAGAAGATCGCTCAGGTTGGACTTTCTGTCCCAGATGGCCCCTTCTTGAAGGGGGGGTGGATCACGAGGCCATGGGGGTTTTCCCACGATGGGAGTTGTGAGAAGCTCCAAACTGCCAAGATTCTTCTGCAGGACAATGGAGACCTGTTGGTTGGCTCCAGGCCAATGATTCCGAGCAGGGTTCTAAGGATGGATGGCTGGGTAGCCCACCTAGCATTCCAAATGTCTCCAAGCACCAAGACAGGTTAGATCTGCTGGATGTGGTGGAGCAACCGAGGAGGCTGAGTTGAAATGGACTCTTCCTGTGGATGTGTCCTAATATGTTTTTGTGTCAATGGAGTCCTTGGAATGAAGCGGTGGCACTGGGGCCCTGAAGGGTTCTCCTAAACAGAGGCTTTGACACAGCTCCAACGTGCATGTTTCCCACGTGTAGATGAGATTTGTTCTGATGGGTGAGTCAAGAAACAGCCATAGGCTGGTATTGAAATCCAGGCCTCTGAGGAGAGATGCCTGGAAACCAAAGCAATGGATCCGATTAGTGCCTAGGGGCCTGTTCGTTCCTTTTTACCCCTGGGGACATCAGTCTACGGGTCTGAGTGCAGGTAGGTGCTCAGATGGGCTCAGATTGCCCCTGTTTGTCCTGGGAAGCCACAACTTTTGGGATGGCCGCAGGGACTTTGGAGGTTTATCCTATTAGTAGGGCTGTGGCCATTGGAATGGGCACATACAATTCCCTTGGAGAGGGCAAGTACAGTCCTCAGGTTTGGCTCCAGGGGCCTGAGCCTGTAGGTTGTGTACGCCAGAGCTCTTTGGACAGTTGTCTGAAAACACAAACTTGGCTTATGTTTCGGGTCATAGGTATGGCAGGACTGATCTACAGACCATGAGGAGAACACTTCGGGAAATGAAAAAAGGGCAAGTGTGAGTCTCTTGCTGAAGTTTTTGTCTCTGGATATCGTGACAATCATGGTCGTGAAATTTCCGGGTGACTTCATGGGAAATGGACGAGTCTTACTCTCTGGGGGTTCGGCCCCGACAAAGATTTTGGGTTCATTCTGGAATGGAAGAAGTCCTTTTTTTTGTTGTTGTTGTTGATTTGTTTCGTTTTGTTTTTCAACCTCAGATGTCCTACCAAATGAGGGATTCCAGAGTAGAGCCCTGGCGAGAGGCGACTGGACAAGCAGAAATCTGGTTAAAAATTAGGGAATAGGACAGGTCAAGCCCATTATGACATCTAATGGTCCATCCACTGAGAGGACTTACTAGAGGACAGGACTCACGCTGAGGTCACAATGCGTGTTTATGCTCTCGTCGCACTCAAGAATGGGCGGGTCCTCATGGTGAATGCTGTTTTCTGCTACACTGAACGTTGGACAACATGCCAACCACAAGGTTTCTTGCCATGGGTCAGGAAGAGTACTGATTTCTGCATCACAGTCACCCCTGGGCAGTGATTGGAGAGGGGGTCTAGGTTCTGAGGCTGAAAACTGAGGTAGGGAAGAGATGATGACCTAAGGCCATGGCGAGTCTGATGTGCTCAGTGTGCGGTCAGCTTTCTGGGTGTTGGTCAGGAGGTCCGGGATCAGGTTGTGTCAGACAGTGCATTAGTGCCCAGGTTAGACTATATAATTTGGGTACATGCGAGTGCCGTGTAGGTTGATCCTCATTTAAGCTGCCTGGGCAGCTCATTAGGCAATCTATTTTTTCTAGAAGGCAGGCAGAGTGCTTCATTGTCGGTCCGGAATTGCCAAACTTGAGGGCACGGGGCCAGGAGAGTGAGGACGGAAGTCTGAGAACACAAGCTAGACTTCGGATTCAGGGTGAGGGCACGGCAGGTACCCCCTGAAGGTCTGAAGCAATATCTCATGCATCTGAAGTCAGGGCGAGGATCAGACGTTGGCTCAGGTTGGACTTTCTGTGCATGACGGCCCCTTCTTGAAGGGAGCGGAATCTCGAGGCCATGGAGGTTTTCCACGTTGGGAGATATGGGATGCCCCCTTCAAGGATTCCTTCTGCGGGACAATTGAGACCTGTTGGACAGCTCCAGGACATCCAATAGGGAATGACTCCAGAGCACCGTTCGAGGATGGATGCCTGGGAAGTGCGCCTCGCATTCCAATTGTCTCTTAGCAACAAGACAGTTTAGATCCGATGGATCAGCGAGAGCAACCGGGGTGGCTGAGTTGAAATGGTCTTTCCTGAGGATGGGGCCTAATATGTGTTTGTGTCCATGAGGGCCTTGGAATGGGGCGGTGGCACCGGCACCCTGAAGTATTCTCCTAAGCTTAGACATAGCTCCCATGCACAAGTTTCCTTGTGGAGACAAGATTTGTTCTGATGGGTGCCTCAGGAAATCCCCTCTGCTGGTATTTGAATCCAGGCTTTTAAGGAGACATGCCTGTAAACCAAAGCAATGGATCCGATAATGGCCTCGGGTCCTGTCTGTTTCAATCTTCTTCTCTGGGGACTTCGATCTATGGTATGAGTGGAGGTAGATGCTCAGCTGGTATCAACCGCCCTTTTTTGTCCCGGGCGACTTACACTATTGCGATGGCCTCAGGGACTTTGGAGGGTTCTCCTAATTTGTAAAATTTTTGACAATGGAATGGGCAGAATTCCCATGGATTGGGTGCGCACAGTCCTAATGTGTGGCTTCAGGTGTTCCACCCTGGAGGGAGTGTGGCCCAGGACTTTGAGGACAGAAGTATGAAAACACAAACTCAGCTTAGGTTTCGGGACGTAGGCATGGCACGCCCGATCTACAAACCAGGAGAAGAACTCTTCAGGATATGAAGAATGAGCGAGTCTGAGTCGCTTGCTCAGGCTTTTGTCTCTGGATTTTGTATCGGCGATGGCCGTGGAATGTTGGGGAGGGCTCATGAGCCATGGACGAATCTTCCTCTCTGTGGATTGGCACGATCCCAAGAGTTTTATGTCAATCTGTGAAATGGGAGGACTCCTTTCAAGTTTGTTACCTCAGGTGTCCCACCAAAAGAGGAATTCCAAAGCAGAGCCCTGGGGAAGAGTGAAGCGACAACCCGAACTATGGTTAAAAATTGGGGTTAGGTGCTTGGCATGCCCAATATGCTGTCTCTTCATCCAGCCACTGAGAGGCCTTACCTGAGGACTGGGCTCAGGCTGAGGGTCACAATGTGTGTCTGTGACCAATGTGGCCTGCAAGCATGGGTGGGTCTCATGGGCAACACTGGTTTCAACTACACTGAACGTTGGACAACATGCCAACCACAAGGTTTCTTGCCATGGGGAAAGAGTTCTGATTTCTGCATCATTTTCAAACCAGGGCAGTGATTGGAGAACAGGCCTAGGTTCTGAAGCCTGGAAACCGAGGTTGAGAAGAGATGACGACCTAAGGCCATGGCAGGTCCGATGTGCTCAGTGTGCGGCCAGCTGTCTGGGTGGGGCCAGGAGGTCCAGGCTCAGGCTGGGTCTAATGGGCAATAGTGCCCAGCTCAGCCTATATATTTGGGGTACAGCCGAATGGCGTGAAGGTTGATCCTCATTTGGGGTTTCTGGGTAGCCCCAGAGGGCAATGTTTTTCTTCTGGAGGGCAGGCAGAGTGCGGCATTGTAGTTCTGGATTGCCAAACGGAAGGTCTTGTGGGCCAGTAGTCTGAGAACGGAAGTCTGAGAAGCCAAGCTAGGCCTAGGTTTCTGGGTGAGGATATGGCAGGCACAATCTACAGACCTGAATCGAGATCTCGTGCATCTGAATTCAGGGCAAGGATCAGAAGATCGCTCAGGTTTGACTTTCTGTCCCAGATGGCCCCTTCTTGAAGGGGGGGTGGATCACGAGGCCATGGGGGTTTTCCCACGATGGGAGTTGTGAGAAGCTCCAAACTGCCAAGATTCTTCTGCAGGACAATGGAGACCTGTTGGTTGGCTCCAGGCCAATGATTCCGAGCAGGGTTCTAAGGATGGATGGCTGGGTAGCCCACCTAGCATTCCAAATGTCTCCAAGCACCAAGACAGGTTAGATCTGCTGGATGTGGTGGAGCAACCGAGGAGGCTGAGTTGAAATGGACTCTTCCTGTGGATGTGTCCTAATATGTTTTTGTGTCAATGGAGTCCTTGGAATGAAGCGGTGGCACTGGGGCCCTGAAGGGTTCTCCTAAACAGAGGCTTTGACACAGCTCCAACGTGCATGTTTCCCACGTGTAGATGAGATTTGTTCTGATGGGTGAGTCAAGAAACAGCCATAGGCTGGTATTGAAATCCAGGCCTCTGAGGAGAGATGCCTGGAAACCAAAGCAATGGATCCGATTAGTGCCTAGGGGCCTGTTCGTTCCTTTTTACCCCTGGGGACATCAGTCTACGGGTCTGAGTGCAGGTAGGTGCTCAGATGGGCTCAGATTGCCCCTGTTTGTCCTGGGAAGCCACAACTTTTGGGATGGCCGCAGGGACTTTGGAGGTTTATCCTATTAGTAGGGCTGTGGCCATTGGAATGGGCACATACAATTCCCTTGGAGAGGGCAAGTACAGTCCTCAGGTTTGGCTCCAGGTTTGTCTCTGGATATCGTGTCAATCATGGTCGTGAAATTTCCGGGTGACTTCATGGGAAATGGACGAGTCTTACTCTCTGGGGGTTCGGCCCCGACAAAGATTTTGGGTTCATTCTGGAATGGAAGAAGTCCTTTTTTTTGTTGTTGTTGTTGATTTGTTTCGTTTTGTTTTTCAACCTCAGATGTCCTACCAAATGAGGGATTCCAGAGTAGAGCCCTGGCGAGAGGCGACTGGACAAGCAGAAATCTGGTTAAAAATTAGGGAATAGGACAGGTCAAGCCCATTATGACATCTAATGGTCCATCCACTGAGAGGACTTACTAGAGGACAGGACTCACGCTGAGGTCACAATGCGTGTTTATGCTCTCGTCGCACTCAAGAATGGGCGGGTCCTCATGGTGAATGCTGTTTTCTGCTACACTGAACGTTGGACAACATGCCAACCACAAGGTTTCTTGCCCTGGGTCAGGAAGAGTACTGATTTCTGCATCACAGTCACCCCTGGGCAGTGATTGGAGAGGGGGTCTAGGTTCTGAGGCTGAAAACTGAGGTAGGGAAGAGATGATGACCTAAGGCCATGGCGAGTCTGATGTGCTCAGTGTGCGGTCAGCTTTCTGGGTGTTGGTCAGGAGGTCCGGGATCAGGTTGTGTCAGACAGTGCATTAGTGCCCAGGTTAGACTATATAATTTGGGTACATGCGAGTGCCGTGTAGGTTGATCCTCATTTAAGCTGCCTGGGCAGCTCATTAGGCAATCTATTTTTTCTAGAAGGCAGGCAGAGTGCTTCATTGTCGGTCCGGAATTGCCAAACTTGAGGGCACGGGGCCAGGAGAGTGAGGACGGAAGTCTGAGAACACAAGCTAGACTTCGGATTCAGGGTGAGGCACGGCAGGTACCCCCTGAAGGTCTGAAGCAATATCTCATGCATCTGAAGTCAGGGCGAGGATCAGACGTTGGCTCAGGTTGGAGTTTCTGTGCATGACGGCCCCTTCTTGAAGGGAGCGGAATCTCGAGGCCATGGAGGTTTTCCACGTTGGGAGATATGGGATGCCCCCTTCAAGGATTCCTTCTGCGGGACAATTGAGACCTGTTGGACAGCTCCAGGACATCCAATAGGGAATGACTCCAGAGCACCGTTCGAGGATGGATGCTTGGGAAGTGCGCCTCGCATTCCAATTGTCTCTTAGCAACAAGACAGTTTAGATCCGATGGATCAGCGAGAGCAACCGGGGTGGCTGAGTTGAAATGGTCTTTCCTGAGGATGGGGCCTAATATGTGTTTGTGTCCATGAGGGCCTTGGAATGGGGCGGTGGCACCGGCACCCTGAAGTATTCTCCTAAGCTTAGACATAGCTCCCATGCACAAGTTTCCTTGTGGAGTCAAGATTTGTTCTGATGGGTGCCTCAGGAAATCCCCTCTGCTGGTATTTGAATCCAGGCTTTTAAGGAGACATGCCTGTAAACCAAAGCAATGGATCCGATAATGGCCTCGGGTCCTGTCTGTTTCAATCTTCTTCTCTGGGGACTTCGATCTATGGTATGAGTGGAGGTAGATGCTCAGCTGGTATCAACCGCCCTTTTTTGTCCCGGGCGACTTACACTATTGCGATGGCCTCAGGGACTTTGGAGGGTTCTCCTAATTTGTAAAATTTTTGACAATGGAATGGGCAGAATTCCCATGGATTGGGTGCGCACAGTCCTAATGTGTGGCTTCAGGTGTTCCACCCTGGAGGGAGTGTGGCCCAGGACTTTGAGGACAGAAGTATGAAAACACAAACTCAGCTTAGGTTTCGGGACGTAGGCATGGCACGCCCGATCTACAAACCAGGAGAAGAACTCTTCAGGATATGAAGAATGAGCGAGTCTGAGTCGCTTGCTCAGGCTTTTGTCTCTGGATTTTGTATCGGCGATGGCCGTGGAATGTTGGGGAGGGCTCATGAGCCATGGACGAATCTTCCTCTCTGTGGATTGGCACGATCCCAAGAGTTTTATGTCAATCTGTGAAATGGGAGGACTCCTTTCAAGTTTGTTACCTCAGGTGTCCCACCAAAAGAGGAATTCCAAAGCAGAGCCCTGGGGAAGAGTGAAGCGACAACCCGAACTATGGTTAAAAATTGGGGTTAGGGGCTTGGCATGCCCAATATGCTGTCTCTTCATCCAGCCACTGAGAGGCCTTACCTGAGGACTGGGCTCAGGCTGAGGGTCACAATGTGTGTCTGTGACCAATGTGGCCTGCAAGCATGGGTGGGTCTCATGGGCAACACTGGTTTCAACTACACTGAACGTTGGACAACATGCCAACCACAAGGTTTCTTGCCATGGGGAAAGAGTTCTGATTTCTGCATCATTTTCAAACCAGGGCAGTGATTGGAGAACAGGCCTAGGTTCTGAAGCCTGGAAACCGAGGTTGAGAAGAGATGACGACCTAAGGCCATGGCAGGTCCGATGTGCTCAGTGTGCGGCCAGCTGTCTGGGTGGGGCCAGGAGGTCCAGGCTCAGGCTGGGTCTAATGGGCAATAGTGCCCAGCTCAGCCTATATATTTGGGGTACAGCCGAATGGCGTGAAGGTTGATCCTCATTTGGGGTTTCTGGGTAGCCCCAGAGGGCAATGTTTTTCTTCTGGAGGGCAGGCAGAGTGCGGCATTGTAGTTCTGGATTGCCAAACGGAAGGTCTTGTGGGCCAGTAGTCTGAGAACGGAAGTCTGAGAAGCCAAGCTAGGCCTAGGTTTCTGGGTGAGGATATGGCAGGCACAATCTACAGACCTGAATCGAGATCTCGTGCATCTGAATTCAGGGCAAGGATCAGAAGATCGCTCAGGTTGGACTTTCTGTCCCAGATGGCCCCTTCTTGAAGGGGGGGTGGATCACGAGGCCATGGGGGTTTTCCCACGATGGGAGTTGTGAGAAGCTCCAAACTGCCAAGATTCTTCTGCAGGACAATGGAGACCTGTTGGTTGGCTCCAGGCCAATGATTCCGAGCAGGGTTCTAAGGATGGATGGCTGGGTAGCCCACCTAGCATTCCAAATGTCTCCAAGCACCAAGACAGGTTAGATCTGCTGGATGTGGTGGAGCAACCGAGGAGGCTGAGTTGAAATGGACTCTTCCTGTGGATGTGTCCTAATATGTTTTTGTGTCAATGGAGTCCTTGGAATGAAGCGGTGGCACTGGGGCCCTGAAGGGTTCTCCTAAACAGAGGCTTTGACACAGCTCCAACGTGCATGTTTCCCACGTGTAGATGAGATTTGTTCTGATGGGTGAGTCAAGAAACAGCCATAGGCTGGTATTGAAATCCAGGCCTCTGAGGAGAGATGCCTGGAAACCAAAGCAATGGATCCGATTAGTGCCTAGGGGCCTGTTCGTTCCTTTTTACCCCTGGGGACATCAGTCTACGGGTCTGAGTGCAGGTAGGTGCTCAGATGGGCTCAGATTGCCCCTGTTTGTCCTGGGAAGCCACAACTTTTGGGATGGCCGCAGGGACTTTGGAGGTTTATCCTATTAGTAGGGCTGTGGCCATTGGAATGGGCACATACAATTCCCTTGGAGAGGGCAAGTACAGTCCTCAGGTTTGGCTCCAGGGGCCTGAGCCTGTAGGTTGTGTACGCCAGAGCTGTTTGGACAGTTGTCTGAAAACACAAACTTGGCTTATGTTTCGGGTCATAGGTATGGCAGGACTGATCTACAGACCATGAGGAGAACACTTCGGGAAATGAAAAAAGGGCAAGTGTGAGTCTCTTGCTGAAGTTTTTGTCTCTGGATATCGTGACAATCATGGTCGTGAAATTTCCGGGTGACTTCATGGGAAATGGACGAGTCTTACTCTCTGGGGGTTCAGCCCCGACAAAGATTTTGGGTTCATTCTGGAATGGAAGAAGTCCTTTTTTTTGTTGTTGTTGTTGATTTGTTTCGTTTTGTTTTTCAACCTCAGATGTCCTACCAAATGAGGGATTCCAGAGTAGAGCCCTGGCGAGAGGCGACTGGACAAGCAGAAATCTGGTTAAAAATTAGGGAATAGGACAGGTCAAGCCCATTATGACATCTAATGGTCCATCCACTGAGAGGACTTACTAGAGGACAGGACTCACGCTGAGGTCACAATGCGTGTTTATGCTCTCGTCGCACTCAAGAATGGGCGGGTCCTCATGGTGAATGCTGTTTTCTGCTACACTGAACGTTGGACAACATGCCAACCACAAGGTTTCTTGCCATGGGTCAGGAAGAGTACTGATTTCTGCATCACAGTCACCCCTGGGCAGTGATTGGAGAGGGGGTCTAGGTTCTGAGGCTGAAAACTGAGGTAGGGAAGAGATGATGACCTAAGGCCATGGCGAGTCTGATGTGCTCAGTGTGCGGTCAGCTTTCTGGGTGTTGGTCAGGAGGTCCGGGATCAGGTTGTGTCAGACAGTGCATTAGTGCCCAGGTTAGACTATATAATTTGGGTACATGCGAGTGCCGTGTAGGTTGATCCTCATTTAAGCTGCCTGTGCAGCTCATTAGGCAATCTATTTTTTCTAGAAGGCAGGCAGAGTGCTTCATTGTCGGTCCGGAATTGCCAAACTTGAGGGCACGGGGCCAGGAGAGTGAGGACGGAAGTCTGAGAACACAAGCTAGACTTCGGATTCAGGGTGAGGGCACGGCAGGTACCCCCTGAAGGTCTGAAGCAATATCTCATGCATCTGAAGTCAGGGCGAGGATCAGACGTTGGCTCAGGTTGGAGTTTCTGTGCATGACGGCCCCTTCTTGAAGGGAGCGGAATCTCGAGGCCATGGAGGTTTTCCACGTTGGGAGATATGGGATGCCCCCTTCAAGGATTCCTTCTGCGGGACAATTGAGACCTGTTGGACAGCTCCAGGACATCCAATAGGGAATGACTCCAGAGCACCGTTCGAGGATGGATGCCTGGGAAGTGCGCCTCGCATTCCAATTGTCTCTTAGCAACAAGACAGTTTAGATCCGATGGATCAGCGAGAGCAACCGGGGTGGCTGAGTTGAAATGGTCTTTCCTGAGGATGGGGCCTAATATGTGTTTGTGTCCATGAGGGCCTTGGAATGGGGCGGTGGCACCGGCACCCTGAAGTATTCTCCTAAGCTTAGACATAGCTCCCATGCACAAGTTTCCTTGTGGAGACAAGATTTGTTCTGATGGGTGCCTCAGGAAATCCCCTCTGCTGGTATTTGAATCCAGGCTTTTAAGGAGACATGCCTGTAAACCAAAGCAATGGATCCGATAATGGCCTCGGGTCCTGTCTGTTTCAATCTTCTTCTCTGGGGACTTCGATCTATGGTATGAGTGGAGGTAGATGCTCAGCTGGTATCAACCGCCCTTTTTTGTCCCGGGCGACTTACACTATTGCGATGGCCTCAGGGACTTTGGAGGGTTCTCCTAATTTGTAAAATTTTTGACAATGGAATGGGCAGAATTCCCATGGATTGGGTGCGCACAGTCCTAATGTGTGGCTTCAGGTGTTCCACCCTGGAGGGAGTGTGGCCCAGGACTTTGAGGACAGAAGTATGAAAACACAAACTCAGCTTAGGTTTCGGGACGTAGGCATGGCACGCCCGATCTACAAACCAGGAGAAGAACTCTTCAGGATATGAAGAATGAGCGAGTCTGAGTCGCTTGCTCAGGCTTTTGTCTCTGGATTTTGTATCGGCGATGGCCGTGGAATGTTGGGGAGGGCTCATGAGCCATGGACGAATCTTCCTCTCTGTGGATTGGCACGATCCCAAGAGTTTTATGTCAATCTGTGAAATGGGAGGACTCCTTTCAAGTTTGTTACCTCAGGTGTCCCACCAAAAGAGGAATTCCAAAGCAGAGCCCTGGGGAAGAGTGAAGCGACAACCCGAACTATGGTTAAAAATTGGGGTTAGGGGCTTGGCATGCCCAATATGCTGTCTCTTCATCCAGCCACTGAGAGGCCTTACCTGAGGACTGGGCTCAGGCTGAGGGTCACAATGTGTGTCTGTGACCAATGTGGCCTGCAAGCATGGGTGGGTCTCATGGGCAACACTGGTTTCAACTACACTGAACGTTGGACAACATGCCAACCACAAGGTTTCTTGCCATGGGGAAAGAGTTCTGATTTCTGCATCATTTTCAAACCAGGGCAGTGATTGGAGAACAGGCCTAGGTTCTGAAGCCTGGAAACCGAGGTTGAGAAGAGATGACGACCTAAGGCCATGGCAGGTCCGATGTGCTCAGTGTGCGGCCAGCTGTCTGGGTGGGGCCAGGAGGTCCAGGCTCAGGCTGGGTCTAATGGGCAATAGTGCCCAGCTCAGCCTATATATTTGGGGTACAGCCGAATGGCGTGAAGGTTGATCCTCATTTGGGGTTTCTGGGTAGCCCCAGAGGGCAATGTTTTTCTTCTGGAGGGCAGGCAGAGTGCGGCATTGTAGTTCTGGATTGCCAAACGGAAGGTCTTGTGGGCCAGTAGTCTGAGAACGGAAGTCTGAGAAGCCAAGCTAGGCCTAGGTTTCTGGGTGAGGATATGGCAGGCACAATCTACAGGCCTGAATCGAGATCTCGTGCATCTGAATTCAGGGCAAGGATCAGAAGATCGCTCAGGTTGGACTTTCTGTCCCAGATGGCCCCTTCTTGAAGGGGGGGTGGATCACGAGGCCATGGGGGTTTTCCCACGATGGGAGTTGTGAGAAGCTCCAAACTGCCAAGATTCTTCTGCAGGACAATGGAGACCTGTTGGTTGGCTCCAGGCCAATGATTCCGAGCAGGGTTCTAAGGATGGATGGCTGGGTAGCCCACCTAGCATTCCAAATGTCTCCAAGCACCAAGACAGGTTAGATCTGCTGGATGTGGTGGAGCAACCGAGGAGGCTGAGTTGAAATGGACTCTTCCTGTGGATGTGTCCTAATATGTTTTTGTGTCAATGGAGTCCTTGGAATGAAGCGGTGGCACTGGGGCCCTGAAGGGTTCTCCTAAACAGAGGCTTTGACACAGCTCCAACGTGCATGTTTCCCACGTGTAGATGAGATTTGTTCTGATGGGTGAGTCAAGAAACAGCCATAGGCTGGTATTGAAATCCAGGCCTCTGAGGAGAGATGCCTGGAAACCAAAGCAATGGATCCGATTAGTGCCTAGGGGCCTGTTCGTTCCTTTTTACCCCTGGGGACATCAGTCTACGGGTCTGAGTGCAGGTAGGTGCTCAGATGGGCTCAGATTGCCCCTGTTTGTCCTGGGAAGCCACAACTTTTGGGATGGCCGCAGGGACTTTGGAGGTTTATCCTATTAGTAGGGCTGTGGCCATTGGAATGGGCACACAAAATTCCCTTGGAGAGGGAAGTACAGTCCTCAGGTTTGGCTCCAGGGGCCTGAGCCTGTAGGTTGTGTACGCCAGAGCTGTTTGGACAGTTGTCTGAAAACACAAACTTGGCTTATGTTTCGGGTCATAGGTATGGCAGGACTGATCTACAGACCATGAGGAGAACACTTCGGGAAATGAAAAAAGGGCAAGTGTGAGTCTCTTGCTGAAGTTTTTGTCTCTGGATATCGTGTCAATCATGGTCGTGAAATTTCCGGGTGACTTCATGGGAAATGGACGAGTCTTACTCTCTGGGGGTTCGGCCCCGACAAAGATTTTGGGTTCATTCTGGAATGGAAGAAGTCCTTTTTTTTGTTGTTGTTGTTGATTTGTTTCGTTTTGTTTTTCAACCTCAGATGTCCTACCAAATGAGGGATTCCAGAGTAGAGCCCTGGCGAGAGGCGACTGGACAAGCAGAAATCTGGTTAAAAATTAGGGAATAGGACAGGTCAAGCCCATTATGACATCTAATGGTCCATCCACTGAGAGGACTTACTAGAGGACAGGACTCACGCTGAGGTCACAATGCGTGTTTATGCTCTCGTCGCACTCAAGAATGGGCGGGTCCTCATGGTGAATGCTGTTTTCTGCTACACTGAACGTTGGACAACATGCCAACCACAAGGTTTCTTGCCATGGGTCAGGAAGAGTACTGATTTCTGCATCACAGTCACCCCTGGGCAGTGATTGGAGAGGGGGTCTAGGTTCTGAGGCTGAAAACTGAGGTAGGGAAGAGATGATGACCTAAGGCCATGGCGAGTCTGATGTGCTCAGTGTGCGGTCAGCTTTCTGGGTGTTGGTCAGGAGGTCCGGGATCAGGTTATGTCAGACAGTGCATTAGTGCCCAGGTTAGACTATATAATTTGGGTACATGCGAGTGCCGTGTAGGTTGATCCTCATTTAAGCTGCCTGGGCAGCTCATTAGGCAATCTATTTTTTCTAGAAGGCAGGCAGAGTGCTTCATTGTCGGTCCGGAATTGCCAAACTTGAGGGCACGGGGCCAGGAGAGTGAGGACGGAAGTCTGAGAACACAAGCTAGACTTCGGATTCAGGGTGAGGGCACGGCAGGTACCCCCTGAAGGTCTGAAGCAATATCTCATGCATCTGAAGTCAGGGCGAGGATCAGACGTTGGCTCAGGTTGGAGTTTCTGTGCATGACGGCCCCTTCTTGAAGGGAGCGGAATCTCGAGGCCATGGAGGTTTTCCACGTTGGGAGATATGGGATGCCCCCTTCAAGGATTCCTTCTGCGGGACAATTGAGACCTGTTGGACAGCTCCAGGACATCCAATAGGGAATGACTCCAGAGCACCGTTCGAGGATGGATGCCTGGGAAGTGCGCCTCGCATTCCAATTGTCTCTTAGCAACAAGACAGTTTAGATCCGATGGATCAGCGAGAGCAACCGGGGTGGCTGAGTTGAAATGGTCTTTCCTGAGGATGGGGCCTAATATGTGTTTGTGTCCATGAGGGCCTTGGAATGGGGCGGTGGCACCGGCACCCTGAAGTATTCTCCTAAGCTTAGACATAGCTCCCATGCACAAGTTTCCTTGTGGAGACAAGATTTGTTCTGATGGGTGCCTCAGGAAATCCCCTCTGCTGGTATTTGAATCCAGGCTTTTAAGGAGACATGCCTGTAAACCAAAGCAATGGATCCGATAATGGCCTCGGGTCCTGTCTGTTTCAATCTTCTTCTCTGGGGACTTCGATCTATGGTATGAGTGGAGGTAGATGCTCAGCTGGTATCAACCGCCCTTTTTTGTCCCGGGCGACTTACACTATTGCGATGGCCTCAGGGACTTTGGAGGGTTCTCCTAATTTGTAAAATTTTTGACAATGGAATGGGCAGAATTCCCATGGATTGGGTGCGCACAGTCCTAATGTGTGGCTTCAGGTGTTCCACCCTGGAGGGAGTGTGGCCCAGGACTTTGAGGACAGAAGTATGAAAACACAAACTCAGCTTAGGTTTCGGGACGTAGGCATGGCACGCCCGATCTACAAACCAGGAGAAGAACTCTTCAGGATATGAAGAATGAGCGAGTCTGAGTCGCTTGCTCAGGCTTTTGTCTCTGGATTTTGTATCGGCGATGGCCGTGGAATGTTGGGGAGGGCTCATGAGCCATGGACGAATCTTCCTCTCTGTGGATTGGCACGATCCCAAGAGTTTTATGTCAATCTGTGAAATGGGAGGACTCCTTTCAAGTTTGTTACCTCAGGTGTCCCACCAAAAGAGGAATTCCAAAGCAGAGCCCTGGGGAAGAGTGAAGCGACAACCCGAACTATAGTTAAAAATTGGGGTTAGGTGCTTGGCATGCCCAATATGCTGTCTCTTCATCCAGCCACTGAGAGGCCTTACCTGAGGACTGGGCTCAGGCTGAGGGTCACAATGTGTGTCTGTGACCAATGTGGCCTGCAAGCATGGGTGGGGCCTCATGGGCAACACTGGTTTCAACTACACTGAACGTTGGACAACATGCCAACCACAAGGTTTCTTGCCATGGGGAAAGAGTTCTGATTTCTGCATCATTTTCAAACCAGGGCAGTGATTGGAGAACAGGCCTAGGTTCTGAAGCCTGGAAACCGAGGTTGAGAAGAGATGACGACCTAAGGCCATGGCAGGTCCGATGTGCTCAGTGTGCGGCCAGCTGTCTGGGTGGGGCCAGGAGGTCCAGGCTCAGGCTGGGTCTAATGGGCAATAGTGCCCAGCTCAGCCTATATATTTGGGGTACAGCCGAATGGCGTGAAGGTTGATCCTCATTTGGGGTTTCTGGGTAGCCCCAGAGGGCAATGTTTTTCTTCTGGAGGGCAGGCAGAGTGCGGCATTGTAGTTCTGGATTGCCAAACGGAAGGTCTTGTGGGCCAGTAGTCTGAGAACGGAAGTCTGAGAAGCCAAGCTAGGCCTAGGTTTCTGGGTGAGGATATGGCAGGCACAAACTACAGACCTGAATCGAGATCTCGTGCATCTGAATTCAGGGCAAGGATCAGAAGATCGCTCAGGTTGGACTTTCTGTCCCAGATGGCCCCTTCTTGAAGGGGGGGTGGATCACGAGGCCATGGGGGTTTTCCCACGATGGGAGTTGTGAGAAGCTCCAAACTGCCAAGATTCTTCTGCAGGACAATGGAGACCTGTTGGTTGGCTCCAGGCCAATGATTCCGAGCAGGGTTCTAAGGATGGATGGCTGGGTAGCCCACCTAGCATTCCAAATGTCTCCAAGCACCAAGACAGGTTAGATCTGCTGGATGTGGTGGAGCAACCGAGGAGGCTGAGTTGAAATGGACTCTTCCTGTGGATGTGTCCTAATATGTTTTTGTGTCAATGGAGTCCTTGGAATGAAGCGGTGGCACTGGGGCCCTGAAGGGTTCTCCTAAACAGAGGCTTTGACACAGCTCCAACGTGCATGTTTCCCACGTGTAGATGAGATTTGTTCTGATGGGTGAGTCAAGAAACAGGCATAGGCTGGTATTGAAATCCAGGCCTCTGAGGAGAGATGCCTGGAAACCAAAGCAATGGATCCGATTAGTGCCTAGGGGCCTGTTCGTTCCTTTTTACCCCTGGGGACATCAGTCTACGGGTCTGAGTGCAGGTAGGTGCTCAGATGGGCTCAGATTGCCCCTGTTTGTCCTGGGAAGCCACAACTTTTGGGATGGCCGCAGGGACTTTGGAGGTTTATCCTATTAGTAGGGCTGTGGCCATTGGAATGGGCACATACAATTCCCTTGGAGAGGGCAAGTACAGTCCTCAGGTTTGGCTCCAGGGGCCTGAGCCTGTAGGTTGTGTACGCCAGAGCTGTTTGGACAGTTGTCTGAAAACACAAACTTGGCTTATGTTTCGGGTCATAGGTATGGCAGGACTGATCTACAGACCATGAGGAGAACACTTCGGGAAATGAAAAAATGGCAAGTGTGAGTCTCTTGCTCAAGTTTTTGTCTCTGGATATCGTGACAATCATGGTCGTGAAATTTCCGGGTGACTTCATGGGAAATGGACGAGTCTTACTCTCTGGGGGTTCGGCCCCGACAAAGATTTTGGGTTCATTCTGGAATGGAAGAAGTCCTTTTTTTTGTTGTTGTTGTTGATTTGTTTCGTTTTGTTTTTCAACCTCAGATGTCCTACCAAATGAGGGATTCCAGAGTAGAGCCCTGGCGAGAGGCGACTGGACAAGCAGAAATCTGGTTAAAAATTAGGGAATAGGACAGGTCAAGCCCATTATGACATCTAATGGTCCATCCACTGAGAGGACTTACTAGAGGACAGGACTCACGCTGAGGTCACAATGCGTGTTTATGCTCTCGTCGCACTCAAGAATGGGCGGGTCCTCATGGTGAATGCTGTTTTCTGCTACACTGAACGTTGGACAACATGCCAACCACAAGGTTTCTTGCCATGGGTCAGGAAGAGTACTGATTTCTGCATCACAGTCACCCCTGGGCAGTGATTGGAGATGGGGTCTAGGTTCTGAGGCTGAAAACTGAGGTAGGGAAGAGATGATGACCTAAGGCCATGGCGAGTCTGATGTGCTCAGTGTGCGGTCAGCTTTCTGGGTGTTGGTCAGGAGGTCCGGGATCAGGTTGTGTCAGACAGTGCATTAGTGCCCAGGTTAGACTATATAATTTGGGTACATGCGAGTGCCGTGTAGGTTGATCCTCATTTAAGCTGCCTGGGCAGCTCATTAGGCAATCTATTTTTTCTAGAAGGCAGGCAGAGTGCTTCATTGTCGGTCCGGAATTGCCAAACTTGAGGGCACGGGGCCAGGAGAGTGAGGACGGAAGTCTGAGAACACAAGCTAGACTTCGGATTCAGGGTGAGGGCACGGCAGGTACCCCCTGAAGGTCTGAAGCAATATCTCATGCATCTGAAGTCAGGGCGAGGATCAGACGTTGGCTCAGGTTGGAGTTTCTGTGCATGACGGCCCCTTCTTGAAGGGAGCGGAATCTCGAGGCCATGGAGGTTTTCCACGTTGGGAGATATGGGATGCCCCCTTCAAGGATTCCTTCTGCGGGACAATTGAGACCTGTTGGACAGCTCCAGGACATCCAATAGGGAATGACTCCAGAGCACCGTTCGAGGATGGATGCCTGGGAAGTGCGCCTCGCATTCCAATTGTCTCTTAGCAACAAGACAGTTTAGATCCGATGGATCAGCGAGAGCAACCGGGGTGGCTGAGTTGAAATGGTCTTTCCTGAGGATGGGTCCTAATATGTGTTTGTGTCCATGAGGGCCTTGGAATGGGGCGGTGGCACCGGCACCCTGAAGTATTCTCCTAAGCTTAGACATAGCTCCCATGCACAAGTTTCCTTGTGGAGACAAGATTTGTTCTGATGGGTGCCTCAGGAAATCCCCTCTGCTGGTATTTGAATCCAGGCTTTTAAGGAGACATGCCTGTAAACCAAAGCAATGGATCCGATAATGGCCTCGGGTCCTGTCTGTTTCAATCTTCTTCTCTGGGGACTTCGATCTATGGTATGAGTGGAGGTAGATGCTCAGCTGGTATCAACCGCCCTTTTTTGTCCCGGGCGACTTACACTATTGCGATGGCCTCAGGGACTTTGGAGGGTTCTCCTAATTTGTAAAATTTTTGACAATGGAATGGGCAGAATTCCCATGGATTGGGTGCGCACAGTCCTAATGTGTGGCTTCAGGTGTTCCACCCTGGAGGGAGTGTGGCCCAGGACTTTGAGGACAGAAGTATGAAAACACAAACTCAGCTTAGGTTTCGGGACGTAGGCATGGCACGCCCGATCTACAAACCAGGAGAAGAACTCTTCAGGATATGAAGAATGAGCGAGTCTGAGTCGCTTGCTCAGGCTTTTGTCTCTGGATTTTGTATCGGCGATGGCCGTGGAATGTTGGGGAGGGCTCATGAGCCATGGACGAATCTTCCTCTCTGTGGATTGGCACGATCCCAAGAGTTTTATGTCAATCTGTGAAATGGGAGGACTCCTTTCAAGTTTGTTACCTCAGGTGTCCCACCAAAAGAGGAATTCCAAAGCAGAGCCCTGGGGAAGAGTGAAGCGACAACCCGAACTATAGTTAAAAATTGGGGTTAGGTGCTTGGCATGCCCAATATGCTGTCTCTTCATCCAGCCACTGAGAGGCCTTACCTGAGGACTGGGCTCAGGCTGAGGGTCACAATGTGTGTCTGTGACCAATGTGGCCTGCAAGCATGGGTGGGGCCTCATGGGCAACACTGGTTTCAACTACACTGAACGTTGGACAACATGCCAACCACAAGGTTTCTTGCCATGGGGAAAGAGTTCTGATTTCTGCATCATTTTCAAACCAGGGCAGTGATTGGAGAACAGGCCTAGGTTCTGAAGCCTGGAAACCGAGGTTGAGAAGAGATGACGACCTAAGGCCATGGCAGGTCCGATGTGCTCAGTGTGCGGCCAGCTGTCTGGGTGGGGCCAGGAGGTCCAGGCTCAGGCTGGGTCTAATGGGCAATAGTGCCCAGCTCAGCCTATATATTTGGGGTACAGCCGAATGGCGTGAAGGTTGATCCTCATTTGGGGTTTCTGGGTAGCCCCAGAGGGCAATGTTTTTCTTCTGGAGGGCAGGCAGAGTGCGGCATTGTAGTTCTGGATTGCCAAACGGAAGGTCTTGTGGGCCAGTAGTCTGAGAACGGAAGTCTGAGAAGCCAAGCTAGGCCTAGGTTTCTGGGTGAGGATATGGCAGGCACAAACTACAGACCTGAATCGAGATCTCGTGCATCTGAATTCAGGGCAAGGATCAGAAGATCGCTCAGGTTGGACTTTCTGTCCCAGATGGCCCCTTCTTGAAGGGGGGGTGGATCACGAGGCCATGGGGGTTTTCCCACGATGGGAGTTGTGAGAAGCTCCAAACTGCCAAGATTCTTCTGCAGGACAATGGAGACCTGTTGGTTGGCTCCAGGCCAATGATTCCGAGCAGGGTTCTAAGGATGGATGGCTGGGTAGCCCACCTAGCATTCCAAATGTCTCCAAGCACCAAGACAGGTTAGATCTGCTGGATGTGGTGGAGCAACCGAGGAGGCTGAGTTGAAATGGACTCTTCCTGTGGATGTGTCCTAATATGTTTTTGTGTCAATGGAGTCCTTGGAATGAAGCGGTGGCACTGGGGCCCTGAAGGGTTCTCCTAAACAGAGGCTTTGACACAGCTCCAACGTGCATGTTTCCCACGTGTAGATGAGATTTGTTCTGATGGGTGAGTCAAGAAACAGGCATAGGCTGGTATTGAAATCCAGGCCTCTGAGGAGAGATGCCTGGAAACCAAAGCAATGGATCCGATTAGTGCCTAGGGGCCTGTTCGTTCCTTTTTACCCCCGGGGACATCAGTCTACGGGTCTGAGTGCAGGTAGGTGCTCAGATGGGCTCAGATTGCCCCTGTTTGTCCTGGGAAGCCACAACTTTTGGGATGGCCGCAGGGACTTTGGAGGTTTATCCTATTAGTAGGGCTGTGGCCATTGGAATGGGCACATACAATTCCCTTGGAGAGGGCAAGTACAGTCCTCAGGTTTGGCTCCAGGGGCCTGAGCCTGTAGGTTGTGTACGCCAGAGCTGTTTGGACAGTTGTCTGAAAACACAAACTTGGCTTATGTTTCGGGTCATAGGTATGGCAGGACTGATCTACAGACCATGAGGAGAACACTTCGGGAAATGAAAAAATGGCAAGTGTGAGTCTCTTGCTCAAGTTTTTGTCTCTGGATATCGTGACAATCATGGTCGTGAAATTTCCGGGTGACTTCATGGGAAATGGACGAGTCTTACTCTCTGGGGGTTCGGCCCCGACAAAGATTTTGGGTTCATTCTGGAATGGAAGAAGTCCTTTTTTTTGTTGTTGTTGTTGATTTGTTTTGTTTTGTTTTTCAACCTCAGATGTCCTACCAAATGAGGGATTCCAGAGTAGAGCCCTGGCGAGAGGCGACTGGACAAGCAGAAATCTGGTTAAAAATTAGGGAATAGGACAGGTCAAGCCCATTATGACATCTAATGGTCCATCCACTGAGAGGACTTACTAGAGGACAGGACTCACGCTGAGGTCACAATGCGTGTTTATGCTCTCGTCGCACTCAAGAATGGGCGGGTCCTCATGGTGAATGCTGTTTTCTGCTACACTGAACGTTGGACAACATGCCAACCACAAGGTTTCTTGCCATGGGTCAGGAAGAGTACTGATTTCTGCATCACAGTCACCCCTGGGCAGTGATTGGAGAGGGGGTCTAGGTTCTGAGGCTGAAAACTGAGGTAGGGAAGAGATGATGACCTAAGGCCATGGCGAGTCTGATGTGCTCAGTGTGCGGTCAGCTTTCTGGGTGTTGGTCAGGAGGTCCGGGATCAGGTTATGTCAGACAGTGCATTAGTGCCCAGGTTAGACTATATAATTTGGGTACATGCGAGTGCCGTGTAGGTTGATCCTCATTTAAGCTGCCTGGGCAGCTCATTAGGCAATCTATTTTTTCTAGAAGGCAGGCAGAGTGCTTCATTGTCGGTCCGGAATTGCCAAACTTGAGGGCACGGGGCCAGGAGAGTGAGGACGGAAGTCTGAGAACACAAGCTAGACTTCGGATTCAGGGTGAGGGCACGGCAGGTACCCCCTGAAGGTCTGAAGCAATATCTCATGCATCTGAAGTCAGGGCGAGGATCAGACGTTGGCTCAGGTTGGAGTTTCTGTGCATGACGGCCCCTTCTTGAAGGGAGCGGAATCTCGAGGCCATGGAGGTTTTCCACGTTGGGAGATATGGGATGCCCCCTTCAAGGATTCCTTCTGCGGGACAATTGAGACCTGTTGGACAGCTCCAGGACATCCAATAGGGAATGACTCCAGAGCACCGTTCGAGGATGGATGCCTGGGAAGTGCGCCTCGCATTCCAATTGTCTCTTAGCAACAAGACAGTTTAGATCCGATGGATCAGCGAGAGCAACCGGGGTGGCTGAGTTGAAATGGTCTTTCCTGAGGATGGGGCCTAATATGTGTTTGTGTCCATGAGGGCCTTGGAATGGGGCGGTGGCACCGGCACCCTGAAGTATTCTCCTAAGCTTAGACATAGCTCCCATGCACAAGTTTCCTTGTGGAGACAAGATTTGTTCTGATGGGTGCCTCAGGAAATCCCCTCTGCTGGTATTTGAATCCAGGCTTTTAAGGAGACATGCCTGTAAACCAAAGCAATGGATCCGATAATGGCCTCGGGTCCTGTCTGTTTCAATCTTCTTCTCTGGGGACTTCGATCTATGGTATGAGTGGAGGTAGATGCTCAGCTGGTATCAACCGCCCTTTTTTGTCCCGGGCGACTTACACTATTGCGATGGCCTCAGGGACTTTGGAGGGTTCTCCTAATTTGTAAAATTTTTGACAATGGAATGGGCAGAATTCCCATGGATTGGGTGCGCACAGTCCTAATGTGTGGCTTCAGGTGTTCCACCCTGGAGGGAGTGTGGCCCAGGACTTTGAGGACAGAAGTATGAAAACACAAACTCAGCTTAGGTTTCGGGACGTAGGCATGGCACGCCCGATCTACAAACCAGGAGAAGAACTCTTCAGGATATGAAGAATGAGCGAGTCTGAGTCGCTTGCTCAGGCTTTTGTCTCTGGATTTTGTATCGGCGATGGCCGTGGAATGTTGGGGAGGGCTCATGAGCCATGGACGAATCTTCCTCTCTGTGGATTGGCACGATCCCAAGAGTTTTATGTCAATCTGTGAAATGGGAGGACTCCTTTCAAGTTTGTTACCTCAGGTGTCCCACCAAAAGAGGAATTCCAAAGCAGAGCCCTGGGGAAGAGTGAAGCGACAACCCGAACTATAGTTAAAAATTGGGGTTAGGTGCTTGGCATGCCCAATATGCTGTCTCTTCATCCAGCCACTGAGAGGCCTTACCTGAGGACTGGGCTCAGGCTGAGGGTCACAATGTGTGTCTGTGACCAATGTGGCCTGCAAGCATGGGTGGGGCCTCATGGGCAACACTGGTTTCAACTACACTGAACGTTGGACAACATGCCAACCACAAGGTTTCTTGCCATGGGGAAAGAGTTCTGATTTCTGCATCATTTTCAAACCAGGGCAGTGATTGGAGAACAGGCCTAGGTTCTGAAGCCTGGAAACCGAGGTTGAGAAGAGATGACGACCTAAGGCCATGGCAGGTCCGATGTGCTCAGTGTGCGGCCAGCTGTCTGGGTGGGGCCAGGAGGTCCAGGCTCAGGCTGGGTCTAATGGGCAATAGTGCCCAGCTCAGCCTATATATTTGGGGTACAGCCGAATGGCGTGAAGGTTGATCCTCATTTGGGGTTTCTGGGTAGCCCCAGAGGGCAATGTTTTTCTTCTGGAGGGCAGGCAGAGTGCAGCATTGTAGTTCTGGATTGCCAAACGGAAGGTCTTGTGGGCCAGTAGTCTGAGAACGGAAGTCTGAGAAGCCAAGCTAGGCCTAGGTTTCTGGGTGAGGATATGGCAGGCACAAACTACAGACCTGAATCGAGATCTCGTGCATCTGAATTCAGGGCAAGGATCAGAAGATCGCTCAGGTTGGACTTTCTGTCCCAGATGGCCCCTTCTTGAAGGGGGGGTGGATCACGAGGCCATGGGGGTTTTCCCACGATGGGAGTTGTGAGAAGCTCCAAACTGCCAAGATTCTTCTGCAGGACAATGGAGACCTGTTGGTTGGCTCCAGGCCAATGATTCCGAGCAGGGTTCTAAGGATGGATGGCTGGGTAGCCCACCTAGCATTCCAAATGTCTCCAAGCACCAAGACAGGTTAGATCTGCTGGATGTGGTGGAGCAACCGAGGAGGCTGAGTTGAAATGGACTCTTCCTGTGGATGTGTCCTAATATGTTTTTGTGTCAATGGAGTCCTTGGAATGAAGCGGTGGCACTGGGGCCCTGAAGGGTTCTCCTAAACAGAGGCTTTGACACAGCTCCAACGTGCATGTTTCCCACGTGTAGATGAGATTTGTTCTGATGGGTGAGTCAAGAAACAGGCATAGGCTGGTATTGAAATCCAGGCCTCTGAGGAGAGATGCCTGGAAACCAAAGCAATGGATCCGATTAGTGCCTAGGGGCCTGTTCGTTCCTTTTTACCCCCGGGGACATCAGTCTACGGGTCTGAGTGCAGGTAGGTGCTCAGATGGGCTCAGATTGCCCCTGTTTGTCCTGGGAAGCCACAACTTTTGGGATGGCCGCAGGGACTTTGGAGGTTTATCCTATTAGTAGGGCTGTGGCCATTGGAATGGGCACATACAATTCCCTTGGAGAGGGCAAGTACAGTCCTCAGGTTTGGCTCCAGGGGCCTGAGCCTGTAGGTTGTAACGCCAGAGCTGTTTGGACAGTTGTCTGAAAACACAAACTTGGCTTATGTTTCGGGTCATAGGTATGGCAGGACTGATCTACAGACCATGAGGAGAACACTTCGGGAAATGAAAAAATGGCAAGTGTGAGTCTCTTGCTCAAGTTTTTGTCTCTGGATATCGTGACAATCATGGTCGTGAAATTTCCGGGTGACTTCATGGGAAATGGACGAGTCTTACTCTCTGGGGGTTCGGCCCCGACAAAGATTTTGGGTTCATTCTGGAATGGAAGAAGTCCTTTTTTTTGTTGTTGTTGTTGATTTGTTTCGTTTTGTTTTTCAACCTCAGATGTCCTACCAAATGAGGGATTCCAGAGTAGAGCCCTGGCGAGAGGCGACTGGACAAGCAGAAATCTGGTTAAAAATTAGGGAATAGGACAGGTCAAGCCCATTATGACATCTAATGGTCCATCCACTGAGAGGACTTACTAGAGGACAGGACTCACGCTGAGGTCACAATGCGTGTTTATGCTCTCGTCGCACTCAAGAATGGGCGGGTCCTCATGGTGAATGCTGTTTTCTGCTACACTGAACGTTGGACAACATGCCAACCACAAGGTTTCTTGCCATGGGTCAGGAAGAGTACTGATTTCTGCATCACAGTCACCCCTGGGCAGTGATTGGAGATGGGGTCTAGGTTCTGAGGCTGAAAACTGAGGTAGGGAAGAGATGATGACCTAAGGCCATGGCGAGTCTGATGTGCTCAGTGTGCGGTCAGCTTTCTGGGTGTTGGTCAGGAGGTCCGGGATCAGGTTGTGTCAGACAGTGCATTAGTGCCCAGGTTAGACTATATAATTTGGGTACATGCGAGTGCCGTGTAGGTTGATCCTCATTTAAGCTGCCTGGGCAGCTCATTAGGCAATCTATTTTTTCTAGAAGGCAGGCAGAGTGCTTCATTGTCGGTCCGGAATTGCCAAACTTGAGGGCACGGGGCCAGGAGAGTGAGGACGGAAGTCTGAGAACACAAGCTAGACTTCGGATTCAGGGTGAGGGCACGGCAGGTACCCCCTGAAGGTCTGAAGCAATATCTCATGCATCTGAAGTCAGGGCGAGGATCAGACGTTGGCTCAGGTTGGAGTTTCTGTGCATGACGGCCCCTTCTTGAAGGGAGCGGAATCTCGAGGCCATGGAGGTTTTCCACGTTGGGAGATATGGGATGCCCCCTTCAAGGATTCCTTCTGCGGGACAATTGAGACCTGTTGGACAGCTCCAGGACATCCAATAGGGAATGACTCCAGAGCACCGTTCGAGGATGGATGCCTGGGAAGTGCGCCTCGCATTCCAATTGTCTCTTAGCAACAAGACAGTTTAGATCCGATGGATCAGCGAGAGCAACCGGGGTGGCTGAGTTGAAATGGTCTTTCCTGAGGATGGGTCCTAATATGTGTTTGTGTCCATGAGGGCCTTGGAATGGGGCGGTGGAACCGGCACCCTGAAGTATTCTCCTAAGCTTAGACATAGCTCCCATGCACAAGTTTCCTTGTGGAGACAAGATTTGTTCTGATGGGTGCCTCAGGAAATCCCCTCTGCTGGTATTTGAATCCAGGCTTTTAAGGAGACATGCCTGTAAACCAAAGCAATGGATCCGATAATGGCCTCGGGTCCTGTCTGTTTCAATCTTCTTCTCTGGGGACTTCGATCTATGGTATGAGTGGAGGTAGATGCTCAGCTGGTATCAACCGCCCTTTTTTGTCCCGGGCGACTTACACTATTGCGATGGCCTCAGGGACTTTGGAGGGTTCTCCTAATTTGTAAAATTTTTGACAATGGAATGGGCAGAATTCCCATGGATTGGGTGCGCACAGTCCTAATGTGTGGCTTCAGGTGTTCCACCCTGGAGGGAGTGTGGCCCAGGACTTTGAGGACAGAAGTATGAAAACACAAACTCAGCTTAGGTTTCGGGACGTAGGCATGGCACGCCCGATCTACAAACCAGGAGAAGAACTCTTCAGGATATGAAGAATGAGCGAGTCTGAGTCGCTTGCTCAGGCTTTTGTCTCTGGATTTTGTATCGGCGATGGCCGTGGAATGTTGGGGAGGGCTCATGAGCCATGGACGAATCTTCCTCTCTGTGGATTGGCACGATCCCAAGAGTTTTATGTCAATCTGTGAAATGGGAGGACTCCTTTCAAGTTTGTTACCTCAGGTGTCCCACCAAAAGAGGAATTCCAAAGCAGAGCCCTGGGGAAGAGTGAAGCGACAACCCGAACTATAGTTAAAAATTGGGGTTAGGTGCTTGGCATGCCCAATATGCTGTCTCTTCATCCAGCCACTGAGAGGCCTTACCTGAGGACTGGGCTCAGGCTGAGGGTCACAATGTGTGTCTGTGACCAATGTGGCCTGCAAGCATGGGTGGGGCCTCATGGGCAACACTGGTTTCAACTACACTGAACGTTGGACAACATGCCAACCACAAGGTTTCTTGCCATGGGGAAAGAGTTCTGATTTCTGCATCATTTTCAAACCAGGGCAGTGATTGGAGAACAGGCCTAGGTTCTGAAGCCTGGAAACCGAGGTTGAGAAGAGATGACGACCTAAGGCCATGGCAGGTCCGATGTGCTCAGTGTGCGGCCAGCTGTCTGGGTGGGGCCAGGAGGTCCAGGCTCAGGCTGGGTCTAATGGGCAATAGTGCCCAGCTCAGCCTATATATTTGGGGTACAGCCGAATGGCGTGAAGGTTGATCCTCATTTGGGGTTTCTGGGTAGCCCCAGAGGGCAATGTTTTTCTTCTGGAGGGCAGGCAGAGTGCAGCATTGTAGTTCTGGATTGCCAAACGGAAGGTCTTGTGGGCCAGTAGTCTGAGAACGGAAGTCTGAGAAGCCAAGCTAGGCCTAGGTTTCTGGGTGAGGATATGGCAGGCACAAACTACAGACCTGAATCGAGATCTCGTGCATCTGAATTCAGGGCAAGGATCAGAAGATCGCTCAGGTTGGACTTTCTGTCCCAGATGGCCCCTTCTTGAAGGGGGGGTGGATCACGAGGCCATGGGGGTTTTCCCACGATGGGAGTTGTGAGAAGCTCCAAACTGCCAAGATTCTTCTGCAGGACAATGGAGACCTGTTGGTTGGCTCCAGGCCAATGATTCCGAGCAGGGTTCTAAGGATGGATGGCTGGGTAGCCCACCTAGCATTCCAAATGTCTCCAAGCACCAAGACAGGTTAGATCTGCTGGATGTGGTGGAGCAACCGAGGAGGCTGAGTTGAAATGGACTCTTCCTGTGGATGTGTCCTAATATGTTTTTGTGTCAATGGAGTCCTTGGAATGAAGCGGTGGCACTGGGGCCCTGAAGGGTTCTCCTAAACAGAGGCTTTGACACAGCTCCAACGTGCATGTTTCCCACGTGTAGATGAGATTTGTTCTGATGGGTGAGTCAAGAAACAGGCATAGGCTGGTATTGAAATCCAGGCCTCTGAGGAGAGATGCCTGGAAACCAAAGCAATGGATCCGATTAGTGCCTAGGGGCCTGTTCGTTCCTTTTTACCCCCGGGGACATCAGTCTACGGGTCTGAGTGCAGGTAGGTGCTCAGATGGGCTCAGATTGCCCCTGTTTGTCCTGGGAAGCCACAACTTTTGGGATGGCCGCAGGGACTTTGGAGGTTTATCCTATTAGTAGGGCTGTGGCCATTGGAATGGGCACATACAATTCCCTTGGAGAGGGCAAGTACAGTCCTCAGGTTTGGCTCCAGGGGCCTGAGCCTGTAGGTTGTGTACGCCAGAGCTGTTTGGACAGTTGTCTGAAAACACAAACTTGGCTTATGTTTCGGGTCATAGGTATGGCAGGACTGATCTACAGACCATGAGGAGAACACTTCGGGAAATGAAAAAATGGCAAGTGTGAGTCTCTTGCTCAAGTTTTTGTCTCTGGATATCGTGACAATCATGGTCGTGAAATTTCCGGGTGACTTCATGGGAAATGGACGAGTCTTACTCTCTGGGGGTTCGGCCCCGACAAAGATTTTGGGTTCATTCTGGAATGGAAGAAGTCCTTTTTTTTGTTGTTGTTGTTGATTTGTTTCGTTTTGTTTTTCAACCTCAGATGTCCTACCAAATGAGGGATTCCAGAGTAGAGCCCTGGCGAGAGGCGACTGGACAAGCAGAAATCTGGTTAAAAATTAGGGAATAGGACAGGTCAAGCCCATTATGACATCTAATGGTCCATCCACTGAGAGGACTTACTAGAGGACAGGACTCACGCTGAGGTCACAATGCGTGTTTATGCTCTCGTCGCACTCAAGAATGGGCGGGTCCTCATGGTGAATGCTGTTTTCTGCTACACTGAACGTTGGACAACATGCCAACCACAAGGTTTCTTGCCATGGGTCAGGAAGAGTACTGATTTCTGCATCACAGTCACCCCTGGGCAGTGATTGGAGATGGGGTCTAGGTTCTGAGGCTGAAAACTGAGGTAGGGAAGAGATGATGACCTAAGGCCATGGCGAGTCTGATGTGCTCAGTGTGCGGTCAGCTTTCTGGGTGTTGGTCAGGAGGTCCGGGATCAGGTTGTGTCAGACAGTGCATTAGTGCCCAGGTTAGACTATATAATTTGGGTACATGCGAGTGCCGTGTAGGTTGATCCTCATTTAAGCTGCCTGGGCAGCTCATTAGGCAATCTATTTTTTCTAGAAGGCAGGCAGAGTGCTTCATTGTCGGTCCGGAATTGCCAAACTTGAGGGCACGGGGCCAGGAGAGTGAGGACGGAAGTCTGAGAACACAAGCTAGACTTCGGATTCAGGGTGAGGGCACGGCAGGTACCCCCTGAAGGTCTGAAGCAATATCTCATGCATCTGAAGTCAGGGCGAGGATCAGACGTTGGCTCAGGTTGGACTTTCTGTGCATGACGGCCCCTTCTTGAAGGGAGCGGAATCTCGAGGCCATGGAGGTTTTCCACGTTGGGAGATATGGGATGCCCCCTTCAAGGATTCCTTCTGCGGGACAATTGAGACCTGTTGGACAGCTCCAGGACATCCAATAGGGAATAACTCCAGAGCACCGTTCGAGGATGGATGCCTGGGAAGTGCGCCTCGCATTCCAATTGTCTCTTAGCAACAAGACAGTTTAGATCCGATGGATCAGCGAGAGCAACCGGGGTGGCTGAGTTGAAATGGTCTTTCCTGAGGATGGGTCCTAATATGTGTTTGTGTCCATGAGGGCCTTGGAATGGGGCGGTGGCACCGGCACCCTGAAGTATTCTCCTAAGCTTAGACATAGCTCCCATGCACAAGTTTCCTTGTGGAGACAAGATTTGTTCTGATGGGTGCCTCAGGAAATCCCCTCTGCTGGTATTTGAATCCAGGCTTTTAAGGAGACATGCCTGTAAACCAAAGCAATGGATCCGATAATGGCCTCGGGTCCTGTCTGTTTCAATCTTCTTCTCTGGGGACTTCGATCTATGGTATGAGTGGAGGTAGATGCTCAGCTGGTATCAACCGCCCTTTTTTGTCCCGGGCGACTTACACTATTGCGATGGCCTCAGGGACTTTGGAGGGTTCTCCTAATTTGTAAAATTTTTGACAATGGAATGGGCAGAATTCCCATGGATTGGGTGCGCACAGTCCTAATGTGTGGCTTCAGGTGTTCCACCCTGGAGGGAGTGTGGCCCAGGACTTTGAGGACAGAAGTATGAAAACACAAACTCAGCTTAGGTTTCGGGACGTAGGCATGGCACGCCCGATCTACAAACCAGGAGAAGAACTCTTCAGGATATGAAGAATGAGCGAGTCTGAGTCGCTTGCTCAGGCTTTTGTCTCTGGATTTTGTATCGGCGATGGCCGTGGAATGTTGGGGAGGGCTCATGAGCCATGGACGAATCTTCCTCTCTGTGGATTGGCACGATCCCAAGAGTTTTATGTCAATCTGTGAAATGGGAGGACTCCTTTCAAGTTTGTTACCTCAGGTGTCCCACCAAAAGAGGAATTCCAAAGCAGAGCCCTGGGGAAGAGTGAAGCGACAACCCGAACTATGGTTAAAAATTGGGGTTAGGGGCTTGGCATGCCCAATATGCTGTCTCTTCATCCAGCCACTGAGAGGCCTTACCTGAGGACTGGGCTCAGGCTGAGGGTCACAATGTGTGTCTGTGACCAATGTGGCCTGCAAGCATGGGTGGGTCTCATGGGCAACACTGGTTTCAACTACACTGAACGTTGGACAACATGCCAACCACAAGGTTTCTTGCCATGGGGAAAGAGTTCTGATTTCTGCATCATTTTCAAACCAGGGCAGTGATTGGAGAACAGGCCTAGGTTCTGAAGCCTGGAAACCGAGGTTGAGAAGAGATGACGACCTAAGGCCATGGCAGGTCCGATGTGCTCAGTGTGCGGCCAGCTGTCTGGGTGGGGCCAGGAGGTCCAGGCTCAGGCTGGGTCTAATGGGCAATAGTGCCCAGCTCAGCCTATATATTTGGGGAACAGCCGAATGGCGTGAAGGTTGATCCTCATTTGGGGTTTCTGGGTAGCCCCAGAGGGCAATGTTTTTCTTCTGGAGGGCAGGCAGAGTGCGGCATTGTAGTTCTGGATTGCCAAACGGAAGGTCTTGTGGGCCAGTAGTCTGAGAACGGAAGTCTGAGAAGCCAAGCTAGGCCTAGGTTTCTGGGTGAGGATATGGCAGGCACAATCTACAGACCTGAATCGAGATCTCGTGCATCTGAATTCAGGGCAAGGATCAGAAGATCGCTCAGGTTGGACTTTCTGTCCCAGATGGCCCCTTCTTGAAGGGGGGGTGGATCACGAGGCCATGGGGGTTTTCCCACGATGGGAGTTGTGAGAAGCTCCAAACTGCCAAGATTCTTCTGCAGGACAATGGAGACCTGTTGGTTGGCTCCAGGCCAATGATTCCGAGCAGGGTTCTAAGGATGGATGGCTGGGTAGCCCACCTAGCATTCCAAATGTCTCCAAGCACCAAGACAGGTTAGATCTGCTGGATGTGGTGGAGCAACCGAGGAGGCTGAGTTGAAATGGACTCTTCCTGTGGATGTGTCCTAATATGTTTTTGTGTCAATGGAGTCCTTGGAATGAAGCGGTGGCACTGGGGCCCTGAAGGGTTCTCCTAAACAGAGGCTTTGACACAGCTCCAACGTGCATGTTTCCCACGTGTAGATGAGATATGTTCTGATGGGTGAGTCAAGAAACAGCCATAGGCTGGTATTGAAATCCAGGCCTCTGAGGAGAGATGCCTGGAAACCAAAGCAATGGATCCGATTAGTGCCTAGGGGCCTGTTCGTTCCTTTTTACCCCTGGGGACATCAGTCTACGGGTCTGAGTGCAGGTAGATGCTCAGATGGGCTCAGATTGCCCCTGTTTGTCCTGGGAAGCCACAACTTTTGGGATGGCCGCAGGGACTTTGGAGGTTTATCCTATTAGTAGGGCTGTGGCCATTGGAATGGGCACATACAATTCCCTTGGAGAGGGCAAGTACAGTCCTCAGGTTTGGCTCCAGGTTTGTCTCTGGATATCGTGTCAATCATGGTCGTGAAATTTCCGGGTGACTTCATGGGAAATGGACGAGTCTTACTCTCTGGGGGTTCGGCCCCGACAAAGATTTTGGGTTCATTCTGGAATGGAAGAAGTCCTTTTTGTTGTTGTTGTTGTTGATTTGTTTCGTTTTGTTTTTCAACCTCAGATGTCCTACCAAATGAGGGATTCCAGAGTAGAGCCCTGGCGAGAGGCGACTGGACAAGCAGAAATCTGGTTAAAAATTAGGGAATAGGACAGGTCAAGCCCATTATGACATCTAATGGTCCATCCACTGAGAGGACTTACTAGAGGACAGGACTCACGCTGAGGTCACAATGCGTGTTTATGCTCTCGTCGCACTCAAGAATGGGCGGGTCCTCATGGTGAATGCTGTTTTCTGCTACACTGAACGTTGGAAAACATGCCAACCACAAGGTTTCTTGCCATGGGTCAGGAAGAGTACTGATTTCTGCATCACAGTCACCCCTGGGCAGTGATTGGAGATGGGGTCTAGGTTCTGAGGCTGAAAACTGAGGTAGGGAAGAGATGATGACCTAAGGCCATGGCGAGTCTGATGTGCTCAGTGTGCGGTCAGCTTTCTGGGTGTTGGTCAGGAGGTCCGGGATCAGGTTGTGTCAGACAGTGCATTAGTGCCCAGGTTAGACTATATAATTTGGGTACATGCGAGTGCCGTGTAGGTTGATCCTCATTTAAGCTGCCTGGGCAGCTCATTAGGCAATCTATTTTTTCTAGAAGGCAGGCAGAGTGCTTCATTGTCGGTCCGGAATTGCCAAACTTGAGGGCACGGGGCCAGGAGAGTGAGGACGGAAGTCTGAGAACACAAGCTAGACTTCGGATTCAGGGTGAGGGCACGGCAGGTACCCCCTGAAGGTCTGAAGCAATATCTCATGCATCTGAAGTCAGGGCGAGGATCAGACGTTGGCTCAGGTTGGACTTTCTGTGCATGACGGCCCCTTCTTGAAGGGAGCGGAATCTCGAGGCCATGGAGGTTTTCCACGTTGGGAGATATGGGATGCCCCCTTCAAGGATTCCTTCTGCGGGACAATTGAGACCTGTTGGACAGCTCCAGGACATCCAATAGGGAATAACTCCAGAGCACCGTTCGAGGATGGATGCCTGGGAAGTGCGCCTCGCATTCCAATTGTCTCTTAGCAACAAGACAGTTTAGATCCGATGGATCAGCGAGAGCAACCGGGGTGGCTGAGTTGAAATGGTCTTTCCTGAGGATGGGTCCTAATATGTGTTTGTGTCCATGAGGGCCTTGGAATGGGGCGGTGGCACCGGCACCCTGAAGTATTCTCCTAAGCTTAGACATAGCTCCCATGCACAAGTTTCCTTGTGGAGACAAGATTTGTTCTGATGGGTGCCTCAGGAAATCCCCTCTGCTGGTATTTGAATCCAGGCTTTTAAGGAGACATGCCTGTAAACCAAAGCAATGGATCCGATAATGGCCTCGGGTCCTGTCTGTTTCAATCTTCTTCTCTGGGGACTTCGATCTATGGTATGAGTGGAGGTAGATGCTCAGCTGGTATCAACCGCCCTTTTTTGTCCCGGGCGACTTACACTATTGCGATGGCCTCAGGGACTTTGGAGGGTTCTCCTAATTTGTAAAATTTTTGACAATGGAATGGGCAGAATTCCCATGGATTGGGTGCGCACAGTCCTAATGTGTGGCTTCAGGTGTTCCACCCTGGAGGGAGTGTGGCCCAGGACTTTGAGGACAGAAGTATGAAAACACAAACTCAGCTTAGGTTTCGGGACGTAGGCATGGCACGCCCGATCTACAAACCAGGAGAAGAACTCTTCAGGATATGAAGAATGAGCGAGTCTGAGTCGCTTGCTCAGGCTTTTGTCTCTGGATTTTGTATCGGCGATGGCCGTGGAATGTTGGGGAGGGCTCATGAGCCATGGACGAATCTTCCTCTCTGTGGATTGGCACGATCCCAAGAGTTTTATGTCAATCTGTGAAATGGGAGGACTCCTTTCAAGTTTGTTACCTCAGGTGTCCCACCAAAAGAGGAATTCCAAAGCAGAGCCCTGGGGAAGAGTGAAGCGACAACCCGAACTATGGTTAAAAATTGGGGTTAGGGGCTTGGCATGCCCAATATGCTGTCTCTTCATCCAGCCACTGAGAGGCCTTACCTGAGGACTGGGCTCAGGCTGAGGGTCACAATGTGTGTCTGTGACCAATGTGGCCTGCAAGCATGGGTGGGTCTCATGGGCAACACTGGTTTCAACTACACTGAACGTTGGACAACATGCCAACCACAAGGTTTCTTGCCATGGGGAAAGAGTTCTGATTTCTGCATCATTTTCAAACCAGGGCAGTGATTGGAGAACAGGCCTAGGTTCTGAAGCCTGGAAACCGAGGTTGAGAAGAGATGACGACCTAAGGCCATGGCAGGTCCGATGTGCTCAGTGTGCGGCCAGCTGTCTGGGTGGGGCCAGGAGGTCCAGGCTCAGGCTGGGTCTAATGGGCAATAGTGCCCAGCTCAGCCTATATATTTGGGGAACAGCCGAATGGCGTGAAGGTTGATCCTCATTTGGGGTTTCTGGGTAGCCCCAGAGGGCAATGTTTTTCTTCTGGAGGGCAGGCAGAGTGCGGCATTGTAGTTCTGGATTGCCAAACGGAAGGTCTTGTGGGCCAGTAGTCTGAGAACGGAAGTCTGAGAAGCCAAGCTAGGCCTAGGTTTCTGGGTGAGGATATGGCAGGCACAATCTACAGACCTGAATCGAGATCTCGTGCATCTGAATTCAGGGCAAGGATCAGAAGATCGCTCAGGTTGGACTTTCTGTCCCAGATGGCCCCTTCTTGAAGGGGGGGTGGATCACGAGGCCATGGGGGTTTTCCCACGATGGGAGTTGTGAGAAGCTCCAAACTGCCAAGATTCTTCTGCAGGACAATGGAGACCTGTTGGTTGGCTCCAGGCCAATGATTCCGAGCAGGGTTCTAAGGATGGATGGCTGGGTAGCCCACCTAGCATTCCAAATGTCTCCAAGCACCAAGACAGGTTAGATCTGCTGGATGTGGTGGAGCAACCGAGGAGGCTGAGTTGAAATGGACTCTTCCTGTGGATGTGTCCTAATATGTTTTTGTGTCAATGGAGTCCTTGGAATGAAGCGGTGGCACTGGGGCCCTGAAGGGTTCTCCTAAACAGAGGCTTTGACACAGCTCCAACGTGCATGTTTCCCACGTGTAGATGAGATATGTTCTGATGGGTGAGTCAAGAAACAGCCATAGGCTGGTATTGAAATCCAGGCCTCTGAGGAGAGATGCCTGGAAACCAAAGCAATGGATCCGATTAGTGCCTAGGGGCCTGTTCGTTCCTTTTTACCCCTGGGGACATCAGTCTACGGGTCTGAGTGCAGGTAGATGCTCAGATGGGCTCAGATTGCCCCTGTTTGTCCTGGGAAGCCACAACTTTTGGGATGGCCGCAGGGACTTTGGAGGTTTATCCTATTAGTAGGGCTGTGGCCATTGGAATGGGCACATACAATTCCCTTGGAGAGGGCAAGTACAGTCCTCAGGTTTGGCTCCAGGTTTGTCTCTGGATATCGTGTCAATCATGGTCGTGAAATTTCCGGGTGACTTCATGGGAAATGGACGAGTCTTACTCTCTGGGGGTTCGGCCCCGACAAAGATTTTGGGTTCATTCTGGAATGGAAGAAGTCCTTTTTGTTGTTGTTGTTGTTGATTTGTTTCGTTTTGTTTTTCAACCTCAGATGTCCTACCAAATGAGGGATTCCAGAGTAGAGCCCTGGCGAGAGGCGACTGGACAAGCAGAAATCTGGTTAAAAATTAGGGAATAGGACAGGTCAAGCCCATTATGACATCTAATGGTCCATCCACTGAGAGGACTTACTAGAGGACAGGACTCACGCTGAGGTCACAATGCGTGTTTATGCTCTCGTCGCACTCAAGAATGGGCGGGTCCTCATGGTGAATGCTGTTTTCTGCTACACTGAACGTTGGAAAACATGCCAACCACAAGGTTTCTTGCCATGGGTCAGGAAGAGTACTGATTTCTGCATCACAGTCACCCCTGGGCAGTGATTGGAGATGGGGTCTAGGTTCTGAGGCTGAAAACTGAGGTAGGGAAGAGATGATGACCTAAGGCCATGGCGAGTCTGATGTGCTCAGTGTGCGGTCAGCTTTCTGGGTGTTGGTCAGGAGGTCCGGGATCAGGTTGTGTCAGACAGTGCATTAGTGCCCAGGTTAGACTATATAATTTGGGTACATGCGAGTGCCGTGTAGGTTGATCCTCATTTAAGCTGCCTGGGCAGCTCATTAGGCAATCTATTTTTTCTAGAAGGCAGGCAGAGTGCTTCATTGTCGGTCCGGAATTGCCAAACTTGAGGGCACGGGGCCAGGAGAGTGAGGACGGAAGTCTGAGAACACAAGCTAGACTTCGGATTCAGGGTGAGGGCACGGCAGGTACCCCCTGAAGGTCTGAAGCAATATCTCATGCATCTGAAGTCAGGGCGAGGATCAGACGTTGGCTCAGGTTGGACTTTCTGTGCATGACGGCCCCTTCTTGAAGGGAGCGGAATCTCGAGGCCATGGAGGTTTTCCACGTTGGGAGATATGGGATGCCCCCTTCAAGGATTCCTTCTGCGGGACAATTGAGACCTGTTGGACAGCTCCAGGACATCCAATAGGGAATGACTCCAGAGCACCGTTCGAGGATGGATGCCTGGGAAGTGCGCCTCGCATTCCAATTGTCTCTTAGCAACAAGACAGTTTAGATCCGATGGATCAGCGAGAGCAACCGGGGTGGCTGAGTTGAAATGGTCTTTCCTGAGGATGGGTCCTAATATGTGTTTGTGTCCATGAGGGCCTTGGAATGGGGCGGTGGCACCGGCACCCTGAAGTATTCTCCTAAGCTTAGACATAGCTCCCATGCACAAGTTTCCTTGTGGAGACAAGATTTGTTCTGATGGGTGCCTCAGGAAATCCCCTCTGCTGGTATTTGAATCCAGGCTTTTAAGGAGACATGCCTGTAAACCAAAGCAATGGATCCGATAATGGCCTCGGGTCCTGTCTGTTTCAATCTTCTTCTCTGGGGACTTCGATCTATGGTATGAGTGGAGGTAGATGCTCAGCTGGTATCAACCGCCCTTTTTTGTCCCGGGCGACTTACACTATTGCGATGGCCTCAGGGACTTTGGAGGGTTCTCCTAATTTGTAAAATTTTTGACAATGGAATGGGCAGAATTCCCATGGATTGGGTGCGCACAGTCCTAATGTGTGGCTTCAGGTGTTCCACCCTGGAGGGAGTGTGGCCCAGGACTTTGAGGACAGAAGTATGAAAACACAAACTCAGCTTAGGTTTCGGGACGTAGGCATGGCACGCCCGATCTACAAACCAGGAGAAGAACTCTTCAGGATATGAAGAATGAGCGAGTCTGAGTCGCTTGCTCAGGCTTTTGTCTCTGGATTTTGTATCGGCGATGGCCGTGGAATGTTGGGGAGGGCTCATGAGCCATGGACGAATCTTCCTCTCTGTGGATTGGCACGATCCCAAGAGTTTTATGTCAATCTGTGAAATGGGAGGACTCCTTTCAAGTTTGTTACCTCAGGTGTCCCACCAAAAGAGGAATTCCAAAGCAGAGCCCTGGGGAAGAGTGAAGCGACAACCCGAACTATGGTTAAAAATTGGGGTTAGGGGCTTGGCATGCCCAATATGCTGTCTCTTCATCCAGCCACTGAGAGGCCTTACCTGAGGACTGGGCTCAGGCTGAGGGTCACAATGTGTGTCTGTGACCAATGTGGCCTGCAAGCATGGGTGGGTCTCATGGGCAACACTGGTTTCAACTACACTGAACGTTGGACAACATGCCAACCACAAGGTTTCTTGCCATGGGGAAAGAGTTCTGATTTCTGCATCATTTTCAAACCAGGGCAGTGATTGGAGAACAGGCCTAGGTTCTGAAGCCTGGAAACCGAGGTTGAGAAGAGATGACGACCTAAGGCCATGGCAGGTCCGATGTGCTCAGTGTGCGGCCAGCTGTCTGGGTGGGGCCAGGAGGTCCAGGCTCAGGCTGGGTCTAATGGGCAATAGTGCCCAGCTCAGCCTATATATTTGGGGTACAGCCGAATGGCGTGAAAGTTGATCCTCATTTGGGGTTTCTGGGTAGCCCCAGAGGGCAATGTTTTTCTTCTGGAGGGCAGGCAGAGTGCGGCATTGTAGTTCTGGATTGCCAAACGGAAGGTCTTGTGGGCCAGTAGTCTGAGAACGGAAGTCTGAGAAGCCAAGCTAGGCCTAGGTTTCTGGGTGAGGATATGGCAGGCACAATCTACAGACCTGAATCGAGATCTCGTGCATCTGAATTCAGGGCAAGGATCAGAAGATCGCTCAGGTTGGACTTTCTGTCCCAGATGGCCCCTTCTTGAAGGGGGGGTGGATCACGAGGCCATGGGGGTTTTCCCACGATGGGAGTTGTGAGAAGCTCCAAACTGCCAAGATTCTTCTGCAGGACAATGGAGACCTGTTGGTTGGCTCCAGGCCAATGATTCCGAGCAGGGTTCTAAGGATGGATGGCTGGGTAGCCCACCTAGCATTCCAAATGTCTCCAAGCACCAAGACAGGTTAGATCTGCTGGATGTGGTGGAGCAACCGAGGAGGCTGAGTTGAAATGGACTCTTCCTGTGGATGTGTCCTAATATGTTTTTGTGTCAATGGAGTCCTTGGAATGAAGCGGTGGCACTGGGGCCCTGAAGGGTTCTCCTAAACAGAGGCTTTGACACAGCTCCAACGTGCATGTTTCCCACGTGTAGATGAGATTTGTTCTGATGGGTGAGTCAAGAAACAGCCATAGGCTGGTATTGAAATCCAGGCCTCTGAGGAGAGATGCCTGGAAACCAAAGCAATGGATCCGATTAGTGCCTAGGGGCCTGTTCGTTCCTTTTTACCCCTGGGGACATCAGTCTACGGGTCTGAGTGCAGGTAGGTGCTCAGATGGGCTCAGATTGCCCCTGTTTGTCCTGGGAAGCCACAAATTTTGGGATGGCCGCAGGGACTTTGGAGGTTTATCCTATTAGTAGGGCTGTGGCCATTGGAATGGGCACATACAATTCCCTTGGAGAGGGCAAGTACAGTCCTCAGGTTTGGCTCCAGGGGCCTGAGCCTGTAGGTTGTGTACGCCAGAGCTGTTTGGACAGTTGTCTGAAAACACAAACTTGGCTTATGTTTCGGGTCATAGGTATGGCAGGACTGATCTACAGACCATGAGGAGAACACTTCGGGAAATGAAAAAAGGGCAAGTGTGAGTCTCTTGCTGAAGTTTTTGTCTCTGGATATCGTGACAATCATGGTCGTGAAATTTCCGGGTGACTTCATGGGAAATGGACGAGTCTTACTCTCTGGGGGTTCGGCCCCGACAAAGATTTTGGGTTCATTCTGGAATGGAAGAAGTCCTTTTTTTTGTTGTTGTTGTTGATTTGTTTCGTTTTGTTTTTCAACCTCAGATGTCCTACCAAATGAGGGATTCCAGAGTAGAGCCCTGGCGAGAGGCGACTGGACAAGGAGAAATCTGGTTAAAAATTAGGGAATAGGACAGGTCAAGCCCATTATGACATCTAATGGTCCATCCACTGAGAGGACTTACTAGAGGACAGGACTCACGCTGAGGTCACAATGCGTGTTTATGCTCTCGTCGCACTCAAGAATGGGCGGGTCCTCATGGTGAATGCTGTTTTCTGCTACACTGAACGTTGGACAACATGCCAACCACAAGGTTTCTTGCCATGGGTCAGGAAGAGTACTGATTTCTGCATCACAGTCACCCCTGGGCAGTGATTGGAGATGGGGTCTAGGTTCTGAGGCTGAAAACTGAGGTAGGGAAGAAATGATGACCTAAGGCCATGGCGAGTCTGATGTGCTCAGTGTGCGGTCAGCTTTCTGGGTGTTGGTCAGGAGGTCCGGGATCAGGGTGTGTCAGACAGTGCATTAGTGCCCAGGTTAGACTATATAATTTGGGTACATGCGAGTGCCGTGTAGGTTGATCCTCATTTAAGCTGCCTGGGCAGCTCATTAGGCAATCTATTTTTTCTAGAAGGCAGGCAGAGTGCTTCATTGTCGGTCCGGAATTGCCAAACTTGAGGGCACGGGGCCAGGAGAGTGAGGACGGAAGTCTGAGAACACAAGCTAGACTTCGGATTCAGGGTGAGGGCACGGCAGGTACCCCCTGAAGGTCTGAAGCAATATCTCATGCATCTGAAGTCAGGGCGAGGATCAGACGTTGGCTCAGGTTGGAGTTTCTGTGCATGACGGCCCCTTCTTGAAGGGAGCGGAATCTCGAGGCCATGGAGGTTTTCCACGTTGGGAGATATGGGATGCCCCCTTCAAGGATTCCTTCTGCGGGACAATTGAGACCTGTTGGACAGCTCCAGGACATCCAATAGGGAATGACTCCAGAGCACCGTTCGAGGATGGATGCCTGGGAAGTGCGCCTCGCATTCCAATTGTCTCTTAGCAACAAGACAGTTTAGATCCGATGGATCAGCGAGAGCAACCGGGGTGGCTGAGTTGAAATGGTCTTTCCTGAGGATGGGGCCTAATATGTGTTTGTGTCCATGAGGGCCTTGGAATGGGGCGGTGGCACCGGCACCCTGAAGTATTCTCCTAAGCTTAGACATAGCTCCCATGCACAAGTTTCCTTGTGGAGACAAGATTTGTTCTGATGGGTGCCTCAGGAAATCCCCTCTGCTGGTATTTGAATCCAGGCTTTTAAGGAGACATGCCTGTAAACCAAAGCAATGGATCCGATAATGGCCTCGGGTCCTGTCTGTTTCAATCTTCTTCTCTGGGGACTTCGATCTATGGTATGAGTGGAGGTAGATGCTCAGCTGGTATCAACCGCCCTTTTTTGTCCCGGGCGACTTACACTATTGCGATGGCCTCAGGGACTTTGGAGGGTTCTCCTAATTTGTAAAATTTTTGACAATGGAATGGGCAGAATTCCCATGGATTGGGTGCGCACAGTCCTAATGTGTGGCTTCAGGTGTTCCACCCTGGAGGGAGTGTGGCCCAGGACTTTGAGGACAGAAGTATGAAAACACAAACTCAGCTTAGGTTTCGGGACGTAGGCATGGCACGCCCGATCTACAAACCAGGAGAAGAACTCTTCAGGATATGAAGAATGAGCGAGTCTGAGTCGCTTGCTCAGGCTTTTGTCTCTGGATTTTGTATCGGCGATGGCCGTGGAATGTTGGGGAGGGCTCATGAGCCATGGACGAATCTTCCTCTCTGTGGATTGGCACGATCCCAAGAGTTTTATGTCAATCTGTGAAATGGGAGGACTCCTTTCAAGTTTGTTACCTCAGGTGTCCCACCAAAAGAGGAATTCCAAAGCAGAGCCCTGGGGAAGAGTGAAGCGACAACCCGAACTATGGTTAAAAATTGGGGTTAGGGGCTTGGCATGCCCAATATGCTGTCTCTTCATCCAGCCACTGAGAGGCCTTACCTGAGGACTGGGCTCAGGCTGAGGGTCACAATGTGTGTCTGTGACCAATGTGGCCTGCAAGCATGGGTGGGTCTCATGGGCAACACTGGTTTCAACTACACTGAACGTTGGACAACATGCCAACCACAAGGTTTCTTGCCATGGGGAAAGAGTTCTGATTTCTGCATCATTTTCAAACCAGGGCAGTGATTGGAGAACAGGCCTAGGTTCTGAAGCCTGGAAACCGAGGTTGAGAAGAGATGACGACCTAAGGCCATGGCAGGTCCGATGTGCTCAGTGTGCGGCCAGCTGTCTGGGTGGGGCCAGGAGGTCCAGGCTCAGGCTGGGTCTAATGGGCAATAGTGCCCAGCTCAGCCTATATATTTGGGGTACAGCCGAATGGCGTGAAAGTTGATCCTCATTTGGGGTTTCTGGGTAGCCCCAGAGGGCAATGTTTTTCTTCTGGAGGGCAGGCAGAGTGCGGCATTGTAGTTCTGGATTGCCAAACGGAAGGTCTTGTGGGCCAGTAGTCTGAGAACGGAAGTCTGAGAAGCCAAGCTAGGCCTAGGTTTCTGGGTGAGGATATGGCAGGCACAATCTACAGACCTGAATCGAGATCTCGTGCATCTGAATTCAGGGCAAGGATCAGAAGATCGCTCAGGTTGGACTTTCTGTCCCAGATGGCCCCTTCTTGAAGGGGGGGTGGATCACGAGGCCATGGGGGTTTTCCCACGATGGGAGTTGTGAGAAGCTCCAAACTGCCAAGATTCTTCTGCAGGACAATGGAGACCTGTTGGTTGGCTCCAGGCCAATGATTCCGAGCAGGGTTCTAAGGATGGATGGCTGGGTAGCCCACCTAGCATTCCAAATGTCTCCAAGCACCAAGACAGGTTAGATCTGCTGGATGTGGTGGAGCAACCGAGGAGGCTGAGTTGAAATGGACTCTTCCTGTGGATGTGTCCTAATATGTTTTTGTGTCAATGGAGTCCTTGGAATGAAGCGGTGGCACTGGGGCCCTGAAGGGTTCTCCTAAACAGAGGCTTTGACACAGCTCCAACGTGCATGTTTCCCACGTGTAGATGAGATTTGTTCTGATGGGTGAGTCAAGAAACAGCCATAGGCTGGTATTGAAATCCAGGCCTCTGAGGAGAGATGCCTGGAAACCAAAGCAATGGATCCGATTAGTGCCTAGGGGCCTGTTCGTTCCTTTTTACCCCTGGGGACATCAGTCTACGGGTCTGAGTGCAGGTAGGTGCTCAGATGGGCTCAGATTGCCCCTGTTTGTCCTGGGAAGCCACAACTTTTGGGATGGCCGCAGGGACTTTGGAGGTTTATCCTATTAGTAGGGCTGTGGCCATTGGAATGGGCACATACAATTCCCTTGGAGAGGGCAAGTACAGTCCTCAGGTTTGGCTCCAGGGGCCTGAGCCTGTAGGTTGTGTACGCCAGAGCTGTTTGGACAGTTGTCCTAAAACACAAACTTGGCTTATGTTTCGGGTCATAGGTATGGCAGGACTGATCTACAGACCATGAGGAGAACACTTCGGGAAATGAAAAAAGGGCAAGTGTGAGTCTCTTGCTGAAGTTTTTGTCTCTGGATATCGTGACAATCATGGTCGTGAAATTTCCGGGTGACTTCATGGGAAATGGACGAGTCTTACTCTCTGGGGGTTCGGCCCCGACAAAGATTTTGGGTTCATTCTGGAATGGAAGAAGTCCTTTTTTTTGTTGTTGTTGTTGATTTGTTTCGTTTTGTTTTTCAACCTCAGATGTCCTACCAAATGAGGGATTCCAGAGTAGAGCCCTGGCGAGAGGCGACTGGACAAGGAGAAATCTGGTTAAAAATTAGGGAATAGGACAGGTCAAGCCCATTATGACATCTAATGGTCCATCCACTGAGAGGACTTACTAGAGGACAGGACTCACGCTGAGGTCACAATGCGTGTTTATGCTCTCGTCGCACTCAAGAATGGGCGGGTCCTCATGGTGAATGCTGATTTCTGCTACACTGAACGTTGGACAACATGCCAACCACAAGGTTTCTTGCCATGGGTCAGGAAGAGTACTGATTTCTGCATCACAGTCACCCCTGGGCAGTGATTGGAGATGGGGTCTAGGTTCTGAGGCTGAAAACTGAGGTAGGGAAGAGATGATGACCTAAGGCCATGGCGAGTCTGATGTGCTCAGTGTGCGGTCAGCTTTCTGGGTGTTGGTCAGGAGGTCCGGGATCAGGTTGTGTCAGACAGTGCATTAGTGCCCAGGTTAGACTATATAATTTGGGTACATGCGAGTGCCGTGTAGGTTGATCCTCATTTAAGCTGCCTGGGCAGCTCATTAGGCAATCTATTTTTTCTAGAAGGCAGGCAGAGTGCTTCATTGTCGGTCCGGAATTGCCAAACTTGAGGGCACGGGGCCAGGAGAGTGAGGACGGAAGTCTGAGAACACAAGCTAGACTTCGGATTCAGGGTGAGGGCACGGCAGGTACCCCCTGAAGGTCTGAAGCAATATCTCATGCATCTGAAGTCAGGGCGAGGATCAGACGTTGGCTCAGGTTGGAGTTTCTGTGCATGACGGCCCCTTCTTGAAGGGAGCGGAATCTCGAGGCCATGGAGGTTTTCCACGTTGGGAGATATGGGATGCCCCCTTCAAGGATTCCTTCTGCGGGACAATTGAGACCTGTTGGACAGCTCCAGGACATCCAATAGGGAATGACTCCAGAGCACCGTTCGAGGATGGATGCCTGGGAAGTGCGCCTCGCATTCCAATTGTCTCTTAGCAACAAGACAGTTTAGATCCGATGGATCAGCGAGAGCAACCGGGGTGGCTGAGTTGAAATGGTCTTTCCTGAGGATGGGGCCTAATATGTGTTTGTGTCCATGAGGGCCTTGGAATGGGGCGGTGGCACCGGCACCCTGAAGTATTCTCCTAAGCTTAGACATAGCTCCCATGCACAAGTTTCCTTGTGGAGACAAGATTTGTTCTGATGGGTGCCTCAGGAAATCCCCTCTGCTGGTATTTGAATCCAGGCTTTTAAGGAGACATGCCTGTAAACCAAAGCAATGGATCCGATAATGGCCTCGGGTCCTGTCTGTTTCAATCTTCTTCTCTGGGGACTTCGATCTATGGTATGAGTGGAGGTAGATGCTCAGCTGGTATCAACCGCCCTTTTTTGTCCCGGGCGACTTACACTATTGCGATGGCCTCAGGGACTTTGGAGGGTTCTCCTAATTTGTAAAATTTTTGACAATGGAATGGGCAGAATTCCCATGGATTGGGTGCGCACAGTCCTAATGTGTGGCTTCAGGTGTTCCACCCTGGAGGGAGTGTGGCCCAGGACTTTGAGGACAGAAGTATGAAAACACAAACTCAGCTTAGGTTTCGGGACGTAGGCATGGCACGCCCGATCTACAAACCAGGAGAAGAACTCTTCAGGATATGAAGAATGAGCGAGTCTGAGTCGCTTGCTCAGGCTTTTGTCTCTGGATTTTGTATCGGCGATGGCCGTGGAATGTTGGGGAGGGCTCATGAGCCATGGACGAATCTTCCTCTCTGTGGATTGGCACGATCCCAAGAGTTTTATGTCAATCTGTGAAATGGGAGGACTCCTTTCAAGTTTGTTACCTCAGGTGTCCCACCAAAAGAGGAATTCCAAAGCAGAGCCCTGGGGAAGAGTGAAGCGACAACCCGAACTATGGTTAAAAATTGGGGTTAGGGGCTTGGCATGCCCAATATGCTGTCTCTTCATCCAGCCACTGAGAGGCCTTACCTGAGGACTGGGCTCAGGCTGAGGGTCACAATGTGTGTCTGTGACCAATGTGGCCTGCAAGCATGGGTGGGTCTCATGGGCAACACTGGTTTCAACTACACTGAACGTTGGACAACATGCCAACCACAAGGTTTCTTGCCATGGGGAAAGAGTTCTGATTTCTGCATCATTTTCAAACCAGGGCAGTGATTGGAGAACAGGCCTAGGTTCTGAAGCCTGGAAACCGAGGTTGAGAAGAGATGACGACCTAAGGCCATGGCAGGTCCGATGTGCTCAGTGTGCGGCCAGCTGTCTGGGTGGGGCCAGGAGGTCCAGGCTCAGGCTGGGTCTAATGGGCAATAGTGCCCAGCTCAGCCTATATATTTGGGGTACAGCCGAATGGCGTGAAAGTTGATCCTCATTTGGGGTTTCTGGGTAGCCCCAGAGGGCAATGTTTTTCTTCTGGAGGGCAGGCAGAGTGCGGCATTGTAGTTCTGGATTGCCAAACGGAAGGTCTTGTGGGCCAGTAGTCTGAGAACGGAAGTCTGAGAAGCCAAGCTAGGCCTAGGTTTCTGGGTGAGGATATGGCAGGCACAATCTACAGACCTGAATCGAGATCTCGTGCATCTGAATTCAGGGCAAGGATCAGAAGATCGCTCAGGTTGGACTTTCTGTCCCAGATGGCCCCTTCTTGAAGGGGGGGTGGATCACGAGGCCATGGGGGTTTTCCCACGATGGGAGTTGTGAGAAGCTCCAAACTGCCAAGATTCTTCTGCAGGACAATGGAGACCTGTTGGTTGGCTCCAGGCCAATGATTCCGAGCAGGGTTCTAAGGATGGATGGCTGGGTAGCCCACCTAGCATTCCAAATGTCTCCAAGCACCAAGACAGGTTAGATCTGCTGGATGTGGTGGAGCAACCGAGGAGGCTGAGTTGAAATGGACTCTTCCTGTGGATGTGTCCTAATATGTTTTTGTGTCAATGGAGTCCTTGGAATGAAGCGGTGGCACTGGGGCCCTGAAGGGTTCTCCTAAACAGAGGCTTTGACACAGCTCCAACGTGCATGTTTCCCACGTGTAGATGAGATTTGTTCTGATGGGTGAGTCAAGAAACAGCCATAGGCTGGTATTGAAATCCAGGCCTCTGAGGAGAGATGCCTGGAAACCAAAGCAATGGATCCGATTAGTGCCTAGGGGCCTGTTCGTTCCTTTTTACCCCTGGGGACATCAGTCTACGGGTCTGAGTGCAGGTAGGTGCTCAGATGGGCTCAGATTGCCCCTGTTTGTCCTGGGAAGCCACAAATTTTGGGATGGCCGCAGGGACTTTGGAGGTTTATCCTATTAGTAGGGCTGTGGCCATTGGAATGGGCACATACAATTCCCTTGGAGAGGGCAAGTACAGTCCTCAGGTTTGGCTCCAGGGGCCTGAGCCTGTAGGTTGTGTACGCCAGAGCTGTTTGGACAGTTGTCCTAAAACACAAACTTGGCTTATGTTTCGGGTCATAGGTATGGCAGGACTGATCTACAGACCATGAGGAGAACACTTCGGGAAATGAAAAAAGGGCAAGTGTGAGTCTCTTGCTGAAGTTTTTGTCTCTGGATATCGTGACAATCATGGTCGTGAAATTTCCGGGTGACTTCATGGGAAATGGACGAGTCTTACTCTCTGGGGGTTCGGCCCCGACAAAGATTTTGGGTTCATTCTGGAATGGAAGAAGTCCTTTTTTTTGTTGTTGTTGTTGATTTGTTTCGTTTTGTTTTTCAACCTCAGATGTCCTACCAAATGAGGGATTCCAGAGTAGAGCCCTGGCGAGAGGCGACTGGACAAGGAGAAATCTGGTTAAAAATTAGGGAATAGGACAGGTCAAGCCCATTATGACATCTAATGGTCCATCCACTGAGAGGACTTACTAGAGGACAGGACTCACGCTGAGGTCACAATGCGTGTTTATGCTCTCGTCGCACTCAAGAATGGGCGGGTCCTCATGGTGAATGCTGTTTTCTGCTACACTGAACGTTGGACAACATGCCAACCACAAGGTTTCTTGCCATGGGTCAGGAAGAGTACTGATTTCTGCATCACAGTCACCCCTGGGCAGTGATTGGAGATGGGGTCTAGGTTCTGAGGCTGAAAACTGAGGTAGGGAAGAGATGATGACCTAAGGCCATGGCGAGTCTGATGTGCTCAGTGTGCGGTCAGCTTTCTGGGTGTTGGTCAGGAGGTCCGGGATCAGGTTGTGTCAGACAGTGCATTAGTGCCCAGGTTAGACTATATAATTTGGGTACATGCGAGTGCCGTGTAGGTTGATCCTCATTTAAGCTGCCTGGGCAGCTCATTAGGCAATCTATTTTTTCTAGAAGGCAGGCAGAGTGCTTCATTGTCGGTCCGGAATTGCCAAACTTGAGGGCACGGGGCCAGGAGAGTGAGGACGGAAGTCTGAGAACACAAGCTAGACTTCGGATTCAGGGTGAGGGCACGGCAGGTACCCCCTGAAGGTCTGAAGCAATATCTCATGCATCTGAAGTCAGGGCGAGGATCAGACGTTGGCTCAGGTTGGAGTTTCTGTGCATGACGGCCCCTTCTTGAAGGGAGCGGAATCTCGAGGCCATGGAGGTTTTCCACGTTGGGAGATATGGGATGCCCCCTTCAAGGATTCCTTCTGCGGGACAATTGAGACCTGTTGGACAGCTCCAGGACATCCAATAGGGAATGACTCCAGAGCACCGTTCGAGGATGGATGCCTGGGAAGTGCGCCTCGCATTCCAATTGTCTCTTAGCAACAAGACAGTTTAGATCCGATGGATCAGCGAGAGCAACCGGGGTGGCTGAGTTGAAATGGTCTTTCCTGAGGATGGGGCCTAATATGTGTTTGTGTCCATGAGGGCCTTGGAATGGGGCGGTGGCACCGGCACCCTGAAGTATTCTCCTAAGCTTAGACATAGCTCCCATGCACAAGTTTCCTTGTGGAGACAAGATTTGTTCTGATGGGTGCCTCAGGAAATCCCCTCTGCTGGTATTTGAATCCAGGCTTTTAAGGAGACATGCCTGTAAACCAAAGCAATGGATCCGATAATGGCCTCGGGTCCTGTCTGTTTCAATCTTCTTCTCTGGGGACTTCGATCTATGGTATGAGTGGAGGTAGATGCTCAGCTGGTATCAACCGCCCTTTTTTGTCCCGGGCGACTTACACTATTGCGATGGCCTCAGGGACTTTGGAGGGTTCTCCTAATTTGTAAAATTTTTGACAATGGAATGGGCAGAATTCCCATGGATTGGGTGCGCACAGTCCTAATGTGTGGCTTCAGGTGTTCCACCCTGGAGGGAGTGTGGCCCAGGACTTTGAGGACAGAAGTATGAAAACACAAACTCAGCTTAGGTTTCGGGACGTAGGCATGGCACGCCCGATCTACAAACCAGGAGAAGAACTCTTCAGGATATGAAGAATGAGCGAGTCTGAGTCGCTTGCTCAGGCTTTTGTCTCTGGATTTTGTATCGGCGATGGCCGTGGAATGTTGGGGAGGGCTCATGAGCCATGGACGAATCTTCCTCTCTGTGGATTGGCACGATCCCAAGAGTTTTATGTCAATCTGTGAAATGGGAGGACTCCTTTCAAGTTTGTTACCTCAGGTGTCCCACCAAAAGAGGAATTCCAAAGCAGAGCCCTGGGGAAGAGTGAAGCGACAACCCGAACTATGGTTAAAAATTGGGGTTAGGGGCTTGGCATGCCCAATATGCTGTCTCTTCATCCAGCCACTGAGAGGCCTTACCTGAGGACTGGGCTCAGGCTGAGGGTCACAATGTGTGTCTGTGACCAATGTGGCCTGCAAGCATGGGTGGGTCTCATGGGCAACACTGGTTTCAACTACACTGAACGTTGGACAACATGCCAACCACAAGGTTTCTTGCCATGGGGAAAGAGTTCTGATTTCTGCATCATTTTCAAACCAGGGCAGTGATTGGAGAACAGGCCTAGGTTCTGAAGCCTGGAAACCGAGGTTGAGAAGAGATGACGACCTAAGGCCATGGCAGGTCCGATGTGCTCAGTGTGCGGCCAGCTGTCTGGGTGGGGCCAGGAGGTCCAGGCTCAGGCTGGGTCTAATGGGCAATAGTGCCCAGCTCAGCCTATATATTTGGGGTACAGCCGAATGGCGTGAAGGTTGATCCTCATTTGGGGTTTCTGGGTAGCCCCAGAGGGCAATGTTTTTCTTCTGGAGGGCAGGCAGAGTGCGGCATTGTAGTTCTGGATTGCCAAACGGAAGGTCTTGTGGGCCAGTAGTCTGAGAACGGAAGTCTGAGAAGCCAAGCTAGGCCTAGGTTTCTGGGTGAGGATATGGCAGGCACAAACTACAGACCTGAATCGAGATCTCGTGCATCTGAATTCAGGGCAAGGATCAGAAGATCGCTCAGGTTGGACTTTCTGTCCCAGATGGCCCCTTCTTGAAGGGGGGGTGGATCACGAGGCCATGGGGGTTTTCCCACGATGGGAGTTGTGAGAAGCTCCAAACTGCCAAGATTCTTCTGCAGGACAATGGAGACCTGTTGGTTGGCTCCAGGCCAATGATTCCGAGCAGGGTTCTAAGGATGGATGGCTGGGTAGCCCACCTAGCATTCCAAATGTCTCCAAGCACCAAGACAGGTTAGGTCTGCTGGATGTGGTGGAGCAACCGAGGAGGCTGAGTTGAAATGGACTCTTCCTGTGGATGTGTCCTAATATGTTTTTGTGTCAATGGAGTCCTTGGAATGAAGCGGTGGCACTGGGGCCCTGAAGGGTTCTCCTAAACAGAGGCTTTGACACAGCTCCAACGTTCATGTTTCCCACGTGTAGATGAGATTTGTTCTGATGGGTGAGTCAAGAAACAGCCATAGGCTGGTATTGAAATCCAGGCCTCTGAGGAGAGATGCCTGGAAACCAAAGCAATGGATCCGATAATGGCCTCGGGTCCTGTCTGTTTCAATCTTCTTCTCTGGGGACTTCGATCTATGGTATGAGTGGAGGTAGATGCTCAGCTGGTATCAACCGCCCTTTTTTGTCCCGGGCGACTTACACTATTGCGATGGCCTCAGGGACTTTGGAGGGTTCTCCTAATTTGTAAAATTTTTGACAATGGAATGGGCAGAATTCCATGGATTGGGTGCGCACAGTCCTAATGTGTGGCTTCAGGTGTTCCACCCTGGAGGGAGTGTGGCCCAGGACTTTGAGGACAGAAGTATGAAAACACAAACTCAGCTTAGGTTTCGGGACGTAGGCATGGCACGCCCGATCTACAAACCAGGAGAAGAACTCTTCAGGATATGAAGAATGAGCGAGTCTGAGTCGCTTGCTCAGGCTTTTGTCTCTGGATTTTGTATCGGCGATGGCCGTGGAATGTTGGGGAGGGCTCATGAGCCATGGACGAATCTTCCTCTCTGTGGATTGGCACGATCCCAAGAGTTTTATGTCAATCTGTGAAATGGGAGGACTCCTTTCAAGTTTGTTACCTCAGGTGTCCCACCAAAAGAGGAATTCCAAAGCAGAGCCCTGGGGAAGAGTGAAGCGACAACCCGAACTATGGATAAAAATTGGGGTTAGGAACTTGGCATGCCCAATATGCTGTCTCTTCATCCAGCCACTGAGAGGCCTTACCTGAGGACTGGGCTCAGGCTGAGGGTCACAATGTGTGTCTGTGACCAATGTGGCCTGCAAGCATGGGTGGGTCTCATGGGCAACACTGGTTTCAACTACACTGAACGTTGGACAACATGCCAACCACAAGGTTTCTTGCCATGGGGAAAGAGTTCTGATTTCTGCATCATTTTCAAACCAGGGCAGTGATTGGAGAACAGGCCTAGGTTCTGAAGCCTGGAAACCGAGGTTGAGAAGAGATGACGACCTAAGGCCATGGCAGGTCCGATGTGCTCAGTGTGCGGCCAGCTGTCTGGGTGGGGCCAGGAGGTCCAGGCTCAGGCTGGGTCTAATGGGCAATAGTGCCCAGCTCAGCCTATATATTTGGGGTACAGCCGAATGGCGTGAAAGTTGATCCTCATTTGGGGTTTCTGGGTAGCCCCAGAGGGCAATGTTTTTCTTCTGGAGGGCAGGCAGAGTGCGGCATTGTAGTTCTGGATTGCCAAACGGAAGGTCTTGTGGGCCAGTAGTCTGAGAACGGAAGTCTGAGAAGCCAAGCTAGGCCTAGGTTTCTGGGTGAGGATATGGCAGGCACAATCTACAGACCTGAATCGAGATCTCGTGCATCTGAATTCAGGGCAAGGATCAGAAGATCGCTCAGGTTGGACTTTCTGTCCCAGATGGCCCCTTCTTGAAGGGGGGGTGGATCACGAGGCCATGGGGGTTTTCCCACGATGGGAGTTGTGAGAAGCTCCAAACTGCCAAGATTCTTCTGCAGGACAATGGAGACCTGTTGGTTGGCTCCAGGCCAATGATTCCGAGCAGGGTTCTAAGGATGGATGGCTGGGTAGCCCACCTAGCATTCCAAATGTCTCCAAGCACCAAGACAGGTTAGATCTGCTGGATGTGGTGGAGCAACCGAGGAGGCTGAGTTGAAATGGACTCTTCCTGTGGATGTGTCCTAATATGTTTTTGTGTCAATGGAGTCCTTGGAATGAAGCGGTGGCACTGGGGCCCTGAAGGGTTCTCCTAAACAGAGGCTTTGACACAGCTCCAACGTGCATGTTTCCCACGTGTAGATGAGATTTGTTCTGATGGGTGAGTCAAGAAACAGCCATAGGCTGGTATTGAAATCCAGGCCTCTGAGGAGAGATGCCTGGAAACCAAAGCAATGGATCCGATTAGTGCCTAGGGGCCTGTTCGTTCCTTTTTACCCCTGGGGACATCAGTCTACGGGTCTGAGTGCAGGTAGGTGCTCAGATGGGCTCAGATTGCCCCTGTTTGTCCTGGGAAGCCACAACTTTTGGGATGGCCGCAGGGACTTTGGAGGTTTATCCTATTAGTAGGGCTGTGGCCATTGGAATGGGCACATACAATTCCCTTGGAGAGGGCAAGTACAGTCCTCAGGTTTGGCTCCAGGGGCCTGAGCCTGTAGGTTGTGTACGCCAGAGCTGTTTGGACAGTTGTCCTAAAACACAAACTTGGCTTATGTTTCGGGTCATAGGTATGGCAGGACTGATCTACAGACCATGAGGAGAACACTTCGGGAAATGAAAAAAGGGCAAGTGTGAGTCTCTTGCTGAAGTTTTTGTCTCTGGATATCGTGACAATCATGGTCGTGAAATTTCCGGGTGACTTCATGGGAAATGGACGAGTCTTACTCTCTGGGGGTTCGGCCCCGACAAAGATTTTGGGTTCATTCTGGAATGGAAGAAGTCCTTTTTGTTGTTGTTGTTGTTGATTTGTTTCGTTTTGTTTTTCAACCTCAGATGTCCTACCAAGTGAGGGATTCCAGAGTAGAGCCCTGGCGAGAGGCGACTGGACAAGGAGAAATCTGGTTAAAAATTAGGGAATAGGACAGGTCAAGGCCCATTATGACATCTAATGGTCCATCCACTGAGAGGACTTACTAGAGGACAGGACTCACGCTGAGGTCACAATGCGTGTTTATGCTCTCGTCGCACTCAAGAATGGGCGGGTCCTCATGGTGAATGCTGTTTTCTGCTACACTGAACGTTGGACAACATGCCAACCACAAGGTTTCTTGCCATGGGTCAGGAAGAGTACTGATTTCTGCATCACAGTCACCCCTGGGCAGTGATTGGAGATGGGGTCTAGGTTCTGAGGCTGAAAACTGAGGTAGGGAAGAGATGATGACCTAAGGCCATGGCGAGTCTGATGTGCTCAGTGTGCGGTCAGCTTTCTGGGTGTTGGTCAGGAGGTCCGGGATCAGGTTGTGTCAGACAGTGCATTAGTGCCCAGGTTAGACTATATAATTTGGGTACATGCGAGTGCCGTGTAGGTTGATCCTCATTTAAGCTGCCTGGGCAGCTCATTAGGCAATCTATTTTTTCTAGAAGGCAGGCAGAGTGCTTCATTGTCGGTCCGGAATTGCCAAACTTGAGGGCACGGGGCCAGGAGAGTGAGGACGGAAGTCTGAGAACACAAGCTAGACTTCGGATTCAGGGTGAGGGCACGGCAGGTACCCCCTGAAGGTCTGAAGCAATATCTCATGCATCTGAAGTCAGGGCGAGGATCAGACGTTGGCTCAGGTTGGAGTTTCTGTGCATGACGGCCCCTTCTTGAAGGGAGCAGAATCTCGAGGCCATGGAGGTTTTCCACGTTGGGAGATATGGGATGCCCCCTTCAAGGATTCCTTCTGCGGGACAATTGAGACCTGTTGGACAGCTCCAGGACATCCAATAGGGAATGACTCCAGAGCACCGTTCGAGGATGGATGCCTGGGAAGTGCGCCTCGCATTCCAATTGTCTCTTAGCAACAAGACAGTTTAGATCCGATGGATCAGCGAGAGCAACCGGGGTGGCTGAGTTGAAATGGTCTTTCCTGAGGATGGGGCCTAATATGTGTTTGTGTCCATGAGGGCCTTGGAATGGGGCGGTGGCACCGGCACCCTGAAGTATTCTCCTAAGCTTAGACATAGCTCCCATGCACAAGTTTCCTTGTGGAGACAAGATTTGTTCTGATGGGTGCCTCAGGAAATCCCCTCTGCTGGTATTTGAATCCAGGCTTTTAAGGAGACATGCCTGTAAACCAAAGCAATGGATCCGATAATGGCCTCGGGTCCTGTCTGTTTCAATCTTCTTCTCTGGGGACTTCGATCTATGGTATGAGTGGAGGTAGATGCTCAGCTGGTATCAACCGCCCTTTTTTGTCCCGGGCGACTTACACTATTGCGATGGCCTCAGGGACTTTGGAGGGTTCTCCTAATTTGTAAAATTTTTGACAATGGAATGGGCAGAATTCCCATGGATTGGGTGCGCACAGTCCTAATGTGTGGCTTCAGGTGTTCCACCCTGGAGGGAGTGTGGCCCAGGACTTTGAGGACAGAAGTATGAAAACACAAACTCAGCTTAGGTTTCGGGACGTAGGCATGGCACGCCCGATCTACAAACCAGGAGAAGAACTCTTCAGGATATGAAGAATGAGCGAGTCTGAGTCGCTTGCTCAGGCTTTTGTCTCTGGATTTTGTATCGGCGATGGCCGTGGAATGTTGGGGAGGGCTCATGAGCCATGGACGAATCTTCCTCTCTGTGGATTGGCACGATCCCAAGAGTTTTATGTCAATCTGTGAAATGGGAGGACTCCTTTCAAGTTTGTTACCTCAGGTGTCCCACCAAAAGAGGAATTCCAAAGCAGAGCCCTGGGGAAGAGTGAAGCGACAACCCGAACTATGGTTAAAAATTGGGGTTAGGGGCTTGGCATGCCCAATATGCTGTCTCTTCATCCAGCCACTGAGAGGCCTTACCTGAGGACTGGGCTCAGGCTGAGGGTCACAATGTGTGTCTGTGACCAATGTGGCCTGCAAGCATGGGTGGGTCTCATGGGCAACACTGGTTTCAACTACACTGAACGTTGGACAACATGCCAACCACAAGGTTTCTTGCCATGGGGAAAGAGTTCTGATTTCTGCATCATTTTCAAACCAGGGCAGTGATTGGAGAACAGGCCTAGGTTCTGAAGCCTGGAAACCGAGGTTGAGAAGAGATGACGACCTAAGGCCATGGCAGGTCCGATGTGCTCAGTGTGCGGCCAGCTGTCTGGGTGGGGCCAGGAGGTCCAGGCTCAGGCTGGGTCTAATGGGCAATAGTGCCCAGCTCAGCCTATATATTTGGGGTACAGCCGAATGGCGTGAAGGTTGATCCTCATTTGGGGTTTCTGGGTAGCCCCAGAGGGCAATGTTTTTCTTCTGGAGGGCAGGCAGAGTGCGGCATTGTAGTTCTGGATTGCCAAACGGAAGGTCTTGTGGGCCAGTAGTCTGAGAACGGAAGTCTGAGAAGCCAAGCTAGGCCTAGGTTTCTGGGTGAGGATATGGCAGGCACAATCTACAGACCTGAATCGAGATCTCGTGCATCTGAATTCAGGGCAAGGATCAGAAGATCGCTCAGGTTGGACTTTCTGTCCCAGATGGCCCCTTCTTGAAGGGGGGGTGGATCACGAGGCCATGGGGGTTTTCCCACGATGGGAGTTGTGAGAAGCTCCAAACTGCCAAGATTCTTCTGCAGGACAATGGAGACCTGTTGGTTGGCTCCAGGCCAATGATTCCGAGCAGGGTTCTAAGGATGGATGGCTGGGTAGCCCACCTAGCATTCCAAATGTCTCCAAGCACCAAGACAGGTTAGGTCTGCTGGATGTGGTGGAGCAACCGAGGAGGCTGAGTTGAAATGGACTCTTCCTGTGGATGTGTCCTAATATGTTTTTGTGTCAATGGAGTCCTTGGAATGAAGCGGTGGCACTGGGGCCCTGAAGGGTTCTCCTAAACAGAGGCTTTGACACAGCTCCAACGTGCATGTTTCCTACGTGTAGATGAGATTTGTTCTGATGGGTGAGTCAAGAAACAGCCATAGGCTGGTATTGAAATCCAGGCCTCTGAGGAGAGATGCCTGGAAACCAAAGCAATGGATCCGATAATGGCCTCGGGTCCTGTCTGTTTCAATCTTCTTCTCTGGGGACTTCGATCTATGGTATGAGTGGAGGTAGATGCTCAGCTGGTATCAACCGCCCTTTTTTGTCCCGGGCGACTTACACTATTGCGATGGCCTCAGGGACTTTGGAGGGTTCTCCTAATTTGTAAAATTTTTGACAATGGAATGGGCAGAATTCCCATGGATTGGGTGCGCACAGTCCTAATGTGTGGCTTCAGGTGTTCCACCCTGGAGGGAGTGTGGCCCAGGACTTTGAGGACAGAAGTATGAAAACACAAACTCAGCTTAGGTTTCGGGACGTAGGCATGGCACGCCCGATCTACAAACCAGGAGAAGAACTCTTCAGGATATGAAGAATGAGCGAGTCTGAGTCGCTTGCTCAGGCTTTTGTCTCTGGATTTTGTATCGGCGATGGCCGTGGAATGTTGGGGAGGGCTCATGAGCCATGGACGAATCTTCCTCTCTGTGGATTGGCACGATCCCAAGAGTTTTATGTCAATCTGTGAAATGGGAGGACTCCTTTCAAGTTTGTTACCTCAGGTGTCCCACCAAAAGAGGAATTCCAAAGCAGAGCCCTGGGGAAGAGTGAAGCGACAACCCGAACTATGGTTAAAAATTGGGGTTAGGAACTTGGCATGCCCAATATGCTGTCTCTTCATCCAGCCACTGAGAGGCCTTACCTGAGGACTGGGCTCAGGCTGAGGGTCACAATGTGTGTCTGTGACCAATGTGGCCTGCAAGCATGGGTGGGTCTCATGGGCAACACTGGTTTCAACTACACTGAACGTTGGACAACATGCCAACCACAAGGTTTCTTGCCATGGGGAAAGAGTTCTGATTTCTGCATCATTTTCAAACCAGGGCAGTGATTGGAGAACAGGCCTAGGTTCTGAAGCCTGGAAACCGAGGTTGAGAAGAGATGACGACCTAAGGCCATGGCAGGTCCGATGTGCTCAGTGTGCGGCCAGCTGTCTGGGTGGGGCCAGGAGGTCCAGGCTCAGGCTGGGTCTAATGGGCAATAGTGCCCAGCTCAGCCTATATATTTGGGGTACAGCCGAATGGCGTGAAAGTTGATCCTCATTTGGGGTTTCTGGGTAGCCCCAGAGGGCAATGTTTTTCTTCTGGAGGGCAGGCAGAGTGCGGCATTGTAGTTCTGGATTGCCAAACGGAAGGTCTTGTGGGCCAGTAGTCTGAGAACGGAAGTCTGAGAAGCCAAGCTAGGCCTAGGTTTCTGGGTGAGGATATGGCAGGCACAATCTACAGACCTGAATCGAGATCTCGTGCATCTGAATTCAGGGCAAGGATCAGAAGATCGCTCAGGTTGGACTTTCTGTCCCAGATGGCCCCTTCTTGAAGGGGGGGTGGATCACGAGGCCATGGGGGTTTTCCCACGATGGGAGTTGTGAGAAGCTCCAAACTGCCAAGATTCTTCTGCAGGACAATGGAGACCTGTTGGTTGGCTCCAGGCCAATGATTCCGAGCAGGGTTCTAAGGATGGATGGCTGGGTAGCCCACCTAGCATTCCAAATGTCTCCAAGCACCAAGACAGGTTAGATCTGCTGGATGTGGTGGAGCAACCGAGGAGGCTGAGTTGAAATGGACTCTTCCTGTGGATGTGTCCTAATATGTTTTTGTGTCAATGGAGTCCTTGGAATGAAGCGGTGGCACTGGGGCCCTGAAGGGTTCTCCTAAACAGAGGCTTTGACACAGCTCCAACGTGCATGTTTCCCACGTGTAGATGAGATTTGTTCTGATGGGTGAGTCAAGAAACAGCCATAGGCTGGTATTGAAATCCAGGCCTCTGAGGAGAGATGCCTGGAAACCAAAGCAATGGATCCGATTAGTGCCTAGGGGCCTGTTCGTTCCTTTTTACCCCTGGGGACATCAGTCTACGGGTCTGAGTGCAGGTAGGTGCTCAGATGGGCTCAGATTGCCCCTGTTTGTCCTGGGAAGCCACAACTTTTGGGATGGCCGCAGGGACTTTGGAGGTTTATCCTATTAGTAGGGCTGTGGCCATTGGAATGGGCACATACAATTCCCTTGGAAGGGCAAGTACAGTCCTCAGGTTTGGCTCCAGGGGCCTGAGCCTGTAGGTTGTGTACGCCAGAGCTGTTTGGACAGTTGTCCTAAAACACAAACTTGGCTTATGTTTCGGGTCATAGGTATGGCAGGATTGATCTACAGACCATGAGGAGAACACTTCGGGAAATGAAAAAAGGGCAAGTGTGAGTCTCTTGCTGAAGTTTTTGTCTCTGGATATCGTGACAATCATGGTCGTGAAATTTCCGGGTGACTTCATGGGAAATGGACGAGTCTTACTCTCTGGGGGTTCGGCCCCGACAAAGATTTTGGGTTCATTCTGGAATGGAAGAAGTCCTTTTTTTTGTTGTTGTTGTTGATTTGTTTCGTTTTGTTTTTCAACCTCAGATGTCCTACCAAATGAGGGATTCCAGAGTAGAGCCCTGGCGAGAGGCGACTGGACAAGGAGAAATCTGGTTAAAAATTAGGGAATAGGACAGGTCAAGCCCATTATGACATCTAATGGTCCATCCACTGAGAGGACTTACTAGAGGACAGGACTCACGCTGAGGTCACAATGCGTGTTTATGCTCTCGTCGCACTCAAGAATGGGCGGGTCCTCATGGTGAATGCTGTTTTCTGCTACACTGAACGTTGGACAACATGCCAACCACAAGGTTTCTTGCCATGGGTCAGGAAGAGTACTGATTTCTGCATCACAGTCACCCCTGGGCAGTGATTGGAGATGGGGTCTAGGTTCTGAGGCTGAAAACTGAGGTAGGGAAGAGATGATGACCTAAGGCCATGGCGAGTCTGATGTGCTCAGTGTGCGGTCAGCTTTCTGGGTGTTGGTCAGGAGGTCCGGGATCAGGTTGTGTCAGACAGTGCATTAGTGCCCAGGTTAGACTATATAATTTGGGTACATGCGAGTGCCGTGTAGGTTGATCCTCATTTAAGCTGCCTGGGCAGCTCATTAGGCAATCTATTTTTTCTAGAAGGCAGGCAGAGTGCTTCATTGTCGGTCCGGAATTGCCAAACTTGAGGGCACGGGGCCAGGAGAGTGAGGACGGAAGTCTGAGAACACAAGCTAGACTTCGGATTCAGGGTGAGGGCACGGCAGGTACCCCCTGAAGGTCTGAAGCAATATCTCATGCATCTGAAGTCAGGGCGAGGATCAGACGTTGGCTCAGGTTGGACTTTCTGTGCATGACGGCCCCTTCTTGAAGGGAGCGGAATCTCGAGGCCATGGAGGTTTTCCACGTTGGGAGATATGGGATGCCCCCTTCAAGGATTCCTTCTGCGGGACAATTGAGACCTGTTGGACAGCTCCAGGACATCCAATAGGGAATGACTCCAGAGCACCGTTCGAGGATGGATGCCTGGGAAGTGCGCCTCGCATTCCAATTGTCTCTTAGCAACAAGACAGTTTAGATCCGATGGATCAGCGAGAGCAACCGGGGTGGCTGAGTGGAAATGGTCTTTCCTGAGGATGGGGCCTAATATGTGTTTGTGTCCATGAGGGCCTTGGAATGGGGCGGTGGCACCGGCACCCTGAAGTATTCTCCTAAGCTTAGACATAGCTCCCATGCACAAGTTTCCTTGTGGAGACAAGATTTGTTCTGATGGGTGCCTCAGGAAATCCCCTCTGCTGGTATTTGAATCCAGGCTTTTAAGGAGACATGCCTGTAAACCAAAGCAATGGATCCGATAATGGCCTCGGGTCCTGTCTGTTTCAATCTTCTTCTCTGGGGACTTCGATCTATGGTATGAGTGGAGGTAGATGCTCAGCTGGTATCAACCGCCCTTTTTTGTCCCGGGCGACTTACACTATTGCGATGGCCTCAGGGACTTTGGAGGGTTCTCCTAATTTGTAAAATTTTTGACAATGGAATGGGCAGAATTCCCATGGATTGGGTGCGCACAGTCCTAATGTGTGGCTTCAGGTGTTCCACCCTGGAGGGAGTGTGGCCCAGGACTTTGAGGACAGAAGTATGAAAACACAAACTCAGCTTAGGTTTCGGGACGTAGGCATGGCACGCCCGATCTACAAACCAGGAGAAGAACTCTTCAGGATATGAAGAATGAGCGAGTCTGAGTCGCTTGCTCAGGCTTTTGTCTCTGGATTTTGTATCGGCGATGGCCGTGGAATGTTGGGGAGGGCTCATGAGCCATGGACGAATCTTCCTCTCTGTGGATTGGCACGATCCCAAGAGTTTTATGTCAATCTGTGAAATGGGAGGACTCCTTTCAAGTTTGTTACCTCAGGTGTCCCACCAAAAGAGGAATTCCAAAGCAGAGCCCTGGGGAAGAGTGAAGCGACAACCCGAACTATGGTTAAAAATTGGGGTTAGGGGCTTGGCATGCCCAATATGCTGTCTCTTCATCCAGCCACTGAGAGGCCTTACCTGAGGACTGGGCTCAGGCTGAGGGTCACAATGTGTGTCTGTGACCAATGTGGCCTGCAAGCATGGGTGGGTCTCATGGGCAACACTGGTTTCAACTACACTGAACGTTGGACAACATGCCAACCACAAGGTTTCTTGCCATGGGGAAAGAGTTCTGATTTCTGCATCATTTTCAAACCAGGGCAGTGATTGGAGAACAGGCCTAGGTTCTGAAGCCTGGAAACCGAGGTTGAATAGAGATGACGACCTAAGGCCATGGCAGGTCCGATGTGCTCAGTGTGCGGCCAGCTGTCTGGGTGGGGCCAGGAGGTCCAGGCTCAGGCTGGGTCTAATGGGCAATAGTGCCCAGCTCAGCCTATATATTTGGGGTACAGCCGAATGGCGTGAAGGTTGATCCTCTTTTGGGGTTTCTGGGTAGCCCCAGAGGGCAATGTTTTTCTTCTGGAGGGCAGGCAGAGTGCGGCATTGTAGTTCTGGATTGCCAAACGGAAGGTCTTGTGGGCCAGTAGTCTGAGAACGGAAGTCTGAGAAGCCAAGCTAGGCCTAGGTTTCTGGGTGAGGATATGGCAGGCACAATCTACAGACCTGAATCGAGATCTCGTGCATCTGAATTCAGGGCAAGGATCAGAAGATCGCTCAGGTTGGACTTTCTGTCCCAGATGGCCCCTTCTTGAAGGGGGGGTGGATCACGAGGCCATGGGGGTTTTCCCACGATGGGAGTTGTGAGAAGCTCCAAACTGCCAAGATTCTTCTGCAGGACAATGGAGACCTGTTGGTTGGCTCCAGGCCAATGATTCCGAGCAGGGTTCTAAGGATGGATGGCTGGGTAGCCCACCTAGCATTCCAAATGTCTCCAAGCACCAAGACAGGTTAGGTCTGCTGGATGTGGTGGAGCAACCGAGGAGGCTGAGTTGAAATGGACTCTTCCTGTGGATGTGTCCTAATATGTTTTTGTGTCAATGGAGTCCTTGGAATGAAGCGGTGGCACTGGGGCCCTGAAGGGTTCTCCTAAACAGAGGCTTTGACACAGCTCCAACGTTCATGTTTCCCACGTGTAGATGAGATTTGTTCTGATGGGTGAGTCAAGAAACAGCCATAGGCTGGTATTGAAATCCAGGCCTCTGAGGAGAGATGCCTGGAAACCAAAGCAATGGATCCGATAATGGCCTCGGGTCCTGTCTGTTTCAATCTTCTTCTCTGGGGACTTCGATCTATGGTATGAGTGGAGGTAGATGCTCAGCTGGTATCAACCGCCCTTTTTTGTCCCGGGCGACTTACACTATTGCGATGGCCTCAGGGACTTTGGAGGGTTCTCCTAATTTGTAAAATTTTTGACAATGGAATGGGCAGAATTCCCATGGATTGGGTGCGCACAGTCCTAATGTGTGGCTTCAGGTGTTCCACCCTGGAGGGAGTGTGGCCCAGGACTTTGAGGACAGAAGTATGAAAACACAAACTCAGCTTAGGTTTCGGGACGTAGGCATGGCACGCCCGATCTACAAACCAGGAGAAGAACTCTTCAGGATATGAAGAATGAGCGAGTCTGAGTCGCTTGCTCAGGCTTTTGTCTCTGGATTTTGTATCGGCGATGGCCGTGGAATGTTGGGGAGGGCTCATGAGCCATGGACGAATCTTCCTCTCTGTGGATTGGCACGATCCCAAGAGTTTTATGTCAATCTGTGAAATGGGAGGACTCCTTTCAAGTTTGTTACCTCAGGTGTCCCACCAAAAGAGGAATTCCAAAGCAGAGCCCTGGGGAAGAGTGAAGCGACAACCCGAACTATGGTTAAAAATTGGGGTTAGGAACTTGGCATGCCCAATATGCTGTCTCTTCATCCAGCCACTGAGAGGCCTTACCTGAGGACTGGGCTCAGGCTGAGGGTCACAATGTGTGTCTGTGACCAATGTGGCCTGCAAGCATGGGTGGGTCTCATGGGCAACACTGGTTTCAACTACACTGAACGTTGGACAACATGCCAACCACAAGGTTTCTTGCCATGGGGAAAGAGTTCTGATTTCTGCATCATTTTCAAACCAGGGCAGTGATTGGAGAACAGGCCTAGGTTCTGAAGCCTGGAAACCGAGGTTGAGAAGAGATGACGACCTAAGGCCATGGCAGGTCCGATGTGCTCAGTGTGCGGCCAGCTGTCTGGGTGGGGCCAGGAGGTCCAGGCTCAGGCTGGGTCTAATGGGCAATAGTGCCCAGCTCAGCCTATATATTTGGGGTACAGCCGAATGGCGTGAAAGTTGATCCTCATTTGGGGTTTCTGGGTAGCCCCAGAGGGCAATGTTTTTCTTCTGGAGGGCAGGCAGAGTGCGGCATTGTAGTTCTGGATTGCCAAACGGAAGGTCTTGTGGGCCAGTAGTCTGAGAACGGAAGTCTGAGAAGCCAAGCTAGGCCTAGGTTTCTGGGTGAGGATATGGCAGGCACAATCTACAGACCTGAATCGAGATCTCGTGCATCTGAATTCAGGGCAAGGATCAGAAGATCGCTCAGGTTGGACTTTCTGTCCCAGATGGCCCCTTCTTGAAGGGGGGGTGGATCACGAGGCCATGGGGGTTTTCCCACGATGGGAGTTGTGAGAAGCTCCAAACTGCCAAGATTCTTCTGCAGGACAATGGAGACCTGTTGGTTGGCTCCAGGCCAATGATTCCGAGCAGGGTTCTAAGGATGGATGGCTGGGTAGCCCACCTAGCATTCCAAATGTCTCCAAGCACCAAGACAGGTTAGGTCTGCTGGATGTGGTGGAGCAACCGAGGAGGCTGAGTTGAAATGGACTCTTCCTGTGGATGTGTCCTAATATGTTTTTGTGTCAATGGAGTCCTTGGAATGAAGCGGTGGCACTGGGGCCCTGAAGGGTTCTCCTAAACAGAGGCTTTGACACAGCTCCAACGTGCATGTTTCCCACGTGTAGATGAGATTTGTTCTGATGGGTGAGTCAAGAAACAGCCATAGGCTGGTATTGAAATCCAGGCCTCTGAGGAGAGATGCCTGGAAACCAAAGCAATGGATCCGATTAGTGCCTAGGGGCCTGTTCGTTCCTTTTTACCCCTGGGGACATCAGTCTACGGGTCTGAGTGCAGGTAGGTGCTTAGATGGGCTCAGATTGCCCCTGTTTGTCCTGGGAAGCCACAACTTTTGGGATGGCCGCAGGGACTTTGGAGGTTTATCCTATTAGTAGGGCTGTGGCCATTGGAATGGGCACATACAATTCCCTTGGAGAGGGCAAGTACAGTCCTCAGGTTTGGCTCCAGGGGCCTGAGCCTGTAGGTTGTGTACGCCAGAGCTGTTTGGACAGTTGTCTGAAAACACAAACTTGGCTTATGTTTCGGGTCATAGGTATGGCAGGACTGATCTACAGACCATGAGGAGAACACTTCGGGAAATGAAAAAAGGGCAAGTGTGAGTCTCTTGCTGAAGTTTTTGTCTCTGGATATCGTGACAATCATGGTCGTGAAATTTCCGGGTGACTTCATGGGAAATGGACGAGTCTTACTCTCTGGGGGTTCGGCCCCGACAAAGATTTTGGGTTCATTCTGGAATGGAAGAAGTCCTTTTTTTTGTTGTTGTTGTTGATTTGTTTCGTTTTGTTTTTCAACCTCAGATGTCCTACCAAATGAGGGATTCCAGAGTAGAGCCCTGGCGAGAGGCGACTGGACAAGCAGAAATCTGGTTAAAAATTAGGGAATAGGACAGGTCAAGCCCATTATGACATCTAATGGTCCATCCACTGAGAGGACTTACTAGAGGACAGGACTCACGCTGAGGTCACAATGCGTGTTTATGCTCTCGTCGCACTCAAGAATGGGCGGGTCCTCATGGTGAATGCTGTTTTCTGCTACACTGAACGTTGGACAACATGCCAACCACAAGGTTTCTTGCCATGGGTCAGGAAGAGTACTGATTTCTGCATCACAGTCACCCCTGGGCAGTGATTGGAGATGGGGTCTAGGTTCTGAGGCTGAAAACTGAGGTAGGGAAGAGATGATGACCTAAGGCCATGGCGAGTCTGATGTGCTCAGTGTGCGGTCAGCTTTCTGGGTGTTGGTCAGGAGGTCCGGGATCAGGTTGTGTCAGACAGTGCATTAGTGCCCAGGTTAGACTATATAATTTGGGTACATGCGAGTGCCGTGTAGGTTGATCCTCATTTAAGCTGCCTGGGCAGCTCATTAGGCAATCTATTTTTTCTAGAAGGCAGGCAGAGTGCTTCATTGTCGGTCCGGAATTGCCAAACTTGAGGGCACGGGGCCAGGAGAGTGAGGACGGAAGTCTGAGAACACAAGCTAGACTTCGGATTCAGGGTGAGGGCACGGCAGGTACCCCCTGAAGGTCTGAAGCAATATCTCATGCATCTGAAGTCAGGGCGAGGATCAGACGTTGGCTCAGGTTGGAGTTTCTGTGCATGACGGCCCCTTCTTGAAGGGAGCGGAATCTCGAGGCCATGGAGGTTTTCCACGTTGGGAGATATGGGATGCCCCCTTCAAGGATTCCTTCTGCGGGACAATTGAGACCTGTTGGACAGCTCCAGGACATCCAATAGGGAATGACTCCAGAGCACCGTTCGAGGATGGATGCCTGGGAAGTGCGCCTCGCATTCCAATTGTCTCTTAGCAACAAGACAGTTTAGATCCGATGGATCAGCGAGAGCAACCGGGGTGGCTGAGTTGAAATGGTCTTTCCTGAGGATGGGGCCTAATATGTGTTTGTGTCCATGAGGGCCTTGGAATGGGGCGGTGGCACCGGCACCCTGAAGTATTCTCCTAAGCTTAGACATAGCTCCCATGCACAAGTTTCCTTGTGGAGACAAGATTTGTTCTGATGGGTGCCTCAGGAAATCCCCTCTGCTGGTATTTGAATCCAGGCTTTTAAGGAGACATGCCTGTAAACCAAAGCAATGGATCCGATAATGGCCTCGGGTCCTGTCTGTTTCAATCTTCTTCTCTGGGGACTTCGATCTATGGTATGAGTGGAGGTAGATGCTCAGCTGGTATCAACCGCCCTTTTTTGTCCCGGGCGACTTACACTATTGTGATGGCCTCAGGGACTTTGGAGGGTTCTCCTAATTTGTAAAATTTTTGACAATGGAATGGGCAGAATTCCCATGGATTGGGTGCGCACAGTCCTAATGTGTGGCTTCAGGTGTTCCACCCTGGAGGGAGTGTGGCCCAGGACTTTGAGGACAGAAGTATGAAAACACAAACTCAGCTTAGGTTTCGGGACGTAGGCATGGCACGCCCGATCTACAAACCAGGAGAAGAACTCTTCAGGATATGAAGAATGAGCGAGTCTGAGTCGCTTGCTCAGGCTTTTGTCTCTGGATTTTGTATCGGCGATGGCCGTGGAATGTTGGGGAGGGCTCATGAGCCATGGACGAATCTTCCTCTCTGTGGATTGGCACGATCCCAAGAGTTTTATGTCAATCTGTGAAATGGGAGGACTCCTTTCAAGTTTGTTACCTCAGGTGTCCCACCAAAAGAGGAATTCCAAAGCAGAGCCCTGGGGAAGAGTGAAGCGACAACCCGAACTATGGTTAAAAATTGGGGTTAGGGGCTTGGCATGCCCAATATGCTGTCTCTTCATCCAGCCACTGAGAGGCCTTACCTGAGGACTGGGCTCAGGCTGAGGGTCACAATGTGTGTCTGTGACCAATGTGGCCTGCAAGCATGGGTGGGTCTCATGGGCAACACTGGTTTCAACTACACTGAACGTTGGACAACATGCCAACCACAAGGTTTCTTGCCATGGGGAAAGAGTTCTGATTTCTGCATCATTTTCAAACCAGGGCAGTGATTGGAGAACAGGCCTAGGTTCTGAAGCCTGGAAACCGAGGTTGAGAAGAGATGACGACCTAAGGCCATGGCAGGTCCGATGTGCTCAGTGTGCGGCCAGCTGTCTGGGTGGGGCCAGGAGGTCCAGGCTCAGGCTGGGTCTAATGGGCAATAGTGCCCAGCTCAGCCTATATATTTGGGGTACAGCCGAATGGCGTGAAGGTTGATCCTCATTTGGGGTTTCTGGGTAGCCCCAGAGGGCAATGTTTTTCTTCTGGAGGGCAGGCAGAGTGCGGCATTGTAGTTCTGGATTGCCAAACGGAAGGTCTTGTGGGCCAGTAGTCTGAGAACGGAAGTCTGAGAAGCCAAGCTAGGCCTAGGTTTCTGGGTGAGGATATGGCAGGCACAATCTACAGACCTGAATCGAGATCTCGTGCATCTGAATTCAGGGCAAGGATCAGAAGATCGCTCAGGTTGGACTTTCTGTCCCAGATGGCCCCTTCTTGAAGGGGGGGTGGATCACGAGGCCATGGGGGTTTTCCCACGATGGGAGTTGTGAGAAGCTCCAAACTGCCAAGATTCTTCTGCAGGACAATGGAGACCTGTTGGTTGGCTCCAGGCCAATGATTCCGAGCAGGGTTCTAAGGATGGATGGCTGGGTAGCCCACCTAGCATTCCAAATGTCTCCAAGCACCAAGACAGGTTAGATCTGCTGGATGTGGTGGAGCAACCGAGGAGGCTGAGTTGAAATGGACTCTTCCTGTGGATGTGTCCTAATATGTTTTTGTGTCAATGGAGTCCTTGGAATGAAGCGGTGGCACTGGGGCCCTGAAGGGTTCTCCTAAACAGAGGCTTTGACACAGCTCCAACGTGCATGTTTCCCACGTGTAGATGAGATTTGTTCTGATGGGTGAGTCAAGAAACAGCCATAGGCTGGTATTGAAATCCAGGCCTCTGAGGAGAGATGCCTGGAAACCAAAGCAATGGATCCGATTAGTGCCTAGGGGCCTGTTCGTTCCTTTTTACCCCTGGGGACATCAGTCTACGGGTCTGAGTGCAGGTAGGTGCTCAGATGGGCTCAGATTGCCCCTGTTTGTCCTGGGAAGCCACAACTTTTGGGATGGCCGCAGGGACTTTGGAGGTTTATCCTATTAGTAGGGCTGTGGCCATTGGAATGGGCACATACAATTCCCTTGGAGAGGGCAAGTACAGTCCTCAGGTTTGGCTCCAGGTTTGTCTCTGGATATCGTGTCAATCATGGTCGTGAAATTTCCGGGTGACTTCATGGGAAATGGACGAGTCTTACTCTCTGGGGGTTCGGCCCCGACAAAGATTTTGGGTTCATTCTGGAATGGAAGAAGTCCTTTTTTTTGTTGTTGTTGTTGATTTGTTTCGTTTTGTTTTTCAACCTCAGATGTCCTACCAAATGAGGGATTCCAGAGTAGAGCCCTGGCGAGAGGCGACTGGACAAGCAGAAATCTGGTTAAAAATTAGGGAATAGGACAGGTCAAGCCCATTATGACATCTAATGGTCCATCCACTGAGAGGACTTACTAGAGGACAGGACTCACGCTGAGGTCACAATGCGTGTTTATGCTCTCGTCGCACTCAAGAATGGGCGGGTCCTCATGGTGAATGCTGTTTTCTGCTACACTGAACGTTGGACAACATGCCAACCACAAGGTTTCTTGCCATGGGTCAGGAAGAGTACTGATTTCTGCATCACAGTCACCCCTGGGCAGTGATTGGAGATGGGGTCTAGGTTCTGAGGCTGAAAACTGAGGTAGGGAAGAGATGATGACCTAAGGCCATGGCGAGTCTGATGTGCTCAGTGTGCGGTCAGCTTTCTGGGTGTTGGTCAGGAGGTCCGGGATCAGGTTGTGTCAGACAGTGCATTAGTGCCCAGGTTAGACTATATAATTTGGGTACATGCGAGTGCCGTGTAGGTTGATCCTCATTTAAGCTGCCTGGGCAGCTCATTAGGCAATCTATTTTTTCTAGAAGGCAGGCAGAGTGCTTCATTGTCGGTCCGGAATTGCCAAACTTGAGGGCACGGGGCCAGGAGAGTGAGGACGGAAGTCTGAGAACACAAGCTAGACTTCGGATTCAGGGTGAGGGCACGGCAGGTACCCCCTGAAGGTCTGAAGCAATATCTCATGCATCTGAAGTCAGGGCGAGGATCAGACGTTGGCTCAGGTTGGAGTTTCTGTGCATGACGGCCCCTTCTTGAAGGGAGCGGAATCTCGAGGCCATGGAGGTTTTCCACGTTGGGAGATATGGGATGCCCCCTTCAAGGATTCCTTCTGCGGGACAATTGAGACCTGTTGGACAGCTCCAGGACATCCAATAGGGAATGACTCCAGAGCACCGTTCGAGGATGGATGCCTGGGAAGTGCGCCTCGCATTCCAATTGTCTCTTAGCAACAAGACAGTTTAGATCCGATGGATCAGCGAGAGCAACCGGGGTGGCTGAGTTGAAATGGTCTTTCCTGAGGATGGGGCCTAATATGTGTTTGTGTCCATGAGGGCCTTGGAATGGGGCGGTGGCACCGGCACCCTGAAGTATTCTCCTAAGCTTAGACATAGCTCCCATGCACAAGTTTCCTTGTGGAGACAAGATTTGTTCTGATGGGTGCCTCAGGAAATCCCCTCTGCTGGTATTTGAATCCAGGCTTTTAAGGAGACATGCCTGTAAACCAAAGCAATGGATCCGATAATGGCCTCGGGTCCTGTCTGTTTCAATCTTCTTCTCTGGGGACTTCGATCTATGGTATGAGTGGAGGTAGATGCTCAGCTGGTATCAACCGCCCTTTTTTGTCCCGGGCGACTTACACTATTGCGATGGCCTCAGGGACTTTGGAGGGTTCTCCTAATTTGTAAAATTTTTGACAATGGAATGGGCAGAATTCCCATGGATTGGGTGCGCACAGTCCTAATGTGTGGCTTCAGGTGTTCCACCCTGGAGGGAGTGTGGCCCAGGACTTTGAGGACAGAAGTATGAAAACACAAACTCAGCTTAGGTTTCGGGACGTAGGCATGGCACGCCCGATCTACAAACCAGGAGAAGAACTCTTCAGGATATGAAGAATGAGCGAGTCTGAGTCGCTTGCTCAGGCTTTTGTTTCTGGATTTTGTATCGGCGATGGCCGTGGAATGTTGGGGAGGGCTCATGAGCCATGGACGAATCTTCCTCTCTGTGGATTGGCACGATCCCAAGAGTTTTATGTCAATCTGTGAAATGGGAGGACTCCTTTCAAGTTTGTTACCTCAGGTGTCCCACCAAAAGAGGAATTCCAAAGCAGAGCCCTGGGGAAGAGTGAAGCGACAACCCGAACTATGGTTATAAATTAGGGTTAGGGGCTTGGCATGCCCAATATGCTGTCTCTTCATCCAGCCACTGAGAGGCCTTACCTGAGGACTGGGCTCAGGCTGAGGGTTACAATGTGTGTCTGTGACCAATGTGGCCTGCAAGCATGGGTGGGTCTCATGGGCAACACTGGTTTCAACTACACTGAACGTTGGACAACATGCCAACCACAAGGTTTCTTGCCATGGGGAAAGAGTTCTGATTTCTGCATCATTTTCAAACCAGGGCAGTGATTGGACAACAGGCCTAGGTTCTGAAGCCTGGAAACCGAGGTTGAGAAGAGATGACGACCTAAGGCCATGGCAGGTCCGATGTGCTCAGTGTGCGGCCAGCTGTCTGGGTGGGGCCAGGAGGTCCAGGCTCAGGCTGGGTCTAATGGGCAATAGTGCCCAGCTCAGCCTATATATTTGGGGTACAGCCGAATGGCGTGAAAGTTGATCCTCATTTGGGGTTTCTGGGTAGCCCCAGAGGGCAATGTTTTTCTTCTGGAGGGCAGGCAGAGTGCGGCATTGTAGTTCTGGATTGCCAAACGGAAGGTCTTGTGGGCCAGTAGTCTGAGAACGGAAGTCTGAGAAGCCAAGCTAGGCCTAGGTTTCTGGGTGAGGATATGGCAGGCACAATCTACAGACCTGAATCGAGATCTCGTGCATCTGAATTCAGGGCAAGGATCAGAAGATAGCTCAGGTTGGACTTTCTGTCCCAGATGGCCCCTTCTTGAAGGGGGGGTGGATCACGAGGCCATGGGGGTTTTCCCACGATGGGAGTTGTGAGAAGCTCCAAACTGCCAAGATTCTTCTGCAGGACATTGGAGACCTGTTGGTTGGCTCCAGGCCAATGATTCCGAGCAGGGTTCTAAGGATGGATGGCTGGGTAGCCCACCTAGCATTCCATATGTCTCCAAGCACCAAGACAGGTTAGATCTGCTGGATGTGGTGGAGCAACCGAGGAGGCTGAGTTGAAATGGACTCTTCCTGTGGATGTGTCCTAATATGTTTTTGTGTCAATGGAGTCCTTGGAATGAAGCGGTGGCACTGGGGCCCTGAAGGGTTCTCCTAAACAGAGGCTTTGACACAGCTCCAACGTGCATGTTTCCCACGTGTAGATGAGATTTGTTCTGATGGGTGAGTCAAGAAACAGCCATAGGCTGGTATTGAAATCCAGGCCTCTGAGGAGAGATGCCTGGAAACCAAAGCAATGGATCCGATTAGTGCCTAGGGGCCTGTTCGTTCCTTTTTACCCCTGGGGACATCAGTCTACGGGTCTGAGTGCAGGTAGGTGCTCAGATGGGCTCAGATTGCCCCTGTTTGTCCTTGGAAGCCACAACTTTTGGGATGGCCGCAGGGACTTTGGAGGTTTATCCTATTAGTAGGGCTGTGGCCATTGGAATGGGCACATACAATTCCCTTGGAGAGGGCAAGTACAGTCCTCAGGTTTGGCTCCAGGGGCCTGAGCCTGTAGGTTGTGTAGGCCAGAGCTGTTTGGACAGTTGTCTGAAAACACAAACTTGGCTTATGTTTCGGGTCATAGGTATGGCAGGACTGATCTACAGACCATGAGGAGAACACTTCGGGAAATGAAAAAAGGGCAAGTGTGAGTCTCTTGCTGAAGTTTTTGTCTCTGGATATCGTGACAATCATGGTCGTGAAATTTCCGGGTGACTTCATGGGAAATGGACGAGTCTTACTCTCTGGGGGTTCGGCCCCGACAAAGATTTTGGGTTCATTCTGGAATGGAAGAAGTCCTTTTTTTTGTTGTTGTTGTTGATTTGTTTCGTTTTGTTTTTCAACCTCAGATGTCCTACCAAATGAGGGATTCCAGAGTAGAGCCCTGGCGAGAGGCGACTGGACAAGGAGAAATCTGGTTAAAAATTAGGGAATAGGACAGGTCAAGCCCATTATGACATCTAATGGTCCATCCACTGAGAGGATTTACTAGAGGACAGGACTCACGCTGAGGTCACAATGCGTGTTTATGCTCTCGTCGCACTCAAGAATGGGCGGGTCCTCATGGTGAATGCTGTTTTCTGCTACACTGAACGTTGGACAACATGCCAACCACAAGGTTTCTTGCCATGGGTCAGGAAGAGTACTGATTTCTGCATCACAGTCATTCCTGGGCAGTGATTGGAGATAGGGTCTAGGTTCTGAGGCTGAAAACTGAGGTAGGGAAGAGATGATGACCTAAGGCCATGGCGAGTCTGATGTGCTCAGTGTGCGGTCAGCTTTCTGGGTGTTGGTCAGGAGGTCCGGGATCAGGTTGTGTCAGACAGTGCATTAGTGCCCAGGTTAGACTATATAATTTGGGTACATGCGAGTGCCGTGTAGGTTGATCCTCATTTAAGCTGCCTGGGCAGCTCATTAGGCAATCTATTTTTTCTAGAAGGCAGGCAGAGTGCTTCATTGTCGGTCCGGAATTGCCAAACTTGAGGGCACGGGGCCAGGAGAGTGAGGACGGAAGTCTGAGAACACAAGCTAGACTTCGGATTCAGGGTGAGGGCACGGCAGGTACCCCCTGAAGGTCTGAAGCAATATCTCATGCATCTGAAGTCAGGGCGAGGATCAGACGTTGGCTCAGGTTGGACTTTCTGTGCATGACGGCCCCTTCTTGAAGGGAGCGGAATCTCGAGGCCATGGAGGTTTTCCACGTTGGGAGATATGGGATGCCCCCTTCAAGGATTCCTTCTGCGGGACAATTGAGACCTGTTGGACAGCTCCAGGACATCCAATAGGGAATGACTCCAGAGCACCGTTCGAGGATGGATGCCTGGGAAGTGCGCCTCGCATTCCAATTGTCTCTTAGCAACAAGACAGTTTAGATCCGATGGATCAGCGAGAGCAACCGGGGTGGCTGAGTTGAAATGGTCTTTCCTGAGGATGGGGCCTAATATGTGTTTGTGTCCATGAGGGCCTTGGAATGGGGCGGTGGCACCGGCACCCTGAAGTATTCTCCTAAGCTTAGACATAGCTCCCATGCACAAGTTTCCTTGTGGAGACAAGATTTGTTCTGATGGGTGCCTCAGGAAATCCCCTCTGCTGGTATTTGAATCCAGGCTTTTAAGGAGACATGCCTGTAAACCAAAGCAATGGATCCGATAATGGCCTCGGGTCCAATCTGTTTCAATCTATTTCTCTGGGGACTTCGATCTATGGTATGAGTGGAGGTAGATGCTCAGCTGGTATCAACCGTCCTTTTTTGTCCCGGGCGACTTACACTATTGCGATGGCCTCAGGGACTTTGGAGGGTTCTCCTAATTTGTAAAATTTTTGACAATGGAATGGGCAGAATTCCCATGGATTGGGTGCGCACAGTCCTAATGTGTGGCTTCAGGTGTTCCACCCTGGAGGGAGTGTGGCCCAGGACTTTGAGGACAGAAGTATGAAAACACAAACTCAGCTTAGGTTTCGGGACGTAGGCATGGCACGCCCGATCTACAAACCAGGAGAAGAACTCTTCAGGATATGAAGAATGAGCGAGTCTGAGTCGCTTGCTCAGGCTTTTGTCTCTGGATTTTGTATCGGCGATGGCCGTGGAATGTTGGGGAGGGCTCATGAGCCATGGACGAATCTTCCTCTCTGTGGATTGGCACGATCCCAAGAGTTTTATGTCAATCTGTGAAATGGGAGGACTCCTTTCAAGTTTGTTACCTCAGGTGTCCCACCAAAAGAGGAATTCCAAAGCAGAGCCCTGGGGAAGAGTGAAGCGACAACCCGAACTATGGTTAAAAATTGGGGTTAGGAACTTGGCATGCCCAATATGCTGTCTCTTCATCCAGCCACTGAGAGGCCTTACCTGAGGACTGGGCTCAGGCTGAGGGTCACAATGTGTGTCTGTGACCAATGTGGCCTGCAAGCATGGGTGGGTCTCATGGGCAACACTGGTTTCAACTACACTGAACGTTGGACAACATGCCAACCACAAGGTTTCTTGCCATGGGGAAAGAGTTCTGATTTCTGCATCATTTTCAAACCAGGGCAGTGATTGGAGAACAGGCCTAGGTTCTGAAGCCTGGAAACCGAGGTTGAGTAGAGATGACGACCTAAGGCCATGGCAGGTCCGATGTGCTCAGTGTGCGGCCAGCTGTCTGGGTGGGGCCAGGAGGTCCAGGCTCAGGCTGGGTCTAATGGGCAATAGTGCCCAGCTCAGCCTATATATTTGGGGTACAGCCGAATGGCGTGAAGGTTGATCCTCATTTGGGGTTTCTGGGTAGCCCCAGAGGGCAATGTTTTTCTTCTGGAGGGCAGGCAGAGTGCGGCATTGTAGTTCTGTATTGCCAAACAGAAGGTCTTGTGGGCCAGTAGTCTGAGAACGGAAGTCTGAGAAGCCAAGCTAGGCCTAGGTTTCTGGGTGAGGATATGGCAGGCACAATCTACAGACCTGAATCGAGATCTCGTGCATCTGAATTCAGGGCTAGGATCAGAAGATCGCTCAGGTTGGACTTTCTGTCCCAGATGGCCCCTTCTTGAAGGGGGGGTGGATCACGAGGCCATGGGGGTTTTCCCACGATGGGAGTTGTGAGAAGCTCCAAACTGCCAAGATTCTTCTGCAGGACAATGGAGACCTGTTGGTTGGCTCCAGGCCAATGATTCCGAGCAGGGTTCTAAGGATGGATGGCTGGGTAGCCCACCTAGCATTCCAAATGTCTCCAAGCACCAAGACAGGTTAGATCTGCTGGATGTGGTGGAGCAACCGAGGAGGCTGAGTTGAAATGGACTCTTCCTGTGGATGTGTCCTAATATGTTTTTGTGTCAATGGAGTCCTTGGAATGAAGCGGTGGCACTGGGGCCCTGAAGGGTTCTCCTAAACAGAGGCTTTGACACAGCTCCAACGTGCATGTTTCCCACGTGTAGATGAGATTTGTTCTGATGGGTGAGTCAAGAAACAGCCATAGGCTGGTATTGAAATCCAGGCCTCTGAGGAGAGATGCCTGGAAACCAAAGCAATGGATCCGATTAGTGCCTAGGGGCCTGTTCGTTCCTTTTTACCCCTGGGGACATCAGTCTACGGGTCTGAGTGCAGGTAGGTGCTCAGATGGGCTCAGATTGCCCCTGTTTGTCCTGGGAAGCCACAACTTTTGGGATGGCCGCAGGGACTTTGGAGGTTTATCCTATTAGTAGGGCTGTGGCCATTGGAATGGGCACATACAATTCCCTTGGAGAGGGCAAGTACAGTCCTCAGGTTTGGCTCCAGGGGCCTGAGCCTGTAGGTTGTGTACGCCAGAGCTGTTTGGACAGTTGTCCTAAAACACAAACTTGGCTTATGTTTCGGGTCATAGGTATGGCAGGACTGATCTACAGACCATGAGGAGAACACTTCGGGAAATGAAAAAAGGGCAAGTGTGAGTCTCTTGCTGAAGTTTTTGTCTCTGGATATCGTGACAATCATGGTCGTGAAATTTCCGGGTGACTTCATGGGAAATGGACGAGTCTTACTCTCTGGGGGTTCGGCCCCGACAAAGATTTTGGGTTCATTCTGGAATGGAAGAAGTCCTTTTTTTTGTTGTTGTTGTTGATTTGTTTCGTTTTGTTTTTCAACCTCAGATGTCCTACCAAGTGAGGGATTCCAGAGTAGAGCCCTGGCGAGAGGCGACTGGACAAGGAGAAATCTGGTTAAAAATTAGGGAATAGGACAGGTCAAGCCCATTATGACATCTAATGGTCCATCCACTGAGAGGACTTACTAGAGGACAGGACTCACGCTGAGGTCACAATGCGTGTTTATGCTCTCGTCGCACTCAAGAATGGGCGGGTCCTCATGGTGAATGCTGTTTTCTGCTACACTGAACGTTGGACAACATGCCAACCACAAGGTTTCTTGCCATGGGTCAGGAAGAGTACTGATTTCTGCATCACAGTCACCCCTGGGCAGTGATTGGAGATGGGGTCTAGGTTCTGAGGCTGAAAACTGAGGTAGGGAAGAGATGATGACCTAAGGCCATGGCGAGTCTGATGTGCTCAGTGTGCGGTCAGCTTTCTGGGTGTTGGTCAGGAGGTCCGGGATCAGGTTGTGTCAGACAGTGCATTAGTGCCCAGGTTAGACTATATAATTTGGGTACATGCGAGTGCCGTGTAGGTTGATCCTCATTTAAGCTGCCTGGGCAGCTCATTAGGCAATCTATTTTTTCTAGAAGGCAGGCAGAGTGCTTCATTGTCGGTCCGGAATTGCCAAACTTGAGGGCACGGGGCCAGGAGAGTGAGGACGGAAGTCTGAGAACACAAGCTAGACTTCGGATTCAGGGTGAGGGCACGGCAGGTACCCCCTGAAGGTCTGAAGCAATATCTCATGCATCTGAAGTCAGGGCGAGGATCAGACGTTGGCTCAGGTTGGAGTTTCTGTGCATGACGGCCCCTTCTTGAAGGGAGCGGAATCTCGAGGCCATGGAGGTTTTCCACGTTGGGAGATATGGGATGCCCCCTTCAAGGATTCCTTCTGCGGGACAATTGAGACCTGTTGGACAGCTCCAGGACATCCAATAGGGAATGACTCCAGAGCACCGTTCGAGGATGGATGCCTGGGAAGTGCGCCTCGCATTCCAATTGTCTCTTAGCAACAAGACAGTTTAGATCCGATGGATCAGCGAGAGCAACCGGGGTGGCTGAGTTGAAATGGTCTTTCCTGAGGATGGGGCCTAATATGTGTTTGTGTCCATGAGGGCCTTGGAATGGGGCGGTGGCACCGGCACCCTGAAGTATTCTCCTAAGCTTAGACATAGCTCCCATGCACAAGTTTCCTTGTGGAGACAAGATTTGTTCTGATGGGTGCCTCAGGAAATCCCCTCTGCTGGTATTTGAATCCAGGCTTTTAAGGAGACATGCCTGTAAACCAAAGCAATGGATCCGATAATGGCCTCGGGTCCTGTCTGTTTCAATCTTCTTCTCTGGGGACTTCGATCTATGGTATGAGTGGAGGTAGATGCTCAGCTGGTATCAACCGCCCTTTTTTGTCCCGGGCGACTTACACTATTGCGATGGCCTCAGGGACTTTGGAGGGTTCTCCTAATTTGTAAAATTTTTGACAATGGAATGGGCAGAATTCCCATGGATTGGGTGCGCACAGTCCTAATGTGTGGCTTCAGGTGTTCCACCCTGGAGGGAGTGTGGCCCAGGACTTTGAGGACAGAAGTATGAAAACACAAACTCAGCTTAGGTTTCGGGACGTAGGCATGGCACGCCCGATCTACAAACCAGGAGAAGAACTCTTCAGGATATGAAGAATGAGCGAGTCTGAGTCGCTTGCTCAGGCTTTTGTCTCTGGATTTTGTATCGGCGATGGCCGTGGAATGTTGGGGAGGGTTCATGAGCCATGGACGAATCTTCCTCTCTGTGGATTGGCACGATCCCAAGAGTTTTATGTCAATCTGTGAAATGGGAGGACTCCTTTCAAGTTTGTTACCTCAGGTGTCCCACCAAAAGAGGAATTCCAAAGCAGAGCCCTGGGGAAGAGTGAAGCGACAACCCGAACTATGGTTAAAAATTGGGGTTAGGGGCTTGGCATGCCCAATATGCTGTCTCTTCATCCAGCCACTGAGAGGCCTTACCTGAGGACTGGGCTCAGGCTGAGGGTCACAATGTGTGTCTGTGACCAATGTGGCCTGCAAGCATGGGTGGGTCTCATGGGCAACACTGGTTTCAACTACACTGAACGTTGGACAACATGCCAACCACAAGGTTTCTTGCCATGGGGAAAGAGTTCTGATTTCTGCATCATTTTCAAACCAGGGCAGTGATTGGAGAACAGGCCTAGGTTCTGAAGCCTGGAAACCGAGGTTGAGAAGAGATGACGACCTAAGGCCATGGCAGGTCCGATGTGCTCAGTGTGCGGCCAGCTGTCTGGGTGGGGCCAGGAGGTCCAGGCTCAGGCTGGGTCTAATGGGCAATAGTGCCCAGCTCAGCCTATATATTTGGGGTACAGCCGAATGGCGTGAAGGTTGATCCTCATTTGGGGTTTCTGGGTAGCCCCAGAGGGCAATGTTTTTCTTCTGGAGGGCAGGCAGAGTGCGGCATTGTAGTTCTGGATTGCCAAACGGAAGGTCTTGTGGGCCAGTAGTCTGAGAACGGAAGTCTGAGAAGCCAAGCTAGGCCTAGGTTTCTGGGTGAGGATATGGCAGGCACAATCTACAGACCTGAATCGAGATCTCGTGCATCTGAATTCAGGGCAAGGATCAGAAGATCGCTCAGGTTGGACTTTCTGTCCCAGATGGCCCCTTCTTGAACGGGGGGTGGATCACGAGGCCATGGGGGTTTTCCCACGATGGGAGTTGTGAGAAGCTCCAAACTGCCAAGATTCTTCTGCAGGACAATGGAGACCTGTTGGTTGGCTCCAGGCCAATGATTCCGAGCAGGGTTCTAAGGATGGATGGCTGGGTAGCCCACCTAGCATTCCAAATGTCTCCAAGCACCAAGACAGGTTAGATCTGCTGGATGTGGTGGAGCAACCGAGGAGGCTGAGTTGAAATGGACTCTTCCTGTGGATGTGTCCTAATATGTTTTTGTGTCAATGGAGTCCTTGGAATGAAGCGGTGGCACTGGGGCCCTGAAGGGTTCTCCTAAACAGAGGCTTTGACACAGCTCCAACGTGCATGTTTCCCACGTGTAGATGAGATTTGTTCTGATGGGTGAGTCAAGAAACAGCCATAGGCTGGTATTGAAATCCAGGCCTCTGAGGAGAGATGCCTGGAAACCAAAGCAATGGATCCGATTAGTGCCTAGGGGCCTGTTCGTTCCTTTTTACCCCTGGGGACATCAGTCTACGGGTCTGAGTGCAGGTAGGTGCTCAGATGGGCTCAGATTGCCCCTGTTTGTCCTGGGAAGCCACAACTTTTGGGATGGCCGCAGGGACTTTGGAGGTTTATCCTATTAGTAGGGCTGTGGCCATTGGAATGGGCACATACAATTCCCTTGGAGAGGGCAAGTACAGTCCTCAGGTTTGGCTCCAGGGGCCTGAGCCTGTAGGTTGTGTAGGCCAGAGCTGTTTGGACAGTTGTCTGAAAACACAAACTTGGCTTATGTTTCGGGTCATAGGTATGGCAGGACTGATCTACAGACCATGAGGAGAACACTTCGGGAAATGAAAAAAGGGCAAGTGTGAGTCTCTTGCTCAAGTTTTTGTCTCTGGATATCGTGTCAATCATGGTCGTGAAATTTCCGGGTGACTTCATGGGAAATGGACGAGTCTTACTCTCTGGGGGTTCGGCCCCGACAAAGATTTTGGGTTCATTCTGGAATGGAAGAAGTCCTTTTTTTTGTTGTTGTTGTTGATTTGTTTCGTTTTGTTTTTCAACCTCAGATGTCCTACCAAATGAGGGATTCCAGAGTAGAGCCCTGGCGAGAGGCGACTGGACAAGGAGAAATCTGGTTAAAAATTAGGGAATAGGACAGGTCAAGCCCATTATGACATCTAATGGTCCATCCACTGAGAGGACTTACTAGAGGACAGGACTCACGCTGAGGTCACAATGCGTGTTTATGCTCTCGTCGCACTCAAGAATGGGCGGGTCCTCATGGTGAATGCTGTTTTCTGCTACACTGAACGTTGGACAACATGCCAACCACAAGGTTTCTTGCCATGGGTCAGGAAGAGTACTGATTTCTGCATCACAGTCACCCCTGGGCAGTGATTGGAGATGGGGTCTAGGTTCTGAGGCTGAAAACTGAGGTAGGGAAGAGATGATGACCTAAGGCCATGGCGAGTCTGATGTGCTCAGCGTGCGGTCAGCTTTCTGGGTGTTGGTCAGGAGGTCCGGGATCAGGTTGTGTCAGACAGTGCATTAGTGCCCAGGTTAGACTATATAATTTGGGTACATGCGAGTGCCGTGTAGGTTGATCCTCATTTAAGCTGCCTGGGCAGCTCATTAGGCAATCTATTTTTTCTAGAAGGCAGGCAGAGTGCTTCATTGTCGGTCCGGAATTGCCAAACTTGAGGGCACGGGGCCAGGAGAGTGAGGACGGAAGTCTGAGAACACAAGCTAGACTTCGGATTCAGGGTGAGGGCACGGCAGGTACCCCCTGAAGGTCTGAAGCAATATCTCATGCATCTGAAGTCAGGGCGAGGATCAGACGTTGGCTCAGGTTGGAGTTTCTGTGCATGACGGCCCCTTCTTGAAGGGAGCGGAATCTCGAGGCCATGGAGGTTTTCCACGTTGGGAGATATGGGATGCCCCCTTCAAGGATTCCTTCTGCGGGACAATTGAGACCTGTTGGACAGCTCCAGGACATCCAATAGGGAATGACTCCAGAGCACCGTTCGAGGATGGATGCCTGGGAAGTGCGCCTCGCATTCCAATTGTCTCTTAGCAACAAGACAGTTTAGATCCGATGGATCAGCGAGAGCAACCGGGGTGGCTGAGTTGAAATGGTCTTTCCTGAGGATGGGGCCTAATATGTGTTTGTGTCCATGAGGGCCTTGGAATGGGGCGGTGGCACCGGCACCCTGAAGTATTCTCCTAAGCTTAGACATAGCTCCCATGCACAAGTTTCCTTGTGGAGACAAGATTTGTTCTGATGGGTGCCTCAGGAAATCCCCTCTGCTGGTATTTGAATCCAGGCTTTTAAGGAGACATGCCTGTAAACCAAAGCAATGGATCCGATAATGGCCTCGGGTCCTGTCTGTTTCAATCTTCTTCTCTGGGGACTTCGATCTATGGTATGAGTGGAGGTAGATGCTCAGCTGGTATCAACCGCCCTTTTTTGTCCCGGGCGACTTACACTATTGCGATGGCCTCAGGGACTTTGGAGGGTTCTCCTAATTTGTAAAATTTTTGACAATGGAATGGGCAGAATTCCCATGGATTGGGTGCGCACAGTCCTAATGTGTGGCTTCAGGTGTTCCACCCTGGAGGGAGTGTGGCCCAGGACTTTGAGGACAGAAGTATGAAAACACAAACTCAGCTTAGGTTTCGGGACGTAGGCATGGCACGCCCGATCTACAAACCAGGAGAAGAACTCTTCAGGATATGAAGAATGAGCGAGTCTGAGTCGCTTGCTCAGGCTTTTGTCTCTGGATTTTGTATCAGCGATGGCCGTGGAATGTTGGGGAGGGCTCATGAGCCATGGACGAATCTTCCTCTCTGTGGATTGGCACGATCCCAAGAGTTTTATGTCAATCTGTGAAATGGGGGGACTCCTTTCAAGTTTGTTACCTCAGGTGTCCCACCAAAAGAGGAATTCCAAAGCAGAGCCCTGGGGAAGAGTGAAGCGACAACCCGAACTATGGTTAAAAATTGGGGTTAGGGGCTTGGCATGCCCAATATGCTGTCTCTTCATCCAGCCACTGAGAGGCCTTACCTGAGGACTGGGCTCAGGCTGAGGGTCACAATGTGTGTCTGTGACCAATGTGGCCTGCAAGCATGGGTGGGGCCTCATGGGCAACACTGGTTTCAACTACACTGAACGTTGGACAACATGCCAACCACAAGGTTTCTTGCCATGGGGAAAGAGTTCTGATTTCTGCATCATTTTCAAACCAGGGCAGTGATTGGAGAACAGGCCTAGGTTCTGAAGCCTGGAAACCGAGGTTGAGAAGAGATGACGACCTAAGGCCATGGCAGGTCCGATGTGCTCAGTGTGCGGCCAGCTGTCTGGGTGGGGCCAGGAGGTCCAGGCTCAGGCTGGGTCTAATGGGCAATAGTGCCCAGCTCAGCCTATATATTTGGGGTACAGCCGAATGGCGTGAAGGTTGATCCTCATTTGGGGTTTCTGGGTAGCCCCAGAGGGCAATGTTTTTCTTCTGGAGGGCAGGCAGAGTGCGGCATTGTAGTTCTGGATTGCCAAACGGAAGGTCTTGTGGGCCAGTAGTCTGAGAACGGAAGTCTGAGAAGCCAAGCTAGGCCTAGGTTTCTGGGTGAGGATATGGCAGGCACAATCTACAGACCTGAATCGAGATCTCGTGCATCTGAATTCAGGGCAAGGATCAGAAGATCGCTCAGGTTGGACTTTCTGTCCCAGATGGCCCCTTCTTGAACGGGGGGTGGATCACGAGGCCATGGGGGTTTTCCCACGATGGGAGTTGTGAGAAGCTCCAAACTGCCAAGATTCTTCTGCAGGACAATGGAGACCTGTTGGTTGGCTCCAGGCCAATGATTCCGAGCAGGGTTCTAAGGATGGATGGCTGGGTAGCCCACCTAGCATTCCATATGTCTCCAAGCACCAAGACAGGTTAGATCTGCTGGATGTGGTGGAGCAACCGAGGAGGCTGAGTTGAAATGGACTCTTCCTGTGGATGTGTCCTAATATGTTTTTGTGTCAATGGAGTCCTTGGAATGAAGCGGTGGCACTGGGGCCCTGAAGGGTTCTCCTAAACAGAGGCTTTGACACAGCTCCAACGTGCATGTTTCCCACGTGTAGATGAGATTTGTTCTGATGGGTGAGTCAAGAAACAGCCATAGGCTGGTATTGAAATCCAGGCCTCTGAGGAGAGATGCCTGGAAACCAAAGCAATGGATCCGATTAGTGCCTAGGGGCCTGTTCGTTCCTTTTTACCCCCGGGGACATCAGTCTACGGGTCTGAGTGCAGGTAGGTGCTCAGATGGGCTCAGATTGCCCCTGTTTGTCCTGGGAAGCCACAACTTTTGGGATGGCCGCAGGGACTTTGGAGGTTTATCCTATTAGTAGGGCTGTGGCCATTGGAATGGGCACATACAATTCCCTTGGAGAGGGCAAGTACAGTCCTCAGGTTTGGCTCCAGGGGCCTGAGCCTGTAGGTTGTGTAGGCCAGAGCTGTTTGGACAGTTGTCTGAAAACACAAACTTGGCTTATGTTTCGGGTCATAGGTATGGCAGGACTGATCTACAGACCATGAGGAGAACACCTCGGGAAATGAAAAAAGGGCAAGTGTGAGTCTCTTGCTCAAGTTTTTGTCTCTGGATATCGTGTCAATCATGGTCGTGAAATTTCCGGGTGACTTCATGGGAAATGGACGAGTCTTACTCTCTGGGGGTTCGGCCCCGACAAAGATTTTGGGTTCATTCTGGAATGGAAGAAGTCCTTTTTTTTGTTGTTGTTGTTGATTTGTTTCGTTTTGTTTTTCAACCTCAGATGTCCTACCAAATGAGGGATTCCAGAGTAGAGCCCTGGCGAGAGGCGACTGGACAAGCAGAAATCTGGTTAAAAATTAGGGAATAGGACAGGTCAAGCCCATTATGACACCTAATGGTCCATCCACTGAGAGGACTTACTAGAGGACAGGACTCACGCTGAGGTCACAATGCGTGTTTATGCTCTCGTCGCACTCAAGAATGGGCGGGTCCTCATGGTGAATGCTGTTTTCTGCTACACTGAACGTTGGACAACATGCCAACCACAAGGTTTCTTGCCATGGGTCAGGAAGAGTACTGATTTCTGCATCACAGTCACCCCTGGGCAGTGATTGGAGATGGGGTCTAGGTTCTGAGGCTGAAAACTGAGGTAGGGAAGAAATGATGACCTAAGGCCATGGCGAGTCTGATGTGCTCAGTGTGCGGTGAGCTTTCTGGGTGTTGGTCAGGAGGTCCGGGATCAGGGTGTGTCAGACAGTGCATTAGTGCCCAGGTTAGACTATATAATTTGGGTACATGCGAGTGCCGTGTAGGTTGATCCTCATTTAAGCTGCCTGTGCAGCTCATTAGGCAATCTATTTTTTCTAGAAGGCAGGCAGAGTGCTTCATTGTCGGTCCGGAATTGCCAAACTTGAGGGCACGGGGCCAGGAGAGTGAGGACGGAAGTCTGAGAACACAAGCTAGACTTCGGATTCAGGGTGAGGGCACGGCAGGTACCCCCTGAAGGTCTGAAGCAATATCTCATGCATCTGAAGTCAGGGCGAGGATCAGACGTTGGCTCAGGTTGGAGTTTCTGTGCATGACGGCCCCTTCTTGAAGGGAGCGGAATCTCGAGGCCATGGAGGTTTTCCACGTTGGGAGATATGGGATGCCCCCTTCAAGGATTCCTTCTGTGGGACAATTGAGACCTGTTGGACAGCTCCAGGACATCCAATAGGGAATGACTCCAGAGCACCGTTCGAGGATGGATGCCTGGGAAGTGCGCCTCGCATTCCAATTGTCTCTTAGCAACAAGACAGTTTAGATCCGATGGATCAGCGAGAGCAACCGGGGTGGCTGAGTTGAAATGGTCTTTCCTGAGGATGGGGCCTAATATGTGTTTGTGTCCATGAGGGCCTTGGAATGGGGCGGTGGCACCGGCACCCTGAAGTATTCTCCTAAGCTTAGACATAGCTCCCATGCACAAGTTTCCTTGTGGAGACAAGATTTGTTCTGATGGGTGCCTCAGGAAATCCCCTCTGCTGGTATTTGAATCCAGGCTTTTAAGGAGACATGCCTGTAAACCAAAGCAATGGATCCGATAATGGCCTCGGGTCCTGTCTGTTTCAATCTTCTTCTCTGGGGACTTCGATCTATGGTATGAGTGGAGGTAGATGCTCAGCTGGTATCAACCGCCCTTTTTTGTCCCGGGCGACTTACACTATTGCGATGGCCTCAGGGACTTTGGAGGGTTCTCCTAATTTGTAAAATTTTTGACAATGGAATGGGCAGAATTCCCATGGATTGGGTGCGCACAGTCCTAATGTGTGGCTTCAGGTGTTCCACCCTGGAGGGAGTGTGGCCCAGGACTTTGAGGACAGAAGTATGAAAACACAAACTCAGCTTAGGTTTCGGGACGTAGGCATGGCACGCCCGATCTACAAACCAGGAGAAGAACTCTTCAGGATATGAAGAATGAGTGAGTCTGAGTCGCTTGCTCAGGCTTTTGTCTCTGGATTTTGTATCGGCGATGGCCGTGGAATGTTGGGGAGGGCTCATGAGCCATGGACGAATCTTCCTCTCTGTGGATTGGCACGATCCCAAGAGTTTTATGTCAATCTGTGAAATGGGAGGACTCCTTTCAAGTTTGTTACCTCAGGTGTCCCACCAAAAGAGGAATTCCAAAGCAGAGCCCTGGGGAAGAGTGAAGCGACAACCCGAACTATGGTTAAAAATTGGGGTTAGGGGCTTGGCATGCCCAATATGCTGTCTCTTCATCCAGCCACTGAGAGGCCTTACCTGAGGACTGGGCTCAGGCTGAGGGTCACAATGTGTGTCTGTGACCAATGTGGCCTGCAAGCATGGGTGGGGCCTCATGGGCAACACTGGTTTCAACTACACTGAACGTTGGACAACATGCCAACCACAAGGTTTCTTGCCATGGGGAAAGAGTTCTGATTTCTGCATCATTTTCAAACCAGGGCAGTGATTGGAGAACAGGCCTAGGTTCTGAAGCCTGGAAACCGAGGTTGAGAAGAGATGACGACCTAAGGCCATGGCAGGTCCGATGTGCTCAGTGTGCGGCCAGCTGTCTGGGTGGGGCCAGGAGGTCCAGGCTCAGGCTGGGTCTAATGGGCAATAGTGCCCAGCTCAGCCTATATATTTGGGGTACAGCCGAATGGCGTGAAGGTTGATCCTCATTTGGGGTTTCTGGGTAGCCCCAGAGGGCAATGTTTTTCTTCTGGAGGGCAGGCAGAGTGCGGCATTGTAGTTCTGGATTGCCAAACGGAAGGTCTTGTGGGCCAGTAGTCTGAGAACGGAAGTCTGAGAAGCCAAGCTAGGCCTAGGTTTCTGGGTGAGGATATGGCAGGCACAATCTACAGACCTGAATCGAGATCTCGTGCATCTGAATTCAGGGCAAGGATCAGAAGATCGCTCAGGTTGGACTTTCTGTCCCAGATGGCCCCTTCTTGAAGGGGGGGTGGATCACGAGGCCATGGGGGTTTTCCCACGATGGGAGTTGTGAGAAGCTCCAAACTGCCAAGATTCTTCTGCAGGACAATGGAGACCTGTTGGTTGGCTCCAGGCCAATGATTCCGAGCAGGGTTCTAAGGATGGATGGCTGGGTAGCCCACCTAGCATTCCAAATGTCTCCAAGCACCAAGACAGGTTAGATCTGCTGGATGTGGTGGAGCAACCGAGGAGGCTGAGTTGAAATGGACTCTTCCTGTGGATGTGTCCTAATATGTTTTTGTGTCAATGGAGTCCTTGGAATGAAGCGGTGGCACTGGGGCCCTGAAGGGTTCTCCTAAACAGAGGCTTTGACACAGCTCCAACGTGCATGTTTCCCACGTGTAGATGAGATTTGTTCTGATGGGTGAGTCAAGAAACAGCCATAGGCTGGTATTGAAATCCAGGCCTCTGAGGAGAGATGCCTGGAAACCAAAGCAATGGATCCGATTAGTGCCTAGGGGCCTGTTCGTTCCTTTTTACCCCTGGGGACATCAGTCTACGGGTCTGAGTGCAGGTAGGTGCTCAGATGGGCTCAGATTGCCCCTGTTTGTCCTGGGAAGCCACAACTTTTGGGATGGCCGCAGGGACTTTGGAGGTTTATCCTATTAGTAGGGCTGTGGCCATTGGAATGGGCACATACAATTCCCTTGGAGAGGGCAAGTACAGTCCTCAGGTTTGGCTCCAGGGGCCTGAGCCTGTAGGTTGTGTAGGCCAGAGCTGTTTGGACAGTTGTCTGAAAACACAAACTTGGCTTATGTTTCGGGTCATAGGTATGGCAGGACTGATCTACAGACCATGAGGAGAACACTTCGGGAAATGAAAAAAGGGCAAGTGTGAGTCTCTTGCTCAAGTTTTTGTCTCTGGATATCGTGTCAATCATGGTCGTGAAATTTCCGGGTGACTTCATGGGAAATGGACGAGTCTTACTCTCTGGGGGTTCGGCCCCGACAAAGATTTTGGGTTCATTCTGGAATGGAAGAAGTCCTTTTTTTTGTTGTTGTTGTTGATTTGTTTCGTTTTGTTTTTCAACCTCAGATGTCCTACCAAATGAGGGATTCCAGAGTAGAGCCCTGGCGAGAGGCGACTGGACAAGCAGAAATCTGGTTAAAAATTAGGGAATAGGACAGGTCAAGCCCATTATGACATCTAATGGTCCATCCACTGAGAGGACTTACTAGAGGACAGGACTCACGCTGAGGTCACAATGCGTGTTTATGCTCTCGTCGCACTCAAGAATGGGCGGGTCCTCATGGTGAATGCTGTTTACTGCTACACTGAACGTTGGACAACATGCCAACCACAAGGTTTCTTGCCATGGGTCAGGAAGAGTACTGATTTCTGCATCACAGTCACCCCTGGGCAGTGATTGGAGAGGGGGTCTAGGTTCTGAGGCTGAAAACTGAGGTAGGGAAGAGATGATGACCTAAGGCCATGGCGAGTCTGATGTGCTCAGTGTGCGGTCAGCTTTCTGGGTGTTGGTCAGGAGGTCCGGGATCAGGTTGTGTCAGACAGTGCATTAGTGCCCAGGTTAGACTACATAATTTGGGTACATGCGAGTGCCGTGTAGGTTGATCCTCATTTAAGCTGCCTGTGCAGCTCATTAGGCAATCTATTTTTTCTAGAAGGCAGGCAGAGTGCTTCATTGTCGGTCCGGAATTGCCAAACTTGAGGGCACGGGGCCAGGAGAGTGAGGACGGAAGTCTGAGAACACAAGCTAGACTTCGGATTCAGGGTGAGGGCACGGCAGGTACCCCCTGAAGGTCTGAAGCAATATCTCATGCATCTGAAGTCAGGGCGAGGATCAGACGTTGGCTCAGGTTGGAGTTTCTGTGCATGACGGCCCCTTCTTGAAGGGAGCGGAATCTCGAGGCCATGGAGGTTTTCCACGTTGGGAGATATGGGATGCCCCCTTCAAGGATTCCTTCTGCGGGACAATTGAGACCTGTTGGACAGCTCCAGGACATCCAATAGGGAATGACTCCAGAGCACCGTTCGAGGATGGATGCCTGGGAAGTGCGCCTCGCATTCCAATTGTCTCTTAGCAACAAGACAGTTTAGATCCGATGGATCAGCGAGAGCAACCGGGGTGGCTGAGTGGAAATGGTCTTTCCTGAGGATGGGGCCTAATATGTGTTTGTGTCCATGAGGGCCTTGGAATGGGGCGGTGGCACCGGCACCCTGAAGTATTCTCCTAAGCTTAGACATAGCTCCCATGCACAAGTTTCCTTGTGGAGACAAGATTTGTTCTGATGGGTGCCTCAGGAAATCCCCTCTGCTGGTATTTGAATCCAGGCTTTTAAGGAGACATGCCTGTAAACCAAAGCAATGGATCCGATAATGGCCTCGGGTCCTGTCTGTTTCAATCTTCTTCTCTGGGGACTTCGATCTATGGTATGAGTGGAGGTAGATGCTCAGCTGGTATCAACCGCCCTTTTTTGTCCCGGGCGACTTACACTATTGCGATGGCCTCAGGGACTTTGGAGGGTTCTCCTAATTTGTAAAATTTTTGACAATGGAATGGGCAGAATTCCCATGGATTGGGTGCGCACAGTCCTAATGTGTGGCTTCAGGTGTTCCACCCTGGAGGGAGTGTGGCCCAGGACTTTGAGGACAGAAGTATGAAAACACAAACTCAGCTTAGGTTTCGGGACGTAGGCATGGCACGCCCGATCTACAAACCAGGAGAAGAACTCTTCAGGATATGAAGAATGAGCGAGTCTGAGTCGCTTGCTCAGGCTTTTGTCTCTGGATTTTGTATCGGCGATGGCCGTGGAATGTTGGGGAGGGCTCATGAGCCATGGACGAATCTTCCTCTCTGTGGATTGGCACGATCCCAAGAGTTTTATGTCAATCTGTGAAATGGGAGGACTCCTTTCAAGTTTGTTACCTCAGGTGTCCCACCAAAAGAGGAATTCCAAAGCAGAGCCCTGGGGAAGAGTGAAGCGACAACCCGAACTATGGTTAAAAATTGGGGTTAGGGGCTTGGCATGCCCAATATGCTGTCTCTTCATCCAGCCACTGAGAGGCCTTACCTGAGGACTGGGCTCAGGCTGAGGGTCACAATGTGTGTCTGTGACCAATGTGGCCTGCAAGCATGGGTGGGGCCTCATGGGCAACACTGGTTTCAACTACACTGAACGTTGGACAACATGCCAACCACAAGGTTTCTTGCCATGGGGAAAGAGTTCTGATTTCTGCATCATTTTCAAACCAGGGCAGTGATTGGAGAACAGGCCTAGGTTCTGAAGCCTGGAAACCGAGGTTGAGAAGAGATGACGACCTAAGGCCATGGCAGGTCCGATGTGCTCAGTGTGCGGCCAGCTGTCTGGGTGGGGCCAGGAGGTCCAGGCTCAGGCTGGGTCTAATGGGCAATAGTGCCCAGCTCAGCCTATATATTTGGGGTACAGCCGAATGGCGTGAAGGTTGATCCTCATTTGGGGTTTCTGGGTAGCCCCAGAGGGCAATGTTTTTCTTCTGGAGGGCAGGCAGAGTGCGGCATTGTAGTTCTGGATTGCCAAACGGAAGGTCTTGTGGGCCAGTAGTCTGAGAACGGAAGTCTGAGAAGCCAAGCTAGGCCTAGGTTTCTGGGTGAGGATATGGCAGGCACAATCTACAGACCTGAATCGAGATCTCGTGCATCTGAATTCAGGGCAAGGATCAGAAGATCGCTCAGGTTGGACTTTCTGTCCCAGATGGCCCCTTCTTGAACGGGGGGTGGATCACGAGGCCATGGGGGTTTTCCCACGATGGGAGTTGTGAGAAGCTCCAAACTGCCAAGATTCTTCTGCAGGACAATGGAGACCTGTTGGTTGGCTCCAGGCCAATGATTCCGAGCAGGGTTCTAAGGATGGATGGCTGGGTAGCCCACCTAGCATTCCATATGTCTCCAAGCACCAAGACAGGTTAGATCTGCTGGATGTGGTGGAGCAACCGAGGAGGCTGAGTTGAAATGGACTCTTCCTGTGGATGTGTCCTAATATGTTTTTGTGTCAATGGAGTCCTTGGAATGAAGCGGTGGCACTGGGGCCCTGAAGGGTTCTCCTAAACAGAGGCTTTGACACAGCTCCAACGTGCATGTTTCCCACGTGTAGATGAGATTTGTTCTGATGGGTGAGTCAAGAAACAGCCATAGGCTGGTATTGAAATCCAGGCCTCTGAGGAGAGATGCCTGGAAACCAAAGCAATGGATCCGATTAGTGCCTAGGGGCCTGTTCGTTCCTTTTTACCCCCGGGGACATCAGTCTACGGGTCTGAGTGCAGGTAGGTGCTCAGATGGGCTCAGATTGCCCCTGTTTGTCCTGGGAAGCCACAACTTTTGGGATGGCCGCAGGGACTTTGGAGGTTTATCCTATTAGTAGGGCTGTGGCCATTGGAATGGGCACATACAATTCCCTTGGAGAGGGCAAGTACAGTCCTCAGGTTTGGCTCCAGGGGCCTGAGCCTGTAGGTTGTGTAGGCCAGAGCTGTTTGGACAGTTGTCTGAAAACACAAACTTGGCTTATGTTTCGGGTCATAGGTATGGCAGGACTGATCTACAGACCATGAGGAGAACACCTCGGGAAATGAAAAAAGGGCAAGTGTGAGTCTCTTGCTCAAGTTTTTGTCTCTGGATATCGTGTCAATCATGGTCGTGAAATTTCCGGGTGACTTCATGGGAAATGGACGAGTCTTACTCTCTGGGGGTTCGGCCCCGACAAAGATTTTGGGTTCATTCTGGAATGGAAGAAGTCCTTTTTTTGTTGTTGTTGTTGATTTGTTTCGTTTTGTTTTTCAACCTCAGATGTCCTACCAAATGAGGGATTCCAGAGTAGAGCCCTGGCGAGAGGCGACTGGACAAGCAGAAATCTGGTTAAAAATTAGGGAATAGGACAGGTCAAGCCCATTATGACACCTAATGGTCCATCCACTGAGAGGACTTACTAGAGGACAGGACTCACGCTGAGGTCACAATGCGTGTTTATGCTCTCGTCGCACTCAAGAATGGGCGGGTCCTCATGGTGAATGCTGTTTTCTGCTACACTGAACGTTGGACAACATGCCAACCACAAGGTTTCTTGCCATGGGTCAGGAAGAGTACTGATTTCTGCATCACAGTCACCCCTGGGCAGTGATTGGAGATGGGGTCTAGGTTCTGAGGCTGAAAACTGAGGTAGGGAAGAAATGATGACCTAAGGCCATGGCGAGTCTGATGTGCTCAGTGTGCGGTCAGCTTTCTGGGTGTTGGTCAGGAGGTCCGGGATCAGGGTGTGTCAGACAGTGCATTAGTGCCCAGGTTAGACTATATAATTTGGGTACATGCGAGTGCCGTGTAGGTTGATCCTCATTTAAGCTGCCTGTGCAGCTCATTAGGCAATCTATTTTTTCTAGAAGGCAGGCAGAGTGCTTCATTGTCGGTCCGGAATTGCCAAACTTGAGGGCACGGGGCCAGGAGAGTGAGGACGGAAGTCTGAGAACACAAGCTAGACTTCGGATTCAGGGTGAGGGCACGGCAGGTACCCCCTGAAGGTCTGAAGCAATATCTCATGCATCTGAAGTCAGGGCGAGGATCAGACGTTGGCTCAGGTTGGAGTTTCTGTGCATGACGGCCCCTTCTTGAAGGGAGCGGAATCTCGAGGCCATGGAGGTTTTCCACGTTGGGAGATATGGGATGCCCCCTTCAAGGATTCCTTCTGCGGGACAATTGAGACCTGTTGGACAGCTCCAGGACATCCAATAGGGAATGACTCCATAGCACCGTTCGAGGATGGATGCCTGGGAAGTGCGCCTCGCATTCCAATTGTCTCTTAGCAACAAGACAGTTTAGATCCGATGGATCAGCGAGAGCAACCGGGGTGGCTGAGTTGAAATGGTCTTTCCTGAGGATGGGGCCTAATATGTGTTTGTGTCCATGAGGGCCTTGGAATGGGGCGGTGGCACCGGCACCCTGAAGTATTCTCCTAAGCTTAGACATAGCTCCCATGCACAAGTTTCCTTGTGGAGACAAGATTTGTTCTGATGGGTGCCTCAGGAAATCCCCTCTGCTGGTATTTGAATCCAGGCTTTTAAGGAGACATGCCTGTAAACCAAAGCAATGGATCCGATAATGGCCTCGGGTCCTGTCTGTTTCAATCTTCTTCTCTGGGGACTTCGATCTATGGTATGAGTGGAGGTAGATGCTCAGCTGGTATCAACCGCCCTTTTTTGTCCCGGGCGACTTACACTATTGCGATGGCCTCAGGGACTTTGGAGGGTTCTCCTAATTTGTAAAATTTTTGACAATGGAATGGGCAGAATTCCCATGGATTGGGTGCGCACAGTCCTAATGTGTGGCTTCAGGTGTTCCACCCTGGAGGGAGTGTGGCCCAGGACTTTGAGGACAGAAGTATGAAAACACAAACTCAGCTTAGGTTTCGGGACGTAGGCATGGCACGCCCGATCTACAAACCAGGAGAAGAACTCTTCAGGATATGAAGAATGAGCGAGTCTGAGTCGCTTGCTCAGGCTTTTGTCTCTGGATTTTGTATCGGCGATGGCCGTGGAATGTTGGGGAGGGCTCATGAGCCATGGACGAATCTTCCTCTCTGTGGATTGGCACGATCCCAAGAGTTTTATGTCAATCTGTGAAATGGGAGGACTCCTTTCAAGTTTGTTACCTCAGGTGTCCCACCAAAAGAGGAATTCCAAAGCAGAGCCCTGGGGAAGAGTGAAGCGACAACCCGAACTATGGTTAAAAATTGGGGTTAGGGGCTTGGCATGCCCAATATGCTGTCTCTTCATCCAGCCACTGAGAGGCCTTACCTGAGGACTGGGCTCAGGCTGAGGGTCACAATGTGTGTCTGTGACCAATGTGGCCTGCAAGCATGGGTGGGGCCTCATGGGCAACACTGGTTTCAACTACACTGAACGTTGGACAACATGCCAACCACAAGGTTTCTTGCCATGGGGAAAGAGTTCTGATTTCTGCATCATTTTCAAACCAGGGCAGTGATTGGAGAACAGGCCTAGGTTCTGAAGCCTGGAAACCGAGGTTGAGAAGAGATGACGACCTAAGGCCATGGCAGGTCCGATGTGCTCAGTGTGCGGCCAGCTGTCTGGGTGGGGCCAGGAGGTCCAGGCTCAGGCTGGGTCTAATGGGCAATAGTGCCCAGCTCAGCCTATATATTTGGGGTACAGCCGAATGGCGTGAAGGTTGATCCTCATTTGGGGTTTCTGGGTAGCCCCAGAGGGCAATGTTTTTCTTCTGGAGGGCAGGCAGAGTGCGGCATTGTAGTTCTGGATTGCCAAACGGAAGGTCTTGTGGGCCAGTAGTCTGAGAACGGAAGTCTGAGAAGCCAAGCTAGGCCTAGGTTTCTGGGTGAGGATATGGCAGGCACAATCTACAGACCTGAATCGAGATCTCGTGCATCTGAATTCAGGGCAAGGATCAGAAGATCGCTCAGGTTGGACTTTCTGTCCCAGATGGCCCCTTCTTGAACGGGGGGTGGATCACGAGGCCATGGGGGTTTTCCCACGATGGGAGTTGTGAGAAGCTCCAAACTGCCAAGATTCTTCTGCAGGACAATGGAGACCTGTTGGTTGGCTCCAGGCCAATGATTCCGAGCAGGGTTCTAAGGATGGATGGCTGGGTAGCCCACCTAGCATTCCATATGTCTCCAAGCACCAAGACAGGTTAGATCTGCTGGATGTGGTGGAGCAACCGAGGAGGCTGAGTTGAAATGGACTCTTCCTGTGGATGTGTCCTAATATGTTTTTGTGTCAATGGAGTCCTTGGAATGAAGCGGTGGCACTGGGGCCCTGAAGGGTTCTCCTAAACAGAGGCTTTGACACAGCTCCAACGTGCATGTTTCCCACGTGTAGATGAGATTTGTTCTGATGGGTGAGTCAAGAAACAGCCATAGGCTGGTATTGAAATCCAGGCCTCTGAGGAGAGATGCCTGGAAACCAAAGCAATGGATCCGATTAGTGCCTAGGGGCCTGTTCGTTCCTTTTTACCCCCGGGGACATCAGTCTACGGGTCTGAGTGCAGGTAGGTGCTCAGATGGGCTCAGATTGCCCCTGTTTGTCCTGGGAAGCCACAACTTTTGGGATGGCCGCAGGGACTTTGGAGGTTTATCCTATTAGTAGGGCTGTGGCCATTGGAATGGGCACATACAATTCCCTTGGAGAGGGCAAGTACAGTCCTCAGGTTTGGCTCCAGGGGCCTGAGCCTGTAGGTTGTGTAGGCCAGAGCTGTTTGGACAGTTGTCTGAAAACACAAACTTGGCTTATGTTTCGGGTCATAGGTATGGCAGGACTGATCTACAGACCATGAGGAGAACACCTCGGGAAATGAAAAAAGGGCAAGTGTGAGTCTCTTGCTCAAGTTTTTGTCTCTGGATATCGTGTCAATCATGGTCGTGAAATTTCCGGGTGACTTCATGGGAAATGGACGAGTCTTACTCTCTGGGGGTTCGGCCCCGACAAAGATTTTGGGTTCATTCTGGAATGGAAGAAGTCCTTTTTTTGTTGTTGTTGTTGATTTGTTTCGTTTTGTTTTTCAACCTCAGATGTCCTACCAAATGAGGGATTCCAGAGTAGAGCCCTGGCGAGAGGCGACTGGACAAGCAGAAATCTGGTTAAAAATTAGGGAATAGGACAGGTCAAGCCCATTATGACACCTAATGGTCCATCCACTGAGAGGACTTACTAGAGGACAGGACTCACGCTGAGGTCACAATGCGTGTTTATGCTCTCGTCGCACTCAAGAATGGGCGGGTCCTCATGGTGAATGCTGTTTTCTGCTACACTGAACGTTGGACAACATGCCAACCACAAGGTTTCTTGCCATGGGTCAGGAAGAGTACTGATTTCTGCATCACAGTCACCCCTGGGCAGTGATTGGAGATGGGGTCTAGGTTCTGAGGCTGAAAACTGAGGTAGGGAAGAAATGATGACCTAAGGCCATGGCGAGTCTGATGTGCTCAGTGTGCGGTCAGCTTTCTGGGTGTTGGTCAGGAGGTCCGGGATCAGGGTGTGTCAGACAGTGCATTAGTGCCCAGGTTAGACTATATAATTTGGGTACATGCGAGTGCCGTGTAGGTTGATCCTCATTTAAGCTGCCTGTGCAGCTCATTAGGCAATCTATTTTTTCTAGAAGGCAGGCAGAGTGCTTCATTGTCGGTCCGGAATTGCCAAACTTGAGGGCACGGGGCCAGGAGAGTGAGGACGGAAGTCTGAGAACACAAGCTAGACTTCGGATTCAGGGTGAGGGCACGGCAGGTACCCCCTGAAGGTCTGAAGCAATATCTCATGCATCTGAAGTCAGGGCGAGGATCAGACGTTGGCTCAGGTTGGAGTTTCTGTGCATGACGGCCCCTTCTTGAAGGGAGCGGAATCTCGAGGCCATGGAGGTTTTCCACGTTGGGAGATATGGGATGCCCCCTTCAAGGATTCCTTCTGCGGGACAATTGAGACCTGTTGGACAGCTCCAGGACATCCAATAGGGAATGACTCCAGAGCACCGTTCGAGGATGGATGCCTGGGAAGTGCGCCTCGCATTCCAATTGTCTCTTAGCAACAAGACAGTTTAGATCCGATGGATCAGCGAGAGCAACCGGGGTGGCTGAGTTGAAATGGTCTTTCCTGAGGATGGGGCCTAATATGTGTTTGTGTCCATGAGGGCCTTGGAATGGGGCGGTGGCACCGGCACCCTGAAGTATTCTCCTAAGCTTAGACATAGCTCCCATGCACAAGTTTCCTTGTGGAGACAAGATTTGTTCTGATGGGTGCCTCAGGAAATCCCCTCTGCTGGTATTTGAATCCAGGCTTTTAAGGAGACATGCCTGTAAACCAAAGCAATGGATCCGATAATGGCCTCGGGTCCTGTCTGTTTCAATCTTCTTCTCTGGGGACTTCGATCTATGGTATGAGTGGAGGTAGATGCTCAGCTGGTATCAACCGCCCTTTTTTGTCCCGGGCGACTTACACTATTGCGATGGCCTCAGGGACTTTGGAGGGTTCTCCTAATTTGTAAAATTTTTGACAATGGAATGGGCAGAATTCCCATGGATTGGGTGCGCACAGTCCTAATGTGTGGCTTCAGGTGTTCCACCCTGGAGGGAGTGTGGCCCAGGACTTTGAGGACAGAAGTATGAAAACACAAACTCAGCTTAGGTTTCGGGACGTAGGCATGGCACGCCCGATCTACAAACCAGGAGAAGAACTCTTCAGGATATGAAGAATGAGCGAGTCTGAGTCGCTTGCTCAGGCTTTTGTCTCTGGATTTTGTATCGGCGATGGCCGTGGAATGTTGGGGAGGGCTCATGAGCCATGGACGAATCTTCCTCTCTGTGGATTGGCACGATCCCAAGAGTTTTATGTCAATCTGTGAAATGGGAGGACTCCTTTCAAGTTTGTTACCTCAGGTGTCCCACCAAAAGAGGAATTCCAAAGCAGAGCCCTGGGGAAGAGTGAAGCGACAACCCGAACTATGGTTAAAAATTGGGGTTAGGGGCTTGGCATGCCCAATATGCTGTCTCTTCATCCAGCCACTGAGAGGCCTTACCTGAGGACTGGGCTCAGGCTGAGGGTCACAATGTGTGTCTGTGACCAATGTGGCCTGCAAGCATGGGTGGGGCCTCATGGGCAACACTGGTTTCAACTACACTGAACGTTGGACAACATGCCAACCACAAGGTTTCTTGCCATGGGGAAAGAGTTCTGATTTCTGCATCATTTTCAAACCAGGGCAGTGATTGGAGAACAGGCCTAGGTTCTGAAGCCTGGAAACCGAGGTTGAGAAGAGATGACGACCTAAGGCCATGGCAGGTCCGATGTGCTCAGTGTGCGGCCAGCTGTCTGGGTGGGGCCAGGAGGTCCAGGCTCAGGCTGGGTCTAATGGGCAATAGTGCCCAGCTCAGCCTATATATTTGGGGTACAGCCGAATGGCGTGAAGGTTGATCCTCATTTGGGGTTTCTGGGTAGCCCCAGAGGGCAATGTTTTTCTTCTGGAGGGCAGGCAGAGTGCGGCATTGTAGTTCTGGATTGCCAAACGGAAGGTCTTGTGGGCCAGTAGTCTGAGAACGGAAGTCTGAGAAGCCAAGCTAGGCCTAGGTTTCTGGGTGAGGATATGGCAGGCACAATCTACAGACCTGAATCGAGATCTCGTGCATCTGAATTCAGGGCAAGGATCAGAAGATCGCTCAGGTTGGACTTTCTGTCCCAGATGGCCCCTTCTTGAACGGGGGGTGGATCACGAGGCCATGGGGGTTTTCCCACGATGGGAGTTGTGAGAAGCTCCAAACTGCCAAGATTCTTCTGCAGGACAATGGAGACCTGTTGGTTGGCTCCAGGCCAATGATTCCGAGCAGGGTTCTAAGGATGGATGGCTGGGTAGCCCACCTAGCATTCCATATGTCTCCAAGCACCAAGACAGGTTAGATCTGCTGGATGTGGTGGAGCAACCGAGGAGGCTGAGTTGAAATGGACTCTTCCTGTGGATGTGTCCTAATATGTTTTTGTGTCAATGGAGTCCTTGGAATGAAGCGGTGGCACTGGGGCCCTGAAGGGTTCTCCTAAACAGAGGCTTTGACACAGCTCCAACGTGCATGTTTCCCACGTGTAGATGAGATTTGTTCTGATGGGTGAGTCAAGAAACAGCCATAGGCTGGTATTGAAATCCAGGCCTCTGAGGAGAGATGCCTGGAAACCAAAGCAATGGATCCGATTAGTGCCTAGGGGCCTGTTCGTTCCTTTTTACCCCCGGGGACATCAGTCTACGGGTCTGAGTGCAGGTAGGTGCTCAGATGGGCTCAGATTGCCCCTGTTTGTCCTGGGAAGCCACAACTTTTGGGATGGCCGCAGGGACTTTGGAGGTTTATCCTATTAGTAGGGCTGTGGCCATTGGAATGGGCACATACAATTCCCTTGGAGAGGGCAAGTACAGTCCTCAGGTTTGGCTCCAGGGGCCTGAGCCTGTAGGTTGTGTAGGCCAGAGCTGTTTGGACAGTTGTCTGAAAACACAAACTTGGCTTATGTTTCGGGTCATAGGTATGGCAGGACTGATCTACAGACCATGAGGAGAACACCTCGGGAAATGAAAAAAGGGCAAGTGTGAGTCTCTTGCTCAAGTTTTTGTCTCTGGATATCGTGTCAATCATGGTCGTGAAATTTCCGGGTGACTTCATGGGAAATGGACGAGTCTTACTCTCTGGGGGTTCGGCCCCGACAAAGATTTTGGGTTCATTCTGGAATGGAAGAAGTCCTTTTTTTGTTGTTGTTGTTGATTTGTTTCGTTTTGTTTTTCAACCTCAGATGTCCTACCAAATGAGGGATTCCAGAGTAGAGCCCTGGCGAGAGGCGACTGGACAAGCAGAAATCTGGTTAAAAATTAGGGAATAGGACAGGTCAAGCCCATTATGACACCTAATGGTCCATCCACTGAGAGGACTTACTAGAGGACAGGACTCACGCTGAGGTCACAATGCGTGTTTATGCTCTCGTCGCACTCAAGAATGGGCGGGTCCTCATGGTGAATGCTGTTTTCTGCTACACTGAACGTTGGACAACATGCCAACCACAAGGTTTCTTGCCATGGGTCAGGAAGAGTACTGATTTCTGCATCACAGTCACCCCTGGGCAGTGATTGGAGATGGGGTCTAGGTTCTGAGGCTGAAAACTGAGGTAGGGAAGAAATGATGACCTAAGGCCATGGCGAGTCTGATGTGCTCAGTGTGCGGTCAGCTTTCTGGGTGTTGGTCAGGAGGTCCGGGATCAGGGTGTGTCAGACAGTGCATTAGTGCCCAGGTTAGACTATATAATTTGGGTACATGCGAGTGCCGTGTAGGTTGATCCTCATTTAAGCTGCCTGGGCAGCTCATTAGGCAATCTATTTTTTCTAGAAGGCAGGCAGAGTGCTTCATTGTCGGTCCGGAATTGCCAAACTTGAGGGCACGGGGCCAGGAGAGTGAGGACGGAAGTCTGAGAACACAAGCTAGACTTCGGATTCAGGGTGAGGGCACGGCAGGTACCCCCTGAAGGTCTGAAGCAATATCTCATGCATCTGAAGTCAGGGCGAGGATCAGACGTTGGCTCAGGTTGGAGTTTCTGTGCATGACGGCCCCTTCTTGAAGGGAGCGGAATCTCGAGGCCATGGAGGTTTTCCACGTTGGGAGATATGGGATGCCCCCTTCAAGGATTCCTTCTGCGGGACAATTGAGACCTGTTGGACAGCTCCAGGACATCCAATAGGGAATGACTCCAGAGCACCGTTCGAGGATGGATGCCTGGGAAGTGCGCCTCGCATTCCAATTGTCTCTTAGCAACAAGACAGTTTAGATCCGATGGATCAGCGAGAGCAACCGGGGTGGCTGAGTTGAAATGGTCTTTCCTGAGGATGGGGCCTAATATGTGTTTGTGTCCATGAGGGCCTTGGAATGGGGCGGTGGCACCGGCACCCTGAAGTATTCTCCTAAGCTTAGACATAGCTCCCATGCACAAGTTTCCTTGTGGAGACAAGATTTGTTCTGATGGGTGCCTCAGGAAATCCCCTCTGCTGGTATTTGAATCCAGGCTTTTAAGGAGACATGCCTGTAAACCAAAGCAATGGATCCGATAATGGCCTCGGGTCCTGTCTGTTTCAATCTTCTTCTCTGGGGACTTCGATCTATGGTATGAGTGGAGGTAGATGCTCAGCTGGTATCAACCGCCCTTTTTTGTCCCGGGCGACTTACACTATTGCGATGGCCTCAGGGACTTTGGAGGGTTCTCCTAATTTGTAAAATTTTTGACAATGGAATGGGCAGAATTCCCATGGATTGGGTGCGCACAGTCCTAATGTGTGGCTTCAGGTGTTCCACCCTGGAGGGAGTGTGGCCCAGGACTTTGAGGACAGAAGTATGAAAACACAAACTCAGCTTAGGTTTCGGGACGTAGGCATGGCACGCCCGATCTACAAACCAGGAGAAGAACTCTTCAGGATATGAAGAATGAGCGAGTCTGAGTCGCTTGCTCAGGCTTTTGTCTCTGGATTTTGTATCGGCGATGGCCGTGGAATGTTGGGGAGGGCTCATGAGCCATGGACGAATCTTCCTCTCTGTGGATTGGCACGATCCCAAGAGTTTTATGTCAATCTGTGAAATGGGAGGACTCCTTTCAAGTTTGTTACCTCAGGTGTCCCACCAAAAGAGGAATTCCAAAGCAGAGCCCTGGGGAAGAGTGAAGCGACAACCCGAACTATGGTTAAAAATTGGGGTTAGGGGCTTGGCATGCCCAATATGCTGTCTCTTCATCCAGCCACTGAGAGGCCTTACCTGAGGACTGGGCTCAGGCTGAGGGTCACAATGTGTGTCTGTGACCAATGTGGCCTGCAAGCATGGGTGGGGCCTCATGGGCAACACTGGTTTCAACTACACTGAACGTTGGACAACATGCCAACCACAAGGTTTCTTGCCATGGGGAAAGAGTTCTGATTTCTGCATCATTTTCAAACCAGGGCAGTGATTGGAGAACAGGCCTAGGTTCTGAAGCCTGGAAACCGAGGTTGAGAAGAGATGACGACCTAAGGCCATGGCAGGTCCGATGTGCTCAGTGTGCGGCCAGCTGTCTGGGTGGGGCCAGGAGGTCCAGGCTCAGGCTGGGTCTAATGGGCAATAGTGCCCAGCTCAGCCTATATATTTGGGGTACAGCCGAATGGCGTGAAGGTTGATCCTCATTTGGGGTTTCTGGGTAGCCCCAGAGGGCAATGTTTTTCTTCTGGAGGGCAGGCAGAGTGCGGCATTGTAGTTCTGGATTGCCAAACGGAAGGTCTTGTGGGCCAGTAGTCTGAGAACGGAAGTCTGAGAAGCCAAGCTAGGCCTAGGTTTCTGGGTGAGGATATGGCAGGCACAATCTACAGACCTGAATCGAGATCTCGTGCATCTGAATTCAGGGCAAGGATCAGAAGATCGCTCAGGTTGGACTTTCTGTCCCAGATGGCCCCTTCTTGAACGGGGGGTGGATCACGAGGCCATGGGGGTTTTCCCACGATGGGAGTTGTGAGAAGCTCCAAACTGCCAAGATTCTTCTGCAGGACAATGGAGACCTGTTGGTTGGCTCCAGGCCAATGATTCCGAGCAGGGTTCTAAGGATGGATGGCTGGGTAGCCCACCTAGCATTCCATATGTCTCCAAGCACCAAGACAGGTTAGATCTGCTGGATGTGGTGGAGCAACCGAGGAGGCTGAGTTGAAATGGACTCTTCCTGTGGATGTGTCCTAATATGTTTTTGTGTCAATGGAGTCCTTGGAATGAAGCGGTGGCACTGGGGCCCTGAAGGGTTCTCCTAAACAGAGGCTTTGACACAGCTCCAACGTGCATGTTTCCCACGTGTAGATGAGATTTGTTCTGATGGGTGAGTCAAGAAACAGCCATAGGCTGGTATTGAAATCCAGGCCTCTGAGGAGAGATGCCTGGAAACCAAAGCAATGGATCCGATTAGTGCCTAGGGGCCTGTTCGTTCCTTTTTACCCCCGGGGACATCAGTCTACGGGTCTGAGTGCAGGTAGGTGCTCAGATGGGCTCAGATTGCCCCTGTTTGTCCTGGGAAGCCACAACTTTTGGGATGGCCGCAGGGACTTTGGAGGTTTATCCTATTAGTAGGGCTGTGGCCATTGGAATGGGCACATACAATTCCCTTGGAGAGGGCAAGTACAGTCCTCAGGTTTGGCTCCAGGGGCCTGAGCCTGTAGGTTGTGTAGGCCAGAGCTGTTTGGACAGTTGTCTGAAAACACAAACTTGGCTTATGTTTCGGGTCATAGGTATGGCAGGACTGATCTACAGACCATGAGGAGAACACCTCGGGAAATGAAAAAAGGGCAAGTGTGAGTCTCTTGCTCAAGTTTTTGTCTCTGGATATCGTGTCAATCATGGTCGTGAAATTTCCGGGTGACTTCATGGGAAATGGACGAGTCTTACTCTCTGGGGGTTCGGCCCCGACAAAGATTTTGGGTTCATTCTGGAATGGAAGAAGTCCTTTTTTTGTTGTTGTTGTTGATTTGTTTCGTTTTGTTTTTCAACCTCAGATGTCCTACCAAATGAGGGATTCCAGAGTAGAGCCCTGGCGAGAGGCGACTGGACAAGCAGAAATCTGGTTAAAAATTAGGGAATAGGACAGGTCAAGCCCATTATGACACCTAATGGTCCATCCACTGAGAGGACTTACTAGAGGACAGGACTCACGCTGAGGTCACAATGCGTGTTTATGCTCTCGTCGCACTCAAGAATGGGCGGGTCCTCATGGTGAATGCTGTTTTCTGCTACACTGAACGTTGGACAACATGCCAACCACAAGGTTTCTTGCCATGGGTCAGGAAGAGTACTGATTTCTGCATCACAGTCACCCCTGGGCAGTGATTGGAGATGGGGTCTAGGTTCTGAGGCTGAAAACTGAGGTAGGGAAGAAATGATGACCTAAGGCCATGGCGAGTCTGATGTGCTCAGTGTGCGGTCAGCTTTCTGGGTGTTGGTCAGGAGGTCCGGGATCAGGGTGTGTCAGACAGTGCATTAGTGCCCAGGTTAGACTATATAATTTGGGTACATGCGAGTGCCGTGTAGGTTGATCCTCATTTAAGCTGCCTGGGCAGCTCATTAGGCAATCTATTTTTTCTAGAAGGCAGGCAGAGTGCTTCATTGTCGGTCCGGAATTGCCAAACTTGAGGGCACGGGGCCAGGAGAGTGAGGACGGAAGTCTGAGAACACAAGCTAGACTTCGGATTCAGGGTGAGGGCACGGCAGGTACCCCCTGAAGGTCTGAAGCAATATCTCATGCATCTGAAGTCAGGGCGAGGATCAGACGTTGGCTCAGGTTGGAGTTTCTGTGCATGACGGCCCCTTCTTGAAGGGAGCGGAATCTCGAGGCCATGGAGGTTTTCCACGTTGGGAGATATGGGATGCCCCCTTCAAGGATTCCTTCTGCGGGACAATTGAGACCTGTTGGACAGCTCCAGGACATCCAATAGGGAATGACTCCAGAGCACCGTTCGAGGATGGATGCCTGGGAAGTGCGCCTCGCATTCCAATTGTCTCTTAGCAACAAGACAGTTTAGATCCGATGGATCAGCGAGAGCAACCGGGGTGGCTGAGTTGAAATGGTCTTTCCTGAGGATGGGGCCTAATATGTGTTTGTGTCCATGAGGGCCTTGGAATGGGGCGGTGGCACCGGCACCCTGAAGTATTCTCCTAAGCTTAGACATAGCTCCCATGCACAAGTTTCCTTGTGGAGACAAGATTTGTTCTGATGGGTGCCTCAGGAAATCCCCTCTGCTGGTATTTGAATCCAGGCTTTTAAGGAGACATGCCTGTAAACCAAAGCAATGGATCCGATAATGGCCTCGGGTCCTGTCTGTTTCAATCTTCTTCTCTGGGGACTTCGATCTATGGTATGAGTGGAGGTAGATGCTCAGCTGGTATCAACCGCCCTTTTTTGTCCCGGGCGACTTACACTATTGCGATGGCCTCAGGGACTTTGGAGGGTTCTCCTAATTTGTAAAATTTTTGACAATGGAATGGGCAGAATTCCCATGGATTGGGTGCGCACAGTCCTAATGTGTGGCTTCAGGTGTTCCACCCTGGAGGGAGTGTGGCCCAGGACTTTGAGGACAGAAGTATGAAAACACAAACTCAGCTTAGGTTTCGGGACGTAGGCATGGCACGCCCGATCTACAAACCAGGAGAAGAACTCTTCAGGATATGAAGAATGAGCGAGTCTGAGTCGCTTGCTCAGGCTTTTGTCTCTGGATTTTGTATCGGCGATGGCCGTGGAATGTTGGGGAGGGCTCATGAGCCATGGACGAATCTTCCTCTCTGTGGATTGGCACGATCCCAAGAGTTTTATGTCAATCTGTGAAATGGGAGGACTCCTTTCAAGTTTGTTACCTCAGGTGTCCCACCAAAAGAGGAATTCCAAAGCAGAGCCCTGGGGAAGAGTGAAGCGACAACCCGAACTATGGTTAAAAATTGGGGTTAGGGGCTTGGCATGCCCAATATGCTGTCTCTTCATCCAGCCACTGAGAGGCCTTACCTGAGGACTGGGCTCAGGCTGAGGGTCACAATGTGTGTCTGTGACCAATGTGGCCTGCAAGCATGGGTGGGGCCTCATGGGCAACACTGGTTTCAACTACACTGAACGTTGGACAACATGCCAACCACAAGGTTTCTTGCCATGGGGAAAGAGTTCTGATTTCTGCATCATTTTCAAACCAGGGCAGTGATTGGAGAACAGGCCTAGGTTCTGAAGCCTGGAAACCGAGGTTGAGAAGAGATGACGACCTAAGGCCATGGCAGGTCCGATGTGCTCAGTGTGCGGCCAGCTGTCTGGGTGGGGCCAGGAGGTCCAGGCTCAGGCTGGGTCTAATGGGCAATAGTGCCCAGCTCAGCCTATATATTTGGGGTACAGCCGAATGGCGTGAAGGTTGATCCTCATTTGGGGTTTCTGGGTAGCCCCAGAGGGCAATGTTTTTCTTCTGGAGGGCAGGCAGAGTGCGGCATTGTAGTTCTGGATTGCCAAACGGAAGGTCTTGTGGGCCAGTAGTCTGAGAACGGAAGTCTGAGAAGCCAAGCTAGGCCTAGGTTTCTGGGTGAGGATATGGCAGGCACAATCTACAGACCTGAATCGAGATCTCGTGCATCTGAATTCAGGGCAAGGATCAGAAGATCGCTCAGGTTGGACTTTCTGTCCCAGATGGCCCCTTCTTGAACGGGGGGTGGATCACGAGGCCATGGGGGTTTTCCCACGATGGGAGTTGTGAGAAGCTCCAAACTGCCAAGATTCTTCTGCAGGACAATGGAGACCTGTTGGTTGGCTCCAGGCCAATGATTCCGAGCAGGGTTCTAAGGATGGATGGCTGGGTAGCCCACCTAGCATTCCATATGTCTCCAAGCACCAAGACAGGTTAGATCTGCTGGATGTGGTGGAGCAACCGAGGAGGCTGAGTTGAAATGGACTCTTCCTGTGGATGTGTCCTAATATGTTTTTGTGTCAATGGAGTCCTTGGAATGAAGCGGTGGCACTGGGGCCCTGAAGGGTTCTCCTAAACAGAGGCTTTGACACAGCTCCAACGTGCATGTTTCCCACGTGTAGATGAGATTTGTTCTGATGGGTGAGTCAAGAAACAGCCATAGGCTGGTATTGAAATCCAGGCCTCTGAGGAGAGATGCCTGGAAACCAAAGCAATGGATCCGATTAGTGCCTAGGGGCCTGTTCGTTCCTTTTTACCCCCGGGGACATCAGTCTACGGGTCTGAGTGCAGGTAGGTGCTCAGATGGGCTCAGATTGCCCCTGTTTGTCCTGGGAAGCCACAACTTTTGGGATGGCCGCAGGGACTTTGGAGGTTTATCCTATTAGTAGGGCTGTGGCCATTGGAATGGGCACATACAATTCCCTTGGAGAGGGCAAGTACAGTCCTCAGGTTTGGCTCCAGGGGCCTGAGCCTGTAGGTTGTGTAGGCCAGAGCTGTTTGGACAGTTGTCTGAAAACACAAACTTGGCTTATGTTTCGGGTCATAGGTATGGCAGGACTGATCTACAGACCATGAGGAGAACACCTCGGGAAATGAAAAAAGGGCAAGTGTGAGTCTCTTGCTCAAGTTTTTGTCTCTGGATATCGTGTCAATCATGGTCGTGAAATTTCCGGGTGACTTCATGGGAAATGGACGAGTCTTACTCTCTGGGGGTTCGGCCCCGACAAAGATTTTGGGTTCATTCTGGAATGGAAGAAGTCCTTTTTTTGTTGTTGTTGTTGATTTGTTTCGTTTTGTTTTTCAACCTCAGATGTCCTACCAAATGAGGGATTCCAGAGTAGAGCCCTGGCGAGAGGCGACTGGACAAGCAGAAATCTGGTTAAAAATTAGGGAATAGGACAGGTCAAGGCCCATTATGACATCTAATGGTCCATCCACTGAGAGGACTTACTAGAGGACAGGACTCACGCTGAGGTCACAATGCGTGTTTATGCTCTCGTCGCACTCAAGAATGGGCGGGTCCTCATGGTGAATGCTGTTTTCTGCTACACTGAACGTTGGACAACATGCCAACCACAAGGTTTCTTGCCATGGGTCAGGAAGAGTACTGATTTCTGCATCACAGTCACCCCTGGGCAGTGATTGGAGATGGGGTCTAGGTTCTGAGGCTGAAAACTGAGGTAGGGAAGAGATGATGACCTAAGGCCATGGCGAGTCTGATGTGCTCAGTGTGCGGTCAGCTTTCTGGGTGTTGGTCAGGAGGTCCGGGATCAGGTTGTGTCAGACAGTGCATTAGTGCCCAGGTTAGACTATATAATTTGGGTACATGCGAGTGCCGTGTAGGTTGATCCTCATTTAAGCTGCCTGTGCAGCTCATTAGGCAATCTATTTTTTCTAGAAGGCAGGCAGAGTGCTTCATTGTCGGTCCGGAATTGCCAAACTTGAGGGCACGGGGCCAGGAGAGTGAGGACGGAAGTCTGAGAACACAAGCTAGACTTCGGATTCAGGGTGAGGGCACGGCAGGTACCCCCTGAAGGTCTGAAGCAATATCTCATGCATCTGAAGTCAGGGCGAGGATCAGACGTTGGCTCAGGTTGGAGTTTCTGTGCATGACGGCCCCTTCTTGAAGGGAGCGGAATCTCGAGGCCATGGAGGTTTTCCACGTTGGGAGATATGGGATGCCCCCTTCAAGGATTCCTTCTGCGGGACAATTGAGACCTGTTGGACAGCTCCAGGACATCCAATAGGGAATGACTCCAGAGCACCGTTCGAGGATGGATGCCTGGGAAGTGCGCCTCGCATTCCAATTGTCTCTTAGCAACAAGACAGTTTAGATCCGATGGATCAGCGAGAGCAACCGGGGTGGCTGAGTTGAAATGGTCTTTCCTGAGGATGGGGCCTAATATGTGTTTGTGTCCATGAGGGCCTTGGAATGGGGCGGTGGCACCGGCACCCTGAAGTATTCTCCTAAGCTTAGACATAGCTCCCATGCACAAGTTTCCTTGTGGAGACAAGATTTGTTCTGATGGGTGCCTCAGGAAATCCCCTCTGCTGGTATTTGAATCCAGGCTTTTAAGGAGACATGCCTGTAAACCAAAGCAATGGATCCGATAATGGCCTCGGGTCCTGTCTGTTTCAATCTTCTTCTCTGGGGACTTCGATCTATGGTATGAGTGGAGGTAGATGCTCAGCTGGTATCAACCGCCCTTTTTTGTCCCGGGCGACTTACACTATTGCGATGGCCTCAGGGACTTTGGAGGGTTCTCCTAATTTGTAAAATTTTTGACAATGGAATGGGCAGAATTCCCATGGATTGGGTGCGCACAGTCCTAATGTGTGGCTTCAGGTGTTCCACCCTGGAGGGAGTGTGGCCCAGGACTTTGAGGACAGAAGTATGAAAACACAAACTCAGCTTAGGTTTCGGGACGTAGGCATGGCACGCCCGATCTACAAACCAGGAGAAGAACTCTTCAGGATATGAAGAATGAGCGAGTCTGAGTCGCTTGCGCAGGCTTTTGTCTCTGGATTTTGTATCGGCGATGGCCGTGGAATGTTGGGGAGGGCTCATGAGCCATGGACGAATCTTCCTCTCTGTGGATTGGCACGATCCCAAGAGTTTTATGTCAATCTGTGAAATGGGAGGACTCCTTTCAAGTTTGTTACCTCAGGTGTCCCACCAAAAGAGGAATTCCAAAGCAGAGCCCTGGGGAAGAGTGAAGCGACAACCCGAACTATGGTTAAAAATTGGGGTTAGGGGCTTGGCATGCCCAATATGCTGTCTCTTCATCCAGCCACTGAGAGGCCTTACCTGAGGACTGGGCTCAGGCTGAGGGTCACAATGTGTGTCTGTGACCAATGTGGCCTGCAAGCATGGGTGGGGCCTCATGGGCAACACTGGTTTCAACTACACTGAACGTTGGACAACATGCCAACCACAAGGTTTCTTGCCATGGGGAAAGAGTTCTGATTTCTGCATCATTTTCAAACCAGGGCAGTGATTGGAGAACAGGCCTAGGTTCTGAAGCCTGGAAACCGAGGTTGAGAAGAGATGACGACCTAAGGCCATGGCAGGTCCGATGTGCTCAGTGTGCGGCCAGCTGTCTGGGTGGGGCCAGGAGGTCCAGGCTCAGGCTGGGTCTAATGGGCAATAGTGCCCAGCTCAGCCTATATATTTGGGGTACAGCCGAATGGCGTGAAGGTTGATCCTCATTTGGGGTTTCTGGGTAGCCCCAGAGGGCAATGTTTTTCTTCTGGAGGGCAGGCAGAGTGCGGCATTGTAGTTCTGGATTGCCAAACGGAAGGTCTTGTGGGCCAGTAGTCTGAGAACGGAAGTCTGAGAAGCCAAGCTAGGCCTAGGTTTCTGGGTGAGGATATGGCAGGCACAATCTACAGACCTGAATCGAGATCTCGTGCATCTGAATTCAGGGCAAGGATCAGAAGATCGCTCAGGTTGGACTTTCTGTCCCAGATGGCCCCTTCTTGAAGGGGGGGTGGATCACGAGGCCATGGGGGTTTTCCCACGATGGGAGTTGTGAGAAGCTCCAAACTGCCAAGATTCTTCTGCAGGACAATGGAGACCTGTTGGTTGGCTCCAGGCCAATGATTCCGAGCAGGGTTCTAAGGATGGATGGCTGGGTAGCCCACCTAGCATTCCAAATGTCTCCAAGCACCAAGACAGGTTAGATCTGCTGGATGTGGTGGAGCAACCGAGGAGGTTGAGTTGAAATGGACTCTTCCTGTGGATGTGTCCTAATATGTTTTTGTGTCAATGGAGTCCTTGGAATGAAGCGGTGGCACTGGGGCCCTGAAGGGTTCTCCTAAACAGAGGCTTTGACACAGCTCCAACGTGCATGTTTCCCACGTGTAGATGAGATTTGTTCTGATGGGTGAGTCAAGAAACAGCCATAGGCTGGTATTGAAATCCAGGCCTCTGAGGAGAGATGCCTGGAAACCAAAGCAATGGATCCGATTAGTGCCTAGGGGCCTGTTCGTTCCTTTTTACCCCCGGGGACATCAGTCTACGGGTCTGAGTGCAGGTAGGTGCTCAGATGGGCTCAGATTGCCCCTGTTTGTCCTGGGAAGCCACAACTTTTGGGATGGCCGCAGGGACTTTGGAGGTTTATCCTATTAGTAGGGCTGTGGCCATTGGAATGGGCACATACAATTCCCTTGGAGAGGGCAAGTACAGTCCTCAGGTTTGGCTCCAGGGGCCTGAGCCTGTAGGTTGTGTAGGCCAGAGCTGTTTGGACAGTTGTCTGAAAACACAAACTTGGCTTATGTTTTGGGTCATAGGTATGGCAGGACTGATCTACAGACCATGAGGAGAACACCTCGGGAAATGAAAAAAGGGCAAGTGTGAGTCTCTTGCTCAAGTTTTTGTCTCTGGATATCGTGTCAATCATGGTCGTGAAATTTCCGGGTGACTTCATGGGAAATGGACGAGTCTTACTCTCTGGGGGTTCGGCCCCGACAAAGATTTTGGGTTCATTCTGGAATGGAAGAAGTCCTTTTTTTTGTTGTTGTTGTTGATTTGTTTCGTTTTGTTTTTCAACCTCAGATGTCTTACCAAATGAGGGATTCCAGAGTAGAGCCCTGGCGAGAGGCGACTGGAGAAGCAGAAATCTGGTTAAAAATTAGGGAATAGGACAGGTCAAGGCCCATTATGACATCTAATGGTCCATCCACTGAGAGGACTTACTAGAGGACAGGACTCACGCTGAGGTCACAATGCGTGTTTATGCTCTCGTCGCACTCAAGAATGGGCGGGTCCTCATGGTGAATGCTGTTTTCTGCTACACTGAACGTTGGACAACATGCCAACCACAAGGTTTCTTGCCATGGGTCAGGAAGAGTACTGATTTCTGCATCACAGTCACCCCTGGGCAGTGATTGGAGATGGGGTCTAGGTTCTGAGGCTGAAAACTGAGGTAGGGAAGAGATGATGACCTAAGGCCATGGCGAGTCTGATGTGCTCAGTGTGCGGTCAGCTTTCTGGGTGTTGGTCAGGAGGTCCGGGATCAGGTTGTGTCAGACAGTGCATTAGTGCCCAGGTTAGACTATATAATTTGGGTACATGCGAGTGCCGTGTAGGTTGATCCTCATTTAAGCTGCCTGGGCAGCTCATTAGGCAATCTATTTTTTCTAGAAGGCAGGCAGAGTGCTTCATTGTCGGTCCGGAATTGCCAAACTTGAGGGCACGGGGCCAGGAGAGTGAGGACGGAAGTCTGAGAACACAAGCTAGACTTCGGATTCAGGGTGAGGGCACGGCAGGTACCCCCTGAAGGTCTGAAGCAATATCTCATGCATCTGAAGTCAGGGCGAGGATCAGACGTTGGCTCAGGTTGGAGTTTCTGTGCATGACGGCCCCTTCTTGAAGGGAGCGGAATCTCGAGGCCATGGAGGTTTTCCACGTTGGGAGATATGGGATGCCCCCTTCAAGGATTCCTTCTGCGGGACAATTGAGACCTGTTGGACAGCTCCAGGACATCCAATAGGGAATGACTCCAGAGCACCGTTCGAGGATGGATGCCTGGGAAGTGCGCCTCGCATTCCAATTGTCTCTTAGCAACAAGACAGTTTAGATCCGATGGATCAGCGAGAGCAACCGGGGTGGCTGAGTTGAAATGGTCTTTCCTGAGGATGGGGCCTAATATGTGTTTGTGTCCATGAGGGCCTTGGAATGGGGCGGTGGCACCGGCACCCTGAAGTATTCTCCTAAGCTTAGACATAGCTCCCATGCACAAGTTTCCTTGTGGAGACAAGATTTGTTCTGATGGGTGCCTCAGGAAATCCCCTCTGCTGGTATTTGAATCCAGGCTTTTAAGGAGACATGCCTGTAAACCAAAGCAATGGATCCGATAATGGCCTCGGGTCCTGTCTGTTTCAATCTTCTTCTCTGGGGACTTCGATCTATGGTATGAGTGGAGGTAGATGCTCAGCTGGTATCAACCGCCCTTTTTTGTCCCGGGCGACTTACACTATTGCGATGGCCTCAGGGACTTTGGAGGGTTCTCCTAATTTGTAAAATTTTTGACAATGGAATGGGCAGAATTCCCATGGATTGGGTGCGCACAGTCCTAATGTGTGGCTTCAGGTGTTCCACCCTGGAGGGAGTGTGGCCCAGGACTTTGAGGACAGAAGTATGAAAACACAAACTCAGCTTAGGTTTCGGGACGTAGGCATGGCACGCCCGATCTACAAACCAGGAGAAGAACTCTTCAGGATATGAAGAATGAGCGAGTCTGAGTCGCTTGCTCAGGCTTTTGTCTCTGGATTTTGTATCGGCGATGGCCGTGGAATGTTGGGGAGGGCTCATGAGCCATGGACGAATCTTCCTCTCTGTGGATTGGCACGATCCCAAGAGTTTTATGTCAATCTGTGAAATGGGAGGACTCCTTTCAAGTTTGTTACCTCAGGTGTCCCACCAAAAGAGGAATTCCAAAGCAGAGCCCTGGGGAAGAGTGAAGCGACAACCCGAACTATGGTTAAAAATTGGGGTTAGGGGCTTGGCATGCCCAATATGCTGTCTCTTCATCCAGCCACTGAGAGGCCTTACCTGAGGACTGGGCTCAGGCTGAGGGTCACAATGTGTGTCTGTGACCAATGTGGCCTGCAAGCATGGGTGGGGCCTCATGGGCAACACTGGTTTCAACTACACTGAACGTTGGACAACATGCCAACCACAAGGTTTCTTGCCATGGGGAAAGAGTTCTGATTTCTGCATCATTTTCAAACCAGGGCAGTGATTGGAGAACAGGCCTAGGTTCTGAAGCCTGGAAACCGAGGTTGAGAAGAGATGACGACCTAAGGCCATGGCAGGTCCGATGTGCTCAGTGTGCGGCCAGCTGTCTGGGTGGGGCCAGGAGGTCCAGGCTCAGGCTGGGTCTAATGGGCAATAGTGCCCAGCTCAGCCTATATATTTGGGGTACAGCCGAATGGCGTGAAGGTTGATCCTCATTTGGGGTTTCTGGGTAGCCCCAGAGGGCAATGTTTTTCTTCTGGAGGGCAGGCAGAGTGCGGCATTGTAGTTCTGGATTGCCAAACGGAAGGTCTTGTGGGCCAGTAGTCTGAGAACGGAAGTCTGAGAAGCCAAGCTAGGCCTAGGTTTCTGGGTGAGGATATGGCAGGCACAATCTACAGACCTGAATCGAGATCTCGTGCATCTGAATTCAGGGCAAGGATCAGAAGATCGCTCAGGTTGGACTTTCTGTCCCAGATGGCCCCTTCTTGAACGGGGGGTGGATCACGAGGCCATGGGGGTTTTCCCACGATGGGAGTTGTGAGAAGCTCCAAACTGCCAAGATTCTTCTGCAGGACAATGGAGACCTGTTGGTTGGCTCCAGGCCAATGATTCCGAGCAGGGTTCTAAGGATGGATGGCTGGGTAGCCCACCTAGCATTCCAAATGTCTCCAAGCACCAAGACAGGTTAGATCTGCTGGATGTGGTGGAGCAACCGAGGAGGCTGAGTTGAAATGGACTCTTCCTGTGGATGTGTCCTAATATGTTTTTGTGTCAATGGAGTCCTTGGAATGAAGCGGTGGCACTGGGGCCCTGAAGGGTTCTCCTAAACAGAGGCTTTGACACAGCTCCAACGTGCATGTTTCCCACGTGTAGATGAGATTTGTTCTGATGGGTGAGTCAAGAAACAGCCATAGGCTGGTATTGAAATCCAGGCCTCTGAGGAGAGATGCCTGGAAACCAAAGCAATGGATCCGATTAGTGCCTAGGGGCCTGTTCGTTCCTTTTTACCCCCGGGGACATCAGTCTACGGGTCTGAGTGCAGGTAGGTGCTCAGATGGGCTCAGATTGCCCCTGTTTGTCCTGGGAAGCCACAACTTTTGGGATGGCCGCAGGGACTTTGGAGGTTTATCCTATTAGTAGGGCTGTGGCCATTGGAATGGGCACATACAATTCCCTTGGAGAGGGCAAGTACAGTCCTCAGGTTTGGCTCCAGGGGCCTGAGCCTGTAGGTTGTGTAGGCCAGAGCTGTTTGGACAGTTGTCTGAAAACACAAACTTGGCTTATGTTTCGGGTCATAGGTATGGCAGGACTGATCTACAGACCATGAGGAGAACACCTCGGGAAATGAAAAAAGGGCAAGTGTGAGTCTCTTGCTCAAGTTTTTGTCTCTGGATATCGTGTCAATCATGGTCGTGAAATTTCCGGGTGACTTCATGGGAAATGGACGAGTCTTACTCTCTGGGGGTTCGGCCCCGACAAAGATTTTGGGTTCATTCTGGAATGGAAGAAGTCCTTTTTTTGTTGTTGTTGTTGATTTGTTTCGTTTTGTTTTTCAACCTCAGATGTCCTACCAAATGAGGGATTCCAGAGTAGAGCCCTGGCGAGAGGCGACTGGACAAGCAGAAATCTGGTTAAAAATTAGGGAATAGGACAGGTCAAGCCCATTATGACACCTAATGGTCCATCCACTGAGAGGACTTACTAGAGGACAGGACTCACGCTGAGGTCACAATGCGTGTTTATGCTCTCGTCGCACTCAAGAATGGGCGGGTCCTCATGGTGAATGCTGTTTTCTGCTACACTGAACGTTGGACAACATGCCAACCACAAGGTTTCTTGCCATGGGTCAGGAAGAGTACTGATTTCTGCATCACAGTCACCCCTGGGCAGTGATTGGAGATGGGGTCTAGGTTCTGAGGCTGAAAACTGAGGTAGGGAAGAGATGATGACCTAAGGCCATGGCGAGTCTGATGTGCTCAGTGTGCGGTCAGCTTTCTGGGTGTTGGTCAGGAGGTCCGGGATCAGGTTGTGTCAGACAGTGCATTAGTGCCCAGGTTAGACTATATAATTTGGGTACATGCGAGTGCCGTGTAGGTTGATCCTCATTTAAGCTGCCTGGGCAGCTCATTAGGCAATCTATTTTTTCTAGAAGGCAGGCAGAGTGCTTCATTGTCGGTCCGGAATTGCCAAACTTGAGGGCACGGGGCCAGGAGAGTGAGGACGGAAGTCTGAGAACACAAGCTAGACTTCGGATTCAGGGTGAGGGCACGGCAGGTACCCCCTGAAGGTCTGAAGCAATATCTCATGCATCTGAAGTCAGGGCGAGGATCAGACGTTGGCTCAGGTTGGAGTTTCTGTGCATGACGGCCCCTTCTTGAAGGGAGCGGAATCTCGAGGCCATGGAGGTTTTCCACGTTGGGAGATATGGGATGCCCCCTTCAAGGATTCCTTCTGCGGGACAATTGAGACCTGTTGGACAGCTCCAGGACATCCAATAGGGAATGACTCCAGAGCACCGTTCGAGGATGGATGCCTGGGAAGTGCGCCTCGCATTCCAATTGTCTCTTAGCAACAAGACAGTTTAGATCCGATGGATCAGCGAGAGCAACCGGGGTGGCTGAGTTGAAATGGTCTTTCCTGAGGATGGGGCCTAATATGTGTTTGTGTCCATGAGGGCCTTGGAATGGGGCGGTGGCACCGGCACCCTGAAGTATTCTCCTAAGCTTAGACATAGCTCCCATGCACAAGTTTCCTTGTGGAGACAAGATTTGTTCTGATGGGTGCCTCAGGAAATCCCCTCTGCTGGTATTTGAATCCAGGCTTTTAAGGAGACATGCCTGTAAACCAAAGCAATGGATCCGATAATGGCCTCGGGTCCTGTCTGTTTCAATCTTCTTCTCTGGGGACTTCGATCTATGGTATGAGTGGAGGTAGATGCTCAGCTGGTATCAACCGCCCTTTTTTGTCCCGGGCGACTTACACTATTGCGATGGCCTCAGGGACTTTGGAGGGTTCTCCTAATTTGTAAAATTTTTGACAATGGAATGGGCAGAATTCCCATGGATTGGGTGCGCACAGTCCTAATGTGTGGCTTCAGGTGTTCCACCCTGGAGGGAGTGTGGCCCAGGACTTTGAGGACAGAAGTATGAAAACACAAACTCAGCTTAGGTTTCGGGACGTAGGCATGGCACGCCCGATCTACAAACCAGGAGAAGAACTCTTCAGGATATGAAGAATGAGCGAGTCTGAGTCGCTTGCGCAGGCTTTTGTCTCTGGATTTTGTATCGGCGATGGCCGTGGAATGTTGGGGAGGGCTCATGAGCCATGGACGAATCTTCCTCTCTGTGGATTGGCACGATCCCAAGAGTTTTATGTCAATCTGTGAAATGGGAGGACTCCTTTCAAGTTTGTTACCTCAGGTGTCCCACCAAAAGAGGAATTCCAAAGCAGAGCCCTGGGGAAGAGTGAAGCGACAACCCGAACTATGGTTAAAAATTGGGGTTAGGGGCTTGGCATGCCCAATATGCTGTCTCTTCATCCAGCCACTGAGAGGCCTTACCTGAGGACTGGGCTCAGGCTGAGGGTCACAATGTGTGTCTGTGACCAATGTGGCCTGCAAGCATGGGTGGGGCCTCATGGGCAACACTGGTTTCAACTACACTGAACGTTGGACAACATGCCAACCACAAGGTTTCTTGCCATGGGGAAAGAGTTCTGATTTCTGCATCATTTTCAAACCAGGGCAGTGATTGGAGAACAGGCCTAGGTTCTGAAGCCTGGAAACCGAGGTTGAGAAGAGATGACGACCTAAGGCCATGGCAGGTCCGATGTGCTCAGTGTGCGGCCAGCTGTCTGGGTGGGGCCAGGAGGTCCAGGCTCAGGCTGGGTCTAATGGGCAATAGTGCCCAGCTCAGCCTATATATTTGGGGTACAGCCGAATGGCGTGAAGGTTGATCCTCATTTGGGGTTTCTGGGTAGCCCCAGAGGGCAATGTTTTTCTTCTGGAGGGCAGGCAGAGTGCGGCATTGTAGTTCTGGATTGCCAAACGGAAGGTCTTGTGGGCCAGTAGTCTGAGAACGGAAGTCTGAGAAGCCAAGCTAGGCCTAGGTTTCTGGGTGAGGATATGGCAGGCACAATCTACAGACCTGAATCGAGATCTCGTGCATCTGAATTCAGGGCAAGGATCAGAAGATCGCTCAGGTTGGACTTTCTGTCCCAGATGGCCCCTTCTTGAAGGGGGGGTGGATCACGAGGCCATGGGGGTTTTCCCACGATGGGAGTTGTGAGAAGCTCCAAACTGCCAAGATTCTTCTGCAGGACAATGGAGACCTGTTGGTTGGCTCCAGGCCAATGATTCCGAGCAGGGTTCTAAGGATGGATGGCTGGGTAGCCCACCTAGCATTCCAAATGTCTCCAAGCACCAAGACAGGTTAGATCTGCTGGATGTGGTGGAGCAACCGAGGAGGTTGAGTTGAAATGGACTCTTCCTGTGGATGTGTCCTAATATGTTTTTGTGTCAATGGAGTCCTTGGAATGAAGCGGTGGCACTGGGGCCCTGAAGGGTTCTCCTAAACAGAGGCTTTGACACAGCTCCAACGTGCATGTTTCCCACGTGTAGATGAGATTTGTTCTGATGGGTGAGTCAAGAAACAGCCATAGGCTGGTATTGAAATCCAGGCCTCTGAGGAGAGATGCCTGGAAACCAAAGCAATGGATCCGATTAGTGCCTAGGGGCCTGTTCGTTCCTTTTTACCCCCGGGGACATCAGTCTACGGGTCTGAGTGCAGGTAGGTGCTCAGATGGGCTCAGATTGCCCCTGTTTGTCCTGGGAAGCCACAACTTTTGGGATGGCCGCAGGGACTTTGGAGGTTTATCCTATTAGTAGGGCTGTGGCCATTGGAATGGGCACATACAATTCCCTTGGAGAGGGCAAGTACAGTCCTCAGGTTTGGCTCCAGGGGCCTGAGCCTGTAGGTTGTGTAGGCCAGAGCTGTTTGGACAGTTGTCTGAAAACACAAACTTGGCTTATGTTTTGGGTCATAGGTATGGCAGGACTGATCTACAGACCATGAGGAGAACACCTCGGGAAATGAAAAAAGGGCAAGTGTGAGTCTCTTGCTCAAGTTTTTGTCTCTGGATATCGTGTCAATCATGGTCGTGAAATTTCCGGGTGACTTCATGGGAAATGGACGAGTCTTACTCTCTGGGGGTTCGGCCCCGACAAAGATTTTGGGTTCATTCTGGAATGGAAGAAGTCCTTTTTTTTGTTGTTGTTGTTGATTTGTTTCGTTTTGTTTTTCAACCTCAGATGTCTTACCAAATGAGGGATTCCAGAGTAGAGCCCTGGCGAGAGGCGACTGGAGAAGCAGAAATCTGGTTAAAAATTAGGGAATAGGACAGGTCAAGGCCCATTATGACATCTAATGGTCCATCCACTGAGAGGACTTACTAGAGGACAGGACTCACGCTGAGGTCACAATGCGTGTTTATGCTCTCGTCGCACTCAAGAATGGGCGGGTCCTCATGGTGAATGCTGTTTTCTGCTACACTGAACGTTGGACAACATGCCAACCACAAGGTTTCTTGCCATGGGTCAGGAAGAGTACTGATTTCTGCATCACAGTCACCCCTGGGCAGTGATTGGAGATGGGGTCTAGGTTCTGAGGCTGAAAACTGAGGTAGGGAAGAGATGATGACCTAAGGCCATGGCGAGTCTGATGTGCTCAGTGTGCGGTCAGCTTTCTGGGTGTTGGTCAGGAGGTCCGGGATCAGGTTGTGTCAGACAGTGCATTAGTGCCCAGGTTAGACTATATAATTTGGGTACATGCGAGTGCCGTGTAGGTTGATCCTCATTTAAGCTGCCTGGGCAGCTCATTAGGCAATCTATTTTTTCTAGAAGGCAGGCAGAGTGCTTCATTGTCGGTCCGGAATTGCCAAACTTGAGGGCACGGGGCCAGGAGAGTGAGGACGGAAGTCTGAGAACACAAGCTAGACTTCGGATTCAGGGTGAGGGCACGGCAGGTACCCCCTGAAGGTCTGAAGCAATATCTCATGCATCTGAAGTCAGGGCGAGGATCAGACGTTGGCTCAGGTTGGAGTTTCTGTGCATGACGGCCCCTTCTTGAAGGGAGCGGAATCTCGAGGCCATGGAGGTTTTCCACGTTGGGAGATATGGGATGCCCCCTTCAAGGATTCCTTCTGCGGGACAATTGAGACCTGTTGGACAGCTCCAGGACATCCAATAGGGAATGACTCCAGAGCACCGTTCGAGGATGGATGCCTGGGAAGTGCGCCTCGCATTCCAATTGTCTCTTAGCAACAAGACAGTTTAGATCCGATGGATCAGCGAGAGCAACCGGGGTGGCTGAGTTGAAATGGTCTTTCCTGAGGATGGGGCCTAATATGTGTTTGTGTCCATGAGGGCCTTGGAATGGGGCGGTGGCACCGGCACCCTGAAGTATTCTCCTAAGCTTAGACATAGCTCCCATGCACAAGTTTCCTTGTGGAGACAAGATTTGTTCTGATGGGTGCCTCAGGAAATCCCCTCTGCTGGTATTTGAATCCAGGCTTTTAAGGAGACATGCCTGTAAACCAAAGCAATGGATCCGATAATGGCCTCGGGTCCTGTCTGTTTCAATCTTCTTCTCTGGGGACTTCGATCTATGGTATGAGTGGAGGTAGATGCTCAGCTGGTATCAACCGCCCTTTTTTGTCCCGGGCGACTTACACTATTGCGATGGCCTCAGGGACTTTGGAGGGTTCTCCTAATTTGTAAAATTTTTGACAATGGAATGGGCAGAATTCCCATGGATTGGGTGCGCACAGTCCTAATGTGTGGCTTCAGGTGTTCCACCCTGGAGGGAGTGTGGCCCAGGACTTTGAGGACAGAAGTATGAAAACACAAACTCAGCTTAGGTTTCGGGACGTAGGCATGGCACGCCCGATCTACAAACCAGGAGAAGAACTCTTCAGGATATGAAGAATGAGCGAGTCTGAGTCGCTTGCTCAGGCTTTTGTCTCTGGATTTTGTATCGGCGATGGCCGTGGAATGTTGGGGAGGGCTCATGAGCCATGGACGAATCTTCCTCTCTGTGGATTGGCACGATCCCAAGAGTTTTATGTCAATCTGTGAAATGGGAGGACTCCTTTCAAGTTTGTTACCTCAGGTGTCCCACCAAAAGAGGAATTCCAAAGCAGAGCCCTGGGGAAGAGTGAAGCGACAACCCGAACTATGGTTAAAAATTGGGGTTAGGGGCTTGGCATGCCCAATATGCTGTCTCTTCATCCAGCCACTGAGAGGCCTTACCTGAGGACTGGGCTCAGGCTGAGGGTCACAATGTGTGTCTGTGACCAATGTGGCCTGCAAGCATGGGTGGGGCCTCATGGGCAACACTGGTTTCAACTACACTGAACGTTGGACAACATGCCAACCACAAGGTTTCTTGCCATGGGGAAAGAGTTCTGATTTCTGCATCATTTTCAAACCAGGGCAGTGATTGGAGAACAGGCCTAGGTTCTGAAGCCTGGAAACCGAGGTTGAGAAGAGATGACGACCTAAGGCCATGGCAGGTCCGATGTGCTCAGTGTGCGGCCAGCTGTCTGGGTGGGGCCAGGAGGTCCAGGCTCAGGCTGGGTCTAATGGGCAATAGTGCCCAGCTCAGCCTATATATTTGGGGTACAGCCGAATGGCGTGAAGGTTGATCCTCATTTGGGGTTTCTGGGTAGCCCCAGAGGGCAATGTTTTTCTTCTGGAGGGCAGGCAGAGTGCGGCATTGTAGTTCTGGATTGCCAAACGGAAGGTCTTGTGGGCCAGTAGTCTGAGAACGGAAGTCTGAGAAGCCAAGCTAGGCCTAGGTTTCTGGGTGAGGATATGGCAGGCACAATCTACAGACCTGAATCGAGATCTCGTGCATCTGAATTCAGGGCAAGGATCAGAAGATCGCTCAGGTTGGACTTTCTGTCCCAGATGGCCCCTTCTTGAAGGGGGGGTGGATCACGAGGCCATGGGGGTTTTCCCACGATGGGAGTTGTGAGAAGCTCCAAACTGCCAAGATTCTTCTGCAGGACAATGGAGACCTGTTGGTTGGCTCCAGGCCAATGATTCCGAGCAGGGTTCTAAGGATGGATGGCTGGGTAGCCCACCTAGCATTCCAAATGTCTCCAAGCACCAAGACAGGTTAGATCTGCTGGATGTGGTGGAGCAACCGAGGAGGTTGAGTTGAAATGGACTCTTCCTGTGGATGTGTCCTAATATGTTTTTGTGTCAATGGAGTCCTTGGAATGAAGCGGTGGCACTGGGGCCCTGAAGGGTTCTCCTAAACAGAGGCTTTGACACAGCTCCAACGTGCATGTTTCCCACGTGTAGATGAGATTTGTTCTGATGGGTGAGTCAAGAAACAGCCATAGGCTGGTATTGAAATCCAGGCCTCTGAGGAGAGATGCCTGGAAACCAAAGCAATGGATCCGATTAGTGCCTAGGGGCCTGTTCGTTCCTTTTTACCCCCGGGGACATCAGTCTACGGGTCTGAGTGCAGGTAGGTGCTCAGATGGGCTCAGATTGCCCCTGTTTGTCCTGGGAAGCCACAACTTTTGGGATGGCCGCAGGGACTTTGGAGGTTTATCCTATTAGTAGGGCTGTGGCCATTGGAATGGGCACATACAATTCCCTTGGAGAGGGCAAGTACAGTCCTCAGGTTTGGCTCCAGGGGCCTGAGCCTGTAGGTTGTGTAGGCCAGAGCTGTTTGGACAGTTGTCTGAAAACACAAACTTGGCTTATGTTTTGGGTCATAGGTATGGCAGGACTGATCTACAGACCATGAGGAGAACACCTCGGGAAATGAAAAAAGGGCAAGTGTGAGTCTCTTGCTCAAGTTTTTGTCTCTGGATATCGTGTCAATCATGGTCGTGAAATTTCCGGGTGACTTCATGGGAAATGGACGAGTCTTACTCTCTGGGGGTTCGGCCCCGACAAAGATTTTGGGTTCATTCTGGAATGGAAGAAGTCCTTTTTTTTGTTGTTGTTGTTGATTTGTTTCGTTTTGTTTTTCAACCTCAGATGTCCTACCAAATGAGGGATTCCAGAGTAGAGCCCTGGCGAGAGGCGACTGGAGAAGCAGAAATCTGGTTAAAAATTAGGGAATAGGACAGGTCAAGGCCCATTATGACATCTAATGGTCCATCCACTGAGAGGACTTACTAGAGGACAGGACTCACGCTGAGGTCACAATGCGTGTTTATGCTCTCGTCGCACTCAAGAATGGGCGGGTCCTCATGGTGAATGCTGTTTTCTGCTACACTGAACGTTGGACAACATGCCAACCACAAGGTTTCTTGCCATGGGTCAGGAAGAGTACTGATTTCTGCATCACAGTCACCCCTGGGCAGTGATTGGAGATGGGGTCTAGGTTCTGAGGCTGAAAACTGAGGTAGGGAAGAGATGATGACCTAAGGCCATGGCGAGTCTGATGTGCTCAGTGTGCGGTCAGCTTTCTGGGTGTTGGTCAGGAGGTCCGGGATCAGGTTGTGTCAGACAGTGCATTAGTGCCCAGGTTAGACTATATAATTTGGGTACATGCGAGTGCCGTGTAGGTTGATCCTCATTTAAGCTGCCTGGGCAGCTCATTAGGCAATCTATTTTTTCTAGAAGGCAGGCAGAGTGCTTCATTGTCGGTCCGGAATTGCCAAACTTGAGGGCACGGGGCCAGGAGAGTGAGGACGGAAGTCTGAGAACACAAGCTAGACTTCGGATTCAGGGTGAGGGCACGGCAGGTACCCCCTGAAGGTCTGAAGCAATATCTCATGCATCTGAAGTCAGGGCGAGGATCAGACGTTGGCTCAGGTTGGAGTTTCTGTGCATGACGGCCCCTTCTTGAAGGGAGCGGAATCTCGAGGCCATGGAGGTTTTCCACGTTGGGAGATATGGGATGCCCCCTTCAAGGATTCCTTCTGCGGGACAATTGAGACCTGTTGGACAGCTCCAGGACATCCAATAGGGAATGACTCCAGAGCACCGTTCGAGGATGGATGCCTGGGAAGTGCGCCTCGCATTCCAATTGTCTCTTAGCAACAAGACAGTTTAGATCCGATGGATCAGCGAGAGCAACCGGGGTGGCTGAGTTGAAATGGTCTTTCCTGAGGATGGGGCCTAATATGTGTTTGTGTCCATGAGGGCCTTGGAATGGGGCGGTGGCACCGGCACCCTGAAGTATTCTCCTAAGCTTAGACATAGCTCCCATGCACAAGTTTCCTTGTGGAGACAAGATTTGTTCTGATGGGTGCCTCAGGAAATCCCCTCTGCTGGTATTTGAATCCAGGCTTTTAAGGAGACATGCCTGTAAACCAAAGCAATGGATCCGATAATGGCCTCGGGTCCTGTCTGTTTCAATCTTCTTCTCTGGGGACTTCGATCTATGGTATGAGTGGAGGTAGATGCTCAGCTGGTATCAACCGCCCTTTTTTGTCCCGGGCGACTTACACTATTGCGATGGCCTCAGGGACTTTGGAGGGTTCTCCTAATTTGTAAAATTTTTGACAATGGAATGGGCAGAATTCCCATGGATTGGGTGCGCACAGTCCTAATGTGTGGCTTCAGGTGTTCCACCCTGGAGGGAGTGTGGCCCAGGACTTTGAGGACAGAAGTATGAAAACACAAACTCAGCTTAGGTTTCGGGACGTAGGCATGGCACGCCCGATCTACAAACCAGGAGAAGAACTCTTCAGGATATGAAGAATGAGCGAGTCTGAGTCGCTTGCTCAGGCTTTTGTCTCTGGATTTTGTATCGGCGATGGCCGTGGAATGTTGGGGAGGGCTCATGAGCCATGGACGAATCTTCCTCTCTGTGGATTGGCACGATCCCAAGAGTTTTATGTCAATCTGTGAAATGGGAGGACTCCTTTCAAGTTTGTTACCTCAGGTGTCCCACCAAAAGAGGAATTCCAAAGCAGAGCCCTGGGGAAGAGTGAAGCGACAACCCGAACTATGGTTAAAAATTGGGGTTAGGGGCTTGGCATGCCCAATATGCTGTCTCTTCATCCAGCCACTGAGAGGCCTTACCTGAGGACTGGGCTCAGGCTGAGGGTCACAATGTGTGTCTGTGACCAATGTGGCCTGCAAGCATGGGTGGGGCCTCATGGGCAACACTGGTTTCAACTACACTGAACGTTGGACAACATGCCAACCACAAGGTTTCTTGCCATGGGGAAAGAGTTCTGATTTCTGCATCATTTTCAAACCAGGGCAGTGATTGGAGAACAGGCCTAGGTTCTGAAGCCTGGAAACCCAGGTTGAGAAGAGATGACGACCTAAGGCCATGGCAGGTCCGATGTGCTCAGTGTGCGGCCAGCTGTCTGGGTGGGGCCAGGAGGTCCAGGCTCAGGCTGGGTCTAATGGGCAATAGTGCCCAGCTCAGCCTATATATTTGGGGTACAGCCGAATGGCGTGAAGGTTGATCCTCATTTGGGGTTTCTGGGTAGCCCCAGAGGGCAATGTTTTTCTTCTGGAGGGCAGGCAGAGTGCGGCATTGTAGTTCTGGATTGCCAAACGGAAGGTCTTGTGGGCCAGTAGTCTGAGAACGGAAGTCTGAGAAGCCAAGCTAGGCCTAGGTTTCTGGGTGAGGATATGGCAGGCACAATCTACAGACCTGAATCGAGATCTCGTGCATCTGAATTCAGGGCAAGGATCAGAAGATCGCTCAGGTTGGACTTTCTGTCCCAGATGGCCCCTTCTTGAAGGGGGGGTGGATCACGAGGCCATGGGGGTTTTCCCACGATGGGAGTTGTGAGAAGCTCCAAACTGCCAAGATTCTTCTGCAGGACAATGGAGACCTGTTGGTTGGCTCCAGGCCAATGATTCCGAGAAGGGTTCTAAGGATGGATGGCTGGGTAGCCCACCTAGCATTCCAAATGTCTCCAAGCACCAAGACAGGTTAGATCTGCTGGATGTGGTGGAGCAACCGAGGAGGTTGAGTTGAAATGGACTCTTCCTGTGGATGTGTCCTAATATGTTTTTGTGTCAATGGAGTCCTTGGAATGAAGCGGTGGCACTGGGGCCCTGAAGGGTTCTCCTAAACAGAGGCTTTGACACAGCTCCAACGTGCATGTTTCCCACGTGTAGATGAGATTTGTTCTGATGGGTGAGTCAAGAAACAGCCATAGGCTGGTATTGAAATCCAGGCCTCTGAGGAGAGATGCCTGGAAACCAAAGCAATGGATCCGATTAGTGCCTAGGGGCCTGTTCGTTCCTTTTTACCCCTGGGGACATCAGTCTACGGGTCTGAGTGCAGGTAGGTGCTCAGATGGGCTCAGATTGCCCCTGTTTGTCCTGGGAAGCCACAACTTTTGGGATGGCCGCAGGGACTTTGGAGGTTTATCCTATTAGTAGGGCTGTGGCCATTGGAATGGGCACATACAATTCCCTTGGAGAGGGCAAGTACAGTCCTCAGGTTTGGCTCCAGGGGCCTGAGCCTGTAGGTTGTGTAGGCCAGAGCTGTTTGGACAGTTGTCTGAAAACACAAACTTGGCTTATGTTTTGGGTCATAGGTATGGCAGGACTGATCTACAGACCATGAGGAGAACACCTCGGGAAATGAAAAAAGGGCAAGTGTGAGTCTCTTGCTCAAGTTTTTGTCTCTGGATATCGTGTCAATCATGGTCGTGAAATTTCCGGGTGACTTCATGGGAAATGGACGAGTCTTACTCTCTGGGGGTTCGGCCCCGACAAAGATTTTGGGTTCATTCTGGAATGGAAGAAGTCCTTTTTTTTGTTGTTGTTGTTGATTTGTTTCGTTTTGTTTTTCAACCTCAGATGTCCTACCAAATGAGGGATTCCAGAGTAGAGCCCTGGCGAGAGGCGACTGGAGAAGCAGAAATCTGGTTAAAAATTAGGGAATAGGACAGGTCAAGGCCCATTATGACATCTAATGGTCCATCCACTGAGAGGACTTACTAGAGGACAGGACTCACGCTGAGGTCACAATGCGTGTTTATGCTCTCGTCGCACTCAAGAATGGGCGGGTCCTCATGGTGAATGCTGTTTTCTGCTACACTGAACGTTGGACAACATGCCAACCACAAGGTTTCTTGCCATGGGTCAGGAAGAGTACTGATTTCTGCATCACAGTCACCCCTGGGCAGTGATTGGAGATGGGGTCTAGGTTCTGAGGCTGAAAACTGAGGTAGGGAAGAGATGATGACCTAAGGCCATGGCGAGTCTGATGTGCTCAGTGTGCGGTCAGCTTTCTGGGTGTTGGTCAGGAGGTCCGGGATCAGGTTGTGTCAGACAGTGCATTAGTGCCCAGGTTAGACTATATAATTTGGGTACATGCGAGTGCCGTGTAGGTTGATCCTCATTTAAGCTGCCTGGGCAGCTCATTAGGCAATCTATTTTTTCTAGAAGGCAGGCAGAGTGCTTCATTGTCGGTCCGGAATTGCCAAACTTGAGGGCACGGGGCCAGGAGAGTGAGGACGGAAGTCTGAGAACACAAGCTAGACTTCGGATTCAGGGTGAGGGCACGGCAGGTACCCCCTGAAGGTCTGAAGCAATATCTCATGCATCTGAAGTCAGGGCGAGGATCAGACGTTGGCTCAGGTTGGAGTTTCTGTGCATGACGGCCCCTTCTTGAAGGGAGCGGAATCTCGAGGCCATGGAGGTTTTCCACGTTGGGAGATATGGGATGCCCCCTTCAAGGATTCCTTCTGCGGGACAATTGAGACTTGTTGGACAGCTCCAGGACATCCAATAGGGAATGACTCCAGAGCACCGTTCGAGGATGGATGCCTGGGAAGTGCGCCTCGCATTCCAATTGTCTTTTAGCAATAAGACAGTTTAGATCCGATGGATCAGCGAGAGCAACCGGGGTGGCTGAGTTGAAATGGTCTTTCCTGAGGATGGGGCCTAATATGTGTTTGTGTCCATGAGGGCCTTGGAATGGGGCGGTGGCACCGGCACCCTGAAGTATTCTCCTAAGCTTAGACATAGCTCCCATGCACAAGTTTCCTTGTGGAGACAAGATTTGTTCTGATGGGTGCCTCAGGAAATCCCCTCTGCTGGTATTTGAATCCAGGCTTTTAAGGAGACATGCCTGTAAACCAAAGCAATGGATCCGATAATGGCCTCGGGTCCTGTCTGTTTCAATCTTCTTCTCTGGGGACTTCGATCTATGGTATGAGTGGAGGTAGATGCTCAGCTGGTATCAACCGCCCTTTTTTGTCCCGGGCGACTTACACTATTGCGATGGCCTCAGGGACTTTGGAGGGTTCTCCTAATTTGTAAAATTTTTGACAATGGAATGGGCAGAATTCCCATGGATTGGGTGCGCACAGTCCTAATGTGTGGCTTCAGGTGTTCCACCCTGGAGGGAGTGTGGCCCAGGACTTTGAGGACAGAAGTATGAAAACACAAACTCAGCTTAGGTTTCGGGACGTAGGCATGGCACGCCCGATCTACAAACCAGGAGAAGAACTCTTCAGGATATGAAGAATGAGCGAGTCTGAGTCGCTTGCTCAGGCTTTTGTCTCTGGATTTTGTATCGGCGATGGCCGTGGAATGTTGGGGAGGGCTCATGAGCCATGGACGAATCTTCCTCTCTGTGGATTGGCACGATCCCAAGAGTTTTATGTCAATCTGTGAAATGGGAGGACTCCTTTCAAGTTTGTTACCTCAGGTGTCCCACCAAAAGAGGAATTCCAAAGCAGAGCCCTGGGGAAGAGTGAAGCGACAACCCGAACTATGGTTAAAAATTGGGGTTAGGGGCTTGGCATGCCCAATATGCTGTCTCTTCATCCAGCCACTGAGAGGCCTTACCTGAGGACTGGGCTCAGGCTGAGGGTCACAATGTGTGTCTGTGACCAATGTGGCCTGCAAGCATGGGTGGGGCCTCATGGGCAACACTGGTTTCAACTACACTGAACGTTGGACAATATGCCAACCACAAGGTTTCTTGCCATGGGGAAAGAGTTCTGATTTCTGCATCATTTTCAAACCAGGGCAGTGATTGGAGAACAGGCCTAGGTTCTGAAGCCTGGAAACCGAGGTTGAGAAGAGATGACGACCTAAGGCCATGGCAGGTCCGATGTGCTCAGTGTGCGGCCAGCTGTCTGGGTGGGGCCAGGAGGTCCAGGCTCAGGCTGGGTCTAATGGGCAATAGTGCCCAGCTCAGCCTATATATTTGGTGTACAGCCGAATGGCGTGAAGGTTGATCCTCATTTGGGGTTTCTGGCTAGCCCCAGAGGGCAATGTTTTTCTTCTGGAGGGCAGGCAGAGAGCGGCATTGTAGTTCTGGATTGCCAAACGGAAGGTCTTGTGGGCCAGTAGTCTGAGAACGGAAGTCTGAGAAGCCAAGCTAGGCCTAGGTTTCTGGGTGAGGATATGGCAGGCACAATCTACAGACCTGAATCGAGATCTCGTGCATCTGAATTCAGGGCAAGGATCAGAAGATCGCTCAGGTTGGACTTTCTGTCCTAGATGGCCCCTTCTTGAACGGGGGGTGGATCACGAGGCCATGGGGGTTTTCCCACGATGGGAGTTGTGAGAGGCTACAAACTGCCAAGATTCTTCTGCAGGACAATGGAGACCTGTTGGTTGGCTCCAGGCCAATGATTCCGAGCAGGGTTCTAAGGATGGATGCCTGGGTAGCCCACCTAGCATTCCAAATGTCTCCAAGCACCAAGACAGGTTAGATCTGCTGGATGTGGTGGAGCAACCGAGGAGGCTGAGTTGAAATGGACTCTTCCTGTGGATGTGTCCTAATATGTTTTTGTGTCAATGGAGTCCTTGGAATGAAGCGGTAGCACTGGGGCCCTGAAGGGTTCTCCTAAACAGAGGCTTTGACACAGCTCCAACGTGCATGTTTCCCACGTGTAGATGAGATTTGTTCTGATGGGTGAGTCAAGAAACAGCCATAGGCTGGTATTGAAATCCAGGCCTCTGAGGAGAGATGCCTGGAAACCAAAGCAAAGGATCCGATTAGTGCCTAGGGGCCTGTTCGTTCCTTTTTACCCCTGGGGACATCAGTCTACGGGTCTGAGTGCAGGTAGGTGCTCAGATGGGCTCAGATTGCCCCTGTTTGTCCTGGGAAGCCACAACTTTTGGGATGGCCGCAGGGACTTTGGAGGTTTATCCTATTAGTAGGGCTGTGGCCATTGGAATGGGCACATACAATTCCCTTGGAGAGGGCAAGTACAGTCCTCAGGTTTGGCTCCAGGGGCCTGAGCCTGTAGGTTGTGTAGGCCAGAGCTGTTTGGACAGTTGTCTGAAAACACAAACTTGGCTTATGTTTCGGGTCATAGGTATGGCAGGACTGATCTACAGATCATGAGGAGAACACCTCGGGAAATGAAAAAAGGGCAAGTGTGAGTCTCTTGCTCAAGTTTTTGTCTCTGGATATCGTGTCAATCATGGTCGTGAAATTTCCGGGTGACTTCATGGGAAATGGACGAGTCTTACTCTCTGGGGGTTCGGCCCCGACAAAGATTTTGGGTTCATTCTGGAATGGAAGAAGTCCTTTTTTTGTTGTTGTTGTTGATTTGTTTCGTTTTGTTTTTCAACCTCAGATGTCCTACCAAATGAGGGATTCCAGAGTAGAGCCCTGGAGAGAGGCGACTGGACAAGCAGAAATCTGGTTAAAAATTAGGGAATAGGACAGGTCAAGCCCATTATGACACCTAATGGTCCATCCACTGAGAGGACTTACTAGAGGACAGGACTCACGCTGAGGTCACAATGCGTGTTTATGCTCTCGTCGCACTCAAGAATGGGCGGGTCCTCATGGTGAATGCTGTTTTCTGCTACACTGAACGTTGGACAACATGCCAACCACAAGGTTTCTTGCCATGGGTCAGGAAGAGTACTGATTTCTGCATCACAGTCACCCCTGGGCAGTGATTGGAGATGGGGTCTAGGTTCTGAGGCTGAAAACTGAGGTAGGGAAGAGATGATGACCTAAGGCCATGGCGAGTCTGATGTGCTCAGTGTGCGGTCAGCTTTCTGGGTGTTGGTCAGGAGGTCCGGGATCAGGTTGTGTCAGACAGTGCATTAGTGCCCAGGTTAGACTATATAATTTGGGTACATGCGAGTGCCGTGTAGGTTGATCCTCATTTAAGCTGCCTGGGCAGCTCATTAGGCAATCTATTTTTTCTAGAAGGCAGGCAGAGTGCTTCATTGTCGGTCCGGAATTGCCAAACTTGAGGGCACGGGGCCAGGAGAGTGAGGACGGAAGTCTGAGAACACAAGCTAGACTTCGGATTCAGGGTGAGGGCACGGCAGGTACCCCCTGAAGGTCTGAAGCAATATCTCATGCATCTGAAGTCAGGGCGAGGATCAGACGTTGTCTCAGGTTGGAGTTTCTGTGCATGACGGCCCCTTCTTGAAGGGAGCGGAATCTCGAGGCCATGGAGGTTTTCCACGTTGGGAGATATGGGATGCCCCCTTCAAGGATTCCTTCTGCGGGACAATTGAGACTTGTTGTACAGCTCCAGGACATCCAATAGGGAATGACTCCAGAGCACCGTTCGAGGATGGATGCCTGGGAAGTGCGCCTCGCATTCCAATTGTCTTTTAGCAATAAGACAGTTTAGATCCGATGGATCAGCGAGAGCAACCGGGGTGGCTGAGTTGAAATGGTCTTTCCTGAGGATGGGGCCTAATATGTGTTTGTGTCCATGAGGGCCTTGGAATGGGGCGGTGGCACCGGCACCCTGAAGTATTCTCCTAAGCTTAGACATAGCTCCCATGCACAAGTTTCCTTGTGGAGACAAGATTTGTTCTGATGGGTGCCTCAGGAAATCCCCTCTGCTGGTATTTGAATCCAGGCTTTTAAGGAGACATGCCTGTAAACCAAAGCAATGGATCCGATAATGGCCTCGGGTCCTGTCTGTTTCAATCTTCTTCTCTGGGGACTTCGATCTATGGTATGAGTGGAGGTAGATGCTCAGCTGGTATCAACCGCCCTTTTTTGTCCCGGGCGACTTACACTATTGCGATGGCCTCAGGGACTTTGGAGGGTTCTCCTAATTTGTAAAATTTTTGACAATGGAATGGGCAGAATTCCCATGGATTGGGTGCGCACAGTCCTAATGTGTGGCTTCAGGTGTTCCACCCTGGAGGGAGTGTGGCCCAGGACTTTGAGGACAGAAGTATGAAAACACAAACTCAGCTTAGGTTTCGGGACGTAGGCATGGCACGCCCGATCTACAAACCAGGAGAAGAACTCTTCAGGATATGAAGAATGAGCGAGTCTGAGTCGCTTGCTCAGGCTTTTGTCTCTGGATTTTGTATCGGCGATGGCCGTGGAATGTTGGGGAGGGCTCATGAGCCATGGACGAATCTTCCTCTCTGTGGATTGGCACGATCCCAAGAGTTTTATGTCAATCTGTGAAATGGGAGGACTCCTTTCAAGTTTGTTACCTCAGGTGTCCCACCAAAAGAGGAATTCCAAAGCAGAGCCCTGGGGAAGAGTGAAGCGACAACCCGAACTATGGTTAAAAATTGGGGTTAGGGGCTTGGCATGCCCAATATGCTGTCTCTTCATCCAGCCACTGAGAGGCCTTACCTGAGGACTGGGCTCAGGCTGAGGGTCACAATGTGTGTTTGTGACCAATGTGGCCTGCAAGCATGGGTGGGGCCTCATGGGCAACACTGGTTTCAACTACACTGAACGTTGGACAACATGCCAACCACAAGGTTTCTTGCCATGGGGAAAGAGTTCTGATTTCTGCATCATTTTCAAACCAGGGCAGTGATTGGAGAACAGGCCTAGGTTCTGAAGCCTGGAAACCGAGGTTGAGAAGAGATGACGACCTAAGGCCATGGCAGGTCCGATGTGCTCAGTGTGCGGCCAGCTGTCTGGGTGGGGCCAGGAGGTCCAGGCTCAGGCTGGGTCTAATGGGCAATAGTGCCCAGCTCAGCCTATATATTTGGGGTACAGCCGAATGGCGTGAAGGTTGATCCTCATTTGGGGTTTCTGGGTAGCCCCAAAGGGCAATGTTTTTCTTCTGGAGGGCATGCAGAGTGCGGCATTGTAGTTCTGGATTGCCAAACTGAAGGTCTTGTGGGGCAGTAGTCTGAGAACGGAAGTCTGAGAAGCCAAGCTAGGCCTAGGTTTCTGGGTGAGGATATGGCAGGCACAATCTACAGACCTGAATCGAGATCTCGTGCATCTGAATTCAGGGCAAGGATCAGAAGATCGCCCAGGTTGGACTTTCTGTCCCAGATGGCCCCTTCTTGAAGGGGGGGTGGATCACGAGGCCATGGGGGTTTTCCCACGATGGGAGTTGTGAGAAGCTCCAAACTGCCAAGATTCTTCTGCAGGACAATGGAGACCTGTTGGTTGGCTCCAGGCCAATGATTCCGAGCAGGGTTCTAAGGATGGATGGCTGGGTAGCCCACCTAGCATTCCAAATGTCTCCAAGCACCAAGACAGGTTAGATCTGCTGGATGTGGTGGAGCAACCGAGGAGGTTGAGTTGAAATGGACTCTTCCTGTGGATGTGTCCTAATATGTTTTTGTGTCAATGGAGTCCTTGGAATGAAGCGGTGGCACTGGGGCCCTGAAGGGTTCTCCTAAACAGAGGCTTTGACACAGCTCCAACGTGCATGTTTCCCACGTGTAGATGAGATTTGTTCTGATGGGTGAGTCAAGAAACAGCCATAGGCTGGTATTGAAATCCAGGCCTCTGAGGAGAGATGCCTGGAAACCAAAGCAATGGATCCGATTAGTGCCTAGGGGCCTGTTCGTTCCTTTTTACCCCTCGGGACATCAGTCTACGGGTCTGAGTGCAGGTAGGTGCTCAGATGGGCTCAGATTGCCCCTGTTTGTCCTGGGAAGCCACAACTTTTGGGATGGCCGCAGGGACTTTGGAGGTTTATCCTATTAGTAGGGCTGTGGCCATTGGAATGGGCACATACAATTCCCTTGGAGAGGGCAAGTACAGTTCTCAGGTTTGGCTCCAGGGGCCTGAGCCTGTAGGTTGTGTAGGCCAGAGCTGTTTGGACAGTTGTCTGAAAACACAAACTTGGCTTATGTTTCGGGTCATAGGTATGGCAGGACTGATCTACAGACCATGAGGAGAACACTTCGGGAAATGAAAAAAGGGCAAGTGTGAGTCTCTTGCTCAAGTTTTTGTCTCTGGATATCGTGTCAATCATGGTCGTGAAATTTCCGGGTGACTTCATGGGAAATGGACGAGTCTTACTCTCTGGGAGTACGGCCCCGACAAAGATTTTGGGTTCATTCTGGAATCGAAGAAGTCCTTTTTTTATTGTTGTTGTTGATTTGTTTCGTTTTGTTTTTCAACCTCAGATGTCCTACCAAAAGAGGGATTCCAGAGTAGAGCCCTAGCGAGAGGCGACTGGACAAGCAGAAATCTGGTTAAAAATTAGGGAATAGGACAGGTCAAGCCCATTATGACATCTAATGGTCCATCCACTGAGAGGAGTTACTGGAGGACATGACTCACGCTGAGGTCACAATGCGTGTTTATGCTCTCATCGCACTCAAGAATGGGCGGGTCCTCATGGTGAATGCTGTTTTCTGCTACACTGAATGTTGGACAACATGCCAACCACAAGGTTTCTTACCATGGGTCAGGAAGAGTACTGATTTCTGCATCACAGTCACCCCTGGGCAGTGATTGGAGATGGGGTCTAGGTTCTGAGGCTGAAAACTGAGGTAGGGAAGAGATGATGACCTAAGGCCATGGCGAGTCTGATGTGCTCAGTGTGCGGTCAGCTTTCTGGGAGTTGGTCAGGAGGTCCAGGATCAGGATGTGTCAGACAGTGCATTAGTGCCCAGGTTAGACTATATAATTTGGGTATGTGCGAGTGCCGTGTAGGTTGATCCTCATTTAAGCTGCCTGGGCAGCTCATTAGGCAATCTATTTTTTCTAGAAGGCAGGCAGAGTGCTTCATTGTCGGTCCGGAATTGCCAAACTTGAGGGCACGTGGCCAGGAGAGTGAGGACGGAAGTCTGAGAACACAAGCTAGACTTCGGATTCAGGGTGAGGGCACGGCAGGTACCCCCTGAAGGTCTGAAGCAATATCTCATGCATCTGAAGTCAGGGCGAGGATCAGACGTTGGCTCAGGTTGGAGTTTCTGTGCATGACGGCCCCTTCTTGAAGGGAGCGGAATCTCGAGGCCATGGAGGTTTTCCACGTTGGGAGATATGGGATGCCCCCTTCAAGGATTCCTTCTGCGGGACAATTGAGACCTGTTGGACAGCTCCAGGACATCCAATAGGGAATGACTCCAGAGCACCGTTCGAGGATGGATGCCTGGGAAGTGCGCCTCGCATTCCAATTGTCTCTTAGCAACAAGACAGTTTAGATCCGATGGATCAGCGAGAGCAACCGGGGTGGCTGAGTTGAAATGGTCTTTCCTGAGGATGGGGCCTAATATGTGTTTGTGTCCATGAGGGCCTTGGAATGGGGCGGTGGCACCAGCACCCTGAAGTATTCTCCTAAGCTTAGACATAGCTCCCATGCACAAGTTTCCTTGTGGAGTCAAGATTTGTTCTGATGGGTGCCTCAGGAAATCCCCTCTGCTGGTATTTGAATCCAGGCTTTTAAGGAGACATGCCTGTAAACCAAAGCAATGGATCCGATAATGGCCTCGGGTCCTGTCTGTTTCAATCTTCTTCTCTGGGGACTTCGATCTATGGTATGAGTGGAGGTAGATGCTCAGCTGGTATCAACCGCCCTTTTTTGTCCCGGGCGACTTACACTATTGCGATGGCCTCAGGGACTTTGGAGGGTTCTCCTAATTTGTAAAATTTTTGACAATGGAATGGGCAGAATTCCCATGGATTGGGTGCGCACAGTCCTAATGTGTGGCTTCAGGTGTTCCACCCTGGAGGGAGTGTGGCCCAGGACTTTGAGGACAGAAGTATGAAAACACAAACTCAGCTTAGGTTTCGGGACGTAGGCATGGCACGCCCGATCTACAAACCAGGAGAAGAACTCTTCAGGATATGAAGAATAAGCGAGTCTGAGTCGCTTGCTCAGGCTTTTGTCTCTGGATTTTGTATCGGCGATGGCCGTGGAATGTTGGGGAGGGCTCATGAGCCATGGACGAATCTTCCTCTCTGTGGATTGGCACGATCCCAAGAGTTTTATGTCAATCTGTGAAATGGGAGGACTCCTTTCAAGTTTGTTACCTCAGGTGTCCCACCAAAAGAGGAATTCCAAAGCAGAGCCCTGGGGAAGAGTGAAGCGACAACCCGAACTATGGTTAAAAATTGGGGTTAGGGGCTTGGCATGCCCAATATGCTGTCTCTTCATCCAGCCACTGAGAGGCCTTACCTGAGGACTGGGCTCAGGCTGAGGGTCACAATGTGTGTCTGTGACCAATGTGGCCTGCAAGCATGGGTGGGGCCTCATGGGCAACACTGGTTTCAACTACACTGAACGTTGGACAACATGCCAACCACAAGGTTTCTTGCCATGGGGAAAGAGTTCTGATTTCTGCATCATTTTCAAACCAGGGCAGTGATTGGAGAACAGGCCTAGGTTCTGAAGCCTGGAAACCGAGGTTGAGAAGAGATGACGACCTAAGGCCATGGCAGGTCCGATGTGCTCAGTGTGCGGCCAGCTGTCTGGGTGGGGCCAGGAGGTCCAGGCTCAGGCTGGGTCTAATGGGCAATAGTGCCCAGCTCAGCCTATATATTTGGGGTACAGCCGAATGGCGTGAAGTTTGATCCTCATTTGGGGTTTCTGGGTAGCCCCAGAGGGCAATGTTTTTCTTCTGGAGGGCATGCAGAGTGCGGCATTGTAGTTCTGGATTGCCAAACTGAAGGTCTTGTGGGCCAGTAGTCTGAGAACGGAAGTCTGAGAAGCCAAGCTAGGCCTAGGTTTCTGGGTGAGGATATGGCAGGCACAATCTACAGACCTGAATCGAGATCTCGTGCATCTGAATTCAGGGCAAGGATCAGAAGATGGCTCAGGTTGGACTTTCTGTCCCAGATGGCCCCTTCTTGAAGGGGGTTGGATCACGAGGCCATGGGGATTTTCCCACGATGGGAGTTGTGAGAAGCTCCAAACTGCCAAGATTCTTCTGCAGGACAATGGAGACCTGTTGGTTGGCTCCAGGCCAATGATTCCGAGCAGGGTTCTAAGGATGGATGGCTGGGTAGCCCACCTAGCATTCCAAATGTCTCCAAGCACCAAGACAGTTTAGATCTGCTGGATGTGGTGGAGCAACCGAGGAGGCTGAGTTGAAATGGACTCTTCCTGTGGATATGTCCTAATATGTTTTTGTGTCAATGGAGTCCTTGGAATGAAGCGGTGGCACTGGGGCCCTGAAGGGTTCTCCTAAACAGAGGCTTTGACACAGCTCCAACGTGCATGTTTCCCACGTGTAGATGAGATTTGTTCTGATGGGTGAGTCAAGAAACAGCCATAGGCTGGTATTGAAATCCAGGCCTCTGAGGAGAGATGCCTGGAAACCAAAGCAATGGATCCGATTAGTGCCTAGGGGCCTGTTCGTTCCTTTTTACCCCTGGGGACATCAGTCTACGGGTCTGAGTGCAGGTAGGTGCTCAGATGGGCTCAGATTGCCCCTGTTTGTCCTGGGAAGCCACAACTTTTGGGATGGCCGCAGGGACTTTGGAGGTTTATCCTATTAGTAGGGCTGTGGCCATTGGAATGGGCACATACAATTCCCTTGGAGAGGGCAAGTACAGTCCTCAGGTTTGGCTCCAGGGGCCTGAGCCTGTAGGTTGTGTAGGCCAGAGCTGTTTGGACAGTTGTCTGAAAACACAAACTTGGCTTATGTTTCGGGTCATAGGTATGGCAGGACTGATCTACAGACCATGAGGAGAACACCTCGGGAAATGAAAAAAGGGCAAGTGTGAGTCTCTTGCTCAAGTTTTTGTCTCTGGATATCGTGTCAATCATGGTCGTGAAATTTCCGGGTGACTTCATGGGAAATGGACGAGTCTTACTCTCTGGGAGTTCGGCCCCTACAAAGATTTTGGGTTCATTCTGGAATCGAAGAAGTCCTTTTTTGTTGTTGTTGTTGATTTGTTTCGTTTTGTATTTCAACCACAGATGTCCTACCAAATGAGGGTTTCCAGAGTAGAGCCCTGGGGAGAGGCGACTGGACAAGCAGAAATCTGGTTAAAAATTAGGGAATAGGACAGGTCAAGCCCATTATGACATCTAATGGTCCATCCACTGAGAGGAGTTACTGGAGTACATGACTCACGCTGAGGTCACAATGCGTGTTTATGCTCTCATCGCACTCAAGAATGGGCGGGTCCTCATGGTGAATGCTGTTTTCTGCTACACTGAACGTTGGACAACATGCCAACCACAAGGTTTCTTACCATGGGTCAGGAAGAGTACTGATTTCTGCATCACAGTCATCCCTGGGCAGTGATTGGAGATGGGGTCTAGGTTCTGAGGCTGAAAACTGAGGTAGGGAAGAGATGATGACCTAAGGCCATGGCGAGTCTGATGTGCTCAGTGTGCGGTCAGCTTTCTGGGTGTTGGTCAGGAGGTCCGGGATCAGGTTGTGTCAGACAGTGCATTAGTGCCCAGGTTAGACTATATAATTTGGGTACATGCGAGTGCCGTGTAGGTTGATCCTCATTTAAGCTGCCTGGGCAGCTCATTAGGCAATCTATTTTTTCTAGAAGGCAGGCAGAGTGCTTCATTGTCGGTCCGGAATTGCCAAACTTGAGGGCACGGGGCCAGGAGAGTGAGGACGGAAGTCTGAGAACACAAGCTAGACTTCGGATTCAGGGTGAGGGCACGGCAGGTACCCCCTGAAGGTCTGAAGCAATATCTCATGCATCTGAAGTCAGGGCGAGGATCAGACATTGTCTCAGGTTGTAGTTTCTGTGCATGACGGCCCCTTCTTGAAGGGAGCGGAATCTCGAGGCCATGGAGGTTTTCCACGTTGGGAGATATGGGATGCCCCCTTCAAGGATTCCTTCTGCGGGACAATTGAGACTTGTTGTACAGCTCCAGGACATCCAATAGGGAATGACTCCAGAGCACCGTTCGAGGATGGATGCCTGGGAAGTGCGCCTCGCATTCCAATTGTCTTTTAGCAATAAGACAGTTTAGATCCGATGGATCAGCGAGAGCAACCGGGGTGGCTGAGTTGAAATGGTCTTTCCTGAGGATGGGGCCTAATATGTGTTTGTGTCCATGAGGGCCTTGGAATGGGGCGGTGGCACCGGCACCCTGAAGTATTCTCCTAAGCTTAGACATAGCTCCCATGCACAAGTTTCCTTGTGGAGACAAGATTTGTTCTGATGGGTGCCTCAGGAAATCCCCTCTGCTGGTATTTGAATCCAGGCTTTTAAGGAGACATGCCTGTAAACCAAAGCAATGGATCCGATAATGGCCTCGGGTCCTGTCTGTTTCAATCTTCTTCTCTGGGGACTTCGATCTATGGTATGAGTGGAGGTAGATGCTCAGCTGGTATCAACCGCCCTTTTTTGTCCCGGGCGACTTACACTATTGCGATGGCCTCAGGGACTTTGGAGGGTTCTCCTAATTTGTAAAATTTTTGACAATGGAATGGGCAGAATTCCCATGGATTGGGTGCGCACAGTCCTAATGTGTGGCTTCAGGTGTTCCACCCTGGAGGGAGTGTGGCCCAGGACTTTGAGGACAGAAGTATGAAAACACAAACTCAGCTTAGGTTTCGGGACGTAGGCATGGCACGCCCGATCTACAAACCAGGAGAAGAACTCTTCAGGATATGAAGAATGAGCGAGTCTGAGTCGCTTGCTCAGGCTTTTGTCTCTGGATTTTGTATCGGCGATGGCCGTGGAATGTTGGGGAGGGCTCATGAGCCATGGACGAATCTTCCTCTCTGTGGATTGGCACGATCCCAAGAGTTTTATGTCAATCTGTGAAATGGGAGGACTCCTTTCAAGTTTGTTACCTCAGGTGTCCCACCAAAAGAGGAATTCCAAAGCAGAGCCCTGGGGAAGAGTGAAGCGACAACCCGAACTATGGTTAAAAATTGGGGTTAGGGGCTTGGCATGCCCAATATGCTGTCTCTTCATCCAGCCACTGAGAGGCCTTACCTGAGGACTGGGCTCAGGCTGAGGGTCACAATGTGTGTTTGTGACCAATGTGGCCTGCAAGCATGGGTGGGGCCTCATGGGCAACACTGGTTTCAACTACACTGAACGTTGGACAACATGCCAACCACAAGGTTTCTTGCCATGGGGAAAGAGTTCTGATTTCTGCATCATTTTCAAACCAGGGCAGTGATTGGAGAACAGGCCTAGGTTCTGAAGCCTGGAAACCGAGGTTGAGAAGAGATGACGACCTAAGGCCATGGCAGGTCCGATGTGCTCAGTGTGCGGCCAGCTGTCTGGGTGGGGCCAGGAGGTCCAGGCTCAGGCTGGGTCTAATGGGCAATAGTGCCCAGCTCAGCCTATATATTTGGGGTACAGCCGAATGGCGTGAAGGTTGATCCTCATTTGGGGTTTCTGGGTAGCCCCAAAGGGCAATGTTTTTCTTCTGGAGGGCAGGCAGAGTGCGGCATTGTAGTTCTGGATTGCCAAACTGAAGGTCTTGTGGGGCAGTAGTCTGAGAACGGAAGTCTGAGAAGCCAAGCTAGGCCTAGGTTTCTGGGTGAGGATATGGCAGGCACAATCTACAGACCTGAATCGAGATCTCGTGCATCTGAATTCAGGGCAAGGATCAGAAGATCGCCCAGGTTGGACTTTCTGTCCCAGATGGCCCCTTCTTGAAGGGGGGGTGGATCACGAGGCCATGGGGGTTTTCCCACGATGGGAGTTGTGAGAAGCTCCAAACTGCCAAGATTCTTCTGCAGGACAATGGAGACCTGTTGGTTGGCTCCAGGCCAATGATTCCGAGCAGGGTTCTAAGGATGGATGGCTGGGTAGCCCACCTAGCATTCCAAATGTCTCCAAGCACCAAGACAGGTTAGATCTGCTGGATGTGGTGGAGCAACCGAGGAGGTTGAGGTGAAATGGACTCTTCCTGTGGATGTGTCCTAATATGTTTTTGTGTCAATGGAGTCCTTGGAATGAAGCGGTGGCACTGGGGCCCTGAAGGGTTCTCCTAAACAGAGGCTTTGACACAGCTCCAACGTGCATGTTTCCCACGTGTAGATGAGATTTGTTCTGATGGGTGAGTCAAGAAACAGCCATAGGCTGGTATTGAAATCCAGGCCTCTGAGGAGAGATGCCTGGAAACCAAAGCAATGGATCCGATTAGTGCCTAGGGGCCTGTTCGTTCCTTTTTACCCCTCGGGACATCAGTCTACGGGTCTGAGTGCAGGTAGGTGCTCAGATGGGCTCAGATTGCCCCTGTTTGTCCTGGGAAGCCACAACTTTTGGGATGGCCGCAGGGACTTTGGAGGTTTATCCTATTAGTAGGGCTGTGGCCATTGGAATGGGCACATACAATTCCCTTGGAGAGGGCAAGTACAGTTCTCAGGTTTGGCTCCAGGGGCCTGAGCCTGTAGGTTGTGTAGGCCAGAGCTGTTTGGACAGTTGTCTGAAAACACAAACTTGGCTTATGTTTCGGGTCATAGGTATGGCAGGACTGATCTACAGACCATGAGGAGAACACTTCGGGAAATGAAAAAAGGGCAAGTGTGAGTCTCTTGCTCAAGTTTTTGTCTCTGGATATCGTGTCAATCATGGTCGTGAAATTTCCGGGTGACTTCATGGGAAATGGACGAGTCTTACTCTCTGGGAGTACGGCCCCGACAACGATTTTGGGTTCATTCTGGAATCGAAGAAGTCCTTTTTTTATTGTTGTTGTTGATTTGTTTCGTTTTGTTTTTCAACCTCAGATGTCCTACCAAAAGAGGGATTCCAGAGTAGAGCCCTAGCGAGAGGCGACTGGACAAGCAGAAATCTGGTTAAAAATTAGGGAATAGGACAGGTCAAGCCCATTATGACATCTAATGGTCCATCCACTGAGAGGAGTTACTGGAGTACATGACTCACGCTGAGGTCACAATGCGTGTTTATGCTCTCATCGCACTCAAGAATGGGCGGGTCCTCATGGTGAATGCTGTTTTCTGCTACACTGAATGTTGGACAACATGCCAACCACAAGGTTTCTTACCATGGGTCAGGAAGAGTACTGATTTCTGCATCACAGTCACCCCTGGGCAGTGATTGGAGATGGGGTCTAGGTTCTGAGGCTGAAAACTGAGGTAGGGAAGAGATGATGACCTAAGGCCATGGCGAGTCTGATGTGCTCAGTGTGCGGTCAGCTTTCTGGGAGTTGGTCAGGAGGTCCAGGATCAGGATGTGTCAGACAGTGCATTAGTGCCCAGGTTAGACTATATAATTTGGGTACATGCGAGTGCCGTGTAGGTTGATCCTCATTTAAGCTGCCTGGGCAGCTCATTAGGCAATCTATTTTTTCTAGAAGGCAGGCAGAGTGCTTCATTGTCGGTCCGGAATTGCCAAACTTGAGGGCACGTGGCCAGGAGAGTGAGGACGGAAGTCTGAGAACACAAGCTAGACTTCGGATTCAGGGTGAGGGCACGGCAGGTACCCCCTGAAGGTCTGAAGCAATATCTCATGCATCTGAAGTCAGGGCGAGGATCAGACGTTGGCTCAGGTTGGAGTTTCTGTGCATGACGGCCCCTTCTTGAAGGGAGCGGAATCTCGAGGCCATGGAGGTTTTCCACGTTGGGAGATATGGGATGCCCCCTTCAAGGATTCCTTCTGCGGGACAATTGAGACCTGTTGGACAGCTCCAGGACATCCAATAGGGAATGACTCCAGAGCACCGTTCGAGGATGGATGCCTGGGAAGTGCGCCTCGCATTCCAATTGTCTCTTAGCAACAAGACAGTTTAGATCCGATGGATCAGCGAGAGCAACCGGGGTGGCTGAGTTGAAATGGTCTTTCCTGAGGATGGGGCCTAATATGTGTTTGTGTCCATGAGGGCCTTGGAATGGGGCGGTGGCACCAGCACCCTGAAGTATTCTCCTAAGCTTAGACATAGCTCCCATGCACAAGTTTCCTTGTGGAGTCAAGATTTGTTCTGATGGGTGCCTCAGGAAATCCCCTCTGCTGGTATTTGAATCCAGGCTTTTAAGGAGACATGCCTGTAAACCAAAGCAATGGATCCGATAATGGCCTCGGGTCCTGTCTGTTTCAATCTTCTTCTCTGGGGACTTCGATCTATGGTATGAGTGGAGGTAGATGCTCAGCTGGTATCAACCGCCCTTTTTTGTCCCGGGCGACTTACACTATTGCGATGGCCTCAGGGACTTTGGAGGGTTCTCCTAATTTGTAAAATTTTTGACAATGGAATGGGCAGAATTCCCATGGATTGGGTGCGCACAGTCCTAATGTGTGGCTTCAGGTGTTCCACCCTGGAGGGAGTGTGGCCCAGGACTTTGAGGACAGAAGTATGAAAACACAAACTCAGCTTAGGTTTCGGGACGTAGGCATGGCACGCCCGATCTACAAACCAGGAGAAGAACTCTTCAGGATATGAAGAATGAGCGAGTCTGAGTCGCTTGCTCAGGCTTTTGTCTCTGGATTTTGTATCGGCGATGGCCGTGGAATGTTGGGGAGGGCTCATGAGCCATGGACGAATCTTCCTCTCTGTGGATTGGCACGATCCCAAGAGTTTTATGTCAATCTGTGAAATGGGAGGACTCCTTTCAAGTTTGTTACCTCAGGTGTCCCACCAAAAGAGGAATTCCAAAGCAGAGCCCTGGGGAAGAGTGAAGCGACAACCCGAACTATGGTTAAAAATTGGGGTTAGGGGCTTGGCATGCCCAATATGCTGTCTCTTCATCCAGCCACTGAGAGGCCTTACCTGAGGACTGGGCTCAGGCTGAGGGTCACAATGTGTGTTTGTGACCAATGTGGCCTGCAAGCATGGGTGGGGCCTCATGGGCAACACTGGTTTCAACTACACTGAACGTTGGACAACATGCCAACCACAAGGTTTCTTGCCATGGGGAAAGAGTTCTGATTTCTGCATCATTTTCAAACCAGGGCAGTGATTGGAGAACAGGCCTAGGTTCTGAAGCCTGGAAACCGAGGTTGAGAAGAGATGACGACCTAAGGCCATGGCAGGTCCGATGTGCTCAGTGTGCGGCCAGCTGTCTGGGTGGGGCCAGGAGGTCCAGGCTCAGGCTGGGTCTAATGGGCAATAGTGCCCAGCTCAGCCTATATATTTGGGGTACAGCCGAATGGCGTGAAGGTTGATCCTCATTTGGGGTTTCTGGGTAGCCCCAGAGGGCAATGTTTTTCTTCTGGAGGGCATGCAGAGTGCGGCATTGTAGTTCTGGATTGCCAAACGGAAGGTCTTGTGGGCCAGTAGTCTGATAACGGAAGTCTGAGAAGCCAAGCTAGGCCTAGGTTTCTGGGTGAGGATATGGCAGGCACAATCTACAGACCTGAATCGAGATCTCGTGCATCTGAATTCAGGGCAAGGATCAGAAGATGGCTCAGGTTGGACTTTCTGTCCCAGATGGCCCCTTCTTGAAGGGGGTTGGATCACGAGGCCATGGGGATTTTCCCACGATGGGAGTTGTGAGAAGCTCCAAACTGCCAAGATTCTTCTGCAGGACAATGGAGACCTGTTGGTTGGCTCCAGGCCAATGATTCCGAGCAGGGTTCTAAGGATGGATGGCTGGGTAGCCCACCTAGCATTCCAAATGTCTCCAAGCACCAAGACAGTTTAGATCTGCTGGATGTGGTGGAGCAACCGAGGAGGCTGAGTGGAAATGGACTCTTCCTGTGGATATGTCCTAATATGTTTTTGTGTCAATGGAGTCCTTGGAATGAAGCGGTGGCACTGGGGCCCTGAAGGGTTCTCCTAAACAGAGGCTTTGACACAGCTCCAACGTGCATGTTTCCCACGTGTAGATGAGATTTGTTCTGATGGGTGAGTCAAGAAACAGCCATAGGCTGGTATTGAAATCCAGGCCTCTGAGGAGAGATGCCTGGAAACCAAAGCAATGGATCCGATTAGTGCCTAGGGGCCTGTTCGTTCCTTTTTACCCCTGGGGACATCAGTCTACGGGTCTGAGTGCAGGTAGGGGCTCAAATGGGCTCAGATTGCCCCTGTTTGTCCTGGGAAGCCACAACTTTTGGGATGGCCGCAGGGACTTTGGAGGTTTATCCTATTAGTAGGGCTGTGGCCATTGGAATGGGCACATACAATTCCCTTGGAGAGGGCAAGTACAGTCCTCAGGTTTGGCTCCAGGGGCCTGAGCCTGTAGGTTGTGTAGGCCAGAGCTGTTTGGACAGTTGTCTGAAAACACAAACTTGGCTTATGTTTCGGGTCATAGGTATGGCAGGACTGATCTACAGACCATGAGGAGAACACCTCGGGAAATGAAAAAAGGGCAAGTGTGAGTCTCTTGCTCAAGTTTTTGTCTCTGGATATCGTGTCAATCATGGTCGTGAAATTTCCGGGTGACTTCATGGGAAATGGACGAGTCTTACTCTCTGGGAGTTCGGCCCCTACAAAGATTTTGGGTTCATTCTGGAATCGAAGAAGTCCTTTTTTGTTGTTGTTGTTGATTTGTTTCGTTTTGTATTTCAACCTCAGATGTCCTACCAAATGAGGGTTTCCAGAGTAGAGCCCTGGGGAGAGGCGACTGGACAAGCAGAAATCTGGTTAAAAATTAGGGAATAGGACAGGTCAAGCCCATTATGACATCTAATGGTCCATCCACTGAGAGGAGTTACTGGAGTACATGACTCACGCTGAGGTCACAATGCGTGTTTATGCTCTCATCGCACTCAAGAATGGGCGGGTCCTCATGGTGAATGCTGTTTTCTGCTACACTGAACGTTGGACAACATGCCAACCACAAGGTTTCTTACCATGGGTCAGGAAGAGTACTGATTTCTGCATCACAGTCATCCCTGGGCAGTGATTGGAGATGGGGTCTAGGTTCTGAGGCTGAAAACTGAGGTAGGGAAGAGATGATGACCTAAGGCCATGGCGAGTCTGATGTGCTCAGTGTGCGGTCAGCTTTCTGGGAGTTGGTCAGGAGGTCCGGGATCAGGATGTGTCAGACAGTGCATTAGTGCCCAGGTTAGACTATATAATTTGGGTACATGCGAGTGCCGTGTAGGTTGATCCTCATTTAAGCTGCCTGGGCAGCTCATTAGGCAATCTATTTTTTTCTAGAAGGCAGGCAGAGTGCTTCATTGTCGGTCCAGAATTGCCAACCTTGAGGGCACGTGGCCAGGAGAGTGAGGACGGAAGTCTGAGAACACAAGCTAGACTTCAGATTCAGGGTGAGGGCACGGCAGGTACCCCCTGAAGGTCTGAAGCAATATCTCATGCATCTGAAGTCAGGGCGAGGATCAGACGTTGGCTCAGGTTGGAGTTTCTGTGCATGACGGCCCCTTCTTGAAGGGAGCGGAATCTCGAGGCCATGGAGGTTTTCCACGTTGGGAGATATGGGATGCCCCCTTCAAGGATTCCTTCTGCGGGACAATTGAGACCTGTTGGACAGCTCCAGGACATCCAATAGGGAATGACTCCAGAGCACCGTTCGAGGATGGATGCCTGGGAAGTGCGCCTCGCATTCCAATTGTCTCTTAGCAACAAGACAGTTTAGATCCGATGGATCAGCGAGAGCAACCCAGGTGGCTGAGTTGAAATGATCTTTCCTGAGGATGGGGCCTAATATGTGTTTCTGTCCATGAGGGCCTTGGAATGGGGCGGTGGCACCGGCACCCTGAAGTATTCTCCTAAGCTTGGACATAGCTCCCATGCACAAGTTTCCTTGTGGAGACAAGATTTGTTCTGATGGGTGCCTCAGGAAATCCCCTCTGCTGGTATTTGAATGCAGGCTTTTAAGGAGACATGCCTGTAAACCAAAGCAATGGATCCGATAATGGCCTCGGGTCCTGTCTGTTTCAATCTTCTTCTCTGGGGACTTCGATCTATGGTATGAGTGGAGGTAGATGCTCAGCTGGTATCAACCGCCCTTTTTTGTCCCGGGCGACTTACACTATTGCGATGGCCTCAGGGACTTTGGAGGGTTCTCCTAATTTGTAAAATTTTTGACAATGGAATGGGCAGAATTCCCATGGATTGGGTGCGCACAGTCCTAATGTGTGGCTTCAGGTGTTCCACCCTGGAGGGAGTGTGGCCCAGGACTTTGAGGACAGAAGTATGAAAACACAAACTCAGCTTAGGTTTCGGGACGTAGGCATGGCACGCCCGATCTACAAACCAGGAGAAGAACTCTTCAGGTTATGAAGAATGAGAGAGTCTGAGTCGCTTGCTCAGGCTTTTGTCTCTGGATTTTGTATCGGCGATGGCCGTGGAATGTTGGGGAGGGCTCATGAGCCATGGACGAATCTTCCTCTCTGTGGATTGGCACGATCCCAAGAGTTTTATGAAATGGGAGTTTTATGAAATGGGAGGACTCCTTTCAAGTTTGTTACCTCAGGTGTCCCACCAAAAGAGGAATTCCAAAGCAGAGCCCTGGGGAAGAGTGAAGCGACAACCCGAACTATGGTTAAAAATTGGGGTTAGGGGCTTGGCATGCCCAATATGCTGTCTCTTCATCCAGCCACTGAGAGGCCTTACCTGAGGACTGGGCTCAGGCTGAGGGTCACAATGTGTGTTTGTGACCAATGTGGCCTGCAAGCATGGGTGGGGCTTCATGGGCAACACTGGTTTCAACTACACTGAACGTTGGACAAGATGCCAACCACAAGGTTTCTTGCCATGGGGAAAGAGTTCTGATTTCTGCATCATTTTCAAACCAGGGCAGTGATTGGAGAACAGGCCTAGGTTCTGAAGCCTGGAAACCGAGGTTGAGAAGAGATGACGACCTAAGGCCATCGCAGGTCCGATGTGCTCAGTGTGCGGCCAGCTGTCTGGGTGGGGCCAGGAGGTCCAGGCTCAGGCTGGGTCTAATGGGCAATAGTGCCCAGCTCAGCCTATATATTTGGGGTACAGCCGAATGGCGTGAAGGTTGATCCTCATTTGGGGTTTCTGGGTAGCCCCAGAGGGCAATGTTTTTCTTCTGGAGGGCATGCAGAGTGCGGCATTGTAGTTCTGGATTGCCAAACGGAAGGTCTTGTGGGCCAGTAGTCTGATAACGGAAGTCTGAGAAGCCAAGCTAGGCCTAGGTTTCTGGGTGAGGATATGGCAGGCACAATCTACAGACCTGAATCGAGATCTCGTGCATCTGAATTCAGGGCAAGGATCAGAAGATGGCTCAGGTTGGACTTTCTGTCCCAGATGGCCCCTTCTTGAAGGGGGGGTGGATCACGAGGCCATGGGGGTTTTCCCACGATGGGAGTTGTGAGAAGCTCCAAACTGCCAAGGTTCTTCTGCAGGACAATGGAGACCTGTTGGTTGGCTCCAGGCCAATGATTCCGAGCAGGGTTCTAAGGATGGATGGCTGGGTAGCCCACCTAGCATTCCAAATGTCTCCAAGCACCAAGACAGTTTAGATCTGCTGGATGTGGTGGAGCAACCGAGGAGGCTGAGTTGAAATGGACTCTTCCTGTGGATATGTCCTAATATGTTTTTGTGTCAATGGAGTCCTTGGAATGAAGCGGTGGCACTGGGGCCCTGAAGGGTTCTCCTAAACAGAGGCTTTGACACAGCTCCAACGTGCATGTTTCCCACGTGTAGATGAGATTTGTTCTGATGGGTGAGTCAAGAAACAGCCATAGGCTGGTATTGAAATCCAGGCCTCTGAGGAGAGATGCCTGGAAACCAAAGCAATGGATCCGATTAGTGCCTAGGGGCCTGTTCGTTCCTTTTTACCCCTGGGGACATCAGTCTACGGGTCTGAGTGCAGGTAGGTGCTCAGATGGGCTCAGATTGCCCCTGTTTGTCCTGGGAAGCCACAACTTTTGGGATGGCCGCAGGGACTTTGGAGGTTTATCCTATTAGTAGGGCTGTGGCCATTGGAATGGGCACATACAATTCCCTTGGAGAGGGCAAGTACAGTCCTCAGGTTTGGCTCCAGGGGCCTGAGCCTGTAGGTTGTGTAGGCCAGAGCTGTTTGGACAGTTGTCTGAAAACACAAACTTGGCTTATGTTTCGGGTCATAGGTATGGCAGGACTGATCTACAGACCATGAGGAGAACACCTCGGGAAATGAAAAAAGGGCAAGTGTGAGTCTCTTGCTCAAGTTTTTGTCTCTGGATATCGTGTCAATCATGGTCGTGAAATTTCCGGGTGACTTCATGGGAAATGGACGAGTCTTACTCTCTGGGAGTTCGGCCCCTACAAAGATTTTGGGTTCATTCTGGAATCGAAGAAGTCCTTTTTTGTTGTTGTTGTTGATTTGTTTCGTTTTGTATTTCAACCTCAGATGTCCTACCAAATGAGGGTTTCCAGAGTAGAGCCCTGGGGAGAGGCGACTGGACAAGCAGAAATCTGGTTAAAAATTAGGGAATAGGACAGGTCAAGCCCATTATGACATCTAATGGTCCATCCACTGAGAGGAGTTACTGGAGTACATGACTCACGCTGAGGTCACAATGCGTGTTTATGCTCTCATCGCACTCAAGAATGGGCGGGTCCTCATGGTGAATGCTGTTTTCTGCTACACTGAACGTTGGACAACATGCCAACCACAAGGTTTCTTACCATGGGTCAGGAAGAGTACTGATTTCTGCATCACAGTCATCCCTGGGCAGTGATTGGAGATGGGGTCTAGGTTCTGAGGCTGAAAACTGAGGTAGGGAAGAGATGATGACCTAAGGCCATGGCGAGTCTGATGTGCTCAGTGTGCGGTCAGCTTTCTGGGAGTTGGTCAGGAGGTCCGGGATCAGGATGTGTCAGACAGTGCATTAGTGCCCAGGTTAGACTATATAATTTGGGTACATGCGAGTGCCGTGTAGGTTGATCCTCATTTAAGCTGCCTGGGCAGCTCATTAGGCAATCTATTTTTTTCTAGAAGGCAGGCAGAGTGCTTCATTGTCGGTCCAGAATTGCCAACCTTGAGGGCACGTGGCCAGGAGAGTGAGGACGGAAGTCTGAGAACACAAGCTAGACTTCAGATTCAGGGTGAGGGCACGGCAGGTACCCCCTGAAGGTCTGAAGCAATATCTCATGCATCTGAAGTCAGGGCGAGGATCAGACGTTGGCTCAGGTTGGAGTTTCTGTGCATGACGGCCCCTTCTTGAAGGGAGCGGAATCTCGAGGCCATGGAGGTTTTCCACGTTGGGAGATATGGGATGCCCCCTTCAGGATTCCTTCTGCGGGACAATTGAGACCTGTTGGACAGCTCCAGGACATCCAATAGGGAATGACTCCAGAGCACCGTTCGAGGATGGATGCCTGGGAAGTGCGCCTCGCATTCCAATTGTCTCTTAGCAACAAGACAGTTTAGATCCGATGGATCAGCGAGAGCAACCCAGGTGGCTGAGTTGAAATGATCTTTCCTGAGGATGGGGCCTAATATGTGTTTCTGTCCATGAGGGCCTTGGAATGGGGCGGTGGCACCGGCACCCTGAAGTATTCTCCTAAGCTTGGACATAGCTCCCATGCACAAGTTTCCTTGTGGAGACAAGATTTGTTCTGATGGGTGCCTCAGGAAATCCCCTCTGCTGGTATTTGAATGCAGGCTTTTAAGGAGACATGCCTGTAAACCAAAGCAATGGATCCGATAATGGCCTCGGGTCCTGTCTGTTTCAATCTTCTTCTCTGGGGACTTCGATCTATGGTATGAGTGGAGGTAGATGCTCAGCTGGTATCAACCGCCCTTTTTTGTCCCGGGCGACTTACACTATTGCGATGGCCTCAGGGACTTTGGAGGGTTCTCCTAATTTGTAAAATTTTTGACAATGGAATGGGCAGAATTCCCATGGATTGGGTGCGCACAGTCCTAATGTGTGGCTTCAGGTGTTCCACCCTGGAGGGAGTGTGGCCCAGGACTTTGAGGACAGAAGTATGAAAACACAAACTCAGCTTAGGTTTCGGGACGTAGGCATGGCACGCCCGATCTACAAACCAGGAGAAGAACTCTTCAGGATATGAAGAATGAGCGAGTCTGAGTCGCTTGCTCAGGCTTTTGTCTCTGGATTTTGTATCGGCGATGGCCGTGGAATGTTGGGGAGGGCTCATGAGCCATGGACGAATCTTCCTCTCTGTGGATTGGCACGATCCCAAGAGTTTTATGTCAATCTGTGAAATGGGAGGACTCCTTTCAAGTTTGTTACCTCAGGTGTCCCACCAAAAGAGGAATTCCAAAGCAGAGCCCTGGGGAAGAGTGAAGCGACAACCCGAACTATGGTTAAAAATTGGGGTTAGGGGCTTGGCATGCCCAATATGCTGTCTCTTCATCCAGCCACTGAGAGGCCTTACCTGAGGACTGGGCTCAGGCTGAGGGTCACAATGTGTGTTTGTGACCAATGTGGCCTGCAAGCATGGGTGGGGCCTCATGGGCAACACTGGTTTCAACTACACTGAACGTTGGACAACATGCCAACCACAAGGTTTCTTGCCATGGGGAAAGAGTTCTGATTTCTGCATCATTTTCAAACCAGGGCAGTGATTGGAGAACAGGCCTAGGTTCTGAAGCCTGGAAACCGAGGTTGAGAAGAGATGACGACCTAAGGCCATGGCAGGTCCGATGTGCTCAGTGTGCGGCCAGCTGTCTGGGTGGGGCCAGGAGGTCCAGGCTCAGGCTGGGTCTAATGGGCAATAGTGCCCAGCTCAGCCTATATATTTGGGGTACAGCCGAATGGCGTGAAGGTTGATCCTCATTTGGGGTTTCTGGGTAGCCCCAGAGGGCAATGTTTTTCTTCTGGAGGGCATGCAGAGTGCGGCATTGTAGTTCTGGATTGCCAAACGGAAGGTCTTGTGGGCCAGTAGTCTGATAACGGAAGTCTGAGAAGCCAAGCTAGGCCTAGGTTTCTGGGTGAGGATATGGCAGGCACAATCTACAGACCTGAATCGAGATCTCGTGCATCTGAATTCAGGGCAAGGATCAGAAGATGGCTCAGGTTGGACTTTCTGTCCCAGATGGCCCCTTCTTGAAGGGGGGGTGGATCACGAGGCCATGGGGGTTTTCCCACGATGGGAGTTGTGAGAAGCTCCAAACTGCCAAGGTTCTTCTGCAGGACAATGGAGACCTGTTGGTTGGCTCCAGGCCAATGATTCCGAGCAGGGTTCTAAGGATGGATGGCTGGGTAGCCCACCTAGCATTCCAAATGTCTCCAAGCACCAAGACAGGTTAGATCTGCTGGATGTGGTGGAGCAACCGAGGAGGCTGAGTTGAAATGGACTCTTCCTGTGGATGTGTCCTAATATGTTTTTGTGTCAATGGAGTCCTTGGAATGAAGCGGTGGCACTGGGGCCCTGAAGGGTTCTCCTAAACAGAGGCTTTGACACAGCTCCAACGTGCATGTTTCCCACGTGTAGATGAGATTTGTTCTGATGGGTGAGTCAAGAAACAGCCATAGGCTGGTATTGAAATCCAGGCCTCTGAGGAGAGATGCCTGGAAACCAAAGCAATGGATCCGATTAGTGCCTAGGGGCCTGTTCGTTCCTTTTTACCCCTGGGGACATCAGTCTACGGGTCTGAGTGCAGGTAGGTGCTCAGATGGGCTCAGATTGCCCCTGTTTGTCCTGGGAAGCCACAACTTTTGGGATGGCCGCAGGGACTTTGGAGGTTTATCCTATTAGTAGGGCTGTGGCCATTGGAATGGGCACATACAATTCCCTTGGAGAGGGCAAGTACAGTCCTCAGGTTTGGCTCCAGGGGCCTGAGCCTGTAGGTTGTGTAGGCCAGAGCTGTTTGGACAGTTGTCTGAAAACACAAACTTGGCTTATGTTTTGGGTCATAGGTATGGCAGGACTGATCTACAGACCATGAGGAGAACACTTCGGGAAATGAAAAAAGGGCAAGTGTGAGTCTCTTGCTCAAGTTTTTGTCTCTGGATATCGTGTCAATCATGGTCGTGAAATTTCCGGGTGACTTCATGGGAAATGGACGAGTCTTACTCTCTGGGAGTTCGGCCCCGACAAAGATTTGGGTTCATTCTGGAATCGAAGAAGTCCTTTTTTTATTGTTGTTGTTGATTTGTTTCGTTTTGTTTTTCAACCTCAGATGTCCTACCAAATGAGGGATTCCAGAGTAGAGCCCTGGCGAGAGGCGACTGGACAAGCAGAAATCTGGTTAAAAATTAGGGAATAGGACAGGTCAAGCCCATTATGACATCTAATGGTCCATCCACTGAGAGGAGTTACTGGAGGACATGACTCACGCTGAGGTCACAATGCGTGTTTATGCTCTCATCGCACTCAAGAATGGGCGGGTCCTCATGGTGAATGCTGTTTTCTGCTACACTGAATGTTGGACAACATGCCAAACACAAGGTTTCTTACCATGGGTCAGGAAGAGTACTGATTTCTGCATCACAGTCATCCCTGGGCAGTGATTGGAGATGGGGTCTAGGTTCTGAGGCTGAAAACTGAGGTAGGGAAGAGATGATGACCTAAGGCCATGGCGAGTCTGATGTGCTCAGTGTGCGGTCAGCTTTCTGGGAGTTGGTCAGGAGGTCCGGGATCAGGATGTGTCAGACAGTGCATTAGTGCCCAGGTTAGACTATATAATTTGGGTACATGCGAGTGCCGTGTAGGTTGATCCTCATTTAAGCTGCCTGGGCAGCTCATTAGGCAATCTATTTTTTCTAGAAGGCAGGCAGAGTGCTTCATTGTCGGTCCAGAATTGCCAAACTTGAGGGCACGTGGCCAGGAGAGTGAGGACGGAATTCTGAGAACACAAGCTAGACTTCGGATTCAGGGTGAGGGCACGGCAGGTACCCCCTGAAGGTCTGAAGCAATATCTCATGCATCTGAAGTCAGGGCAAGGATCAGACGTTGGCTCAGGTTGGAGTTTCTGTGCATGACGGCTCCTTCTTGAAGGGAGCGGAATCTCGAGGCCATGGATGTTTTCCACGTTGGGAAATATGGGATGCCCCCTTCAAGGATTCCTTCTGCGGACAATTGAGACCTGTTGGACAGCTCCAGGACATCCAATAGGGAATGACTCCAGAGCACCGTTCGAGGATGGTTGCCTGGGAAGTGCGCCTCGCATTCCAATTGTCTCTTAGAAACAAGACAGTTTAGATCCGATGGATCAGCGAGAGCAACCGGGGTGGCTGAGTTGAAATGGTCTTTCCTGAGGATGGGGCCTAATATGTGTTTGTGTCCATGAGGGCCTTGGAATGGGGCGGTGGCACCGGCACCCTGAAGTATTCTCCTAAGCTTAGACATAGCTCCCATGCACAAGTTTCCTTGTGGAGTCAAGATTTGTTCTGATGGGTGCCTCAGGAAATCCCCTCTGCTGGTATTTGAATCCAGGCTTTTAAGGAGACATGCCTGTAAACCAAAGCAATGGATCCGATAATGGCCTCGGGTCCTGTCTGTTTCAATCTTCTTCTCTGGGGACTTCGATCTATGGTATGAGTGGAGGTAGATGCTCAGCTGGTATCAACCGCCCTTTTTTGTCCCGGGCGACTTACACTATTGCGATGGCCTCAGGGACTTTGGAGGGTTCTCCTAATTTGTAAAATTTTTGACAATGGAATGGGCAGAATTCCCATGGATTGGGTGCGCACAGTCCTAATGTGTGGCTTCAGGTGTTCCACCCTGGAGGGAGTGTGGCCCAGGACATTGAGGACAGAAGTATGAAAACACAAACTCAGCTTAGGTTTCGGGACGTAGGCATGGCACGCCCGATCTACAAACCAGGAGAAGAACTCTTCAGGATATGAAGAATGAGCGAGTCTGAGTCGCTTGCTCAGGCTTTTGTCTCTGGATTTTGTATCGGCGATGGCCGTGGAATGTTGGGGAGGGCTCATGAGCCATGGACGAATCTTCCTCTCTGTGGATTGGCACGATCCCAAGAGTTTTATGTCAATCTGTGAAATGGGAGGACTCCTTTCAAGTTTGTTACCTCAGGTGTCCCACCAAAAGAGGAATTCCAAAGCAGAGCCCTGGGGAAGAGTGAAGCGACAACCCGAACTATGGTTAAAAATTGGGGTTAGGGGCTTGGCATGCCCAATATGCTGTCTCTTCATCCAGCCACTGAGAGGCCTTACCTGAGGACTGGGCTCAGGCTGAGGGTCACAATGTGTGTTTGTGACCAATGTGGCCTGCAAGCATGGGTGGGGCCTCATGGGCAACACTGGTTTCAACTACACTGAACGTTGGACAACATGCCAACCACAAGGTTTCTTGCCATGGGGAAAGAGTTCGGATTTCTGCATCATTTTCAAACCAGGGCAGTGATTGGAGAACAGGCCTAGGTTCTGAAGCCTGGAAACCGAGGTTGAGAAGAGATGACGACCTAAGGCCATGGCAGGTCCGATGTGCTCAGTGTGCGGCCAGCTGTCTGGGTGGGGCCAGGAGGTCCAGGCTCAGGCTGGGTCTAATGGGCAATAGTGCCCAGCTCAGCCTATATATTTGGGGTACAGCCGAATGGCGTGAAGGTTGATCCTCATTTGGGGTTTCTGGGTAGCCCCAGAGGGCAATGTTTTTCTTCTGGAGGGCATGCAGAGTGCGGCATTGTAGTTCTGGATTGCCAAACGGAAGGTCTTGTGGGCCAGTAGTCTGATAACGGAAGTCTGAGAAGCCAAGCTAGGCCTAGGTTTCTGGGTGAGGATATGGCAGGCACAATCTACAGACCTGAATCGAGATCTCGTGCATCTGAATTCAGGGCAAGGATCAGAAGATGGCTCAGGTTGGACTTTCTGTCCCAGATGGCCCCTTCTTGAAGGGGGGGTGGATCACGAGGCCATGGGGGTTTTCCCACGATGGGAGTTGTGAGAAGCTCCAAACTGCCAAGATTCTTCTGCAGGACAATGGAGACCTGTTGGTTGGCTCCAGGCCAATGATTCCGAGCAGGGTTCTAAGGATGGATGGCTGGGTAGCCCACCTAGCATTCCAAATGTCTCCAAGCACCAAGACAGGTTAGATCTGCTGGATGTGGTGGAGCAACCGAGGAGGCTGAGTTGAAATGGACTCTTCCTGTGGATGTGTCCTAATATGTTTTTGTGTCAATGGAGTCCTTGGAATGAAGCGGTGGCACTGGGGCCCTGAAGGGTTCTCCTAAACAGAGGCTTTGACACAGCTCCAACGTGCATGTTTCCCACGTGTAGATGAGATTTGTTCTGATGGGTGAGTCAAGAAACAGCCATAGGCTGGTATTGAAATCCAGGCCTCTGAGGAGAGATGCCTGGAAACCAAAGCAATGGATCCGATTAGTGCCTAGGGGCCTGTTCGTTCCTTTTTACCCCTGGGGACATCAGTCTACGGGTCTGAGTGCAGGTAGGTGCTCAGATGGGCTCAGATTGCCCCTGTTTGTCCTGGGAAGCCACAACTTTTGGGATGGCCGCAGGGACTTTGGAGGTTTATCCTATTAGGAGGGCTGTGGCCATTGGAATGGGCACATAGAATTCCCTTGGAGAGGGCAAGTACAGTCCTTAGGTTTGGCTCCAGGGGCCTGAGCCTGTAGGTTGTGTAGGCCAGAGCTGTTTGGACAGTTGTCTGAAAACACAAACTTGGCTTATGTTTTGGGTCATAGGTATGGCAGGACTGATCTACAGACCATGAGGAGAACACTTCGGGAAATGAAAAAAGGGCAAGTGTGAGTCTCTTGCTCAAGTTTTTGTCTCTGGATATCGTGTCAATCATGGTCGTGAAATTTCCGGGTGACTTCATGGGAAATGGACGAGTCTTACTCTCTGGGAGTTCGGCCCCGACAAAGATTTTGGGTTCATTCTGGAATGGAAGAAGTCCTTTTTTTTTTGTTGTTGTTGATTTGTTTCGTTTTGTTTTTCAACCTCAGATGTCCTACCAAATGAGGGATTCCAGAGTAGAGCCCTGGCGAGAGGCGACTGGACAAGCAGAAATCTGGTTAAAAATTAGGGAATAGGACAGGTCAAGCCCATTATGACATCTAATGGTCCATCCACTGAGAGGACTTACTAGAGGACAGGACTCACGCTGAGGTCACAATGCGTGTTTATGCTCTCGTCGCACTCAAGAATGGGCGGGTCCTCATGGTGAATGCTGTTTTCTGCTACACTGAACGTTGGACAACATGCCAACCACAAGGTTTCTTGCCATGGGTCAGGAAGAGTACTGATTTCTGCATCACAGTCACCCCTGGGCAGTGATTGGAGAGGTGGTCTAGGTTCTGAGGCTGAAAACTGAGGTAGGGAAGAGATGATGACCTAAGGCCATGGCGAGTCTGATGTGCTCAGTGTGCGGTCAGCTTTCTGGGTGTTGGTCAGGAGGTCCGGGATCAGGTTGTGTCAGACAGTGCATTAGTGCCCAGGTTAGACTATATAATTTGGGTACATGCGAGTGCCGTGTAGGTTGATCCTCATTTAAGCTGCCTGGGCAGCTCATTAGGCAATCTATTTTTTCTAGAAGGCAGGCAGAGTGCTTCATTGTTGGTCCGGAATTGCCAAACTTGAGGGCACGGGGCCAGGAGAGTGAGGACGGAAGTCTGAGAACACAAGCTAGACTTCGGATTCAGGGTGAGGGCACGGCAGGTACCCCCTGAAGGTCTGAAGCAATATCTCATGCATCTGAAGTCAGGGCGAGGATCAGACGTTGGCTCAGGTTGGAGTTTCTGTGCATGACGGCCCCTTCTTGAAGGGAGCGGAATCTCGAGGCCATGGAGGTTTTCCACGTTGGGAGATATGGGATGCCCCCTTCAAGGATTCCTTCTGCGGGACAATTGAGACCTGTTGGACAGCTCCAGGACATCCAATAGGGAATGACTCCAGAGCACCGTTCGAGGATGGATGCCTGGGAAGTGCGCCTCGCATTCCAATTGTCTCTTAGCAATAAGACAGTTTAGATCCGATGGATCAGCGAGAGCAACCGGGGTGGCTGAGTTGAAATGGTCTTTCCTGAGGATGGGGCCTAATATGTGTTTGTGTCCATGAGGGCCTTGGAATGGGGCGGTGGCACCGGCACCCTGAAGTATTCTCCTAAGCTTAGACATAGCTCCCATGCACAAGTTTCCTTGTGGAGACAAGATTTGTTCTGATGGGTGCCTCAGGAAATCCCCTCTGCTGGTATTTGAATCCAGGCTTTTAAGGAGACATGCCTGTAAACCAAAGCAATGGATCCGATAATGGCCTCGGGTCCTGTCTGTTTCAATCTTCTTCTCTGGGGACTTCGATCTATGGTATGAGTGGAGGTAGATGCTCAGCTGGTATCAACCGCCCTTTTTTGTCCCGGGCGACTTACACTATTGCGATGGCCTCAGGGACTTTGGAGGGTTCTCCTAATTTGTAAAATTTTTGACAATGGAATGGGCAGAATTCCCATGGATTGGGTGCGCACAGTCCTAATGTGTGGCTTCAGGTGTTCCACCCTGGAGGGAGTGTGGCCCAGGACTTTGAGGACAGAAGTATGAAAACACAAACTCAGCTTAGGTTTCGGGACGTAGGCATGGCACGCCCGATCTACAAACCAGGAGAAGAACTCTTCAGGATATGAAGAATGAGAGAGTCTGAGTCGCTTGCTCAGGCTTTTGTCTCTGGATTTTGTATCGGCGATTGCCGTGGAATGTTGGGGAGGCCTCATGAGCCATGGACGAATCTTCCTCTCTGTGGATTGGCATGATCCCAATAGTTTTATGTCTATCTGTGAAATGGGAGGACTCCTTTCAAGTTTGTTACCTCAGGTGTCCCACCAAAAGAGGAATTCCAAAGCAGCGCCCTGGGGAAGAGTGAAGGGACAACCCGAACTATGGTTAAAAATTGGGGTTAGGGGCTTGGCATGCCCAATATGCTGTCTCTTCATCCAGCCACTGAGAGGCCTTACCTGAGGACTGGGCTCAAGCTGAGTGTCACAAAGTGTGTTTGTGACCAATGTGGCCTGCAAGCATGGGTGGGGCCTCATGGGCAACACTGGTTTCAACTACACTGAACGTTGGACAACATGCCAACCACAAGGTTTCTTGCCATGGGTAAGGAAGAGTTCTGATTTCTGCATCACACTCAACTTTGGGCAGTGATTGGAGATAAGTTCTAGGTTCTAAAGCCTGAAAACTGAGATAGGGGAGAGATGATGACCTAAGGCCATGGCGAGTCTGATGTTCTCAGTGTGCGGTCAGCTCTCTGGGTTTGGTCAGGGGGTCCGGGCTCAGGTTGTGTCAGACAGTGCATTTGTTCCCAGGTTAGAGTATATAATTTGGTTACAGTGGAGTGCTGTGTAGGTTTATCCTCATTTAAGGTGTCTGGGCTGCTCATTAGGCAATATATTTTTTCTACATGGCAGGCAGTGTGCTGCGTTGTGTGTCCGGAATTGCCAAACTTGAGGGCTTCGTGGCCAGGAGTGTTAGGACAGAAGTCTGGGAACACAAGCTAGACTTGTGTTTCAGGGTGAGGGCACGGCATGTACCCCTGCAGATCTGAACCAATATCTCAGGCATCTGAAGTGAGGGCGAGGATCACACGTTGGTTCAGGTTGGAGTTCTGTGCATGACGGCCACATCATGAAGGGAGCGGAATCTCGAGGCCATGGAGGTTTTCCCACGTTGGTAAGGCCGCTCAGTGGCTGGATGAAGAGACAGCATATTGGGCTTGCCATGCCCCTAGGCCCCAATTTTTAATCATATTTCGGGTTGTCCCTTCACTTTTCCCCAGGGCTCTGCTTTGGAATTCCTCTTCTGGTGGGATACCTGAGGTAACAAACCTGAAAGGAGTTTTCCCATCCCACAGATTGACGAAAAACAATTGGGATCGGGCCAAATCCATAGAGAGGAAGATTCATCCATAGCCAATTCCACGGCCATCGCTGATACAAAATCCAGAGACAAAAGGCTGAAAAAGCACCTCAGTCTCGCTCATTATACATATCCTGAAGAGTTCTTCTCATGGTTTGTAGATTGGGCCTGTCATACCTACGTCCCCAAACCTACGCTGAGTTTGTGTTTTCAGACTTCTGTCCTCAAAGTCCAGGGCCTCACATCCTCCAGGCTTGGGCCCCTGGAGCCACACATTTGGACTGCGCCCACCCAATCCATGGCAATTCTGCCCATTCCATTGTCAAAAATCGTACAATTTAGGAGAACCCTCCAAAGTCCCTGTGGCCATCCCAATAGTGTAGGTCGCCCGGGACCAAAAAGGGCGGTTGATACCAGCTGAGCATCTACCTCCACTCATACCATAGATGGATGTCCCCAGAGAAGAAGATTGAACCAGACAGGACCCGAGGCCATTATCGGATCCATTGCTTTGGTTTACAGGCATGTCTCTTCAAAAGCATGGATTCCAATACCAGCAGGGGGGATTTTCTGAGGCACCCATCAGAACAAATCTCGTCTCCACAAGGAAACTTGTGCATGGGAGCTATGTCCAAAGCTTAGGAGAATACTTCAGGGTCCAGGTGCCACCGCCCCATTCCAAGGCCCTCATGGACACAAACACACATTAGGACCCATCCTCAGGAAAGTCCATTTCAACTCAGCCACCCCGTTTGCTCCCACAGAGCCATCAGATCTAAACCGTCTTGTTGCTAGGAGACAATTGGAATGCAAGGCGGACTTCCCAGGCATCCATCCTCGAACGTTGCTCTGGAGTCATTCCATATGGGATGTCCTGGCGCTGTCCAACAGGTCTCAATTGTCCCGCAGAAGGAATCCTTGAAGGGGGCATCCCACATCTCCCAACGTGGAAAACCTCCATGGCCTCGAGGTTCCGCTCCCTTCATGAATGGGCCGTCATGCATAGAAACTCCAACCTGAGCCAACGTCTGATCCTCGCCCTGCCATCAGATGCATGAGATATTGGTTCAGATCTGCAGGGGTTACCTCCCGTGCCCTCACCCTGAATCCGAAGTCTAGCTTGTGTTCTCAGACTTCTGTCCTCACTTTCCTGGCCCCGAAGCCCTCTAGTTTGGCAATTCCGGACTGACAGTGAAGCACTCTGCTTGCCCTCTAGAAAAAATATAATGCCTAATGAGCTGCCCAGGCAGCTGAAATGAGGAAAAACCTACACGGCACTCGCATGTACCCAAATTATATAGTCTAACGTGGGCACTAATGCACTGTCTGACACAACCTGAGCTCGGACCTCCTGAGCAACCCCAGACAGCTGACCGCACACAAAGCACATCAGACCCACCATGGACATAGGTCATCACGTCTTCCCGACCTCAGTTTTCAGGCTTCAGAATCTAGACCTTAAGTCCAATCACTGCCCAGGGGTGAAGGTGTTGCATAAATCAGAACCCCTCCTTACCCATGGCAAGTAACCTTGTGTTTGGTATGTTGTCCAACGTTCAGTGTAGGAGAAAACAGCATTCACCCTGAGGCCCCGTCCATTCTTGAGTGCAAGGAGGGCATAAACACGCATTGTGACCCTTAGCGTGAGTCCTGTCCTCTAGTAAGTCCTCTCAGTGACTGGACCATTAGATGTCATAATGGGCTTGACCTGTCCTATTCCCTAATTTTTAACCAGATTTCTGGTTGTCCAGATGCCCCTCCCCAGGACTCTACTCTGGAAACCCTCATTTGGTGCGACACCTGAGGTTAAAAACAAAACAAAACAAACCATAACTACAAAAAAACGGACTTCTTCCATCCCACAGAATGACCCCAAACTCTTTGGATGGGGCCAAACCCCCAGAGAGTAGGACTCATCCATTTCCCATGAAGTCACCCGGAAATTTCACGACCATGATTGACACGATATCCAGAGACAAAAACTTGAGCAAGAGCCTCACACTCCCCCTTTTTTCATATCCCGTGGGTTCTCCTCATGGTCTTTAGATCAGTCCTGCCATACCTGTGCCCCGAAACATAAGCCGAGTTTGTGTTTTCAGACAACTGTCCAATCAGCTCTGGCCTACACACCCTACATGCTCAGGCCACTGGTGCCAAACCTGAGGACTGTACTTGCCCTATCTAAGGTAATTATGTGTGCCCATTCCAATGGCCACAGCCCTACTAATAGGATAAACCTCCAAAGTCCCTGAGGCCATCCCGATAGTGGTTTCTTCCCAGGACAAACAGGACGAATCTGAGCCCAACTGAGTACCTACCTGCACTCGGACCCGTAGACAGATGTCCCCAGAGGTAAAAAAGAACGAACAGACCCCTAGGCAATAATCGGATCCATTGCTTTGTTTTCCAGGTATCTCTCCTCAGAGGCCTGGATTTCAATACCAGCATATGGCTGTTTCTTCACTTACCCGTCAGAACAAATCTCATCAACACATGGGAAACTTGCACGTTGGAGCTGTGTCAAAGCCTCTGTTTAGGAGAACTCTTCAGGGCCCCAGTGCCACCGCTTCATTCCAAGGTCTCCATAGACACCAAAACACATTTGGACCCATCCACAGGAGAGTCTATTTCAACTCGCCTCCTCGGTTGCTCCCCCAGATCCAGCAGATCTAACCTGTCTTGTTACTAGGAGACAATTGAAATGGCCTACACACCCTACATAATCATTGGACTGGCGCCAACCAACAGGTCTCAATTATCCTGCAGAAGAATCTTTGCAGTTTGGAGCTTCTCACAACTCCCATCGTGGGAAAACCCCCTTGGCCTCGTGATCCCCCAATTCATGAAGTGGTTATCAGGGACAGAAAGTCCATCGTGAGCGATCGTCTGATCCTCGCCCTGACTTCAGATGCACGAGATCTCAATTCAGGTCTGTAGATTGTGCCTCCCATGTCCTCACCCAGAAACCTAAGCCTAGCTTTTGTTCTCAGACTTCCGCCCTTAGGTTTGTATGGGCACAAGGCTCTGTCTGACACAGACTGTGCCACGACCTCCAGTCAGCCACCCAGAGATGGGCCCCATTTCCTGAAGGTGTGACTTTCTGTGGCCTGAAACCAACATCTCTACTCAACCTGGATATTCAGACCTCTGTCCCAGACCGTAGCGCAAATCCATGCCTATGGGGGAACCTGACACAAAAGAGTACTCCTCCTTCCCAACTCTCTGAGTGGCAACCAGCTGCATGGCCCATGAGACCACGGTCACACATGGAAGGCTTCCTGGATACAAACAGGTAGCGTGAGCTTGCTTTCAAACAAAACCACACAATAGCTGGATCAGGAGCCCACAGAGTGGGACTTCCAGGTCCCTAAGGCCAAATCCTCACCCTTGTTCATGTTTTCCAGGCACCCAGACCCAGAACCTGTCTCTGGAATCTCTATTTGGGTGTCCTCTGAGACGGAAAACAACAGTCTTCCCTTCCCTCAGAGACACCAAACTCTTGGGAGTTGAGCAGAATCCCCAGAGATGAAGAATTTCTTTTTTTTTTTTTTTTTTTTTTTTTTTTTTTAAAGATTTTATTTATTTTACTTGACAGACAGATTACAAGTAGGCAGAGAGGCAGGCAGAGAGAGAGAGAGAGAGAGAGGAGGAAGCAGGCTCCCCGCTGAGCAGAGAGCCCGATGCGGGACTCGATCCCAGGACCCCGAGATCATGACCTGAGCCGAAGGCAGCAGCTCAACCCACTGAGCCACCCAGGCGCCCCAGATGAAGAATTTCTCATGGACTCATGAAGCCACCCCTACCTTTAGCGACCATCCCGGACACACTCCCAACAGAAGAACCTGCGCTATGACACCTTAATTTCAGTACACTCTGAGCTGCCGTCTGGGCCTGAACATCGGACCTGTGTTCACCTCGGCCCTCACTCTAACCCTAGTTTGCTTTTGCAGATATCTCTCCCCAAAGCGCTGGCCCACATGCCCCCCCAGGATGGGGCCTATGGTGCCATACCAGATGACTGTCCTTACACTCCCAAAGGAAACTCTGCCCTTCACAGTTGCCCAAACCCTGAAGATTAGGAGCAAAGTAAAATCCCCTGAGCCCACCTCAATTTCTAAGAAGGCTCTGGACCCAAATGCACATTCTGACACACAATGAGCTACTGCCTCCAGGCAGACATCCAAATCCAAGGGCCTGAGTCAGAAGTTTGAACCTGCCATGACTATAGGACTTCATTGATACCCCAGTTTAGATTTTTAGGCACCTGTTCCCAGAGGCCTGTTCTCCAATACTGACTTATATTCCAACATGTGTTCCTTGAGCCACACAACAGAACCGCTTCTGTCCCCAAAAGGATACCTTGCTCTTGGTAGCTGTGTCCATGTCTCAGTGTAGGAGAATCCTGCATGGCCTCTGACCACCCCAACATTCTAATGTCTCCCTGGATACAAACCAGCATTGTGATCCAACAGCATGAAACTCCATGTCAACTCAGCCCGGTTGGAACTTCACCCCAGAGCCACCAGATCGTACCTGCCATGTTCCTTGCCTGCAGTGGTCAATGGAGTTGTGCTTTTCAGGCAGCCATGCGGGAGAGCTCTGCAACCAAACTTTCCATATGGGGGACACTGGAGCAAGCAAACCAGACTCACCCTGTGCAGTAGAAGGAAACCTTGCTATTTAGAGCATCTCACAAGCCTCAGGGTGGGAAATCCTCCATGGCCTCGTGACACCACCCCTCCATTTGGCGGTCATTGTAGACACAAACTCCAGTGTGAGCAAGCATCTGACATCTTCCCTTACTCAGGTCCTGGGTACCTCACATCAGCCGCTGCACACTGGAACTGTCTTTCGCTTGGCACCGAATTGAACCATAGATTATGTTTACAAGTCCATCTTCACCTTCCTCGTCCGCAAACCCTCTTGATAGAGAACTCTGGAGCCACAATGCTGCATTCTGCCTACCCCAAAGAAAGAAGACGTGCCTGTAGAGTCTGCCTGAAACCCCACATGAGGATCAGTCTGCTTGGCCCTGGAGGGAACCCCGATTTATAGACTTCCCTGGCCACTAGTGTTGTGTCTTACAGAGCCTGTGTCCCGACCTAGAGTCAGTCACAGGGAGTGCAGGTCCCATATCTAGCATGTGGGACTGGCCATGGCCCAAGTCTGTCATCTCTACCCATACTTGGTATTCTCGCACCTTTCCCCAGATTTTGCTGAAATCCTTCCAATGGGGGAACCTGAAACACTATAGAGTTCTACTCCTTTTCCATGGAAGGACACCTGGGTGTTGAAATGGGTATCCAGCTCTCAAAGTGGGAGGGAGCAAGGTACATGGCCAATGTGACCACGCCAACTCCTGATGGCTCCCCAGGGCACAAACAGGCATTGTGACCTTCACCCAAGTATGCTTTCAAAAAAACTCTCCTAGTTCCACCACAAGATTCCTGCATTGCAGGCCTGGTACTCCCCTAACCCCAAATTCTAACCCTTGGTGGGATTTTCCAGGCGCCCAGACTTAGAAACCATATCTAAAATCCCTGTTTTGGGGCACCTCTAAGATGGAAAACAGCACTCTTATTTTCCCCGAAAAAGCCACCAAGCTAAGGGGAGCCGCCAGGATCCTTAGAGACAAAAAGTCTCCCATGGATGCATGAGACCTCACCTACATTCTGAGGTCATTCTGGACACACAATCCAGATGGAAAAGTCTGTGCTACTGTCTTCTAGTCATCCTAATTACAGTTCCTGATGAGCTGACCCCCAGGTCTATGCATTTGGCCTGTGATCACCTCGCGAATAATCCGAACCTGAATTTGTGTTTGCAGACTTTTTTCCCAAAACCATGGCTCACATGCCCTCCTGGATGGGGTCACTCGAGGTGCACCAAAGGGCTGAATTCCCCAAGGAAACTGTGCCTATCACAGTTGCCCAAACCTTCCAGATTAAGAGAAACCTGCAAGGACCCTGAGCCCACTCCAATTTTGGCGGCTGTCTAGATGCAAATGCACAGTATGAAACACCCTGATTAGCTACATTCAGATGGACAGCCACGTCAATGGTCCTAAGTTAGAAGATTTAACCTCACATGCCATTGGACCTCATTGGAACACTTGATTAGGTTTTCAGGCATCTGTCCTCAGGGTTCTGTTCTGGAATACCATCTTATGATACAACCTGTCCCTGAGCCTGGAAAAGGCCCGGCAAACTCTCTTCAGGCGCCACGCGTCTGAAGGGCAGCCCCACCACGCATGGCCGGCATCGCGAGTGCTCGAGCATGCACCTCACCAGGAAGCCCTCCGTGAGACAGGCTGCAGTGAGGCCGACACCTCCTGTAATCCTCGGCCTGCGGGTGTTCCCTCCCTGGTGCTGTCCCATGAGGCCGGGCCCACCACAAAGACCGGGCTCGAAATTTTGCCTGCTTCCCAGCCTTCTGCTTCTGGGGTCCTGTCCCTCGGTGCCTCCATCTGGGGAACCCTGGGTCCCGCAGCTACACCTCCCCCTCCCACCCCAGCGCCAACGGTGCCTTTGGTTGCTTCGGACAAGACTCAGAGCGAGAGAAACCTGCATGCCCCAACTGAGGTCAGCCCCATCCTTGGGTGCCCCATCCGCCCTAAAGACAGAGGTGGAAGCCCGGCCGCCACCGGTCCTTCAACTCTGCTCTGGGAACGCTCCTATGCACTGGGGCCAATTCTCACAAGCGTTCTGCCCAAACCAGGATCGGTTTGGGCAGAACGCTCGTGAGAATTGGTCAGCGTTGGGCAGACCTGTGGACCGCCCTGCTCTCTGTGGCCCAGGGCTCTTTCTCGCCCTGGGCATGGGGCAGCTGCCTGGAAAACGCACGGAAACGACGTGGCCCACGCGGGGCCTCTTGCCCAGGGGAGCGTTCCCGGAGTAGAGTTGAAGGACAGGTGGCGGCCAGGCGTGCGCCTCCGTCTTTCGGGCAGATGGGGCACCTAAGGATGCAGCTGACCTCATTGTGGGTACGCAGGTTTTCTCGCTCCCATGGTTGTCCGAAATGCCAAAAGTCACCATTGGTGCTGGTGTGGTAGGGAGATGCGTGGCCGCAGGACGCAGGGTTCCCGATATGGAGGCCATGAGGGACAGGACCCTGGAAGCAGAAGGCTGAGGAAGCAGGCGATAGTTTTAGCCCGGGCTTAGTGACAGGCCCGGCCCCATGGTACAGCACCAGGGATGCGACTCCCCGCAGGCCCAGGATTAGCAGGAGTCGTTGGCCTCGCCATAGCCTGCCTTGCAGAAGGCTTCCTGGTGGAATTCCTACTGGATTGCTCGCAATGCCGCGCCAAGCCCCGGGGGTGGGGGTGGGAGGGCCTTGCAGACGTGCGGCACCCGAAGCATGTTTGCCGGGCGTTTTCCAACCAATTCTCACGAGAGTTCTGCCCAACCCGGGATCGTTTTGGGCAGAGCGTTTGTGAGATTTGGCCGGTGTTTGGCAGCCCTGCCGACTGCCCTGCTCTCCGTGGACCAGGGCTCTTTCTTGCCCGGAAAACACACGGAAACGATGCAGCCCACCCGGAGGCCCCAGCGCAGGGGTGTGTTCCCGGAGCAGAGTTGAAGGACAGGAGGCGGCCGGGCGAACGTCTTCGTCTTTAGGGCAGATGGGCAGCCCAAGAATGGGGCTGACCTCAGTTGGGGCATGCAAATTTATCTCTCTCCGAGGACTGTCTGAAGCGCCCAAAGGCACCTTTGGTGACGGTGTGGGAGGGGGAGGCGTGGCCATGGGACTCAGGGATCCCCAGATGGAGGCATGGAGGGACAGGACCCCGGAAGCAGAAGGCTGGGAAGCAGGCAAAATTTCGAGCCTGGAATTCATGGCAGGACTGGCCCCATGGGACAGCGCCAGGGAAGGGACCCCGCAGGTCGAGGATTAGCAGTGAGGTCGGTCTCACTGCAGCCTGCTCGGGGAGGGCTTCCGGGCGATGTGCGATGTGTGTGCTCAAGCGCTCACGATGCCTGCCATTCCAGGTGGGGCAGCCCTGCAGACATGCAGCGCCGGAAGCGAGTTCGCCAGGCGTTTTCCAGCCAATTATCACGAGGGTTCTGCCCAAACTGGGATCGGGAGAATTGGCCGGCCATGGGCAGCCCTGCGCAGCACCCTGCTCTCCATTACACAGGCCCTTTCTCGACCAGAGCAAGGGTCGGCTTTCTGGAAAACGCGTGGAAACGAAACGAGTTTCCTCTGGGCCCACCCGGAGGCCCTGGCCAGGGAAGCATTCCTGGTGCAGAGTTGAAGGACGGGTGGTGGCTGGGCATACTGGGATCGGTTTGGGCAGAAAGCTCATGAGAATTGGCCGGCGTTGGGCAGCCCTGCACACCGCCCTGCTCTCTGTGGCCCAGGGCCCTTTCTTGCCCGGGGCATGGGGCGGCTGCCTGGAAAAGGGGCAGGAAGCGACATGGCCCATGCGGGGCCCCCGGCACAGGGATGTGTTCCAGGAGGAGAGTTGAAGGACGGGTGGTGGCAGGGTGTGCGCCTCGGTCTTTTCGGTCTGAAAGGACGCCCAAGGATGGGCTGTCCTCAGTTGGGTCATGCAGGTTTCTCTCACTCCGAGGCTTGTCTGAAAGGCGAAGTGCACCGTTGGTACCGGGGTTGGAGGGGGAGGCATGGCCGCAGGACTCAGGTTTCCCCAGATGGAGGCATGGAGGGACAGGATCCTGGAAGCGGAAGGCTTGAAAGCAGGCGAAATTTCGAGCCCGAGTCTTGGGGCAGCCCTGGACCCATGGGACAGTGCCAAGGAGGGGACCCCCGCATGCCGAAGAGCAGGAGGCGTCGGCCTCCTTGCAGCCTGCCTCGCGGAGGGCTTCCTGGCGGCGTTCCTGGGGCAATTGCTTGAAAAGCCGGGCCAGGCCCAGTGGGGTGGCCATGCAGACGTGTGACACCCGAAGCGGGTTAGCCAATTCTCACGAGCATTCTGCCCAAACCAGAATCAGTTTGGGAAGAACGCTCTTGAGAATTGGCCGGTGTTGGGAAGCCCTGGAAACAGCCCTGTTCTCTGTGACCCAGGGCCCTTTCTCGCCCGGGGCATGGGACAGCAGCCCGGAAAAGGTGCAGAAACAATGCGGCCCACGTGGGGCTCCGGTGCAGGGGACCGGTCCCGGAGCAGAGTTGAAGAACGGGTGCCGGCAGGGCGTGCACCTCCATCTTTTCGGTCGGATGGGGCGCCCAAGGATGGGGCTCTCCTCAGTTGGGGCATGGATGTTTCTCTCACTCTTCGGCTTGTCGGAAGCACCGAAATGCACCGTTGGCGCCGGGGTGGAGAGGGGAGTAGTAGCCGGGGGACTCAGGTTTCCCCAGATGGAGGTACGGAGGGACAGCAGAAGCAGAAGGCTGGGAAGCAGGTGAAATTTCGAGCCCGAGTCTCAGGGCATCCCTGGCCCCATGTGACAGTTCCAAGGAGGGGATCCTCAGAAGCCGAGGAGCAGGAGGCATCGGCCTCGCCGCAGCCTGCCCCGCGTAGGGCTTCCTGGCAGTGTTCGGGCGCAATTGCTCGAAAAGCCGGGCCAGGCCCATGGGGGCGGCTGTACAGACGTGCGACACCCGAAGCAAGTTCGCTGGACGTTTTCCGGCCAGTTATCACGAGCGTTCTGCCCAAATTGGGATAAGTTTGGGCAGAACGCTCGTGAGAATTGGTCGGCATTGGGCAGCCCTGTGGACCACCCTGCTCTCCGTGGCTCAGGGCCCTTTCTCGCCGGGGCATGGGGCAGCCGCCCAGAAAAGGCACGGAAAGGACGTGGCCCATGAGGGGTCCCCGGGGCATGGGAGCGTTTCCAGAGCAGAGTTGAAGGACCAGTGGCAGCAGGGAGTGTGCCTCCGTCTTTCAGGCCGATGGGGCGCCCAAGATTGGGTCTGACCTCAGTTGGGGCATGCAGGTTTCTCTCACTCCGAGGCTTGTCCGAAGCGCCGAAAGGCACCTTTGGCGCCGGGGTGGTAGGGAGATGAGTGGCCGCGGGACTCAGGGTTCCCCATACTGAGGCCATGAAGGTAGGACACCGGAAGCGGAAGGCTCGGTAAGTAGGCGAAGGTTGGAGTGCGGGCTTCCTGCAATGCCCGGCCCCATGGGACAGCACCAGGGAAGGAACCACCGCAGGCTGAGGATCAGCAGGCCTCGGCCTCACCACATCCTTCCTCATGGATGGTTCCTAGCGGGTTTCCGGCACAAGTGCTCGCAATGCCAGGCCAGGCCCGGTGGGGGAATGCTGCAGACATGCTACACCCGAAGCGAGTTCCCTGGGTGTTGCCCGACCAATTCTCCCGAGCGTTCTGCCCAAACCGGGATTGGTCTGGGCAGAACACTCATGAGAATTGGCCGGCATTGGGCAGCCCTGCAGACTGCCATGCTCTCCGTGGCCCAGGGCCGTTTCTCGCCCGTTGCATGGGGCGGCCCCCCGGAAAAACCGTGGAAATGACGTGGCCCACCCGAGGGCCCTGGTGCAGGGGAGCGTTCCCAGAGCAAATTTGAAGGACAGGTGGCGGCCTGGCGTTCGCCTCCGTCTTTTCGGGCTGATGGGGCACCCAAAAATGGGGCTGACCTCATTGTGCGCAGGCAGGTTATCTCGCTCCGAGGGTTGTCCAGAGTGCTGAAAGGCACCATTGACGCTGGTGTGGTAGGGAGATGCGTGCCTGCGGGACACAGGGTTCCCGATATGGAGGCCAGGAGGGACAGGACCCTGGAAGCAGAAGGCTGGGGATGCAGGCGATGGTTCGAGCACGGGCTTGGTGGTGGGCCCGGCCCCATGGGACAGCGCCAGGAAGGGGACCCCTGCAGGCCATGAAGCAGGATTAGTCGGCCTCAACACAGTCTGCCTCGCAGAGGGCTTCCTGACCATGTTCGGGTGCGAGCCCTCACGATGCTGGGCCAGGCTGGGGGGGGGCGGCCCTTCAGACGTGCGGCCCCCGAAGCGAATTCGCCGGGCATTTTCCGGCCTATTCTCAGGAGCGTTCTGCCCAAACCGGGATCAGTTGGGCAGAACGCTCCTGAGAATTGGCCAGCGTTGGGCAGCCTTGGGGTTCACCCTGCTCCCCGTGGCCCTGGGCCCTTACTTGCTTGGGACTTGTCACGGACACCTGGAAAATGTGACAAATGGCACGACCCACCTGGGGGCACCAGTGCAGAGGAGCATTCCTGGAGCAGAGTTGAGATACGGGTTCCCCTTTCTCCACATCCTCTCCAACACATGTTGATTCCTATCTTGCTGATTTGGGCCGTTCTAACTGGTGTCAGGTGCTATCTCAATGTGTTTTAATTTGAGTCTCCATGAGGGCTAGTGATGATGAACATTTTTTCATGTGTCTGATAGCCATTTGTATGTCTTCATTGGAGAAATGTCTGTTCCTATATTCTGCCCATGTTTTTATATGATTCTCTGCTTTGTGTGTGTTGAGTTTGAGGAGTTCTTTATAGATCCTGGATATCAACATGTTGTAAGTACTATCATTTGCAAATATCTCCTCCCATTCCCTGGGTTGCCTCTGTGTTTTGTTGACTGTTTCCTTTGCTGTGCAGAAGCTTTTGAATTGATGAAGTCCCAAAAATTCACCTTTGCTTTTGTTTGCTTTGTTTTTGGAGACATATCTTGAAAGAAGTTGTTGTGGCCAGTGTTGAAGAGGTTACTGCCTATGTTCCCCTCTATGATTCTCATGGATTCCTACCTCAAGTTTAGGTCTTTTATCCATTTCGAGTTCTCTGTGTTTGGTGTAAGAGAATGGTCGAATTTCATTCATCTACACATAGCTGTCCCAATTTTCCCAGCACCATTTATTGAAGAGACTGCCTTTATTCCACTGTATATTTTTCCTACTTTGTTGAAGATTATTTGACTGTAGAGTTTATTGCCCATATCTGAGCTCTCTACTCAGTTCCACTGGTCTATGTTTCTGTTTTTATGTGAGTCCCATGCTGTATTGGTGATCAGAGCTTTGTATAACACTGCAAATCAGACAACGTGATGCTCCCAGTTTTGTTTTTCTTTTTGGCATTTCCTTAGCAATACAGTGTCTCTCTGATTCTACACAAATTTTAGGCTTGTGTTGGCTCTAGCACTTTAAAACATACCGGTGGAATTTTTTTTTTTGGAATGGCATTAAAAGGATCAATTGCTCTAGGCAGTCCCTTAACATTAAATGTCTAGACATTTTAGCAATGTTTATGCTTCTGATCCATAAGCATGCAATGGGCTTCTGTCATTTTTGTTTTCTTCAATTTCTTTCACGAGTGTTGTAGATCCTTTACCTCTTTGGATTTGTTTATTCCCAGGTATGTTATTGTTTGGGTGTTGTAGTTAACGGAATCAATTCCCTAATTTCCCTTTCTGTATTTTCTTTTTTTTTTTTTTTTTTTTTTTTTTTAAAAGATTTTATTTATTTATTTATTTGACAGAGAGAAATCACAAGTAGATGGAGAGGCAGGCAGAGAGAGAGAGAGAGGGAAGCAGGCTCCCTGCCGAGCAGAGAGCCCGATGCGGGACTCGATCCCAGGACCCTGAGATCATGACCTGAGCCGAAGGCAGCGGCTTAACCCACTGAGCCACCCAGGCGCCCTCCCTTTCTGTATTTTCATTGGTAATGTAAGAAAGCCAATGATTCCTGTACAATGATTTTGTATCCTGCCACATCATTGGATTGCTGAATGCGTTCTAGTAGTTTGGGGGTGCAGACTTTTGGGTATTCCATATAAAGTATATCAAATGTGAAGAGAGAGATTGACTTCATTGCCAATTTGGATACATTTTATTTCTTTTTATTGTCTGTTTTTGATGCGAGGACTTCAAATACTATGTTGAACAAGATTGGTGAGAGTGGGCATCCTTCTCATGTTCCTGATCTCAAAGGGAAGGCTGTCAGCTTTTACCCATTGAGGAGGATATTTACTGTGAATTTTTCATATAAACATTTTAAGAGGTTGACAAATATTTCCTCTATCCCTATACTTTGTAGCGTTTTAATCAGGAACGGATGCTGCCAAATGTTTTTCGTCATCAATTGAGAGGACCATGTGGTTCCCTTACCTCTATTATTAATTTGTCCTATGACATTGATTTGCAAATGTTGAACCACCCTTGCAACCTAGGCATAGATCTCACCTGATCATGGCAGATAATCTTTTTAATGTACTGTTGGATTCTATTAGCTAGGATCTTGCTGAGAATAGTAGCATCCATATTCATCAATTATATTGGTTTGAAATTCTCCTTCTTCATGAGGACTTTGCCTGGTGTGTGGATCAGGGTAATGCTGGCTTTAAAATAAGTGTCTGGATGTATTCCTTCTGTTTCAAATTTTGGAAAGAGCTTCAGGAGAAGAGGTGTTAGTTCTTTTTTTAAAGTTTGGTGCAATTCGCTAGGGCATCCTTCAGGACATGGGGTCTTGTCTTTTGGTAGGCTTTTGATCACTGTTTAAACTCGTTACTGGATAACGGTCTATTCGGGTTGTACATTTCTTCCTTGTTCAATTTTGGGATTTAACAGTTTTCTAGGAATGCATCCATTTCACCTAGGTTGCTTAGCTTATTTGCATATACATTTTTCCCAATCTCTTTTCAGTTTAACCATATTCATTGTTTTAGCACCACACCCAGTGCTCCATGCAATCCGTCCCCTCTCTATTACCCACCAAGTATTTCCCCAACCTCCCACCCCTGCTCTTTCAATGCCCTCTTAGATTCTTTTTCAGAGTCCATAGTCTCTCATGGTTCCCCTCCCCTTCCAATTTCCCTCCACTCCCTTCTCCTCTCCATCTCCCCTTGTCCTCCATGCTATTTGTTATACTCCACACATAAGTAAAACCCTATGATAATTGACTCTCTCTGATGGATTTATTTCACTCAGCAGAATCTCTTCCAGTCCCGTCCAGGTTGCTGCAAAAGTTGGGTATTCATCCTTTCTGAATGGAAGCATAATACTTCATAGTGTATATGGACCACATCTTCCTTATCCATTCTTCCAAGGGAATCTTGGTTCTTCCCACAGTTTGGCAAGCGTGGCCATTGCTGCTATAAATTTGGGTTACAGATGGCCCTTCTTTTCACGCCATCTGTATCTTTGGGTTAAATACCTAGGAGTGTAATTGCAGAATTATAGGGAGGTTCCATTTTTAATTTATTGAGGAATCTCCACACCATTCTCTAAAGAGGCTGCACCCCTTGCATTCCCACCCACAGTATAAGAGGATTCCCCTTTCTCCACATGCTCTCTAACACATATTGTTTCTCGTCTTGCTAATTTAGGCCACTCTAACTGGTGTAAAGTGACATCTTAATATGATCTTAAATTGAATCTCACTGATGCCTAGTGATGATGAACATTTTTTTCAAGTGTCTGACAGTCATTTGTATGTCTTCATTGGAGAAGTGTCTGTTCATAACTTCTGCCTATTTTTTGATATAATTATCTGTTTTGTGTGTGTTGATTTTGAGGAGTTCTTCATAGATCCTGTATATCAACCTTTTGTCTGTACTGTCATTTGTAAATATCTGATTTTGACGAAGTCCCCGAAGTTTATTTTGGCTTTTGTTTCCTTTGCCTTTGAAGACATATCTTGAAAGAATTCGCTGTGGTTGATATCAAAAGATTACTGCCTATGTTCTCCTCTAGGATTCTGATGGATTCCTGTCTCACCTTGAGACAGGAATCTTTTTATCCATTATGATTTCCTCTTTGTGTATGGTGTAAGAGGATGGTCGAATTTCATTCTTCTACATAGACCTGCCCAATTTTCCCTGCACCATTTATTGAAGAGACTGCCTTTTTCCCACTCTATATTTTTTCCTACTTTCTTGAAGATTATTTGTCCATAGAGTTGATAGCCCATATCTGAGCTCTCTATTGTGTTCCACTGGTCTAGGGGGCTGTTTTTATGCCAGTCCCATGCTGTCTTGGTGATCACAGCTTCATAGTAACCCTTGAAATCAGGCAACGTGGTGCTCCCGTTTTGTTTCTCTTTTCAGCAATTCTTAGCAATACGGGGTCGCTTCTATTCCACACAAATTTTAGGCTTGTGCTTGTTCCATCTCTTTGAAAGATATTGGTGGAATTTTTATTGCAATGGCATTAAATGGATCAATTCCTCTAAGCAGTATACACATTTTAAGAATGTTTATTCTTCTGATCCATGAGAAATCAATGGTTTTCCGTCTCATTGGTTTTCTTGCATTTCTGTCATGAGTGTTCTCTAGTTCCTCGAGTATAAATCCTTTACCTCTTTGGTTTGGTTTATTCCCAGGTATCTTATGGTTCGGGTGCTGTAATAAATGGCATTGATTCTCTAATTTCCCTTTCTGTATTTTCATTGATAATGTAGAAGAAAGCCACTGATTTCTGTATCATGATTTTGTATCCTGCCACATTCTTGAATTGCTATTTGAGGTCTGATAGATTGGGGGCGGAGTCTTTTGGGATTTCCATAACGATTATGTCATGCTTGAGGAGAGAAAGTTTGATTTATTTGTTGCCAACTTGGATACCTTTTATTTCTCTTTGTTGTCTGATTGCTGTTGCCGAACTTCACAGCCTATGTTGAACAAGGGTTGTGAGAGTGGGTGTCCTTGTCATGTTCCTGATTTCAAAGCAAAGGCTGGGATCTTTTACCATTTGAGGATTGTATTCACTGTGGGTTTTTCATAGAAACATTTTATGAAGTTGACGAATATTTCCTCTATCCCTATACTTTGCAGCATTTTAGTCAGGAGAAGATGCTGGATTTTGTCAAATGCTTTTTATTCACCAATTGAGAGGACCATGTGGTTCTTCTCTCTTCAAATCTTAATAGGTTCTATGACATTGATTGATTTGTGAATGTCGAACCAACCTTGCAACCCAGGGATAGATCCTACTCGGTCTTGGTGGAATGACTGTTTAATGTACAGTAGGTTCCTAGGAGCTAGAATCTTATGGAGTTCTTAGCATCCATATTCATCAGTGATATTGCCTTGAAATTCTTCTTTTTGTTGATGTCTTTGCCTGGTTTGTGGATCAGGGTAATGCTGGCTTCATAAAAAGTGTCTGGAAGTTTTCCTTCTGCTACAAATTTCAGAAAGAGCTTCAGGAGAAGAGGTGTTAGTTCTTTTCTTAAAGACTGGTATAATTCGCTAAGGCATCCTTCAGGTCGCGGGATCTTGTCTTTTGGGAGGTTTTATATCACTGCATTTATCTTATTACTGGATCATTGTCCATTCAGGTTGTACATTTCTTCCTGGTTCAATTTTGGGATTTTACAGTTTTGTAGGAATGCATCCATTACACCTAAGATCTTTCCTAATTGGCATATATTGTTTTTTCCCCCAATTTCTTTTCAGTGTAACTGTATTTATTGTTTTACCACCACACCCAGTCCTCCATGCAATCCGTGCTCTCTCTCTATTACCCACCAGGTGTTTCCACAACCTCCCACCCCCGCTCTTTCAAAGCCCTCAGGTTATTTTTCAGAGTCCATTGTCTCTCATGGTTTTTCTCCCCTTCCGATGTCCCTCCACTCCCTTCTTCTCTCCATCTCCGCTTGTCCTCCATGCAGTTTGTTATACACCACACGTAAATGAAACCATATTATAATAGCCACTCACTGCTTGATTTATTTCACTCAGCAGAATCTCTTCCAGTCCTGTCCATGTTACTACCAAAGTTGGGTACTCATCCTTTCTGAATGGAGGCATAATACTCTATAGTGTATATGGACCTTCCTTATCAATTCTTCCGTTGAAGGGCATCTTGGTTTTTTCCACAGTTTGGCAACCGTGGCCATTGGTGCTCTAAACATTGAATTACAGATGGCCCTTCTTTCACGCCATCTCTATATTTGGGGTAAATACCTAGAAGTGCAATTGCAGGGTTATAGGGAAGTTCTATTTTTAATTTCTTTAGGAATCTCCCCACTGTTCTCCAAAGAGGCTGCACCAACTTGCATTCCCTCCAACAGTGTAAGAGATTTCCCCTTTCTCCACATCCTCTCCAACACATGTTGTTTCCCGTCTTGCTAATTTAGGCCATCCTAACTGGTGCAAGGTGACATCTTAATGTGGTTTTCATTTGAATCTCCCTGATGCCTATTGATGATGAACATTTCTTCAGGTGTCTGATAGCCATTTGTATGTCTTCATTGGAGAAGTGTCTGTTCATATCTTCTGCCCATGTTTTGATATGATTATCTGTATTCTGTGTATTGAGTTTCAGAGATATTCCTAGATCCTGGATATCAAACTTTTGTCTGTCCTGTCATTTGCAAATATCTTATTGCATTCTGTGGGTTGCCTCTTTGCTTTCTTGACTGTTTCCTATGCAGCGCAGAAGCTTCTGAATTTGATGAAGTCCCTGAAGTTTATTTTCGCTTTTGTTTTCTTTGCCTATGGAGACATATCTTAAAAGAAGTCGCTGTGGCTGATATCGAAGAGATTACTGCCTATTTTCTCCACTAGGATTCTGATGTATTCCTGTCTCACATTGAGGTCTTTTACCCATTATGAGTTTATCTTTGTGTATGGTGTAAGAGGATGGTCGAGTTTCATTCTTGTTCATAGAGCTGCCCAGTTTTCCCTGCACCAGTTATTGAAGAGACTGTCTTTTTCCACTGTATATTTTTTTTCCTGCTTTCATGAAGATTATTTGTCCATAGAGTTGATGGTCCATATCTGAGCTCTCTACTGTGTTCCACTAGTCTAGGGGTCTGTTTTTATGCCCGTCCCATGCTTTCTTTCTTTTTTTTTTTTTTTTAACTTTGTCATGTATTTGGTTGTTTTTTTTTTTTTAATTTTTTTTTATTTATTTTTTATTTTTTATAAACATATATTTTTATCCCCAGGGGTACAGGTCTGTGAATCACCAGGTTTACACACTTCACAGCACTCACCAAAGCACATACCCTCCCCAATGTCCATATCCCACCCCCTTCTCCCAAACCCCCTCCCCCCAGCAACCCTCAGTTTGTTTTGTGAGATTAAGAGTCACTTATGGTTTGTCTCCCTCCCAATCCCATCTTGTTTCATTTATTCTTCTCCTACCCACTTAAGCCTCCATGTTGCATCACCACTTCCTCATATCAGGGAGATCATATAATAGTTGTCTTTCTCTGCTTGACTTATTTCGCTAAGCATGATACGCTCTAGTTCCATCCATGTTGTCGCCAATGGCAAGATTTCATTTCTTTTGATGGCTGCATAGTATTCCATTGTGTATATATACCACATCTTCTTGATTCATTCATCTGTGGATGGACATCTAGGTTCTTTCCATAGTTTGGCTATTGTGGACATTGCTGCTATAAACATTCGGGTGCATGTGCCCCTTTGGATCACTACATTTGTATCTTTAGGGTAAATACCCAATAGTGCAATTGCTGGGTCATAGGGCAGTTCTATTTTCAACATTCTGAGGAACCTCCATGCTGTTTTCCAGAGTGGCTGCACCAGCTTGCATTCCCACCAACAATGTAGGAGGGTTCCCCTTTCTCCACATCCTCGCCAGCATCTGTCATTTCCTGACTTGTTGATTTTAGCCATTCTGACTGGTGTCAGGTGATATCTCATTGTGGTTTTGATTTGTATTTCCCTGATGCCGAGTGATATGGAGCACTTTTTCATGTGTCTGTTGGCCATCTGGATGTCTTCTTTGCAGAAATGTCTGTTCATGTCCTCTGCCCATTTCTTGATTGGATTATTTGTTCTTTGGGTGTTGAGTTTGCTAAGTTCTTTATAGATTCTGGACACTAGTCCTTTATCTGATATGTCGTTTGCAAATATCTTCTCCCATTCTGTCAGTTGTCTTTTGATTTTGTTAACTGTTTCCTTTGCTGTGCAAAAGCTTTTGATCTTGATGAAATCCCAATAATTCATTTTTTCCCTTGCTTCCCTTGCCTTTTGCGTTGTTCCTAGGAAGATGTTGCTGCGGCAGAGGTCGAAGAGGTTGCTGCCTGTGTTCTCCTCAAGGATTTTGATGGATTCCTTTCGCACATTGAGGTCCTTTATCCATTTTGAGTCTATTTTTGTGTGTGGTGTAAGGAAATAGTCCAATTTCATTTCGTCCCATGCTTTCTTGGTGATCACAGCTTCATAGTATCACTTGAAATCAGGCAACGTGGTGCTCCCAATTTTGTTTCTCTTTTCAGCAATTCTTAGCAATACGGTGTTGCTTCTGATTCCACACAAATTTTTGGCGTGTGTTTGTTCCAGCTCTTTGAAAGATACCGGTTGAATTTTGATTGCAATGGCCTTAAATGGATCGAATGCTCTAGGCAGTATAGACATTTTAACAAAGTTTATTCTTTTCATCCATGAGAATGCAATGGTTTTCCATGTTTTTTGTTTTCTTGCATTTTTTCATTAGTGTTCTCTAGTTTGTCGAGTACAAATCCTTTAACTCTTTGTTTGGTTTATTCCCAGGTATCTTAGGTTTTGGGTGCTGTAGTAAATGGAATTGATTCTCTAATTTCCTTTTCTGGATTTTCATTGATAATGTAGAAGAAAGCCACTGATTTCTCTACCATGATCTTGTATCCTGCCACATTATTATTTTTTTTTAAAGATTTTATTTATTTATTTGACAGAGAGAGATCACAAGCAGGCAGAGAGGCAGGCAGAGAGAGAGGAGGAAGCAGGCTCCCTGCTGAGCAGAGAGCCCGATGCGGGGCTCGATATCAGGACCCTGGGATCATGACCTGAGCCGAAGGCAGCGGCTTAACCCACTGAGCCACCCAGGCGCCCCTCCTGCCACATTATTGATTTGCTGTATGATTTCTGGTAGTTTGGGGGCGGAGTCTTTTGCATTTTCCATATCAAGTATGTCATCTGTGAGGAGGAAGAGTTTGACTTTTTCGTTGCTAATTTGGATAACTTTATTTCTCTTTGTGTCTGATGGCTGTTGCTGGACTTCACAGCCTATGTTGAACTAGAGTGGTTTAGTGGGCATCCTTGTCATGTTCCTGATTTCAAAGTAAAGACTGTCAGCTTTTACCTTTTAAGGATGGTATACACTGTGGGTTTTTCATAGAAACATTTGATGAAGTTGACGAATATTCCCTCTATCCCTATACTTTCCAGCGTTTTAGTCAGGAGTGGATGCTGGATTTTGTCCAAATCTTTTTCTTCACCAATTGAGAGGACCATGTGGCTCTTCTCTCTTCACTTCTTAATTGGTTCTATGACATTGATTGATTTGTGAATGTCGAACCAACCTTGAAACCCAGGGATAGATCCTACTCAGTCATGGTGGATAGACTTTTTAATGTATTGTAGGTTCCTAAGAGCTAGAATCTTGTTGAGAATCTTAGCATCCATATTCGTCAGTGATATTGGTTTGAAATTCTCCTGTTTGATGAGGACTTTGCCTGGTTTGTGGATCAGGGTAATGCTGGCTTCATAGAAAGTGTCTGGAAGTTTTCCTTCTGCTTCATATTTTGGAAAGAACTTCAGGAGAAGAGGTGTTAGTTCTTACATAAAGTTTGGTAGAATTCGCTAAGGCATCCTTCAGGTCATAGGGTCTTGATTTGGGAGATTTTTGATCACTGCTTTAATCTCATTACTGGATAAGGGTCCCTTTAGGTTGTACATTCCTTCCTTGTTCAATTTTGGTATTTACAGTTTTCTAGGAATGCATCCATTTCACCTAGGTTGCTTAGCTATTGGCATATACTTGTGTTCTTTTTCGAAACTCTTTTCAGTGTAACTGTATTAATTGTTTTAGCACCACACCCAGTGCTCCATCAATCCGTGCCCTCTCTATTACACACCACATGTTTCCCCAACATCCCAACCCCTCTCTTTCAATGTCTCAGATAATTTTTTTACTGTTGCATATTTTTTTAAATTAAATTTATTTATTTTCTGAATAACAGTATTCATTATTTTTTTCACCACACCCTGTGCTCCATGCAATCTGTGCCCTCTATAATACCCACCCCCTGGTACCCAAACCTCCCACCCCCATGCCACTTCAAACCCCTCAGTGTAATTGCAGGGTTATAGGGAAGTTCTATTTTTAATTTCTTGAGGAATATCCACACTGTTCCCTAAACAGGCTGCACCAACTTGCTTTCCCACCCACAGTGTAAGAGGATTCCCCTTTCTCCACACCCTGTCCCAAACATGTTGTTTCCCGTCTTACTAATTTACAACATTCTAACTGTAAGGTTAGAATGCAAGAAAGCATTCTTGCATTCTAACTGTAAGGTGTAAGGTGACAATTAATATGGTTTTCATTTGAATCTCCCTGATGCCTAGTGATGATGTACATTTCTTCAGCTGTCTGATAGCCATTTGTATTTCTTCATGAGGAAGTGTCTGTTCATATCTTCTACCCATTTTTTGATATGATTATCTGTTTTGTGTGTGTTGAGTTTGAGGAGTTCTTCATAATCCTGGATATGAACTTTTTGTCTGCCCTGTCATTTGAAAATATCTTATTGCATTCTGTGGGTTCCCTCTTTGCTTTCTTGACTGTTTCCTATGCACTGTGGAAGCTTTTGATTTTGATGAAGTTCCAGAAGTTTATTTTGGCTTCTGTTTCCTTTGGTTTGGAGGCATATCTTGAAAGAAGTCACTGTGGCTGAATTTGAGGAGAATACTGCTTATGATCTCCTTAGGAATCTGATGGATTCCTATCTCACATTGAGGTCTTTTACCCATTATGAGTTTATCTTTGTGTGTGGTGTAAGAGGATGGTCGAGTTTTATTCTTCTACATAGACCTGCCCAGTTATCCTGCACCATTTATTGAAGACTCTCTTTTTTCCACTGTATATTTTTCCTTGCTTTCTTGAAGTTTATTTGGCCATAGATTTGATGGTCCATATCTGAGCTGTCTACTGTGTTCCACTGGTCTATAGGTCTGTTTTTATGCCATTCCCATGCTCTCTTGGTGATCATTGCTTCATAGTAACCCTTAAAATAAGGCAACGTGTTGCTCCTAGTTTTGTTTCTCTTTTTAGCAATTCTTAGCAATACGGGGTCACTTCTGATTCCACACAATTTGAGGCGTGTGTTTGTTCCAGCTCTTTTAAAGATTCCAGTGCAATTTTGATTGCAATGGCATTAAATGGACCAATTGATCTAAGCAGTATAGACATTTTAACAATGTTTATTATTCTGATCCATGAGAATGCAATGATTTTCCGTCTTTTTGGATTTCTTGCATTTCTTTCATGAGTGTTCTCTATTATCTTGAGTACAAATCCTTTACCTCTTTGGTTTGGTTTATTCCCAGGTTTCTTATGGTTTGGGTGCTGTATCAATGGAATTGATTCTCTAAATTCCCTTTCTGTATTTTCATTGATAATGTAGGAGATAGCCACTGATTTCGGTTCTATGATTTTATATCGTGCCACATTATTGAATTGCGGTATGAGTTCTGAGAGTTTGGGGGCAGAGTCTTTTCGGTTTTCCATATCAAGTATGTCCTGTGAGGAGAAAGAGTTTGACTTCTTGGTTGCCAACTTGGATACCTTTTATCCTCTTTGTTGTCTGATTGCTGTTGCTAGGACTTCACATCCTATGTTGATCAAGAGTGGTGAGAGTGGGCATCCTTGTCATGTTCCTGATTTCAAAGCTTAGGCTGTCAGCTTTTACCCTTTGGGGATGATATTCACTGTGGGTTTTTCATAGAAACATTTTATGAAGTTGACGAATATTCCTTCTATCCCTATACTTTGCAGCATTTTAGTCAGTAGCAGATGCTGGATATTGGAAATGCTTTTTCTTCACCAATTGAGAGGATCATGTGTTTCTCTAATCTTCACATCTTAAATTGTTCTATGACATTGATTGATTTGCGGATGTTGAACCAATCTTGCAACCCAGGGATGGATCCTACTCGGTCATGGTAGATAAACGTTTTAATGTACTGTAAGTTCCTAGGAGCTAGAATCTTGTTGAATATCTTAGCATCCATATTCACCAGTGATATTGGTTTGAAATTCTCCTTTTTGATGAGGTCTTTGCCTGGTTCATGGATCAGGGTAATGCTGACTTTATAAAAAGTGTCTGGAAGTATTCCTTCTGCTTCAAATTTTGGAAAGAGATTCAGGAGAAGAGGTGTTAGTTTTCTTCTTAACGTTTGGTGGAATTCGCTCGGGCATCCTTCAGGTCCCGGAGTCTTGTCTTTTGGTAGGTTTTTGATTACTGCTTTAATCCCTTAACTGGATAATGGTCTATTCAGGTTGTACATTTCTTCCTGGTTCAATTTTGGAATTTTACAGTTTTCTAGGAATGCATCCATTTCACCTAGGTTGCTTCGCTTATTGGCATATACTTTTTTTTTCCACTTTCTTTTTAGTGTAACCGTATTCATTGTTTTAGTACCACACCCAGTGCTCCATGCAATCCGTGCCCTCTCTATTACCTACCACGTCTTTCCCCAACCTCCCACCCCAGCTCATTCAATGCCCTCTTAGGTTCTTTTTCAGAGTCCATTGTCTCTTATGGTTTCCCTCCCCTTCCAATTTCTCTCCTCTCCCTTCTCCTCTCCATCTCCACTTGTCCTCCATGCTATTTGTTATACTCCACACAGAAGTGAAACCATATGATAATTAACTCTCTCTGATGGATTTATTTCACTCAGCAGTATTGCTTCCAGTCCCGTCCATGTTGCTACCAAAGTTGGGTATCCATCCTTTCTGAATGGAGGCATAATTCTCCATAGTGTATATGGACCACATCTTTCTTATCCATTCTTCCGTTGAAGGGCATCATGGTTCTTTCCACAGTTTGGCAAGCATGGCCATTGCTGCTATAAATTTGGGTTACAGATGGCCCTTCTTTTCACTCCATCTGTATCTTTTAGGTGAATACCTAGGAGTGTAGTAGCAAGGTTATAGGGAAGTTCTATTTTTAATTTCTTGAGGAATATCCACACTCTTCTTTAAAGAGTCTGCACCACCTTGCATTCTCATCCAGAGTGTAAGAGGATTCCCCTTTCTCCACATCCTTTCTAACACATGTTGTTTCCCGTCTTCCTAATTTAGGCCATTCTAACTGGTGTAAAGTGACATCTTAATATGGTCTTCATTTGAATCTCCATGATGCCTAGTGATGATGAACATTGTTTTCAGGTGTCTGATAGCTATTTATATGTCTTCATTGGAGAAGTGTCTGTTCATATCTCCTGCCTATTTTTTGATATAATTATCTGTTTTATGTGTGTTGTGGTTGAGGATTTCTTCATAGATCCTGGATATGAACCTTTTTTCTATACGGTCATTTTAAAATATCTTATCGCATTCCATGTGTTGCCTCTTTGCTTTCTTACTGTTTCATATGCAGTGCAGAAGCTTTTGGTTTGGATGAAGTCCCAGAAGTTTATTTTGGCTTTTATTTCCTTTGGTTTGGGGTCATATCTTGAAAGAAGTCGCTCTGGCTGATATCAAAGAGATTACTGCCTATGTTCTCCTCTAGGATTCTGATGGATTACTGTGTCACGTTGAGGTCTTTTATCCATTATGAGTTTAACTTTGTGTATGGTGTAAGAAGATGTCGAGTTTCATTCTTCTATATAGAGCTGTCCAGTTTTCACTGTACTAGTTATTGAAGAGCCTGTCTTTTTTCCACTGTATATTTTTTTCCTGCTTTCTTGAAGATTATTTAGCCATAGATTTGATGGTCCATATCTGAGCTGTCTACTGTGTTCCACAGGTCTATGGGTCTGTTTTTATGCCAGTCCCCTGCTGTCTTGCTGATCACGGCTTCATAGCAACCCTTGAAATCAGACAACATGTAGCTCCCAGTTTTGTTTCTCTTTTCAGCAATTCTTAGCAATACGGGGTCGCATCTGATTCCACACAAATTTGAGGCATGTGTTTGTTCCAACTCTTTTAAAGATGCTCGTGGAATTTTGATTGGAATGCATTAAATGTATCGATTTCTCTAGTCAGTATAGACATTTTAACAATGTTTATTCTGATCCATGAGAATGCAATGATTTTCCGTCTTTTCAGTTTTCTTCCATTTCTTTCATGAGTGTTCTTTAGTTCCTCAAGTAAAAATCCTTTACCTCTTTGGTTTGGTTTATTCCCAGGTTTCTTATGGTTTGGGTGCTGTAGTAAATGGAATTGATTCTCTAAATTCCATTTCTGTATTTTCATTGATAATGTACGAGATAGCCACTGATTTCGGTTCTATGATTTTATATCCTGCCACATTATTGAATTGCGGTATTAGTTCTGAGAGTTTGGGGGTGAAGTCTTTTGGATTTTCCATATCAAGTATGTCATCTGTGAGGACAAAGAGTTCGACTTCTTGGTTGCCAACTTGGATATCTTTTTTTTTTCTCTTTGTGTCTGATTGCTGTTGCTAGGACTTCACAGGCTATGTTGAACAAGATTCATGAGAGTGGGCATCCTTGTCATGTTCCTGATTTGAAAGCAATCACTGTCAGCTTTTACCCTTTGAGGATGGTATTCACTGTGGGTTTTTCATAGAAACATTTTATGAAGTTGACGAATATTCCCTCTATCCCTATACTTTGCAGCTTTTTAGTCAGGGACAGATGCTGGATATTGTCCAATGTTTTTTCTTCATCAATTGAGAGTACCATGTGGTTCTTTAATTTTCACTTCTTAATTTGTTCTATGACATTGATTGATTTGCGAATGTCGAACCAACCTTGCAACCCAGGAATAGATCCTACTCGGTCATGGTGGATAAACGTTTTATGTACTGTAGGTTCCTAGGAGCTAGAATCTCGTTGAGAATCTTAGCATCCATATTCATCAGTGATATTGGTTTGAAATTCTCCTTTTTGGTGAGGCCTTTGCTTGGTTTGTGGATCAGGGTAATGCTGGCATCAAAAAAAGTGTCTGCTTCAAATTTTGGAAAGAGCCTCAGGAAAAGAGGTGTTAGTTCTTTTCTTAAAGTTTGGTAGAATTTGCAAGGGCATCCTTCATGTCTTGGGGTCTTTCTTTTGGGAGGTTTTTGATCACTGCTTTAATCTCGTTACTGGATAACAGTCTATTCAGGTTGTACATTTCTTCCTGGATCACTTTTGGGATTTTACAGTTTTCTAGGAATGCATCCATTCCACCTAGGTTGCTTAGCTTATTGGCATATACTTGTTTTTTTTTTCCCATTTCTTTTCAGTGTAACCGTATTCATTGTTTTAGCATCACACCCAGTGATTCATGCAATCTGTGCCTTCTCTATTACCCACCACGTGTTTCCCCTACCTCCCACCCCTTCTCTATCAATGCCTCAGATAATTTTTTTACTGTTGCATATATTTTTAAAATTAATTAATTTATTTATTTTCTGCATAACAGTATTCATTATTTTTTTCACCACACCCCGTGCTCCATGTAATCCATGCCCACTATAATAACCACCACCTGGTACCCCAACCTCCCACCCCCATGCCACTTCAAACGCCTCAGATTGATTTTCAAGAAAAGACCCTACCAAAAAGGAGAATTTCAGACCAATATCACTGATGAATATAGATGCTAAGATTCTCAAGAAGATCCTAACAAACAGGATCCTATAGCACATTACAAAGATTATCCACCATGACCAGGTGGGATTCATCCCTGGCCTACAAGGATGGTTAAACGTTCACAAATCAAATAATGTGATAGACAAATGAATTTGAGAAGAGAAGAACCACATGATCCTCTCAATTGATGAAGAAAAAGCATTTGACAAATTCCACCATCCGTTCTTGATTAAATTGATTCAAAGTATAGGGATAGAGGGAACATTCCTGGACTTCATCAAATCTATCTATGAAAGACCCAAAGCAAATATCATCCTCAATGGGATAAAGTTTCAGCATTCCCGTTGAGATCAAGAACAAGACAAGGATGCCCACTTTCACCCCTCTTGTTCAACATAGTATTAGAAGTCCTAGCAATAGGAATCAGACAACAAAGAGAAATAAAAGGTGCCCTCAGATTCTTTTTCAGAGTCCATAGTCTCTCATAGTTCCCCTCCTCTTCCAATTTCCCTCGACTCCCTTCTCCTCTCCATCTCCCCTTGTCCTCCATGCTATTTGTTATACTCCACACAGAAGTGAAACCATATGATAATTAACTCTCTCTGCTTGATTTATTTCACTCAGCAGAATCTCTTCCAGTCCCGTCCATGTTGCTACCAAAGTTGGGAATTCATCCTTTCTGAATGGAGGCATAGTTCTCCATAGTGTATATGGACCACATCTTCCTTATCCATTCTTCTGTTGAAGGGCATCTTGGTTCTTTCCACAGTTTGGCAAGCGTGGCCATTGCAGCTATACATTTGGGCTACAGACGGCCCTTTTTTTTTTTTTTTTTTTTTTACAGCATCTATATCTTTGGGGTAAAAACGTAGGAGTGTAATTGCAGCGTTATATTGAAGTTCTATTTTTAATTTCGTGACGAATCTCTACACTGTTCTCCAAAGAGACTGCACCAACTGGCATTCCCACCCACAGTGTAAGAGGATTCCCCTTTTTCCACATCCTCTCCAACACATGTTGTTTCCCGTCTTGCTAATTTAGGCCATCCTAACTGGTGTAAAGTGACATCTTAATGTGGTTTTCATTTGAATCTCCCTGATACCTAGTGATGATGGACATTTTTTCAGGTCTCTGATAGCCATTTGTATGTCTTCATTGAAGAAGTGTATTTTCATGACTTCTGCCCATTTTTTCATATGATTATCTGTTTTGTTTGTGTTGAGTTTGAGGAGATCTTCATAGATCCTTGATATCAACCTTTTGTCTGTCCTGTCATTTGCCAATATCTTATCATATTCCATGGGTTGCCACTTTTATTTCTTTATTGTTTCCTATGCAGTGCAGAATCTTTTGATTTTGGTGAGTTCCCGAAGTTTATTTTGGCTTTTTTTTTCCTTTGGTTTGGAGGTATGTCTTGAAAGAAGTCACTGTGGCTGATATTGAAGAGATACTGCCTATGTTCTCCTCTAGGATTCTGATGGATTCCTGTCTCACGTTAAAGTCTTTTATCCATTATGAGTTTATCTTTGTGTATGGCGTAAGAGGCTGGTCGATTTTCATTCTTCTAAATAGAGCTGCCCAGTTTCCCCTGCAACATTTATTGAAGAGACTGTCTTTTTTCCACTGTATATTTTTTTCCTGCTTTCTTGAAGATTATTTGGCCATGGAGTTGATGGTCCATATATGATCTGTCTACTGTGTTCCACTGGTCTATGGGTCTGTTTTTATGCCAGTCCCATGCTGTCATGGTGATCAGGGAGGCTCTCCTGGGACTTCGGACTTAAGGCCCTGTCCCTAGCTGCCCCGATTCCCACCATTTCCCCCCGCGATCCTTTGCTCTTTTGGAGTGCTTTCAACCAGTCTCCAAGTTAATGCTGGTCCCCAGAAGCAGGGCACTCTTGCTCATATTGGGGTGTTACTTTCCAACCAATCACCTTTGGTGGCTCCCTCCCCCTTTTGTTTATCTTCCGATATCAGTCGCCATTCCCACTCTGCCTTACTTGCCCACTGGTGTCTTCTGCCCCAGTAGAGATCCAACGTGTATAATTCTGATCTCAGGCTGATTTCATGGGTGATCAGAGTTCTTTGGTAGGTAATCAGCTCACTTTGGTGTAAGGGCTGAAAAGGCGCCTCCTCTTACTTCCCTGCCATCTTGTCCCTCTGAATACCCAACTTTTATATTAACATAGATGGGACAGGAGGAGATTAAGCTGAGTGAAATAAGTCAAGCAGAGAAATTCAATTATCATATGGTTTCACTTACTTGTGTAACCTAAGGAATATCATGGAGGACATTCGGAGAAGGAAAGGAAATGTGAATTGGGATAAACTGGACGGGGAGATGAACCATGAGAGACTGTGAACTCTGAGAAATAAACTTAGGGTTTTGGAGGGGAGGGGAGTGGGGGAATGGGTGAGCCTGGTAGTGGGTATTAAGGAGGGCATGTATTACATGGAGCACTAGATATGGTGCATAAACAATGAATCTTGGAACACTCAAAAAATAAAATTAAAAAAATTAAATGTAACTTTACTACAGATCCTAAGGGTCAGAGAGGGAATCACAATGGAGATTCTCAACCATTCTTACATCAGAGCTCACAATGACACTCTATCTCTGAAGAGCAGTATAAATAAGGTAGGCAGGATTTGAGCCTTAAGTCAGAGTTATTCCTGCTTCAGCCATACCTGGCAGCCTTGGCCTGTTCCCCCCTCCCCAGATGCCCTTTCTGGTGGCCCTGAGCTAGTGGGGACCACATGGTCATATGGAGATGGGAAGTTTCACACCCCTATTGATGATGGCGCTATTGTATTGTTCTCACCAGTCCAACAACATGATTTCTCAGTGAAATAAATAGCAGCTTCTTGACCTTCTTAAGATTTGAAAATCATCTTGAGTCATCTATTAGAAATATGATTTCAACATGTCTTCTTTTTCTGAAAAAAGAAGGAAAGAAAGAAAGAAAAAAAGAAAGAAAGAAAGAAAAAAGAAAGAAAGAAAGAAACCCAAATAGTAATCATGGCTTCCTGAGCACCTGCTCTTGAGAGCCATAACAGTGGCTCTTTGTGGAATTGTCCCTCATAAACTTCTAAACTGTGATGTAGGTATTTTAGTAGGCACATTTTCTAGGTGGTTAAATAGGGGCTTAGAGATGACTCCAGTAAGAGTGAATTTTAGTGTCTTAAACCTAAATGGCATCCCCAAACTGATTCAAAATCCCTTGTTATTCCATACATGGTACTATTTCCCTCCTATCCATGTGGTCTTCTCAATCTGAAAACATCTCAAGTGTCAGGGTTTTCTTGCATGGCCAGCTGGAACAGATTCATCTGGCTTTTAACCTCTGCCCATCATGATCATTAAGATAATTATCTCAGTGGAGGTCCTCCAGTAAGATACTCAAAGATCTTTAAGAATACAGACATTATAATAATTTTCTGATATTAAAGTCACTGAAATTACCTTTTTAAAATTAATTAACACTCTAGTATGTTCAGAATGTTCTATAAGACAGATCTGAGATAGTATTTAAAAACACTCAGCTCAGCCTCTTCTACAAAGGGAGACAATGCTTGTAAACATTGCTGAACTATTCCTTTACCTACGGTTACTTATTACCAACCACCGTAGTGTTTATATGGTATGACTATGACTTACATTAGTCAAAATCTGCAAGGAAAGAACTTCGACATTGTACCCAACTTTAGGGATACTTCATGTTAATACTAGTGTTGTGACAATGAGCTATGCTGTTTTGTTCTATAGTACAAGGGAATGGTGCCAGACAGCTTAAAATTCTGACTTTAAATTATCTGTGTGCTTCAGAGATTTGGGCAGGAGAAGGGGAGGAGCCCAGCGTCTGTGAACATTTCTGTTATCTGTGTTGACCATGGAACAGGTAAACATCTGTAGACATCATTTTGATTTCTTGGTACTATTGTTAAAGATGCTTTTGTCTCAAGTTCTTCCCTTCAGAAGTACTTAGAATGATAAAGGGAATTTTTATCTTTGACCATCCATGGGGCCAGATCCTGGGCTCCCAGGAAAGCTATCCCTTAACATTTTACCAAGCTCAAAATGATGGGGCAAAACCTCAGTGCATAGGCCCTATTTCTGTCCTAAGCACATGTTTCACATCTGCTATGAGAAGAAAAAGATCACCAAAGACTGCCATTGCAAACATAAAGATAAGAAAAACAGAAGAACCTCTCCTGCTCCCATAAGATTAAAGTCATACTGATTTGCACAAACTGAAAACATATGAAAAAGTTCTGGAATTTTCTTCCTCATGATGATGTGTACAAACAAAACAGAATATAGAAATTTTCCCCAAATGTTCCTTCCCTGGAGTCCTCCTATTCTTTAAGATTTTATTTATTTATTTATTTAAGAGAGAGAGAGAGAGAGAGAGAGAGAGAGAGTTCACACAAGCCAAGGGAGAGGGAGAATCAGGTTACCACTGAGCAGGGAGCCTGATGTGGAGCTCAATGCAGGGCTTGATTCCAGGATCCTGGGATCATGACTTGAGCTGAAGGCAGACACCTAAAGGCTGAGCCACCCAGGTGCCATGGGCTCTCCCTTTTTTGTGAAGATTGTGTCTCCCAGGCAGCTGTCTTGACTTGGGTTTGAATAAAACTCTCTTCCTTTCTCTCTAAAATGTTTAAAAGGGTTTGTCATTTAGTGTCAATAATAGCAATATGTTTTCTTTTTAAGTGAAGAGTATTCCTGGTTTACAACTTCAACAGCACAGAAGGGCGGTTGTTCTCATTCATCCTGGAGCTTCCCTGCAGAAGCAAGCACATGTATATAAATTGCAGCACAAATGGCTCATCCTAGAGGGTGCGTTGAAGGTCTAAGAAGTACTGCCCACTCTAGGGGTGAGAGTTCTTCCCACTTGGAGCATTACTATTTGGGTCTTAATATTGTCTTGGAAATGTGGGAAACCATTGCATTTACTGAAGCCCAAGACTCAGAAGGTCTGAGAACAGCTGACCTGCTCAGGAGCCAGGCACAGCTCCTCAGGTAGTCTTGGTGCAGGAATGGAAGGGGCAAGGCTCTGAGGGTGGTCTGCAGCTAGAGGGATGTGGGGAATGGGCCCTGTGTGAGGGGGCCCTGCTACAAACTCCTCGCATGCCTGTGTGTCCCAGTCAGCTGTACAGTTGGGAAGGGACTCTAGGACCACCTGCATATACAGGAAGGCACCAGTATAAATTCCAGTGGCTGGATGCAGGCAGTCACAGCAAGCAATGGGCGTGTGGCACCACCCACCCTTACGAATAATCCTGTGGGGGTGGAGCTACATTTCTGTGGGTAGGCCCCCAGCTGCCCAGGATGCAGCAGTGAGGTAGGAGAAGGCGAGATTGACCTGTGGGGGTTCCCTCATGCGTGAATAGACACTGTGGACCAGGGTAGGGACCTGGGGGTAGGTTGAGCCCCACGTGGGAGGTTGGGATATGGGAAGGGGGCATGGAATGAGCTAATCTTGGGAACTCAAATGAGTTCTCCTTTTTCCCTTGAAAGTCTCTTCTGCCCTATATCCATTAATTGGCCGTATCCCCAAGATCCCTGAACTCTAGGGCGCCCACTCACTCCAGGTTTTGTGGGGTGAGTTGTGGACATTTCAGGTTTCCCAGTGTTCTCCAGGAAAAGTGGATTTAAGGACGTCACACAGTCCCCACGTCATTGAGTTGCACCCCGGTCTCTGACACAGTGCAGGTAATGGACCTTGAGCAGCACCTCCAGTTCAGCAGGGTCCCCCTGTTCAGGCACAAGTGTGGCAGCACCGACCTCAGAGCCACCCCCCTACTTCAGCATTGTTCCCTGTGTCCCTAGGAGATGATAATGGCCTCAGGATCATGCAGGTGGGTCCTCCAAGTTCCTTTCTCTGGCCGCAGGCACAGGTGTGGTGGTAACAGCCCCAGAGGCATCCATCCATTTTATCATTGTGCCCTGTGTCCCTCATGGATGGTGGCGATAGGCTGTCAGGATTGTGCAGGAGAGTCCTCCAAGTCCCTGTTCTCCCAGGCACAGGTGTGGTGGCAACAAACCTTAGAGTAGTACCCCATCTTCAACACTGTGCCTCGTGCCCTGGGGTTGGTGGTCATAGGCTGCAGGATCCTGCAGGAGAGTCCTCCAGTTGGGGGCCTGGAAGTTGGAGTAAACCAGACCCCAGTCAAGTTGCACAAGGAACAGGTGAGTTTAGGTGTTCATTTGGAAGAGTAATCTCACTTTTCCAACAAAGACAGAGTCATCAGTCTACTTTTGATGAAGATAATTACTACTTAAGAAAAAAGTGTGTGTGGGGCACCTGGGTGGCTCAGTGGGTTAAGCCTCTGCCTTCCGCTGAGGTTGTGATCCCACGGTCCTGGGATCGAGCCTCAAATTGGGCTCTCTGATTAGCAGGGAGCCTCTTTCCTCTTCTCTCTTTGTCTGACTCCCGGACTGCTTGTAATCTCTCTGTCAAATAAATAAATGAAATCTTAAAAAAAAGAAACAAGTGTGTGTTTCCCCTTCTCCCAGGAACTGAAACAGATGTGCAGGCCATAGATTGCAGATGCCTATTTGTGCCCACCTGACAGCATTTCTCTGCTCTGGCTCCAGAAAACCTGAAGTTTTGAACACCAGAATCTGGGTCAGTGATGCAGCTTGTCACAGGACATTTATGTTCCGAGAAAGCAGCAGATACAGTGGGCGCAATGTCACATCCATGTCAGGAGTAGAGGTAAAACTTCTCATTAACTCAAAATCTCCTGGACTTTTCTCTTTCCTCTAGTTGAGCCACGAAGTAAAACTTATGTCATTGTCAGCATTCTGGATTTGGTTCAAGAGTTACTCAGTTTCCCTGCAGGTAGGCCATTTCAGGGAATACCCTTTTATCTATTGATTTATTGCTTACAAAATATCATCTGAACATCTGTTTCTGAGGAAATCACTTATTGGAAAGGAGTGATAAGATTTACCCCGTGTGTGTGTGTGTGTGTGTGTGTGTGTGTGTGTGTGTGAGTGTGTGTGTGTGTGTTTAAAGATTTTATTTATTTATTTGACAGACAGAGATAACAAGTAGGAAGAGAGGCAGGCAGAGAGAGAGAGAGGAGTTATCAGGCTCCCCGCAGAGCAGAGAGCCCCATGCGGGGCTCGATCCCAGGACCCTGGGATCATGACCTGAGCCAAAGGCAGAGGCTTTAACACACTGAGCTACCCAGGCGCCCCAGCTCTTTGTGTGCTTTTAACATACAATTTCATCCCTTATCTAACAAGGTTTATTCCGTTGGGCCTAGGGTATAGTTAGGTGGCCAACATAGAGAGTTGGGTGGCTTTTTGTCATCAGATACAGACTTGGATGATGTCTTGTCATTTGTCAAAGGTGATGTTTCCTAATTTATCAGTCTTTTCATCAGAAGAGTTATAATTAATGTATAGGGAAAATTCAAAGTTATTCAAAGTAGCCATTTACTGTTTAAAAGTTGACCTTGGTTTTCTAATTTAACTAAATGCATCATCTAGATACTTTGACGTGCTGTATTTTTTCTGCAGTTTCTTTGGTGGTAGAGTCAGAAGGAGAGACTTTGGAAATTCTTATGGATAGATGCTTGCTGGTGGCTCCAAGGAGCTTGGTGTCAGGAGTACTGGGGTGAGTTCTGCAACTGCTTGCCTGACCTTACGTGAGTCAGGTTATACCACAGAGTTTCTGTTTCCTCCTTATGAATCTGCTGGCAGGTAATATCTATGGAAAGGCTTTTTACACAGAAACTGTAATGTATATTGAAGAGCAAATTAAAATCAGATGATTTGGCTGTATTGTTCTGTAAATAATAGTTTTAATCCTTGCCCCCAACAGGATACCTGGGTGGCTCAGTGGGTTAAAGCCTCTGCTTTCGGTAGAGATCAGGTCATGATCTCAGGATCCTGGAATTGAGCCCCACATCAGGCTCTCTGCTCAGCAGAGAGCCTGCTTCCCTTTCTCTCTCTCTGCCTGCTTGTGATCTCTGTTTAAATAAATAAATAAAATCTTTACAGAAATAGATTTAAACCCTCCTGTCATGAGATATGGTATTTTATTGCACAAGGAGTCCTCAGAAGGCTATAATGAAAGTGTCAGGTCACAGAGCACATTCAGATTCCATTGGTAGGTTAGTGACCATTTACCAGGTAGGAGGTAAGTGGAGAGAAATATGACAGAAGGCAAAAGTAGGTGTTAACCATTCATTAGGTAGCATTCTGCATTTCTCATGAAAGCCTTGGGCCAGTGTAATTTTGGAAGAAGGAGAAGGAATCCTGGAGCTTTCTGGCAGACAGGGGAATTCCATGTCTGAGTAGAGCTTACAGGGGTCCCAGAGTAGAGCTGAGTGCATTCTGCAAGAGGTTGTGGGCAGGACTGGCTCCAGGGGGTGGCTGTGTCTCCCGTGTGACAGCTGTGACAGGTCAGAGCCGTGGGCAGTTTCCTGGATGAGGACAAGTGAGCCACAGGTGGAGAACTGGCAGAACACCTTATTCTGTGCCACCAGCCTCACCCAACACACACAACCTCATTGTCTGTCCCTGTCACTCAAATTCTGACTGCTCTGTGCTGCCAGGACGAGATGTTGGTTTGTGCTCCTTTCTTTGCATGTCAGTGAAGTTTCAAAACTTTGATTATGGAAGGGACACCTGGGTGGCTCCGTTGGTTAAGCAGCTGCCTTCGGCTCAGGTCATGATTCCAGCATCCTGGGATCGAGTTCCACATCGGGCTCCTTGCTCGGCAGGGAGCCTGCTTCTCCCTCGGCCTCTGCCTGCCTCTCTGTCTAATTGTGCTCACTCTTGCTCCTCTCTCTCTCTGAAAAATAAATAAAATCGTAAAAAAAAAAAACTTTGATTATGGAAATGGCGAGTCATCAGAATGGCTATTATTCTTATTTCCTGCTCTTGAATTCACCACAGTGAATCATACCTGCTAGTGGAAGGGGAGATCTGTGTGTTTTTATTTCCTGTTTAAATTAAACAATGGGAAAACAATCTTTTGAGGAATTAAAAAACCCTTCATGGGGACTCATGTTTTTCTCTTCTGTGAACCACTTTCTGATAGTAGAAACTTTTTTTTTAATTAAAGCTCAGACTCGGAGCTGTAACAGGGTGCTGTGCCCTTTGTGAGGGGGAGAAACAGAGGAGGAGTGTAGGTTGTTTAGGAGCTTGGGGTGTGGCTCATTATGCTCCCAGTGGCACACAAGCCCCTGTTAGCCTTCCTTGACAGTGGGTGGTGGAGATAGGGGTTGCTGCTCACCTGGTAGACCATCCTGGTCTCTGAAACCTGACCCAGTGAATCACTATTGACTTGAACTGGGGAATTTATGAAGAAAACAGAATGAACCCTGAAGGGTGCCTATATCCTTTGCACTCAGACAATTCCATGGAGCAAAGGAACTCATCACCCATGAGACATGTCAGGATCCCTGAGTGTGTGGGCTTTGCTCCCTGGGAAGAGGTTGTGTCTTCATCCTTATCTGAACCAGAACCATTTTGTCTGGTTACCAAGATCCAGACTTTTATGTGACCATGGGATTATTATTATTGTTATTTTAAGGAAGCAATGTAGGCACTGTCTTCAAGATACAAATGTCAAAAGGAAAAACAAAAGGATATATATATATATATATATATATATATATATATATATATATTTATAATGACTAAACTTGTGTTATCTCTCATTAGTAAGGGTAACTTAGGGCTGCCCATATGAGAAAGACCAAGGAATTATATTTTGATCAAAGTGTGCTGTGCAAGTGTAGTGTATGTGTGGATTTTTTATTTATTTTGTTTTATTTTTTAATTTTTAAAAATTTTTATATAAACATATAATGTAAGTTTAGCCCAAGGGGTACAGATCTGTGAATCACCAGGTTTACACACTTCACAGCACTCACCATAGCACATACCCTCCCTGATGTCCATAACCCCACCACCGTCTCCTGACACCCCCTAGAAACCCTGTTTATTTTGTGAGATTAAGAGTCACTTATGGTTTGTCTCCCTACCGATCCCATCATGTTACATTTATTATTTTCCGAACACTGAACCACCCCCACGTTGCATCTCCACTTACTCATGTCAGGGAGATCATATGATAGCTGTCTTTCTCTGATTGACTTATTTCACTAAGCATAATACTCTCTAGTTCCATCCATGTTGTCACAAATGGCAAGATTTCATTTCTTTTGATGGCTGAATATTATTCCATTGTGTGTGTGTGTGTGTGCCACATCTTCTTTATCCATTTTTCTGTTGATGGGCATCTAGGTTATTTCCATAGTTTGGCTATTGTGGACATTGCTGCTAAAAACATTCGGGTGCACATGCCCATTTGGATCACTAGACTTGTATCTTTAGTGTGAATACCCTGTAGTGCAAAAGTTGGGTCATAGGGCAGTTCTATTTTCAACTTTTTGAGGAAATTCCATGATGTTTTCCAGAGTCGTTGCACCAGCTTGCATCCCACCAACAGTGTAGGAGGGTTCCCCTTTCTTTGCATCCTTGCTAGCATATGTCACTTCCTGGCTTGTTGATTTTAGCCATTCTGACTGGTGTGAGGTGGTATCTCATTGTGGTTTTGATTTGTAATTCCCAGATGCCGAGTGATTTGGAGCATTTCTTCATGTGTCCGTTGGCCATCTGGATGGCTTCTTTGCAGAAATGTCTGTTCATGTCCTATGCCCATTTCTTGATTGGATTATTTGTTCTTTGGGTGTTGAGTTTGCTAAGCTCTTTATAGATTTTGGATACTAGCGATTTGCATATATCTTCTCCCATTCTGTCAGTTGTCTTTTGGTTTTGTTAACTGTTTCTTTTGCTGTGAAAAAGCTTTTGCACTTGATGAAATTCCTATAGTTCATCTTTGCCCTTGCTTCCCTTGCCTTTGGCGATGTTCCTAGGAAAAAGTTTCTGCAGCTGAGGTTAAAGAGGTTCTTGCCTGTGTTCTCCTCAAGGACTTTGATGGATTCCTATCTTACCTTGCAGTCCTTCATCCATTCTGAGTCTATTTTCATGTGTGGTGCAAGGAAATGGTCCAATTTCATTTTTCTACATGTGACTGTCCAATTTTCCCAACACCATTTGTTGAAGAGGCTGTCTTTTTTCCATTGGACATTCTTTCCTGCCTTGTTGAAGATTAGTTGACTATAGAGCGGAAGTCTACTTCTGGGCTCTCTATTCTATTCCTTTGATCTGTATGTCTGTTTTTGTGTCAGTACCATACTGTCTTGATGATGACAGTTTTGTAATAGAGCTTGAAGTCCGGAATGGTGATGCCACCAACTTTGGCTTTCTTTTTCAATATTCCTTTGGCTATTCGAGGTCTTTTCTGGTTCCATATAAATTTTAGGATTATTTCTTCCATTTCATTGAAGAAATGGATGGGATTTTGGTAAGGATGGCATTAAATGTTCAGATTGCTTTAGGTGTAATAGACATTTTCACAATATTTGTTCTTCCAATCCAGGAGCATAGAACATTTTTCCATTCCTTTGTGTCTTCCTTAATTTCTTTCATGAGTACTTTATAGTTTTCTGAGTATAGATTCTTTGCCTCTTTGGTTAGGTTTATTCCTAGGTATTTTACGGTTTTGGGTGCAATTGTAAATGGAATTGACTTCTTAATTTCTCTTTCTTCTGTCTTGCTGTTGTTGTAAAGAAATACAACTGATTTTTGTGCATTGCTTTTATATCCTGACACTTTACAGAACTCCTGTACAAGTACTAGCATTTTTGGAGTGGAGCCTTTTGCGTTTTCCACACAGAGTGTCATATATCTGCAAAGAGTAATTGTTTGTCTTCTTTGTCGATTTGGATGCCTTTAATTTCTTTTTGTTGTCTGACTGCTGAGGCTAGGACTTCTAGTACTATGTTGAATAGCAGTGGTGATAATGGACATCCCTGATGTGTTCCTGACCTTAGCAGAAAAGCTGGGTTTAGGCTTCCTTTGCTGTTCTTTCTCCAGCTCCTTTAGGTGTAGGCTTATTTTCTGTATTTCAGACCTTTCTTGTTTCTTGAGAAAGGAGTATATCACTATATATTTTCCTCTCAGGACTTCCTTGCTGTGTTCCACAGATTTTGAACTGTTGTGTTTTCATTATCATTTGTTTCCATTAATTTTTTCAATTCTTCTTTAATTTCCTGGTTGGCCCATTCATTCCTTAGAATGATGCTGTTTAGTTTCCATGTATTTGTGTTCTTTCCAAATTTCCTCTTGTAATTGAGTTCTAGCTTCAGAGCATTGTGGTCTGAGAATATGCAGGGAATAATCCCAATTTTTTTAAGTTTATTTATTTATTTACTTGACAGACAGAGATCACAAGTAGGCAGAGAGGCAGGCAGAGAGAGAGGAGGAAGCAGGCTCCCCACTGAGCAGAGAGCCTGATGAGTGTTTCGATCCCAGGACTCTGGGAACATGACCTGAGCCGAAGGCAGAGGCCTTAGCCCACTGAGTCACCCAGCCGCCCTGATCCCAATCTTTTGATACCAGTTGAGACATGATTTATGATTCTGGAGACTGTTCCATGTGTGCTAAAGAAGAAAGTGTATTCTGTTGCTTTGGGATGAAATGTTCTGAAGAGATCTGTTATTTCCATTTGGTCCAGTGTGTCATTTAAGGCTTTTATTTTCTTGTTGATCTTTTGCTGGAAGATCTTTCCATTTCAGTGAGGGGAGTGTTAACGTCCCCTACTATTATTGTATTATTGTCAATGTGTTTCTTTGATTTTGTTACTATTAATTGGTTTATATACTTGGCTGCTCCCAAGTTAGGGGCATAGATATTTAGAATTGCTAGATCTTCTTGTTGGACAGACCCTTTGAGTATGACATAGTGTCCTTCCTCGTCTCTTATTATAGTCTTTGGCTTAAAATCTAATTGATATCCTATAAGGATTGCCACCCCAGCTTTCTTCTGATGTTCATTAGCATGGTAAATTGTTTTCCACCTCCTCATTTTAAATCTGGAGATGTCTTTGGGTCTAAATTGAGTTTCTTGTAGACAGCATATTGATGGGTTTTGTTTTTTTATCCATTCTGATACCCTGTGTCTTTTGATTGGGGCATTTAGCCCATTTAGATTCAGGTTAACTATTGAGAGATACGAATTTTGTGCCATTGTATTGCCTGTAAGGTGACTGTTACTGTGTATTGTCTCTGATCCTTTCTGATCTAGTACTTTTAGGTTCTCTCTTTGATTAGAGGACCCCTTTCAATATATCCCGCACAGCTGATTAGGTGTTTGCAAATTCTTTGCATATTCAGTTTTTGTTTGTCCTGGAAGATTTTTATCTTTCCTTCTATTTTCAATGATAGCCTAGCTGGATATAGTATTCTTGGCTGCATGTTTTTCTCGTTTAGTGCTTTGAAGCTATTTCTGGCCTGCCAGGTCTCTGTGGGTAAGTCCACTGCCAATCTAATATTTTTACAATTGTGTGTTACAGACTTCTTTTCCTGGGCAGCTTTCAGGATTTTCTCTTTGTTGCTAAGACTTGTAAATTTTACTATTAGGTGACAGGGTGTGGTCCTATTCTTATTGATTTTGAGGGGGGAATCTCTTGATGCTTGTTTGTTCCCTTTGCCATATTAGGGAAATTCTCTATAATAATTCCCCCTAATATACTTTCTGCTCCCCTCTCTCTTTCTTCTTCTTCTGGAATCCCAATTATTCTAATAATTTCATCTTATGGTGTCACTTAACTCTCAAATTCTCTGCTCATGGTCCAGTATTTGTTTGTCTCTCTTTTGCTCAGCTTCTTTATTCTCTGTCAGTTGGTCTACTATATCACTATTTTTTCTTCTGCCTCATTTATCCTAGCAGTAAGAGCCTCAATTTTTGATTGCACCTCATTAATAGCTTTTTTGTTTTCAACTTGGTTAGATTTTAGTTATGTCATTTCTCCAGAAAGGACTTTTATCTCTCCAGAGAGGGTTTCTCTAATATCTTCCATGCCTTTTTCGAGCACAGCTAGAACCTTGAGAGTTGTCATTCTGAACTCTAGATCAGACATATTACCAATATCTGTATTGATTAGGTCCCCAGCCTTTGGTACTGCCCTTGTTCTTTTTTTTGTGATGAGTTTTTCTGCCTTGTCATTTTGTCCAGATAAGGAAAGTCTCAATCACTTCTTGAGATTGTTGATCTCAAGAAGGGTGGCAAAGGGTGGCAAAGACCCCAGGAAAATGTGTGCATTAACTAACTAAGAAGAGACTCCAAATAGTGGAAGGGAGATATATATATATATCTCCCTCCCACTATATATATATATATATAATCAGTCTAATATACAGATTATATATATATATATATATATATATATATATATATATATATATATTAGACTGGTGACTAGAACAGGGTCACCCACTTAATTACTTAATTTTGGGAGTATTTTGGTCTCTTAGAAGAAACTACCTCCCAAAATTTTAAAGAATGAAGAACATATTTAAGGGTAAACACAATGAAGGGATGGAATATGCCTATAAAGATTAAAAAAAAATTTCTAAAAAAAGGAGTTGATAAAGTAAGTTGGTTAGGAGAAAAAAGAAAAAGAAAGAGGGGAGAATTTGCTCGGGCTGGAGACTAGAACAAGCCCAAGATAGATTTAGAGTGTATTTTGATCCATTAGAAAAAATTGTACCCCAAATTTTTTTTAGAATAAAAAACCCCATGTGTATACAAAAATAAAGTTAGATACAATGAAGGATAAAATATGACTATAATAATGAAGGTTAAAAAAGATTATTTTTCAATGAAAGGCATTGTTAAGATAAACTAGTTAACATTAAAAGAAGATAGGGTAAAATTAAAAAAAAATTTGCAGAAGAAAAAAAAGAAAATTAAAAAAACATTTACTGCAAGACTAAAGAATCATGGGGAAAAAGCCATGAATTCTATGCTTTGCTTTCTCCTCCTCTGGAATTTTGCTGTTATCCTTGGTAAATGAACTTGGTCTTGGCTCGATTTCTTGTTGATCTTCTGAGGGAGGGGCCTCTTGTATTGATTCTCAAGTGCCTTTGCCGGAGGTGGAATTACACCGCCTTTACCAGGGTCCAGACTAAGTAATCTTCGGGAGCTTTTATTCCCTGAACACTTTCTGTAGAGTTCTGGAGGATGGGAATGTAAATGCCGGCCTCCCAGTCTCTGCAGCCCAGAATAGATGAGAGCTTGGGGCCCCATTCCTCAGTGCGCCCTCAGAGAAAAGTGCTCAATTACTCCCGTCTCCCTGGCCTCCAGCCACACTCGGAACTCACCCAGCCTGTGCCCGGTTCAAGGTAACCCCGAGTTGAGAGCTCACTTCTCTGCTCTGTCTCTGTAGCTGGCTACCCCACTCTAATACCTGCGAGCTCTTTCATAATCAGACACCCCGGATGCTTCTGTGACCAGAAGGATCTGGGACTGATCCTTCTGGGGCCAAGCTGACCACGCATGGACTTCATCCCAGTTTACCCTCTGCAGCAATGTCCCTCAGTGGAGCAGACTTTTAAAAGTTATGATTTTGTGCTCTGTTGTTCTGCCACTTGCCAGGAGCTGGCTCCTCCCACCACAAGTCTATCTTGCTGTCACTTTGGATTCACTTCTCTGCTGGTCCTACCTTTCATAATGTGGTTGATTCTCTGTTTCTAGAATTGTTTCTCTTCTTCTATTTGATCTCCTGTTGGATTTGTAGGTGTTCACAATGCTTTGACAAGCTATGTAGCCCATCTCCTGCTACCTGATGTTGTCTTAACCAGTTGCTTCTCCGCCATCTTGCGTGTGTGTGTGTGTGTGCATGTGTGTGTGTGTGTTTAAAGATTTTATTTGACACAGAGGGAGAGACATCACAAGTAGGCAGAGAAGCAGTCAGAGAGGGGGAAGCAGGTTCCCTGCTGAGCAGAGAGCCTGATACGGGGCTCAACCCCAGGATGCTGAGATCATGACCTAATCTGAAGGGAGAGGCTTAACCCACTGAGACACCCAGGTGCCCAACACATGTAGTGTTTTATTCTATCATTTTCCTTACTTCTCTGAAGGGAAAAGGAAGTGGTGACTGGAGCCTGGTTTCTGATTTGAAGGAATGGGATATAAGAGATTTGAAAAAATAGTGTTCATGCTGACATGGTCCTCAGTGCACAGTGAGCAAAGGTTTGAATCTTGGACTTGGAGGTGTTGGTGTTCAGGGAAGATGATGTCCAAGTTTCCAGCATGTAGAGTCACTTGGCTGGTCTTTCTACTTGGACCAGTACCTGCCTTCCTAAGGGGAGCTTGAAAGTGGCTTGGAACCCTAGGGCACTTGAGGAATGATTTGGATAAGACACCTGAGTGGGCCAGTGTAGACAAACTAAGGGAATTCCAGAGCTAATAATGAATACATTTCTGAGGCTGGAGTTTGCTTCTCTGTGAGTACCATTGAGCTGGGGCGGAAAGCAGTCTCTGGATCTTAGAACTCATCGTGTGAGCAGGTCTGAGCCAGAATGCATTGTCAGATGAGACAGGTGGGAGATTGTGAGGCCATGGTGGTGGACCATTACTCTTGAGGGAAGGCCATACTGCTCCAGGGATAGGGCTCTGCTACCTGGTCAGCCCTACTACTGCAGATGTACCACGAAAGTTATTTTCTCTTTGGTTCTCATGCTCTTGGCTCAGCAGGGTGGTTGGTGGGAAACCACCCACAGGCAACCTTATTGATTCTTGCCCAGGTGCCCCTTGCTTCCTCAGATGAGGAACAGCAGGTATTCTCTACCTGGTGTCTATTAATTCAACCATCAGAAGCACTTCTTCCAGAGCCACACCCCTGAGAAATCCTACACTTTCCTGTGCTGTGTGGAAGAGGCCATTTTTCATTTGGAAGTGAAATATCAGATCCTGCTATTAGATTCCAAGGCCACACAGTACTCCATTCTCCATGATGCTCTAGTTGTGCTTGAGTCCTGATGTGCAAGACTGAGGCCAAACCTGGGCAGCCTGCTGCTGCTGCTGCTCAATTTGTTTCCCAGAGTCAAGAGTCTCATATGTTTTTTCTCCTTCTCAGATATCTTCCAATTCAGGTTTCCCACCCTGTCCCTATGATCCTCTGTGTTGTTCCTTATATTCCACATATGAGTGAAACCATATGATAACTGTCTTTCTCTGCTTGATGTATTTCACTTAGCATAATCTCCTCCAGTTCCAGCCATGTCAATGCAAATGGTAAGTATTTATCATTTCTGATGGCTGAGTAATATTCCATTGTATATATGAACCACATATTCTTCTTCTTTTTTTAAAGGATTTTGTTTATTTATTTGACACACACAGAGAGAGACAACTATCACAAATAGGCAGAGAGGCAGGCAGCCATAGGAGGGGAAGCAGCTCCCCACTGTGTATAAAGCTTTATGCATGCTCGATCCCAGGAACCTGAGATCTTGACCTGAGCCACAGGCAGAGGCTTAACACACTGAGTAACCCAGGGGCCCCTGAACCACATCTTCTTTATACATTAATCTGTTGAAGGACATCTCTGCTCCTTCCACAGTTTGGCTATTGTGGACATTGCTGCTAGAAACACTGGGGTGCATGTGCCTCTTCATTTTACCAAATTCATATGGTAGATACCCAGGAGTGCAATTGGTGGGTCATAGGGTAGCTTTATTTTTAATATCTTGAGGAAACTCCATGCTGTTTTTCAGAGTGTACCAGTTTGCGTTCCAACCAACAGTGTAAAAGGGTTCCTTCTTAACCCTCTTACACTGTTGTGTAATATGTTTCACATCCTCATCAACATTTGTTGTTCCCTGTCTTTTAATTTTTGACATTATAACAGGTGTAAGGTGGTGTCTCATTGTGGTTTTGATTTTTATTTCCCTGATTGCAAGGCATGTGGAGAATGTTTTCATGTGTCTGTTAGTCATCTGTATGTCTTTTTGGAGAAGTGTCTTTTTAGGTCTTCTGACCATTTCTTGAGTGGACTCTTTGTTTTTTGGGGTGTTGAGTTTGAAAAATTCTGTGTAAATCTTGGATACCAGACCTTTAACTCTAATAGCATTTGCAAATATCTACTCCCATTTTACAGGTTGCCGTTTAGTTTTGCTAATTGTTTCCAAGCGTTTCATCTTGATGAAGTACTGAAAGTTTATTTTTGCTTCTGTTTCCCTTGTCTTTAGAGACTTGTCTTGAAAGAAGTTGCTGTGTTGGAAATCGAAGAGGTTGCTGCCTGTGTTCTCTAGGATTTTGGTGTGAGACAGGAATTAATCATCTTTCTTTCCTGATTGTATTTGAGACCTCTCTCCTTCTTGGTGAGTCTAGCTAAGGCTTTGTTAGTTTTGTTTATCTTTCCAACAAAGGCAGTTCTTATTTTCATTGATCTTTTGTCTTTTTAGTCATCATTGTTGATTTTCACATTCCGTTTTATTACCTTATTCCTACTGATTTGGGATTTGCTTGTTTTTTTTTAACACTTCTTTATCATATAAAATTATAGTGTTTACAGGACAGCTTTCTTGTGGACTGACGGGGACCTGAATTTCTATGAACTTCCCCCTTAGAACTAATTTTGCTGTGTCCCTTACATTTTTGTAGGTTTTTCTTTTTGTCTCGAGGTACTTTTAAAATTTCTTGATTTCTTCTTTGACTGTTGGTAGTTTATTACCATGTTGTTAAATCTCTACATATTTTTGACTCTCGCATTTTCTTCTTGTGATTGATTTCTAGTTTCATAACATTGTGGTTGGACAATATTTGAATCAGCAGGTGAGGGGAACATTCAGGATAAAGTTTTGTTTACTGGGCTTTTTTTTCTGAGGGCAGAGAATGAGCTCCATACAGTGGAAGGTGTTGGGTTGGCAAGTTCTAGGAGTGCAGGAAGAACAATGGAAATGACCGCCGCCGGGTCCTGCCGTCTTCCAGCCTCCACCCCCACTTTCCTTCACCCTTGACTCTCCAGCCAAAAGAATGTATGCCCAGGTCATGTCCCCTTAGGTAACCTGATACCTATGAAAAAAACAAATGAAAGACCCCTGCCAACTCCCTCCCAGTGTGACTTCCCCTACTCTCTTTCTGGAATCAAGGAACTTTGACAGAGGGTACCCACCTCCTCCCGGAGCAACTTTCCTGGTTCCCCTTCTCTTGAGCCCTGAAACTTTGCAGGAGATTGCCTTTAATAAATCTTGCCTTGCACCCACTTCGCCTGGCGTGTTTATCTCGCCTATAAAACCTTACATTTGGTGCCCAAAACCCAGGAGGGTTTTGAGAGCCTCCCATCCTGGTGAGGAGGCTCTCTCCTCTCCCTTGCCAGACCTGGACCTGCCTTTCCCAATGCCACTTCTGAAGCCATGGTGAGTTTCCCCGGATTCCGCGCCTCTGTCTGAAAAGCCCTGCCCTAATCGCGCCCACGTTAGGGCAGACCCCGCCGGTCACCAGGTGACCTCCGTGACTCTGAGAAGCTGGGAGACATCCTAACCTCTAGGGTATTTGACACTTTTTTTCTGCAACCCAGTGGTGGATGAAGGGATGCCTTCCTCCTGCCCTCGGGTTGTCTGGCAAGGAGTCTTGGGGACCTCCCAATCCAAATTCAACCCTAAAACATCCCGGGCATGTTTTAGGCCTGTTGGACAATCTTAAAACCCTGGAACTGGGCCAGGACCTGCAAAAATGACGTTACTATACTGTAGCTTGGCCACAAAACTGATTAGACAGTCAGTCCCAATGGTCTCCAGAAGTCATGTTTAATTATCAGATTTTCATGGACCTAAATAACCTCAATAGACACCAAGGCAGATGGGCCAAGGTCCCTTAAGTTCAGGATTTCTGAACCAGCACCCTTGTTTACCCGTCCCTCTCCCCACTCCTATCCGAACTTCTGACAAATTTATCCACAGTAAATATGAAACTTTAATCAATGTTTAATAAAGCTCTTGTTATTTGTTAAAATCTGTTACCAAAGAAATGACTAAACGGATGGTTAATTGTCTGTCTCAAAGTTTTAATGGGTAATTGCTGAGATAGCTTTCAAAGTCTTTGATAACCTGAAAGTTTTAAGTTTTGCTTGGATGACAAATGGGATTAAGTCTGTTGGACATTTAGGTCTTTTCCAAAGGGATAAAATGCCAAGTCATGTATTACTGAACATAGCTTTGTGCTTTTGACTTCTTACAGCAAAGAAAACAAGAATATTTAAATCTGTTAGTAAGCATGGCTTGTGCTTAACTGATTCATAAATTGGCATCTAAAGAATTCTGTTATAGCCGTTCATGATTAATAACTGACTAGAGGTTAATAACTAAAGGTGTTTCTAAGAGTACAAAATTCTGCTAAATAAAGGAAGCAACTCTGTGTGTAGGAAAGTAGAAGATATATGAGAAATATTTAAGGAATGGGAGTATATTTTATTGAAAGTGAAAGGAGATAATTTTGTCCTAAGTGAGATGGCTTTTTGAGACAAAACCTGAATGCAAAGGAAAGTTGTAGAAGGTTTGTGAAGGGAAATCATTCAGGAACCCAATGAAAACCCGGCCATGTTTCTTAACCAACTTACTGAGGCGCTGACTCAATACAGTTGCCTAGACCTGGCCTCTCCAGCAGGGGCGACTGTTTTAGCTACTCACTTTATTTCTCAGTCAGCCGCCGACATTCGGCAAAAATTAAAGAAAGTGGAGGAGGACCCTCAAACTCCCATTTTTGATCTGGTGAAAATGGCATTTAAAGTCTTTAACTCCCAATAGGAGGCAGAACTTAAGCACCAAGCCAGACTCCAACCGAAGGTCCAACTGCGGACCCAAGCCCTGGTAGCAGCCCTAAGGCCGGGAGGTTCTGGGGGTCAACAGAAGGGAGCACCTAACTGCGTCCCTCTGGGGGCCTGTTTCACGTGTGGAGCCAAGGGATACTGGGCCCGTCAATGCCCCAATCCAAAAATGCCTACTAGGCCGTGCCCTCAATGCCGCATAATGGGCCACTGGATATTGGACTGCCCCAACCTCAGGGTATTCCCGGCGCCTCCACGTGGGGGAGACCCTGAGATGGTAAGTTCTGTCTTCCAACTTCTCCTATTGGATGACTGATGGAGCCCAGTCTCAGACACGCCTCTCACCCATGCCGAGCCCAGGGTCATGCTCCAGGTAGTGGGTAAGTCCCTTTCCTTTCTATTGGACACGGCACATGCTTTCCTGCCTTTTTACTCAGCTCCTAATCATCCCTCCTCCTTGCAGTTATGGGAATTGATGGTACTTCCTCCACTCCAAAGGCCAGCCAACCCCTTACCTGCAGCCTGTATGCGTTCCCCTTCTCACACTTCTTCCTCATTATCCCTTACTGCCCTGTTCCCTTACTAGGCAGGGACATCCTCCACAAACTTCAGGCCACCATTTGTCTCTCTCCCTCTCCCTTGACTTCTGTTCACCTCATCCTTCCTCTACTTCCCGATGACTCGTCCTCTATCCCAGACTGTCTCCCCTCTGTAGACCCATAGATATGGGACATTTCCAGACCTGTAGTAGCAACCCACCAGTGAGGACTCAAGTTTATCAGTGACCGCTTTTGGCAGCAGGGTCTCCTTATTCGCATTAACTCTCCAAGGAACTAGATGTCACTTTCCAGGGATGGCAGCACTGCCTCAAGGTCCTAGCGGCAGCCACTTCTCTGACAAAGGAGGCCCTCAAACTTACCTTAGGACAGCCCATCATGGTCTTCTCCCCCCATAGACTGATGGACTGAGTCAGCCACAAATACTTGGCACAGCTCACTCCTTCCCATCTCCAAGTTTACCACCTGCTGTTCATAGAAAACCCCCAGGTCACACTCTGTCTCCCTTCGCCTAAATCCCACCATTCTCTTGCCGACACCTTCATCTACCCCCACTCCTCTCCACTCCTGTGCTCAACACCTGGAAGAACTCTCTCCCTCCCATCCAGGACATTGGGACCAGCCCCTGACTGAACCCAATCGCACTATGTTCATGGATTTGGGCTCCCTCATAGCTCCATATGGACGGCGATGTGTGACCTATGCAGTGGTCACCCTTGATGCAGTCATATAAGCAACCCCCCTTCCCATTGGGATTACTTCTCAAAAGGCAGAACTCCTGGCTCTTACCAAGGCCCTTCACTTATCTGAGGGCCAACGGGTCACTCTTTATTCTGACTCCAAATATGCTCTCCTTATTACCAACACTCACTCTGTCCTCTGTCGAGAAAGGGGATTTCTCACAACCAAGGGAACCCCCATAGTCAAAGGGCCTCTTATTGCCAAAATCCTTGAGGCTCTCAAGTACCCTACTGAGGTGGCTATTGTCCAATGCCATGGCCGTCAGGCCTCCAAAGACCCCATCACTTTGGGGAACAACAAGGCTGACTCTGTTGGCTGACAGATGGCCTTAAACTCCTCTCTAGCCCCTCTCCTGTTTCTCAACACTCCTCACAGTCCCTGTACACTGATGAGGAGACTCGGGCCCCTAAAACATTAGGTGGCAGGTTGGATTACAATGGATGGTATTTTGTCCAGGACAAAATTGCCCTCCCAAACAGCCTAATCCACACCCTCTTTACTGACATCCACCAGTCTCTCCACATCGGTCCAAAGGCCCTATACCAATTTCTCCAACCTCTCTTTCACCACCCCCTCCTCCAAAAGACCATTAAGGAGGGACAGAAGGCCTGCTGAACCTGTCCTGCGGTCAATGCCCAGGGCGGCCTCCTCAGACCAGGACCCACCCACCAGCTCCAAGGGCATCAGCCAGGCGAGGACTGGCAACTTGACTTCAATCACATGCCTCGACACAAAACCTTTATATATCTACTAACTCTTGTGGACACCTTCACAGGCTGGATCGAGGCATTCCCCACCACTAGGGAAACAGCAGAGGTGGTTGCCGTTGTTCTCATTAAGCACATCATTCCGAGGTTTGGACTCCCTCGAACCCTACAATCAGATAATGGACCGGCCTTCATCTCCAGCATCACACAACAGATCTCTGAGAGCCTCAACGTCACCTGGAAACTCCATATCCCCTACCACCTCCAATCTTCGGGTAAGGTCAAGAGGGCCAATGGCTTCCTCAAGGAACAACTCACAAAACGCACTCTTGAAACCTGACTGTCTTGGCCAACCCTTTTCTCACTGCACTCACCCGCCTTAGGGCCTCCCCTAGCCACCCATCAGGTCTCAGTCCCTTTGAGCTCCTGTACAGCAGGCCCTTTCTACTCAATCACAACCTGCCTGCCTCTGCTCCACCTCTCCTATCTTGTATGCCTTATCAGACCCTCTTAAGAGCCCTCCTAAGGGCTCATGCAGGTTCAACCATCCTCGCCCCTGACAGCCCGAGTGGAGACTTCCCCAGGCCCTAAATGCTGGGGACCAAGTTCTCCTAGGAGAACTTCACCCAAAGTCCTTACAGCCCAGGTGAACCAGCCCCCATACTGTTATTCTTACAACTCCCACAGGGGCAAAATTCCTAGGACACCACCCATGTGTACACATCTCCTCTCTAAAACCATTCCCACAACAGGATGGCTGGACTTCCCAAACCCTGGGGCCCACATGGTTGCAGATTTCCCGCACCACTTCTTCTCACCCTCCTCCTTCTACACCCCCCCTATAGCTGTCCCTCAGGTGACCCTGAATTCAGGTGGTACTTCTCCCTAGTGGAAACTTGGGCACCACACGGTCTAGTCAGCTGGTCACCACAGATTGCCAGTCTGGAGGGTGCCAGCCCAAGCGGAAATGGCCGTCCTCTCCACCCCCCTCCTGTGACAAAAAAGGGCTGTGTTTCTTCCTCTTGTTATTGGGGTCTCCTTGGTGTCTTCCCTAGTGGCCACCTGGCTGGGCACCGGGGCCATAGCTCACTCCATAGGTGCTACCCGAGATTTATCTGAACAGCTCTGAACAGCCATGGAAGTCTCAGCTGAGTCCTTGGCATCTCTACAGTGACAGATTACTTCAGTGGCCCAGGTAGCCCTACAGAACCAGCGAGCCCTGGACCTGCTCACTGCAGACAAGGGAGGAACCTGTTTATTCCTCAATGAAGAATGATGCTATTATATCAATGAATCCAGTGTAGTTGAAATCAATATCAGTGCCCTGACAAAAATCTGCGTCTCCCTTGGTGGCCAGCATCACCCTGTAATAAAACCCTCTCAATGGTGGCTCTCCCCCTTTACGACCTGGCTCCTTCCAATCCTAAGTCCCATTATTATCTTCTGCCTATTAGGACTTATCACCCCCTGTGTTCTTTTCTTCATTCAGGAATGCATACGTGAGGTTTCCAGTGTCACTGTCAACCAACTCCTCCTGGATCCCTATACCTGCCTATCCACATACAAAGGACCCTATGATGACGCCCCTTTAACAGCAGGAGGTAGCCATATCTGAGTCCCTGCCCCCATTACAACAAAAAGGTCGGAATGTTGGGTTGGCAGGCTCTGGGAGTGCAGAAGGAACAATAGAAATGACCACTGGCTCCAGAGGCTCGTGGAGTGCAGGAGGAACAATGGAAATGACTGCTTCCGGGTCACGCTGTCTTCCAGCCCCCCCCTTTTCCTTCACCCTTGACTCTCCCACCAAAAGGATGTATGCGCAGGTCACATCTCCATAGGTAACCTGATACTTATGCAGGAAACAGATAAAAGACCCCCACCAACTCCCTCCCAGTGTGACTTCCCCCTCTCCCTTTCCGGAGTCAAGGAACCTCTCCTGAGGGTGCCCACCTCCTCCCAGAGCAACTTTTCTGCCTCCCCTTCTCTTGAGCCCTGAAACTTCGCAGGAAAGTGCCTTTAATAAATCTTGCCTTGCACCCACTTTGCCTGGCGTGTTTATCTCGCCTATAAAACCTTAGAGAAGATTTTGTGAGATGGTGGGGAGTGGTCAACCCTTGTTAGAATTACTGACTACCATTAAGGCAGTGTACCACTGTTTACACCGTATTCCTGATGGATTTGCACTTCGTTAGAAACATTTTCTTTTCTTTTTTTTTTAAGATTTCATGCATGTTTTTGACAGAGAGAGAGTTCACAAGTAGGCAGAGAGGCAGGTAGAGAGAGAAGGGGAAGCAGGCCCCCTGCTGAGCAGAGAGCCCAATGCGAGGCTCGATCCCAGGCTCCTGAGATCATGACCTGAGCTGAAGGCAGAGGTTTAACCCACTGAGCCACCCAGGCGCCCCAATTAGAAACATTTTCTATGAGGTGCAGGGTTGACCTTCTCTAACAGAAAGGTGCCATGTGGGTTCATGGCATGTCCCCAGGTAAGCAACCAGGATGTATGGTATTGTACGGGAACAGAACTGTCTTTGAAAGTGATAGAAACACATCATGGTGAGCTCCATGACAATAGCCGAGGTCCTGAGTGACCCACTGGGTGTTGGTGGTGGGTGGGGTAGTGGGGTCTGTTAATCTGTCTCATAAGGTCCTGTGGAACTCAGGGACACCCTCCTGTCTGTTGAGTTGTGTGGATACAGGTAGACAGCAGTATCTGGTCAACACAAGGGTTGCACTGGACCAACAGCAGAGGGGCAGTGTGCCCAGGGAGCACTCCATTTCCATAAAAATAGACCAGGGTCTGTGACTATCATTCTTAGCCACAGCATGGGGAAAGGAGGTCGGTAGTGGTGCACACTTCCTAGGTTTGTGGTCAAGACTAGTTTGGAGCCCACTGAAGACAACCATACCTGGCACAGAAGGCATCCAGTCACTGTAGCACCAGAGCACTGTGCCAGCTCTGATGCTGCTGCCTCCTATTTTTCATCATCTTTATGGACATGAGCCTCTGCTTTTGCCCCATGGCCTCCAGGGTATTGCCCTCCCTCCATCTGGCCCTCTCCTCTGCCCTGTGTAACCTGATGCCAGGGTACCTTCACAAGAGGCAGCTCAGTCAGTCCCTTGATGGGACACTTCCATGGATCCTCTGTGAGGTGAGGACGATACCTTGCCCTGGAAGGGGGTTGCAGGTCCCCAGTCAAGAAAGCCACATCTCTCTTTTCAGCCTGACCTCCCCTCCCCTCAGTCTTCCTCAGGGAAGATCTTCTCACTTCATGAGCTGAGAGCTCTGAACTTAAAAACGAATATCGTTTTATATTTCTCAATGCCTTAGTTCATCCATGGCATGTCTTTTAAAACTGCCAGTGGGTTTTTAGCAGTCCTGGAGGTCTGCCTGCTCAAGGAGGGGATGACCTGGGAGTGGCAGCCTTCCTTCCCATCTCCCTCAGCATGTCCCTGAGCCCTGGAGCCATCTGTTCCACTGAGGGTTGAGGGACCCAAGACAGCCCATCTTGAGCCCAGGCTGGGTCAGCTGCATAGACTGATGTATATTAGTAGTGGTGGGAAGCTGGTATGCGCAGTTGCAGACAATTTTTCCTTCTTTTTCCTTCTTCCCTTCCCACACAGAGGTAGCTCAGAACAGTCTTCAAGCCCTATACCTCAAGATCCCATGACCCAGGCTCCCTGCTTTCAGCTGGTGACCTTAGTGGTTTCCTGTCGCTTCTGCCTCCCATACCCACTCTCATGGCCATTCCTAAATCAGGGGAGGGATCCAACCCTTGACTGTACTTGGTCTTCCTCCGGTCCCACGCCCAGCCCACCCACATTTGTCTTCCAGGTGTGTGCTTGGAAGCAAGCCCATCAACAGGAACTTATCAGCCAACAGAACCAGGTAATGACCACTGAATTGGAGATCCAGAGTGCATAACAAACCTGCTCTGGAAGCTGTCCCATACTCTATGACAATCTCACACGAAAACAGAAACAATAATAGCTTTCTGGACAGTGAAGTGACATCCGTCTCTACTTACACTCTTGAAAGCATAGGTGCTGACCCTGGATGGAAAGGGACCATGGCTCCTGTGGGCTACCATTAACAGGAAAAGTATAAGAATTCAGTGAAATTTGAATTCCAAGCATAGAGTGAATAATTATTGTACAGTAAATACTCTCACAGGTAAGTCTTATGAACATTGCATAGCAAAAGTTTTTCCAAATAGTTTACTGAAAGAAAAGAACTTTTTTATTGTTTATTTTAATTCAGGTAGAGTTAACATACAGTGGTATATTAGTTTCATGTGTACAATGTAGTGATTCGGTGATTCTATGTATTACTCAACGGATATCAAGAAAAGTGTACTCTTAGTCCCCGTCATCCATTTCACTCATCCCTCCATCCACTTCCACTCTGGTAACCACAGAGTCGGTATTTTGCTTTATATCTTCTTTCTCCTTTATTTATGTATATTCGTTTCTTATATTCCATGTAAGAGTGACATTGAAAGGCATTTGTCTTGCTCCAACTGATGAGTTTCACTTAGGACAGTACTCTCTAGCTCCATCCATGTGTCTGCAAATGGCAAGATCTCATTCTTTTTATGGCTGAGTAATTTCCCACTGTGTGTGTGTGTGTGTGTGTGTGTGTATACATATATCATCTCATTAATCAAATTATCAAGAAATATTTGGATTGCTTCCATATTGTAATATTGTAAATAATGTTGCAGAAAATATAGGGGCTCATGTATCCTTTTGAGTTATTGTTCTCATATTCTTCGGGTAAACACCCGGTAGTGTGATTGCTGGATCACAATGAAGTTCTATATTTAACGTTTTGAGGAACAGTCATACTGTTTTCTAAAGTGGCTGCAGCAGCTTGCATTCCCACCAACAGTGTAAGAGGGTTCCCTTTTATCCACATCTTCCCAACATCTGTTTTCTTGTGCTGGTGCTGTTAGCCATTCTGATAGTGTGAGGTAGTATCTCATGGAACTTTTCATTTGTATTTTCCTGTTGATGGGTGATGGTGAACATATTTTCATGTGACTGTTGACATCTGTTTTTCTTCTTTGGAGAAATGTCTATTCATGTCTTCTATTTTTTTTTAACTGTATTATTTGTTTTTTGGGTGTTGCGTTGTATCAGTTCTACATATTTTGTACACTACCCCATTATTGCATATGGTATTCGCAAACATTTTCTCCCATTAAGTGGGCTGTCTTCTATTTATTACATTTTCATTGTTCTTCTGCTGTGTGGTAAGCTTTCATATTGATGTAGTTCCAGTAGTTTATTTTTGCTTTTGTTTCCTTTGCCTTAGGAGGCATGTCTAGAAAATGTATGGTTCATGGCAGAGAAGTTACTTTCTGTGCCCTCTTGTAGGATTTTTATGATTTCAGGTCTCACATGGAGGTCTTGAAACTGTCTTGAGTTAATTTGTCCATCTGGTGTAAGAAAGCGGTCTAATTTCATTCTTTTGTGCATAGCTGTCCAGTTTTCCCCAAACCATTTGTTGTAGAGCCTGTTCTTTTCCCTTTTAATAATTTTGCCTGTTTTGCAGAAGACTAATTGGGCACGTGATTGTGGGTTTATGTCTGAGCTTCTATTCTGTTCCCTTGGTCACTGTGTATATTTCTGCACCAGTCCCATACTGTTAGGATGACTGAAGCTTTGTACTATAATTTGAAATATGGAATTGAGACGCCTCAAGCTTTGTTTTCCATCATAACATTGTGTTGGTTCTTCAGTATCTTTTGTGATTCCATAGAAATTTTTAAGGTAGTTTCTTTGAGTTGTTTCATTTTTTAAAAAATTTAAATTCAATTAGCCAACCTATCCTACATCATTAGTTTCAGATGTAGTGTTAAATAATATATCAGATGTGTATAACACCAAGTGCTCATTGCATCATGTGCCCTCCTTAGTGCCCATCACCCAGGTACCCCCTGCCCCAATCCAGCAACCCTCAGTTTGTTACTACAGTTAGGTACTATTATGTTTTTTCCCATCTCTGATGACTTCTCATTCTGTTTCCCTTTCCTTTTTCTATGGTTCTCTGCCCTATTTCTGATATTTGACATATGAGTGAAACCATATGATAGTTGTGCTTCTTTCATTGCCATATTTTACTCAGCATAATATCTTCCAGACCCATCCAGATTGATGTGATGATAAATAATCATCCTTTCTGATGGCTGAGTAATATTCCATTGAATATATGAACCACATCTTCTTTATCCATCCCTCTGTCCATAGGTATCTGGGTTCTTTCCATAGTTTAGGTATAGTGGATATTGTTGCAATGAACACTGGGGTGCAGGTGTCAGTTCTTTTCATTACATCTCTATTTTTGTAGTAAAAGCCCTGCGGTGCAATTGCTGTGTTTTAGGGTAACTTTACTTTTAACTTCTTGAAGTAACCCTGTACTGTTTTCCAGAGCGGATGTAACAGATTGCATTCCTACCAGGAGTGTAGGAAGCTTCCCCATTTTCTGTATCATCACCAACACTTGTGGTTTCATGTCTCGTTAATTTTAGACGTTCTTCCTTGTGTTATAGGACACCTTAATGTGGTTTAGATTTGCGTTTCCCAGAAGCCATGTGATGTGGAACATTTATGCATATATCTGTTGGTCACATGTGTGTCGTCATTGGAGAAATGTCTGTTCATATTTTCACCCATATCTAGACCTTACATTGGGTTAAGACCATGAAGCCTGGAAGATACAATCATCCAGAACTGTGGAGATCTTCACAAGGTCTGAGTTAAAATGGAGTTTTAGGGTGTATATGAAGCTCAGAGATTGTGTTCAGAGTGTGCATGAAAGTGTAGGTTCACTGACATTGTCTCAGGTTTGCATTCAGATTTCTCATGCTCTGAATCCAGTCTGGAGTAAAAAAGGGAATTTCCTTTTGTGTGGCAGGCTGATCCTCTGGTGTTGTTCAAGTGTTCCCAATACCTGGTGCTTGGGAGCCAGGCCTCTACAGATGGTGCTCTCAGAACTACAAATAGGGTTATGGTTAGGACATAGGAGCATGGAAGGTTCGAACTGCCAACCGTGTGGTGAGTGTCCTGGAGGGCTGAGTTGAGGGCATGGGTTAAGGTGAGTGTGCGGCTCAGGGTTTCAACCCATGAGCCATTGAAAGTGGGAGTTCCGTGGGATGGAAAGAGATGGGCCTTCATATTTCCACTGACCTATATACTTATTGGAGTCCATTATGGAAAGATTTCCTTCTGGGTGGGAGGCTGAGTCCACTGGTATTGCTCAGCCATCCCCAAATCCTAGGGCTTTGGAGCCCTCCCTTAAGGGACAGTTACCTGAGAGCCCAACATAGGGATAGAGTTAGGGTCAAGGGGCATTGCAGGGCCAAGGAGCTGGCAGTGTGTGTGGAATTAAGAAATTAAAGATGAGTGTTCCCGTTCAGGTCAGGCACAGGGTTTGTAGCCTAGAGTCCACTGAAAGTGGTGGTTTGCTGGGATGGGCTCAGATGGGCAGGCATTTTCTCCTGCTTTGAATATTTCTAGAGGTCTACATGGCACACTTTCCTCCTGTGTGTTAGGCTGAGTCCTGTTGTATGGCTAAGGTGACCCCAGTGACTGGGGCAGGGGGCCAGGCCCCTAGGAATGGAATGCTCAGGACATGTCAGGCTCAATCTGCCACCCTGAGAGGAGCGACCTGGGGAGCAGAGTTGAGGACGTAGGTCAGTGTGAGTGTTAGGATCCAGGTAGTGAATAGGGGGTTGCTGAGAGTGGGATAGTCTCACGGGGCCACGAAATATTCTGGTATAGTTCAGGTGTAACCCATCAGTGGGGCTTTGGTGTGGATCCTCAGAGGACAGAAGACTGAAAGTATAGCCTAGGGCTAGGGATAGAACACAGGGGCATGGCTGGCCTGATCTGCTGGTGCTGAGGCCGGATGCCTAGGACAATGATTTGAGGGTCATGGTCAAGTGGTGCATTACACTCTGGGTTTGTGCCTGATGGGTGGCCGATGGTGGAGGTTGCTTCATGGGCTGTTCAGGTTTCTCCCATTCTGAGGGTTCTGTGCAGCTCCAAACAGAACAGTTTCCTCTTGGGTGGCAGACGGAGTCCTGGTTTGGGGATCAGGGGTCCAAATATGGAGGAAAAGGGGGCCCAGCCTCTGGGGAGGAAGACTGAAAACCCAACCTAGCATTAAGTTTAGGGCCAGGAGCATGGAAGACCTAATTTGCTGGCACTTAGGAGGGATCCCAGGGGGCTGAATTGAGGGCAGGGGTCCGGTGGCATGACAGGGTCCAGGTTTGTGGTCAGGGGATCGCTGACCACAGTGGAGTAGGGTGTGCTCAGGGGGACATGCAGTTTCTCCCACTCTGAGGGTTCTACTCAGCTTCAATTGGCACGGTTTCCTGCTGGGTGACAGGCTGAGTGTCAGCCCCCGCATTTGTTGCCAATGGTGTGCAGAAGGTGGGGATGGCCTCAGGTGGGGCATGCAGGTTTCTCCCGCTCTCAGGATTTGGCACAGCTCCAAACAGCATGGTTTCCTCCTGTATGGTGGGCAGAGTCTTGGGGTGTCACCAGAGGTTATTAATCTTGGGGGCTTGGGGTCACGCCTCTTGGGATGGAAGCCTGAAAACCCAAATTAGGGATAGGGTTAAGGCCTAGGGGCATGGCACACCTGATATGCCAGTGCTGAGGCAAGTGCCCTGGTGCGCTGAGTTGAATTTGGGTGTCACACAGTACGTTACCCTCTGGGTTTGTGTCCAGGCATTCACATAACCTGGGAGTGACTTCAGGGGTCCATGGAAGTTTCTCCAGCTCTGAGGGTTCAGCGCAGCTCCAAACAGCACAGCTGTACCCTGCGTGGCAGGCAGAGTCCCAGCATGAGTATCAGGCATCCTTAATCTGGACTTAAGGACCAGGCCTCTGGGTGCAGAAGCCTGTACACCCCACCTAGGATAGGGTTAGGACCTAGGGACATGGCAGGCCCGATCTGTCAGCACTGAGACACGATCCCCTTGGGGCTGAGTTGAGGGCATATGTCAGGCGGTGCCTCAGAATCCAGGTTTGTGGCCAGGGGGGCTGCAGATGGTGTGTGTGGGGGGGTCACTTTAGTGGGGTATGTGGGTTTCTCCCTCTCTGAGGGTTCTGTGAAGCTATCCCGTGAGACTATCCCACTCTCAGGTTCTGTGAAGCTTCATATGGCACATCTTCCTACAACATAGGAGGCTGAATTCTGGGATACCACTCAGGGGTCATTAATGAGGCTGGTTTGGGGGCCAGGTCTTTTGGGATGGAAGCCAGAAAACCCATGGCAGGTTCTCTAGTGGGCTGAGTTGAGGGCACATGTCTGGAGGTGCATCAGATTCCAGGTTTGTGTCAAGGGGTTCCACAGAACATGGGGTGGCCTCATGGGGTCATAGAAGTATCTCCCATTCTGAGGATTCTGTGCAGCTCCAAGCAGCAGAGTTGTGCCCTCAGTGGGAGGCATAATTCTGGTGTGAGTCTCAGGGGTCCCCCGTCTGTCTGGGTTGTGGGCCAGGTCTCTGAGCATGATAAACTGTGCACCTCCCCTAGGTTTAGGCTTAGGGCCTTGGGGCATGGCAGGCCTGAACTGCCATTTATGAGGCATGCTCTGCTCAGGGCCAAGTTGAGGATTTGTCAGTCATTGCATCAGAGTCCGTTTTTGTGGCCGGGGGGCCACCGAAGGTGGTGTTGGCTTTAAGAGGCAGTGCAGTTTCTCCCACTCTGAGAGTTTGGCACAGCTCCAAATTATCTGGTTTGCAACCACATTGTGGACTGAATTCTGGGGTGTTAATCGGGGTTCTTAATCTGGGGGGCTTTGGAGCCAGGCCTTTAGGGTGGAATTTTGAAAACCCAAACTACGTTAGGGTTAGGGCCTAAGGGCATGGCAGGCCAGATCTACTGGTGCTGAGGCGGGCTCTCTGGTGGGCTGAGTTAAGGAAAGGCATCATGCAGGGCCTCAGTCTCTGGATTGGTGACCATGGGTGCCACCGAAAGTGGGCGTGGCCTCAGGGAGGCATGTAGATTTCTTCTGCTCTGAGGGTTGGGCACAGCTCTAATGGCACAGTTTCCATCTGGGTAGCAGGTGGATTCCTGGGGTGTGGCTCTGGAGTCTTCAATCTATAGATGGAAGCCTGAAAACCCAACCTAGTGTTAGGTTTAGGGTCTGGGGCATGGCAGGCCTGATCTGAAATCGCTGGGACTGGCACTCCAGGGGTATGAGTAGAGTGAGGGTATGGCCATGTATGCACCAGGATTTTAAACTGCTTTCTCATGGGGTTTGGACCGTGACCACTTGAGATCATGGGCCAGGCCCAGGTGGCCGCCCTGCATGTCCGTGCTGCCAAAAGCCATTTCAGTGGGGCATTTTCTGGCTAATTATCATGAGCGAGAAGCTCATGAGAATTGGCCGGCATTGGGAGGCAATTTGGGATGCACTCACACCCATTGTTTAGAGTGCTTTCTTCCTAGATGCTCATTATGACCATCCAGGAACTTGGACTGGTCCCACACGGCTCCCCTGCGGGCCCCAGCTGATAAGAGATTTCCGGAGGTTGCGGGAGGGTCTCGGGCTGAGAATGAGGCTTCATGTTTGTGGTTCCTTTGGGTGCTGAAGGTGGGGGTGGCCTCAGGAGGGTATGAAGGTTTCTCCCCATCTGAGGGTTTTCTGCAGCTCAAAACAGTAATGTTTCCTGCTTTGTGGCAGTGGAGTCCTGGGGTGCAGCTCTGGGGTTCCCAATCTGGAGGGCTTGGGGACCAGGTCTCTGGGAATGTAAGCCTGAACACCCAACCTAGGGCTAGGTTTAGGTCCTAGGGGCATGGCACACCCATTCTGCCAGTGCTGAGGCTGGCCTCCCAGGGGACTGAGTAGAGGCCAGGACTGCCAGCATTCTGGGGCAACTCCGAGCACATGTGCCTCTGGAGTTTAGAGCTCTTTCTGGCATGGTTTGGGCTGCGAACCCTCAGGAAAATGGTCCAGATCCAGGCAGATTCTCTGAGGGCTCCCACCTCTGGGTGCAAGTTCAAAGGAGGTTTCTGGCCAATTCACATGAGATTTCTGCCCAAATTGATATTGATTTGGGCAGAATTTTTGTGGGAATTGGCCGGAATTGTGGAGTGATTTTGGTCACGTGTGCTCCTAACGTCTGGATTGCTTTGTCGCTAGGTTCACGTAGCAGCCACCTGTGACCATGGGCTGGGCCTGCAGAGGTCCCTGAGAGCTCACACTAATGAGGGCAGAATGGAGTATGGGGGTCAGAGTGAACACCAGGCACTGGTTTTGTTGCCTGTGCGGGCTCTGATTGTGCGGGCTCTGTCACCTCAGGAGGCATGCAGTTTTTTACTGCTTTGAAGGTTTTGCACCTCTCCAAAAGTCACAGTCTCATCCCGAGTGGCAAGTCTAGTTCTGTGGTCTGTCTCAGGGGCCCCCAGTCTGGAGGGACAGTGCCATTGTGGCTTGAGACCTGTGAGGCGTTGTGAGCTGGATTAGGAGACTCATGCCAGTTCATGAATCACAGATGAGATTCACTTGGTGTGTGTTTTGAACATAGAATTTGTTCCTTCACCTAACATTGCTTATTCCATTGGGCCTACGCGGTGGGGGAATGGCAGGCATCTAGAGTTATGTGGCTGTTTGAGGTCAGATAGTGACTTGGATGATGTCTTTTCCTTTGTCAAAGGTGATTTAAACTAAAGAGTTCCAGTGAGGGCAGAGGGCACATTAAAAATGATTCCAAGGAGGCTTGGATGATTTAAAAGGGAAACCTGACCTTCTAGTTTTACTAAATAGATACCTGGACAGCTGTATTTTCTCTGCAGTTCATGGGTGGTGAAGTCAGAATGAGAATCTTTGGGAATTCCCCCAGATAGAGGCATCCTGGTGGCTTCAAGGGGCTTGGCATCAGGAACCCTGGGGTGAATATCTGGTGCTGCTTGCCTGAAACTTGGTGAGTCAGGTTATCCCACAGGTTTTCCATCCCCTCCTAGGGAATTGCAGGAAGGTAATGTTCTGCTTAAAGCAGAACCCTCCCGCACTGTTAGTGGGCATGCAGATTTTTGCAGCCTCTTTGGAAAAGAAGATGGAGTTTTCTCCAAAAGCGAAAATCTGAGCAACACTAGGACCCAGAAATTGAACTCCTAAGTATTTATCCAAAGGACACAAAAGTGCACATTCAATGGGGTAAAAGCACCATGATGTTTATAGCAGTATTATCAACAATAGCAAAACAAAGTAGGGAGTCCCTCTGTCCATTTTCTGATGAATGGAGAAAGAAGATGTGAGAGATTGATCTGTCTATCTACCTAACTATCCAATAGCATAGGAGCCAGCCTCAAAAATAATGAGATCTTGCCATCAGCAAGAATATGGAAGGATCTAGCATGGATTAAAGTAAGCAAAACCAGTAAGAAAAGACCAATGGCCTATGATTTGACTCCTATGGAATTTCAGAAAGAAAACAGATGAACATAGTGAGGGGAGAAAGATAGGACAATGAGTGAGCAGTGTCAGCCTTAGAGCACAAACTTAGGGTTGCTAGAGGGCAGGGGTGTTGGCAGGAAGGGTTAAATGGGTGATGGCTATTAGGGAGAGTACTTGTTGCGATGAGGTCTGGGTGTTCTATGCAGGTGAGAAATCACAAAATCCTACCCCTGAAGCAAAAGAATGAACAGTGCATGGAAACAAATTGGAATGGAAGTCAAGGAAGGAAAGAAGACCATGTTCTACTTCATGAGGAGTGGGGTAAAAGTGGAGGGGTTATCGCTGTCCTGTTCTACTAATGATCATTTCCAAACATGGTATGGTACAATACACTAGTTTCTGTTTCCATAAGGAGACCTCAGAAAGCTTGCAGAAAGATTCAGATGTCAGAGCATATCCATGATCCATTGATATGTTCCTTCCAGTATGCCCAGGTACAAAGGTAAGTGGAAACAAATATGGCAGAAGAGGTAAGGAGGTGTTAAGCTTTCAGGAGGTAGCCTTCCCCTTTCTCATGAATGCCTGGATGAGTGTAAATTAAGAAGAAGGATGGGGGATCCTGAGCTTTGCCCCAGACAGGGGAATTCTTGCTATGGCTAGAGCTTATGGGTTTGCCGAGGAGAGACAAGCTATTAGCATGGCAGGCCAGAACTGCTGGTGCTGAGGTGATTTCCCCGAGGGGCTGAATCGATGATGGGGGTCAGGCTGTACATCAGGCTCCGGGTTTGTAACTAGGGAGCTGCACAATGTGGGGGAGTTCTCATGTGGGCATGCAGGTTTCTCCAGCTCTGAGGGTTCTGCACAGTTCCAAAGAGACTGGTTTCCTGCTGGGTGGCAAGCAGACTCCTACAGTGTAGCTCCAGGGCTCCCAATCTAGACGTCTTGGGGGACAGACCCCTGGGGAAGGAAGCCTGAAAATGCAACTTAGAGTTAGGTTTAGGGCCTAGGGGTATGGCAAATCTGATCTGCCAGTGTTGAGGCAGGCTCCATGGTGGGCTGAGTTGAAGGTGGGCATCAGGTGACATGTTAGACTCTGGGTTTGTGTCCAGGGGTGCCGCAGAAGCTGAGGGTGCCTCGGGCGACATGCAGGTGTCTCCTGCTCTGAGGGTTCTGGACAACTCCAAAGGGACACGTTTTTCTCTGGGCAGCTGGTGGAGTCCTGGGGTTGAGTCTCAAATGTCCCCAATCTGGTGGGCCGAGGGGCCAGGCCTCTTGGCATGGAAACCTATAAACCACACCTAGGGTTCGGTTTAGGGCCCTGGGGCATGGCAGGCCTGATGTTCTGATGAGGAGGTAGGCTCTCAAGTCAGCTGGGCTGACTTGGGGGCGGGCATCAGGAAGCAGGACAGAGCCTGGGTTTGTGTCCAGGGGCTGTAGAAGCTGGGGGTAGCCTCTGGGTGACATGCAGGTTTCTCCTTGTCTGAGGGTACTGCGAAGCTACAATGGCATGGCTTCCTTCCGTGTGGTGGGTGCAGTCCTGATGTTTCACTCGGGTGTCCTTAATATGTGGGGTGTCGGGGCCAGGAGTTTTTGGTTGGAAGCATGAAAACGCAAACTAGGTTTAGGGTTAGGGCCAGGAGGAATGGCAGGCCCAATCTTCTGGCACTGAGGCGGGTTCATTGGGGGGCTGAGACAAAGAAAAGGGTCAGGCGGGAAGTCAGAGTCTAGCTTGAGGGAAGGGGTACAGCTGAGGGTCAGTCACCGTGTTTGTGACCCACTCGAGTGCTGAAAGTGGGGGATGGCCACGTGGGTGGGGCATGCAGGTTTCTCCTGCTCTGAGGCTTTTGGTCAGGTTGTAATTGCATGGTTTCCTCCTGGTGGCAGGCGGAGGCCTGGGTTGTGGCTCAGGTGTCCTTAATCTGGAGGGATTAGGGGTCAGTTCTATGGGGACAGGAGCCTGAGAGCTCACTTTATGGTTACCGTTAGGGCCTAGGAGAATGACAGGCCTGATCAGCCAACTCTGAGGCGGGATCCCCAGAGGGGGGTGTGTGTTGAGGATGAGGGTAAAGCGGCGTGTCCATACTCCAGGTTTTATGGATGGGGCGGGCCACCAAAGCTAAGGGTGGACTCAGGGGTGCATGCAACTTTCTCCCAGTCTGAGGGTTCTGCACAGCTCTGAAGGCCACGGTATCCTTCAGGGTGGCAGGTGGACTCCTACAGTGTGGCTCAGGGGCCCCCAATCTGGAGTGCTCAGGGGAGAGATCCCAGGGTCCGAAGCCTAAAAATCCAAAGGAGGCTTAAGGTGAGGGCCTGGGCCCTGGCAAGCCCAATCCAACAGCCCTGGGGCAGGCACCCCACAGGACTGAATAACAGGAGTAGTAGGCTGTGCATGGCCCTGGCTCATAGAGGGCTATATCACAGGGTTTGTGACACGACCACTCGGGATTCAAGGGCAGGCACAGGCAGTGGCCTGCAGCGCTGCCAGATAGTTCACTGGGGGTTTTCTGAACAATTCTCATGGGTTTTCTTCCTAAATCAATATTGATCTGAGTAGAAAGCTTATGAGAGTTGGCCAGTGTTGGGTGGTGATTTGAGCTGTTCTGGCGCCCATGGTCTAGAGCAGTTTCTCCCTAGGTGTGTGTCCTGGCCATCCGGGAACACTGGCTGGGCTCACGTGGCTCCCCCAAGGGCCCCCATCAAGTGGAGCTTTCTGGGGGCTGGGCTGAATCAGGGTGTCTTGCTGAACATCAGCCTCCATGTTTGTGGCCCCGTGGGGCAATGAATGTTGGGGTTGCCTCAGGGAGTCATGCAGGTTTCTTCTGCTCTGTGGGTTTTGTGCAGGTCTGAATAGCACAGTTTCCTCCTCGGTGGCAGGAGGAGACCTGGGTTGTGGCTCAGGACTTCCCAATCTGGGGGGCTTGGGGGCCAGGTCTCTGGGGATGGAAGCCTAAAAAGCCAAACTAGGGTTAGGGTTAGGGCCTAGGAGCATGACAGGCCCGATCTTTTGGCACTGAGGCAAGATCCCCAATTGGCTGAGTCAAGGATGGGTGACCAGCGGTATGTCAAGCTCTGTGCTTTGTGACTGAGGGGTCCCTAGATGTAGGGGTGGACTCAGGGAAGCATGTGGTTTTACCCCCAGTCTGAGGGTTCTGAGCAACTCTGAATAGCATGGTTTCTTCCTGGGTGCCAGGTAGACTTCTGCAGTGTGGCTCAGATATCCTCCATCTTGAGGGCTTGGGGGACAGGCCCCTGGAGATGGAAGTGTCAAAAGCAAACTGAGGGTTAGTACGAGGGCTTAGGGGCCTGGCAGGCCTGAACTGCCAGCGCCAGGGTAGGCGCCCCAGGGAAGTGACTAGCAGGAGGGATTGGCCACCCATATGCCTGGCTCAAAGAGGGCTATCTCTTAGGGTTCAGGCTGCGACATTCAGGAACCTGGACCAGGCCCAGGCGCAGCGCTGTGGGCCCATGACACCAGAAGCGAGCTCCTGGGTTTTTTTTGTCCAATTCTTATAAGCTTTCTGCCCAAATTGATATTGTGGTTGGGCAGCGAGTTGGGCCATGGTGGCACCCGCTCTACAGCTCTTTCTAGCTAGGTGGGTGTCTCGGCCATCCAGGAACATGGGCCAGGCCCACCCGGCTCCCCTGAGGGCCCCCGTGCACCAGAACTTTCCAGGGGTAGAGCTGAGGGAGGGTGTCTGGCTGAGTGTCACCCTCTGTGTTTGTTGCCCATTGGGATGCTGATGGTGAGGGTGGTTTCAGGGGGATATGCAGGTATCTGCTGCTCTGAGGGTTTTGCACAGCTATGAATGGCATGGTTTCCTCCTGGATGGCAGGTGTACTCCTGGGATGTGGCTCTGGGGTCCCCAATCTTGAGGGCTCAGAGGACAGGCTCCTGGGGATGAAAGTCTGAAAACCAAACTAATCTATGGGTCCAGGGCCTAGGGGCATGATAGATCTGATCTGCCAGTGCCACCGGGGGCATCCCAGGGGGCTGAGTAGCAGGAGAGGTTGACCCACATGCACTTGCCTCACAGAGAGCTTTCTCTCAGGGTTTGGTCTGCAACCAATCGGGACTCTGGCCCAGGCCTCGGCCACAGCCTAGTTGCCCAAACAAGGTCTCTTGGCATTTTCCTGACAATTATGACAATTTTTCTGCCCAAATTAATATTTATTTGGGCATAAAGCTTATGAGAATTGGCCAGCATGGGCGGCTTTATGGGCTGCACGTGTGGTTTGGTCTAGAGCACTTTCTCACTAGGTGCATTTCACGGCCATGTGGGAGCACGGGCTGGTCCAACGTGGCTCCACCACTGGAGGTGGGGGTGGTCTTAGGGAAGCATGCGGGTTTGTTCTGTTCTGAGGGTTCTGCGTGGGTGTGGTTTCCTCCTGAGTGGCAGGCGAACTCATGGGGTGTGGCCCGGGGTCCCCAATCTGGAGGGCTTGGGGGACAGGTCTCTGGGGACAGAAGCCTGAAAAGCCAACGTACGATTAGGGTTATGGCCTAGGGCCATGGCAGGCCCAAACTGTCAGTGCTGAGGCAGGATCTTCCATGGGCTGAGTCAAGGATGGGGGTCAAGTGGTATGTAAATCTCTGGGTTTTGTTGCGATGTGGGCCATCAGAGGTGATGGCGGCCTCTGGAATGCATGTGGGCTTCTCCTGGTCTGAGGGTTCTGGGTAGCTCCGAAGGGCACCCAGGAGAACATGGATGGTAGGCGGAGTCCTTGGTTGTGGCTCAGGGGTTCCCAATCTGGAGGGATTTTAGGCCATGTCTCTGGGCATGGAAGCCTGAAAACACAACCTAGGGTTTGGGTTAGGGCTTATGGGTATTATGGCCCTACCTCCTGGTGCTGAGGCTGGATCCCCAGGGGCTGAGTCAAACATGGGGGTCAGGAAGCACATCCGAATGAGTTTGTGACTGCGGGGACCATCGAAGTTGGGGGTGTCCTCAGGGAGTCATGTGGGTTTGTTTCATTCTGAGGGTTTTGCTCAGCTTCGAATGGTACAGTTTCCTCCTGGGTGGCAGGCGGACACCTGGGGTGTGGCCCAGAGGACCCCAATCTGGAGGGACAGTGCCAGTGTGGTTTTACACCTGTGGAGGGTTTGGGGGCTGCTTTAGGAGTCTGTGGAAAGCCCAAGAGTGCCAGTTCATGCCACTGGAGGTGGTGAGTGAGCTGTGGTGCTAGAGAGCACGGTAGGGGTGGCAATGCTGCTTGCGACCACTGGAGGCAGTGGCGAGCTGCCATGGGAAACCCACCTGAAGAAGAGTCAGTGCTGCCTGCTGGCTCTGAGGGCAGTGGGGAAGTGCTGGGTGAGAGACCCTGAATCCTGAGGAACTACAGATTGTTTCTGCAGGACGGAGTGGTGAGCTGTATAGTCTCTGTTTCTCCAGGCTTAAGAGTGGTCATAAGAAACACTGGAGCCTGGCCCCCACTCAGCATTGTGCCCTGTTTCCCCAGGTTTGCTGGTAGTCTGCTGTCAGGATGGCTCAGGAGGGTCCTCCCAGCTGGGCTCTGGAGACGGGGGAAACCAAACCTGACTCATGGTGCATTTGGAACTGAGGAGTTGAGTGTTTGTTTGGAAGAGTATGTTTGTTTCTCCAAAAAGGACAAGGGCATTGGTCGGCTTGAGAAGGAATTGGATGACCACTTAAGAAATAAGCATATGGGGGCGCCTGGGTGGTTCAGTGGGTTAAGCCGCTGCCTTCGGCTCAGGTCATGATCTCAGAGTCCTGGGATCGAGTCCCGCATCGGGCTCTGTGCTCAGCAGAGAGCCTGCTTCCCTCTCTCTCTCTCTGCCTGCCTCTCCATCTACTTGTGATTTCTCTCTGTCAAATAAATAAATAAAATCTTAAAAAAAAAAAAGAAATAAGCATATGTCTCTCCTTCTCCCAGGAATTGGAGCAGGTGTGAAGACTAGGTGGAAGACTCCTGCTTATCCACACCTGACAACCCTTCTTCACTCTGGCTCCACAAGACCTGAACTCTGAGTCAGTCATGCAGCTTGTCCCAGGACGTAAGCATTCAGAGAAAACAGCAGGCCGGTGGGGCACAATGTCACATCCATGCCAGGACATGAGGTAAAACTTTTCTTTCACCCCAAACCTCCTGGGCTTTTCTCTTGTCTCTGGTGGAGTTCACAATTGGCACACTGGACCAGCTGTAAGCAATCTAGTGTGGGTGCCAGAGTTCCCGAGTTTCTCTGCAGGGAACACCTGGCAGGGATATCATTTTCTCTGTTTATTTCTGGATTACAAAGGTATTTGGACCATCTCTTTCCTAGGTAATCCCTTGGATTCGAAAGGGAAGATGAGATTGACTGGTGTGCGTTTTGAATATAGAAAGTATTCCTTCATCTAGCAGTGAGGTGGATGTTTGGGTCAGATAGAGACTTGGATGATGGCTTCTCCTTTGTCCAAGGTGCTGTATCCTAATGGATTGGTCTTTGCATCCAAAGAGTTCCAATGAGGGGTGAGGGAAAATTCAAAATGATTCCAAGAAGCCTTGGACAATTTAAAAGGGATGCTTGTCTTCCTACGTTCACTCAAACAGCTATATATGGTTGAGCATGCTCTATTTTCTGTGCAGTTGGTGGGTTCTGTGGGTGGTGAAGGAGAGTGTTTGGGAATTTCCCTGAATAAAGGCATTCTGGTGGCTTCAAGGGACTTGGCGTCAGGAACCCTGGGGTGAATTTCTGTGGCTGCTTGCCTGATGCTCAGTGAGTCAGGTTATCCCTCAGGTTTTACATTTCCTCCATAGGGAATGGCTGGCAGGGAATGTTCTGCTTAAAGTGGAATTCTCAGGAGCACCTGGGTGGCTCAGTGGGTTAAGCACCTCCCTTTGGATCAGGTCATGATCCTAGGTTCCTCTGATGGAACCCTGCCTTAATCTCTCTGCTCGGCAGGGAGCCTGCTTCATGCTCTCTCTCTCTGCCTGCTTCTCTGCCTACTTCGGATCTCTCTCTGTCAAATAAATAAATAAAATCTAAAAAAAACACCCTAAAATGGAACGCTCCTACACTGTTGGTGGGCATGTGGGTTGTTGCAGCCACTCTGGAAAAGAAAATGGTGTGTCCTCCAAAACCTAAGAACAGAACAACACTAGGATCCAGCAATTGTCCTCCTAGGTATTTGCTTAAAGGGCACAAAAATGTACATTCGGTGTGGTACAAGCACCGTGATATTTACAGCAGCATTATCAACGATAGTAACATTATCAACCACAGCACATTATCAACCATAGTAAAACAATGGAGGGAGTCCAAATGTCCATTCACTGATGAGTGATTATATATATATATATATATATATATGTGTGTGTGTGTGTGTGTATTCATTCACTCACATCATCTTCTTCTTTTTTTAAATTAATTTATTTTTTTTAGAATAACAGTATTTATTGTTTTTGCACCACACCCATTGCTCCATGCAATCCGTGCCCTCTCCAATACCCACCACCTGGTTCCCCCAAACTCCCACCCCCGCCCCTTCACTCAGATTGTTTTTCAGAGTCCATAGTCCTTCATGGTTCACCTCCTCTTCCAACTTTTCCCAACTCCCTCTCCTCTCTAACTCTCCTTGTCCTCCATGCTATTTGTTATGATCCACAAATAAGTGAAACCATATGATAGTTGACTCTCTCTGCCTGACTTACTTCATTCAGCATAATCTCTTCCCGTCCCGTCCATGCTGCTACAAAAGTTGGGTATTCATCCTTTCTGATGGAGGCATAATACTCCATAGTGTACATGGACCACATCTTCCTTATCCATTTGTCTGTTGAAGGGCATCTTGGTTCTTTCCACAGTTAGGCGACCATGGCCATTGGTGCTATAAACATTGTCTCCCACATCTTCTTAATGGAATAAGAGCCAGGTTCAAAAAGGACGAAATCTTAATATCTGTAAGGATGTGGATGGATCTACAGTGGATTTAGCTAAGTAAAATCAGTAAGAAAAGACCAATAGCCTGTAACTTGGATTCTGTAGATTTTCAGAACGAAAACAGATGAACATAGTGAGGGGAGAAGGCCAATGAAGAAACACACTCAAACTTAGAGCACAAACTGATCGTTGCTAGAGGACAGGGGTGTGGGTGGAAGGGTTAAATGGGTGACAACTATTAGGGAGAGTACTTGCTGTGATGAGCTCTGGGTGTTCTATGCAGGTGGGGAATCACAAAATCCTACCCTTGAAGCAAAGGAATGAACACTGCATGGAAACAAATTGGAATGGAAGTCAAGGAAGGAAAAAAGAACACCATGTTCTACTTCATGAGGAGTGAGGTAAATATGGAGGGATTTTTGCTCTACTGTTCTGTCAATGATCACTTTCCAACACACTGTTGTATGATACACTAGTTTTTGTTTGCATACGGCGCCCTCACAAAGCTTCCAGGAAGATTCAGATGTCAGAGCATGTTCATGTTCCATAGATATGTTCCTTCCAGTCTGCCCAGGTACAAAGGTAATTGGAGAAAAATATGGCAGAAGAGGAAAGGAGGTATTAAGTCTTCAGAAGGTAGCTTTCCCCTTTCTCATGAATGCCTGGGACAGTGTAAATTGAGAAGGAGGGGGGGGGGGTCCCAGAGCTTTGCCGCAGACAGGGGAGTTCCAGGTCTGCCTAGAGCGGACAGGGTTCTTTGAGGAGAGCTGAGCTAGTGGCATGGTGGGCCCGAAATGTTGGTGATGAGGTGAGTTCCCCAAGGATCTGAGTTGATGATGGGGGTCGGGTGGTGCATCAGGCTCTGGTTTTGTAGCCAGGGGGCTGCAGAACAAGCAGGGGTCCTGATGGGGGCATGCAGGTTTCTCTGGCTCTGAGGGTTCTGCACAGATCCAAAGGGACTAGTTTCCTGCTGGGTGGCAGGTGAACTCCTACAATGTGGGTCCAAGGTTACCAATCTAGTGGGCTCTGGGGACAGGCCTCTGGGGAAGGAAGCTTGAAAATGCAACCAAGAGTTAGGGTCATGGCCTTGGGGCATGGCAGGCCTGATCTGCTGACACTTAGGTGGGATACCCTCGGGATTGAGTTGAGGCTATGTTTCCTGCAACGTAGAAGAGTCAGGGTTTCTGGCCAGAGGGATGGCCGATGGTGGGGGTGGCTTTAGAGGGGCATGCTGGTTTCTCCCTCTCTGAGGGAACTATGGAGCTCCAAATGACATGGCTTCCCCCTGCATGGCGGTCAGGTTTCTGGCTTGTTACAGAGGGGTCCTGAATCTTGGGAGTTTGGGGACCAGGCCTCTTTGGGGAGCATGAATTCAGGAAGCCTGAATTCAGAAACTAGAGTTATGCTAAGGTCCTAGGGGCATGGCATGCTCAATCTGCTGTTGCTGAGATGGGCTCCCTGGTGGGATGACTTCAGGGTGGGTATCAGGGGGCATGTCAGACTCCAACTTTGTGCCCTGGGGGTGAACTCAAGGTTGCATGGAGTTTTCTCAAACCCTGAGGGTTCTGCAGAGCTCCAAATGGCATGGTTTCCTCCTGTGTGGTAGACGCAATCCTGGGGTGTCACTGAGGCATCCTTAATCTATACCGGCATGAATCTCAGAAGTGGCCAATCTGGTGGGCTTGGGGGACAGGCATCTGAGCATGAAAGCCTGTACACCCTACCTAGGGTTAGGGTTAAGGACTAAGGACATGGCAGGCCCGATGTGCTGGTGCTGATGTGGGCTCCTCTAAGGGCTGAGTTGAGGGCATAGATATGGTATCACAGCAGAATCCGGTTTTATGGCCATGGGGGTGACTCATGGTAGGGATGGCATTAGGGGGGCTTACGGGTTTCTCCAGGTCTGAGGGTTTGGTGCAGCTCCAAACCACAAGGTTTCCTCCCGTGTGGCAGGTGGAGTCCTGTGGTGTAGCTCAGTAGTCCTTAATCTAGGGGACTTGGGGATGGAAGCCCGAAAACCCAAACAGGGGTAATAGTAAGGGCCTAGGGACATGGTGACCCAATCTGCTGATGTTGAGGTGGGGTACCCTCAGGGCTGAGTTGAGGCCGTGTGTCCATCAGCTCAGAAGAATCCGATTTTATGACCGGGGGGCCACAGATGGTGGGAGTGTCTTTATAGGGACAGGTTTCTCCCCCTCTGACGGTTCAGCAGAACTCCAAATGGCATAGGTTTCTACTCTATGGCGAGTGGAGTCCTAGGGTGTATGTCAAGGTTCCTTAATCCAGGGGGTTTGTTGCCTGGAATCTCAGAATGGAAGCCTGAAAACCCAAACTAGGGTTAGGGTTATGTCCTAGGGGCATGCCAGGTCTGATCTGCTAGTGCTGAGGCGGGCTCCATGGAGGGCTGAGTTGAGGGCGGGTAATAGGTGGCTCGTGTGAATCTGCGTTTTTGTTCAGGAGGGGCTCAGATGCCGAGGCTTGCCTTAGGGGACACGAAGTTATTCCCTGCTCTGAGGTCTGATTAGCTACAAATGGCACCATAACAACATAGGCAGCTGGCAGACTGCCCGAGTGAGTCTCAGGCATCTCCAATCTGGCCAGTTTGTGGGCTAGACCTAAGGCTACGGAAGCCTGTACACACAACCTAGGGTTAGGATTAAGGACTATTGGCATGGAAGCTCTGATATGCTGGTATTGAGGTGGGCTCCCTCGGGGCTGAGTGGACATGCATCTGGCTTGTGGCAGAATCCGGCATTATGTCTGGGGTGCTGCAGATGATGCGAGTGTGTGTAGGTGCTCATGCATCTTTCTTTCTGGAGGGCAGGCAGAGTCTCCTGGTTTGGATGTTGAATCCCCTGTGTGGAGGGTTAGAGTTAGGGATATAGGTTAGGGATAGGGTTAGGGTTAGAGGTTAGGGTTAGTGTTATGTCTTAGGGACAAGGGTCAGGGTTATGTCTTAGGGAAAAAGGTTAGGTTTAGAGTCAGAGTTAGGGATAGGGTGGGGTTAAGGTTTAAGATTAGGGTTAGAGTTAGGGATTAGGGTTACAGTTAGGCTTATGGTAATTACTATGTCTTAGGGACAAGGCATGTCGGATCTGGAAACACAGATACAGGGTCACACAAGCACTGAGTTCAGGACGGGATGCAGGAGCCTCCTCAGGCCATGGGTTTTTGGCTTGGAGGGGCAAAGATGGCGGGAATTGCATCAGGGGAGCATGCTGGTTTCTAGGGCTCTGAGGGTGTTAGAGAGCACCAAATGAAATGGTCTCCTTCTGTCTGAGACTCTGAATATGGGTATCAGTCTGATGCTCCCATCCATGGAAGGGATTGGGTGTCATGTCTCGGGGTCCTGGTCCTGAGCACCCAACCTAGGGTTAGGGTTTGGTCCTGGGAGAACAGCAGGCCTGATGGGCCAGTGCACACTCAAGCTCTCTGGAGGGCTGAGTTGAGGACATTGGTCTGGCGGTCCATCAGACTCTGGGATTGTGGTGTGTGGGTCCTCGGAAGGTGGGAATACTTTAGGGGCATGGAGTTATCTCCAGCACAGGAGGTCCTGCACAGGGCCATGGGGTCCAGTTTCCTCGGGGTTGGCAGCCAGATTCCTCCATTGGGAATACGGGGTCCCCGGTCTGGAGGGCTAGGGAGCCAGACCTCTGGGGTGGGAAGCCAGAATATGCAAATGAAGTTTAGGGTTAAGTCATAGCGGTATGTCATCCCCTACCTGCCAGTGCTGTGGTGACCCAGCTCGATGCCTGAGTTGGGGGCGCATGTCTACAGGACCGTGAGACTTGGTTCCTTTTCCTTGGGGCCGCCAGAAGTGGGGATGGCCTCAAGAAGCCATGCAGGTTTCTTCTGCTCCGTGGGTTCAGCACATTTCCAAATGGCAGTGTGTCCTCCTGGGATCAGGTGCAATGATGGTGTGCAGCTCAGGGGTCCCCCATCTCGGGGCTTTGGGGACCAGGCATCGGAGGATTGACAGTGGAACACACAACCTGGGCTAGGGTTAGTATTAGGGTTTGCCTTAGGGATAGGGTTACTGTTATGTCTTAGAGACAAGGCAGGTCGGATCTGCCAGCACAGATATCGACACATCCAAGGGCATAGTTGAGGGCGGGAATCAGGAGGCTCCTCAGTCTTTGGTCTGGAGGATCAAAGATGGCAGAAATGGCCTCAGGGGAGCATGCCGAGTTCTAGGGCTCTGAGGGTGTTAGAGAGCACAAAATGAAATGGTCTCCTCCTTACTAAGGGTCTGAGTAAGGCCATCAATCTGATGCTCCCATCCGTGGGAGGGTTTGGGTTTTAGACCTCTGGGGTCCAGAGCCTGAACACCGAAGTAGGGTTAGGGTTTGGTCCTTGGAGAATGGCAGGCCTGATATGCCAGTGCAGACCCAGGATCTCCAGATGGCTGAGTTGAGGGCATTGCTCTGGTGGCCCATCAGGCTCCAGGATTGTGGTGTTTGTGTCCTTGTAAGCTGTGGGTGTCTTTAGGAGGCATGGGAGTTACTCTAGCCAGGAGGGTTTTGCACAGGGCCATGGGGTCTAATTTCCTCATGGGTGGCTGCCAGAGTCCTGTGTTGGAAATATGGGGTCCCTAGTCTCAAAGTCTAGGGAGCCAGTCCTCTGAATATGGAAGCTTGAACACCCAAACTAGGGTTAGGGTTAGGTGGTAGGGGCAGGGCAGCACCTATATGCCGACACTGTGGTGACCCACCTGGAAGCCTTAGTTGAGGCTTAAGATCAACCCTGTAGACCTGGTGCGCCTAAAGTGAGTTAGCCAATAGGGCCGCCAATTCTCACAAGCATTTTGCCCATATTGTTATCTATTTGAGCAGAATGCTCATCAGAGTAAGCCGGCGTTGGGCAGCCCTGTGGATGCTATGTCCTCCGTGCTGAGGGCCCTTTCTCGGCACCCGAAGCGAGTTCGCCAGGCTTTTACCGGCCAAATCAATACTGATTTGGGCAGAACGATCGTGAGAATTGGCCAGCATTGGGCAGCCCTGGGGACCACCCTGTTACCCATGGCTGAGGGCCCTTTCTCGCTTGGGGAATGTCCCGGCCGCCCGGAATATGCGTCAAGATGATGCGGAACAGCCGGGGCCCCTGGTGAAGGGGAGCTTTCCAGGAGCAGAGTTGAGGGGTGGGTAGTAGCCATTCATCTTCCTCCAACTTTTCGGGAGGCTGCGGAGCCCAGGCATGGGTCTGGCCTCCGTGGGGGAATGAATGAAAATGTATCTCTTGTTTGAAGGCTTCCCTAACACTAACCCTAACCTTAACCCTAACCCTAACTTTTATGGTTCCTCTGTGAGGTGAGGACAATACCTTGTCCTGGAAGGGGGCTACAGTTCCCCAATCAAGAAATCCACATCTCTCTTTGCAACCTGACCTGCCCTTCCCTCAGTATTCCTCAGGGAAGATCTTCTCACTTCATGAGCTGACAGCTCTGAACTTAAAAACGAATATTGTTTTATATTTTTCAATGCCTTAGTTCATTTATGGCATGTCTTTCAAAACTGCCAGTGGGGAGGCACCTGGGTGGCTCAGTGGGTTGAAGCCAGGGTCCTGGGCTCAAGCCCTGCATCGGGCTCCATGCTCAGTGTGGAGCCTGCTTCCTCCTCTCTCTCTCTTCCTGCCTATCTGCCTACTTGTGATTTCTGCCTGCCAAATTAATAAATAAAATCTTTAAAAAAACTGCCAGTGGGATTTTAGCAGTCCTGGAGGTCTGCCTGCCCAAGGAGGGGATGACCTGGGAGAGGCAGCCTTCCTTCCCATCTCCCTCAGCATGTCCCTGAGCCCTGGAGCCATCTGTCCCACTGAGGGCTGAGGGATCCAAGACAGCCCATCTTTAACCCAGGCGGTGTCTGCTGTGTAGACTGATGTGTACCAGTAGTGGTGGGAAGCTGGTATGGGACAGGTGCAGGCAATTTCTCCTTCTTTTTCCTTCCTCCTTTTCCACCCAGAGGTAGCTCAGAACAGACTTCAAGCCCTGCATCTCAAGATCACTTGACCCAGACACCCTGCTTTCAGCTGGTGACCTTAGAGGTTTCCTGTTGCTTCTGCATCCCATACCCACTCCCATGGCCATTCATAGATCAGGGGAAGGATCCAACCCTTTTATGTACTTGGTACTCTTCCTGTCCCACACCCAGCCCACCCACATTTATCTTCCAGGTATGTGCTTGGAAGGAAGCCCATCCATAGAAACTTACCATCCAAACAGATTTAGGTAATGACCACTAAATTAGAGATCCAGGATGCATAACAAACCTGCTCTGAAATCTGTCTCATACTGTATGACAATCTCACATGAAAACAGAAACAATAATAGATTTCTGGACAGTGAAGTGACATCCGTCTCTACTTACACTCTTGAAATCATAGGTCCTCACCCTGTTACAGTTAACAGGAGAAGTATAAGAATTCAGTGTAATTTGAATTCCAAGCATAGAGTGAATAATTATTGTACAGTTATACTCTCACAAGTATGTCTTATAAACATTGCACAGCAAAAGATTTTTCAAATAGTTTACTGAAAGAAAAACTCTTTTATTGTTTATTTTAATTCAGGTAGCGTTAACATACAGTGGTATATTAGTTTCAGGTGTACAATGTAGTGATTCAGTGATTCTATGTTTACTCAGCTGTCATCAAGAAAAGTGTACTCTTAGTCCCCATCATCCATTTCACTCATCCCTCCATCCACTTCCACTATGGTAACCACAGATTCAGCATTTTGCTTTGTATCTTCTTTCTCCTTTATTTATGTATATTCATTTCTTAAATTCCATGTAAGAGTGACATCACAAGGCATTTGTCTTTCTCCGACTGATGGATTTCACTTAGGACAGTACTCTCTAGCTCCATCCATGTGTCTGCAAATGGCAAGATTTCGTTTTTTTATGGATGAGTAATTTCCCACTGTGTGTGTGTGTGTGTGTGTGTGTGTGTACATGTATCATCTCATTTATCAATTTATCAAGAGATCCTTGGATTGCCTCCATATTGTAATACTGTAAATAATGTTGCAAAAAAACATAGGGGCACATGTATCCTTTTGAGTTATTGTTCTCATGTTCATTGGGTAAACACACGGTAGTGTGATTGCTGGATCATAATGTAGTTCTATATTTAACGCTTTGAGGAACAGTCATACTCTTTTCTACAGTGGGTTCAGCATCTTGCATTCCCCAACAGTGCAAGAGGGTAGCCTTTTATCCACATCCTCCCAACATCTGTTTTCTTGTGCTGGTGCTGTTAGCCAATCTGATAGTGTGAGTTAATATCTCATGGAGATATTTTATTTGGATTTTCCTGTTGATGGTTGATGGTGAACATCTTTCCTGGTTGGTTTTCTGGGGGAGGGGCCTGCCACGTGGGTTTTCAGTCAATGGTGTTCCCTGAGTTAAGTCCTCCAGTCCCACTCAAGGGGGTGGGCTCTGAGGAAACCGTTTTTTTTTTTTTTTTCAGACTCTTGTTCTCTGGAGATTTATATGTTTGTTCACTTGTTTTTTCCCTCTCGCCTTGACCACTTTTGATGGTTTCTGTAGTTTTAGAGGAAAACAGACTGCACCCTGACCTCCCTCTCAGAGAGAAGCCTCAGTCTGGCTGCAGAGCTCAGATGAGATCCGCCTTGGCCGCCTGCAGAGCAGGTTCTGAGTCGCGGTCCCTGGGGACGCAGGGTCTTCTGCTTGTACCACAAACCATGGCAGTGTTGGCTGTCTGGACAGATCCAGACCGCCAGAGAGGTTCCAAGCAGTGATCACACAATGAGATTTTCCCACTGGCCGGGGCTGGGAGTGCCTGGTCTTTTTTGGTCTAAGAGCGCCAGGCTTGCGCAGGACTCTCTTAGGAGGGCTGTGGGTCCTGCGCATGTCTCAGGCTCTGAGAAGGGGCGCAGGTCCGAGAGCACGCACCTCTCTCACAGGAGAGTTTGGGGCGCATGTCTTAGGCTCTGAAACAATGGCGCGGGTCAAAGAGCGCCAGCTGGGCTTTTGTGTACATCTCTCAGGGTAGGATGTGAGGTGCGTGCATCTCAGGCTCTGTAGCAGGGCTCGAGCATTCTGTCCTATGAATGGGTCCTCCTGGCCCCTCACAGGAGCCAGACCCCAGGCAATCAGGCATGCTGGCGGCTCAGGGGCCAAGACCTGGTTTCTCAACCACACTCCATCTGGCTCAGTGCCAGGGGAGGCTGTCCTGGGACCGGGGACTTAAGCCCCTGTCCCTCGCCGCCCCAATTCCTACACCCCCCCCATGATACTTTGCGCTTTTGGAGTGCTTTCAACCAATCTCCAAGTTAATGCTGGTCCCCAGACGCAGGGAACTCTCGCTCATATTGGGGGTATTACTTTCGAACCAGTCGCCTCTGGTGGCTCCCTCCCCCTTTTGTTTATCTTCCAATATCAGTCAGCCTTTCCCACCGCAATTTACCTGCCCACCGGCATCTTCTGGCATTATAGAGATCCAGACGTGTATAATTCTGACCTCAGGCTGATTTCATGAGTGATCGTAGTTCTTTGGTTGGTAATCAGCTCACTTTAGGGTACAGGTTGAAAAGTCGCCTCCTCCTACTTGCCTGCCATCTTGTCCCCTCCCCCCAATGTTGAGCTCTTTTATCCATTTCGAGTTTCTCTTTGTGTTTGGTGGAAGAGAATGGTCGAGTTTCATTCATCTACACAGAGCTGGCACAATTTTCCCAGCACCATTTATTGAAGAGACTGTATTTTTTCCACTGTATATTTTCCTGCTTTGTTGAAGTTTATTTGACCATAGAGTTGATGGTCAATATATGAGCTCTCTACTCTATTCCACATGTCTATGTGTCTGTTTTTATGCCAGTACCATTCTGTCTTGGTGATCACAGCTTTGTAGTTACCCTTGAAATTGGGCAAAGTGATGCTCCCAATTTTCATTTTCTTTTTTTTTTAATTTATTTTTTATTTATTTCCAGCATAACAGTATTCATTATTTTGCACCACACACAGTGCTCCATGCAATCCATGCCCTCTGTAATGCTCACCACCTGGTACCCCGACCCCCTGCCCCTTCAAAACACTCAGATTGTTTTTCAGAGTCCATAGTCTCTCATGGTTGACCTCTCCTTCCAATTTCCCCCAACTCCTTTCTCCTCTCTATCTCCCCATGTCTTCCATGCTATTTGTTATGCTTCACAAATAAGTGAAACCATATGATCATTGACTCTCTGCTTGACTTATGTCACTAAGGAGAATTTCTTCCAGTCCCATCCCTGTTCTCCAAAAGCTGGGTATTCATCCTTTCTGATGGAGGCATAATACTCCATAGTGTATATGGACCACATCTTCCTAATCCATTCATCCGTTGAAGGGCATCTTGGTTCTTTCCACAGTTTGACGACTGCGGCCATTGCCGCTATAAACATTGGGGTACAGATGGCCCTTCTTTTCACTCAACCTGTATCTTTCGGGTCAATACCCAGGAGTGTAATTGCAGGGTCATAGGGAAGTTCTGTTTTTAATTTCTTGAGGATTCTCCAACACTGTTCTCCAGAGAGGCTGTAGCAACTTGCATTCCCACCAACAGTGGAAGAGGGTTCCCCTTTCTCCACATCCTCTCCAACACATGTTGTTTCCTCACTTGCTAATTTTGGTCATTCTAACTGGTGTAAGGTGATATCTAAATGTGGTTTTAATTTGAATCTCCCTGATGGCTAGTGACGATTAACATTTTTTCATGTGTCTGATAGCGATGTGTATGTCTTGATTGGAGAAGTGTCTTGTCATATCTTCTGATTTTTTTTGATATAATTGTCTGTTTTGTGTGTGTTTAGTTTGAGGAGTTCTTTATAGATCCTGGATATCAACCTTTTGTCTACTGTCATTTGCAAATATCTTCTCCCATTCCGTGGGTTGCCCCTTTGTTTTCTTAAATGTTTCCTTTGCTGTGCAGAAGCTTTTGATTTTGATGAAGTCCCAAAAGTTCATTTTCACTTTTTTTCCTTTGTCTTTGGAGACATTTCTTGAAAAAAGTTGCTGTGGCTGATATCGAAGAGATTACTGCCTATGTTCTCCTCTAGGGTTCTGATGGATTCCTGTCTCATGTTGAGGTCTTTTATCCATTTTGAGTTTATCTTTGTGTACGGTGTAAGAGAATGTTCGAGTTTCATTTTTCTACATAGAGCTTCCCAGTTTACCTAGCACCATTTATTGAAGAGACTGACTTTTTCCCATTGTATATGTTTTCCTGTTTTGTAAAATATTATTTGCCCATAGAGTTGAGGGTCCATATCTGGGCTCTCTACTCTGTTACACTGGTCTATGTGTCCTTTTTTATGCCAATACCATGCTATCTTGATGATCTCAGCTTTGTAGTAAATCTCTAATTTCCCACTCTGTATTTTCATTGTTAGTGTATAAGAAAGCCACTGATTTCTGTACATTGACTTTGTATCCTGCCACGTTGCTGAATTTCTGTATGAGTTCTAGTAGTTTGGGGGTGGAGTCTTTTGGGTTTTCCCTATAAAGAATCATGTCATCTGCGAAGAGTGTTTGACTTCTTCATTGCTAATTTGGATACCTTTTATTGCTCTTTGTTGTCTGATTGCTGTTGCTAGGACTTATAATAATTAGTTGAACAAGTGTGGTGAGAGTAGGCATACTTGTCATGTCCCTGATCTCAACAGGAAGGCAGCAAGCTTTTTTTTAATTTCTTTTTTTTATTAATTAATTTATTTTCAGCATAACAGTATTCATTATTTTTTCACCACACCCAGTGCTCCATGCAATCTGTGCCCTCTATAATATCCACTACCTGGTACCCCAACCTCCCACACCCCCGCAACTTCAAACCCCTCAGATTGTTTTTCAGAGTCCATACTCTCTCATAGTTCACTTACCTTTCCAATTTACCCCAACTCCCTTCTCCTCTCTAACTCCCCATGCCTTCCATACTATTTGTTATGCTCCACAAATAAATGAAACCATATGATCATTGACTCTCTGCTTGACTCATTTCATTTAGCATAATCTCTTCCAGTCCCGTCCATGTTGCTCCAAAAGTTGGGTATTCATCCTTTCTGATGGAGGCATAATACTCCATAGTGTATATGGACCACATCTTCCTAATCCATTCGTCCGTTGAAGGGCATCTTGGTTCTTTCCACAGTTTGGCGACCATGGCAATTGCTACTATAAACATTGGGGTACATATGGCCCTTCTTTTCACTCAACCTGTATCTTTCGGGTCAATACCCAGGAGTGCAATTGCAGGGTCATAGGGAAGTTCTGTTTTTAATTTCTTGAGGATTCTCCAACACTGTTCTCCAAAGAGGCTGCACCAACTTGCATTCCCACCAACAGTGGAAGAGGGTTCCCCTTTCTCCTCATCCTCTCCAACACATGTTGTTTCCTGTCTTGCTAATTTTGGTCATTATAACTGGTGTAAGGTGATATTTCAATGTGGTTTTGATTTGAATCTCCCTGATGGCTAGTGATGATGAACATTTATACTTTTGGTGAGTTATTTGCCTGGATTCGGGAGGAGCATAATGCTGGCTTCATAAAAAGTATATGGAAGTTTTCCTTCTGCTTCAATTTTTGGAAAGAGCTTCAGGAGAAGAGGTGATACTTCTTCTCTGAAGGCTTGGTAGAATTGCCCAGAAAATTCGTCAGATCCTGGGCTCTTTTTGTTGGGGTGGGAGATTTCTTTTTCCTTTTTAATTTTTTTTTATTTTTATAAACATATATTTTTATCCCTGAGGGTACAGGTATGTGAATCAACAGGTTTACACACTTCACAGAACTCCCCATAGCACATAACCTCCCCAATGTCCATAACCCAGCCCCTCTTCACCCAACCTCCATCCCCCCAGCAACCCTCAGTTTGTTTCATGAGATTAAGAATCACTTATGGTTTGTCTCCCTCCCAATCCCATCTTGTTTTATTTATTCTTCTCCTACCCCTTAACCTCTCCCGCCTATTGCATCTCCACCTCCTCATATCAGGAAGATCATATGGTAGTTATCTTTCTCTGCTTGACTTATTTTTCTAAGCATGATACCCTCTAGTCCCATTTACAATTGCACCCAAAATCATAAGATACCTAGGAATAAACCTAACCAAAGAGGCAAAGAATCTATATTCAGAAAACTATAAAGTACTCATGGAAGAAATTGAGGAAGACTCAAAGAAATGGAAAAATGTTCCATGCTCCTGGATTGGAAGAATAAATATTGTGAAAATATCTGTGCTACCTAAAGCAATATACACATTTAATGCAATTCCTATCAAAGTACCATGCATCTTTTTCAAAGAAATGGAACAAATAATCCTAAAATTTACATGGAACCAGAAAAGACCTCGAATAGCCAAAGGAATATTGGAAAAAAAAAGACAAAGTTGGTGGCATCAAAATTCCAGACTTCAAGCTCTATTACAAAGCTTTCATCATCCAGACAGCATGGTACTGGCACAAAAACAGACACACAGATCAATGGAACAGAACAATGAACCCAGAACTAGACCCTCAACTCTATGGTCAACTAAACTTCGACAAAGCAGGAAAGAATGTCCAATGGAAAAAAGTCTCTTCAATAAATGGTGTTGCGAAAATTGGACAGCCACATGCAGAAAAAATGAAATTGGAACATTTCCTTACACCATACACAAAAATAGACTCAAAATGGATGAAGGACCTCGATGTGAGAAAGGAATACATCAAAATCCTTGAGGAGAACACAGGCAACAACCTCTTCAACCTCAGCAGCAGCAACATCTTCCTAGGAACATCGCCAAAGGCAAGGGAAGCAAGGGCAAAAATGAACTATTGGGATTTCATCAAGATCAAAAGCTTTTGCACAGCAAAGGAAACAGTTAACAAAACCAAAAGACAACTGACAGAATGGGAGAAGATATTTGCAAATGACATATCGGATAAAGAGCTAGTGTCCAAATCTGTAAAGAGCTTAGCACACTCAACACCCAAAGAACAAATAATCCAATCAACAAATGGGCAGAGAACATGAACAGACATTTCTGCAAAGAAGACATCCAGATGGCCAACAGACACATGAAAAAGTGCTCCATATCACTCGGCATCAGGGATATAAAAATTAAAGCCACGATGCGATATCACCTCACACTAGTCAGATTGGCTAAAATTAACAAGTCAGGAAATGACAGATGCTGGCGAGGATGCATAGAAAGGGGAGCCCTTCTCCACTGTTGGTGGGAATGCAAGCGGGTGAAACCACTCTGGAAAACAGCATGGAAGTTCCTCAAAATGTTGAAAATAGAACTACCCTATGACCCAGCAATTGCACTACTGGGTATTTGCCCAAAAGATACAAATGTAGTGATCCGAAGGGGACCATGCAGCAGAATGTTTTTAGCAGCACTGTCCACAATAGCCAAACTATGGAAAGAACCTAGATGTCCATTAACAGAGGACGTGGATGGAACTTTTGTGAGGTTTTTGGTCATGACTTCCATACCGTGACTGGTTAACGGTCTATGCAAGTTGTGACTGTCTTCCTGGTTCAATATTGGGATTGTATAGTTTTCTGGGAATACATCCATTTCACCCAGGGGGCCTAGCTTATTGGCATACAACTGTTCATTTTTTAAATCTCTTTTCAGTGTAACCCTATTCATTGTTTTAGAACCACATCCAGTGCTCCATTCAATCCATGCCCTCTATAATACTCACCTTTTGTTTCCCACAACCCCCCAACCCTCTGCCCCTTAAATCCCTCCAATTCATTTTCAGAGTCCATAGTCTCTCATGGTTCACCCCCCCTTCCAATTTCCCTCCACTCCCTTCTCCTATCCATCTCCCCTTGTCCTCCATGCTATTTGTTGTGCTCCACACATAGGTGAAACCATATGATAATTGACACTCTCTGCTTGACTTATTTCACGCAGTAGAATCTCTTCTAGTCCCGTCCATGTTGCTACAAAAGTAGGGTATTCATTCCTTCTGATGGAGGCATAATACTCCATAGTGTATATGGCCCACATCTTCCTTATCCTTTTGTCCTTTGAAGAGCATCTTGGTTCTATCCACAGTTTGGCGACCATGGCTATTGCTGTTCTAAATATTGGGGTACAGATGGCCCTTCTTTTCACTACATCTGTATCTTTGTGGTAAATACCAAGTAGTGTAATTGCAAGGTCATAGGGAAGCTCTGTTTTTAATTTCTTGAGGAATCTCCATTCTTTTCTCCAAAGTGCCTGTACCAACTTGTATTCCGGACAGCAGTGTAAGAGGTTTCCCCTTTCCCCACATCTTCCCCAACATATGTTTCCTGTCTTGCTAATTTTGGCCATTCTAACTGGTGTAAGGTGCTATCTCAATGTGGTTTTAATTTGCATTTCCCTGTTGGCTAGTGATGATGAACATTTTTTCATGTGTCTGATAGCCATTTCTATGTCTTCATTGGAGAGGTGTCTGTTCCTATCTTCTGTCCGATTTTTTATATGATTTTCTGTTTTGTGTGTGTTGAGTTTGAGGAGTTCTTTATAGATCCTAGATATCAACCTTTTGTCTGTACTGTCATTTGCAAATATCTTCTCGCAATCTGTGGGTTGCCTCTTTGTTTCATTGACAGTTTCCTTTGCTGTGCAGAAGTATTTTATCCTGATGAAGTCCCAAAAGTACTTCTTCACTTCTGTTTTCTTTGTCTTTGAGACATACCTTGAAAGAAGTTGTTATGGCCAGTGTTGAAGAGGTTAACGTCTATGTTCTCCTCTAGGATTCTGATGGATTCCTGTCTCACATTGAAGTCTTTTATCCATTATGAGTTTATCTTTGTGTATGGTGTAAGAGGATGGTCGACTTTCATTCTTCTACATATAGCTGCCCAGCTTTCCAAACACCATTTATTGAAGAGACTGTCATTTTTCCACTGTATATTTTTTTCCTGATTTCTTGAAGACTATTTGACCATAGTGCTGATGATCCCTATCTGAACTCTCTACACCGTTCTAGTGGTCTATGTGTCTGTTTTTATGCCAGCCCCATGCTGCCTTGATGATCACATCATCATAGTAACCCTTGAAATCAGGCAACATTATGCTCCCAGTTTTATTTTTCTATTGGCATTTCCTAGCAATACGGGGACTTTTCTGATTCCACACAAATTTTAGGCATGTGTTTGCTCCAGGTTTTTGAATGATACCGGTGGAATTTTCATCCAAATGGCATTAAAAGGATCGATTGCACTAGGCAGTATAGATATTTTTTCCCACAAGATGTTTTTTTTAATTTTATTAATTTATTTTCAGCATAACAGTATTCATTGTTTTTGTACCACACCCAGCGCTCCATGCAATCCATGCCCTTTATTATACCCACCACCTGGTACCCCAACCTCCCAACCCCCGCCCCTTCAAAACCCTCAGTTTTTAATTAATTTATTTATTTTCAGCATAACAGTATTTATTAATTTTTTCACCACACCCAGTGCTCCATGCAATCCATGCCCTCTATAATAACCCACCACCTGGTACACCAACGTCCCACCCCCTGCCACTTCAAACCCCTCAGATTTTTTTTCAGAGTCCATAGTCTCTCATGGTTCACCTCCCCTTCCAATTTCCCTCAACTCCCTTTTTCTATCTCCCCATGTCTTCCATGCTATTTGTAATGCTCCACAAATAAGTGAAACCATATGATAAATGACTCTCTCTGTTTCACTTATTTCACTCAGCATTATCTCTTCCAGTCCCATCCATGTTGCTACCAAACTTTGGTATTCGTCTTTTCTGATGAAGGCATAATACTCCATAGTGTATATGGACCACATCTTCCTTATCCATTCGTCCATTGAAGGGCATCTTGGTTCTATCCACAGTTTGGTGACCGTGGCCATTGCTGCTATAAACATTAGGGTACAGATGGCCCTTCTTTTCACAACATCTGTATCTTTGGGGTAAATACCCAGGAGTGCAATTGCAGGGTCATAGAGAAGTTCTATTTTTTTATTTCTTGAGAAATCTCCACACTGTTCTCCAAAGAGGCTGCACCAACTTGCATTCCAACCAACAGTGGAAGAGGGTTCACATTCCTCCACATCCCCTCCAACACATATTGTTTCCTGTCTTGCTAATTTTGGCCATTCTAACTGGTGTAAGGTGATATCACAATGTGGTATTAATTTGCTAGTGATAATGAACATTTTTCATGTGTCTGATAGCCATTTGTACGTCTTCACTGGAGAAGTGTCTTGTCATATCTTCTGCCCATTTTTTGATATGATTGTCTGTTTTGTGTGTGTTGAGTTTGAGGAGTTCTTTATAGATCCTGGATATCAACCTTTTGACTGTACTGTCATGTGCAAATATCTTCTCCCATTCCGTGGGTTACCTCTTTGTTTTCTTGACTGTTTCCTTTGCTGTGCAGAAGCTTTTGATTTTGATGAAGCCCCAAAAGTTCATTTTAACTTTTGTTTCCCTTGCCTTTGGAGACATATCTTGAAAGAAGTTGCTGTGGCTGATCTCAAAGAGATTTCTGCCTATGTTCTTCTCTAGGATTCTAATGGATTCCTGCCTCACATTGAAATCTTTTATCCATTTTGAGTTTATCTTTGTGTATGGTGTAAGGAAATGGTCGAGTTTCATTTTTATACATATAGCTGCCTATTGTTCCCAGCACCATTTATTGAAGAGACTGACATTTTACCACTGTATATTTTTTCCTGTTTTGTCGAAGATTATTTGACCATATAGTTGAGGGTCCATATCTGGGCTCTCTACTCTGTTACACTGGTCTGTGTGTCTGTTTTTATGTGAGTTCCATGCTGTCTTGGTGATCACAGCTTTGTAGTAAAGCTTGAAATCAGGTATTGTCATGCCCCCCATTTTATTTTTGTTTTTCAAAATTTCCTTAGTGATTCGGGATCTCTTCTGATTCCATACAAATTTTTGGATTATTTGCTCCAGCTCTTTGAAAAATACTGGTGTAATTTTGATTGGAATAGCATTAAAAGTATAGATTGCTCCAGGCATTATCGACATTGTAACAATGTTTATTCTTCCGATCCAAGAGCATGGAATGGTCTATCATCTTTCAGGGTCTTCTTCAATTTCTTTCATGAGAATTCTGTAGTTCCTTGAGTACAGAACATTTATCTCTTTGTTTAGGATTATTCCCAGGTATCTTATGGTTCTTATTGCTATAGTAAATGGAATGATTCTCTGATTTCCCTTTCTGTATTTTCATTATTAGTGCATAAAAAAGCCACTGATTTCTGTGGATACAGGATACATTGACTTTGTATCCTGCCACGTTGCTGAATTGCTGTATGAGTTCTAGTAGTTTGGGGGTGGAGTCTTTTGGGTTTTCCATATAAAGAATCATGTCATCTGCAAAGAGAGAGAGTTTGACTTCTTCAGTGCCAATTTGGATACCTTTTGTATTTCTTCGTTGTCTGATTGCTGTTGCTAGGACTTCTAATACTATGTTGAACAAGACTGGTGAGAGTGGGCATCCTTGTCGTGATCCTGATCTCAACGGGAAGTCTGCAAGCTTTTTCCCATTGAGGATGATATTTGCTGTGGGTCTTTCATAGATAGATATGATAAAGTTCAGGAATGTTCCCTCTATCCCTATACTTTGCAGCGTTTTAATCACGAATGGATGCTGGATTTTTTCAAGTGCTTTTTCTGCATTGATTGAGAGGACCATGTGGTTCTTCTCTCTTCTCATATTAATTTTTTCGATGACATTGATTGATTTATGAATGTTGAACCATCCTTGTAGCCCAGGGATGAATCCCACCTGGTCATGGTAGATAATCTTTTTAATGTGCTGTTTGACCCTGTTTGCAAAGGTCTTGTTGAGAATCTTAGCATCCATATTCATCAGTGATATTGGTCTGAAATTATCCATTTTGGTAGGGTCTTTGCCTGGTTTGGGGATCAGGGTAATTCTAGCTTCATAGAAAGAGTCTGTAAGTTTTCCTTCTGATTCAATTTTTTGAAACAGCTTCAGGAGAATAGATGTTATTTCTTCTTTGAAAGTCTGGTAGCATTCCCCAAGCAATCCATCAGGTCTTGGGCTCTTGTTTCTTGGGAGGTTTTTGATCACTGCTTATATCTCATTACTAGATATCGGACGATTCAGGTTGTCAATCTCTTCCTGGTTCAATTTTGGAAGTTTATAGTTTTCCAAGAATGCATCCATTTCATCAAGGTTGCTAAGCTTATTGGCATATAACTATTGATAATAACTTCTGATGGTTGTTTCTACTTCCTCGTTGTTAGTTGTGATCTCTCCGTTTTCATTTATAATTTTGTGAATTTGGGCTTTCTCTCTTTTCTTTTGGATTAGTGTGGCCAGTGCCTTATTGATCTTCTTGATTCTTTCAAAAAAACCAACTTCTAGTTTTATTGATACGTTCTACTGTATCTTTGGTTTCTACCTCATTGATCTCAGCTCTAATCTTGATGATTTCTCTTCTTATGTGTAAAGTTGGTTTGATTTTTTTGTTGATTCTCCAGTTCTTTAAGGTGTAGAGACATCTGGTGTATTCTGGATTTTTCAAACTTTTGAGGGAGGCTTGGATGTCTATGTATTTCCCCCTTAGAACCGCCTTTGCTGTATCCCATAGGGTTTGGATCGAAGTGTCTTTATTCTCATTGGTTTCCATTTGTTTCAGTTCTTCTTTAATCTCCTGGTTGATCCAAGCATTCTTAAGCAAGGTGGTCTTTAGCTTCCAGGTGTTTGAGTTCCTTCTGTACTTTTCTTTGTGATTAAGCTCCAGTTTCAGAGCATTATAATCTGAGAATATGCAGGGAAAAATCTCAGTCTTTTGATATCAGTTTAGTCCTGATTTATGACCCAGCATGTGGTCTATTCTTGAGAATGTTCCCTGTGCTCTTGAGAAGAATGAGTATTCTTTTGTTTTAGGGTGGAATGTTCTGAATATATCTATGAGATCCATCTGTTCCAATGTGTCATTCAATGCTCTTGTTTCTTTATTGATTTTCTGCTTCAATGATCTGTCTATTTCTGAGAGAGGCATGTTAAGATCTCCTATGATTAGTGTATTCATATCAATATGACTCTTTATCTTGATTAACGTTTTCTTTTGTAATTGGATGCTCCCAAATTGGAGGCATAGTTATTTTCAATTGTTAGATCATCTTGGTGGATTGTCCCTTTAAGAATTATGTAGTGTCCTTCTGTATCTCTGACTACAGCCTTTAGTTTAAAATCTAATTTATCTTATATGAGAATCGCTACCCCGGCCTTCTTTTGAGGCCCATTGGCATGAAAGATGCTTCTCCGTCCCTTCACTTTCAGTCTGGGTGTATCTTTAGGTTCAAAATGGGTCTCTTGTAGAGAAAATATGGATGGGTTCTGTCGTTTTATCCAATCTGCAACCCTGTGCTGTTTTATGGGTGCATTCAGGCCATTCGCATTGAGATTGATTATTGATAGATACGTTTTTATTGACATCGAGTTACCTTTGAAGTCTTTCTTTCTGTAGATTGTCTCTATATTTCTCTTCCATGCTATTCTTAGAATTTTTAGTCTTTTATAGAACCCCCCTTAATATTTCCTGCAGTGTCGGCTTGGTGGTAGCATAGTCTTTTAAGTCTTGCCGGTCTTGGAAACTATTTATATCTCCATCCATTCTGAATGTCAGTCTTGATGGATAAAGTATTCTTGGCTGCATGTTCTTCTCATTTAGTGCCCTGAATATATCTTGCCAGCCTTTTCTGGCTTGCCAGGCTTCTGTGGACAGGTCTGATGTTATATTGATGGGCTTTCCTATGTAAGTAAGGAGCCTCTTTGCCCTAGTAGCTTTCATGAGATTATACCTACAATTATAATTCCTCAATTTGACTATCAGGTGTCGTGGGTTTTTTTTTTTTTTTTTTGAATGTATAATCTTGGGTGGAGACCGTTTAGCCTCCAGTACATGAATTCTGGTTCTGTTCGCGAGATTGGGAGAATCTTCTTGAAGGACTTGTTCCACTATATCTTCTAGATCTTTCTTTCTTCTCCCCTTCAGGGATTCCAGTAATTCTGAGGTTGGAACGTTTCATGGCATCATTTATTTCCCTGATTCTGTTTTCGTGATTTCTAAGATGTTTGTTCCAGGCCGCCTCCTGATCCTTTCTCTCTATCTGTTTGTCCTCCAGATCACTAATTCTATCTTCTGTCTCAGTTACCCTAGCTTTGAGAGAGTTTAGATTAGATTGGAACTCATTGAGAGCATTGTGGACCTCTTCCCTGGTAGCTTTAAGCTCCGCCCTAACATTGTGAACATCATGTCTCATCGCTTTCAGCTTGGCCCTAATCAATTATGTTTGGTCATCCATGCCTTTCTCCAAACTAGCTATTGCCTGGATTATTGTTAACCTGAATTCTCTTTCCAACATATTGTCTATGTTGATAGCCATTAGCTCTAGTGCAGAAGGTCCATCCCCTGTATTTTTCTTCTGTTGGTCATTCCTCCTCCTAGTCATTTTGGTGAGAGATGACTGAACAGATGTAGCTGGATGTATCAACCATGGTGCAGTCAAGGTGCACCCTGGAACACTTCTGAACAATCAGGATTCCCCACCCAAATGAGAGACAAAAGAAAAGAAAAAAAAAAAGAGATAGAGAGACAGGAAAGAAAGGGAAGATTAAAGAGAAAGTTCAGCCCAAATGGGCCCAAGGTAAGATTTATGAATTAGACAAACAAAAAGACTGATAAAGGTATATGACAAGAGAAAAAAATATATATATATATATACAAAAAAAGTAAGAGCCTCGTCAAAAAGAACCCCACGTGTAAGATTTATATACTATCAGGACAAACACAAAAACACGGAAACACTGGTGGAAGATAAAGATTGGAGAGTGGTTACAAATTCTCAGTGTGTGCAAGGAAGTTTGTTTTAATTCTTCCTGGATGTATCTTGATATCTTTGTTAAAGGACTCAACTTTCCTAAGATAAAGGGGTATTAAAAATTAGTTACCTATAGGGGTATTATTGATTGGGGAAAGGGGACTACTTTGAAGTTTAACTCTATATGAATAATAGAAGATAAAAATAAAAAGGAAAAAAACTAAACTAAACTAAAACATAAAAAATGTAGGAATAAAAAAATAGAAATGCAAATGAAAACATAAATGTATGTATCAAAAAGTTCAGGTTAGAAAGTTATTATGGAATTTGATGTACTGGACAGCTCGCTGTGATGGTAAATAGGTTAATAAAATTACATATATATATATAGACCAGAATAGTGGGAATGAATGAAAAAGAAAACTTTTCCTATGAAGTAGTGGTTGTTCTCTTGTAGTCCTTTTTTATTTTTTTTCTCTCTTTTTTTTTTCTTTCTTCATTTGTTTTCTGGGGGAGGGGCCTGCCACGTGGGTTTTCAGTCAGTGATGTTCCCTGCATTAAGTTCTCCTGCCCCCCCTCAAGGTGGTGGGCTCTGAGGAAACTGTTTTTTTTTTTTTTCCAGACTTTTGTTCTCTGGAGGTTTTTATGTTTATTCACTTTTTTTCTCACTTTGACTGCTTTTGATGGTTTTTGTAGTTTTAGAGGAAAATAAACCACACCCTGATCTCTCTCTCAGAGAGAAGCCTCGGTCTGGCTGCAGTGTCTAAATAAGTTCCCCATGGGCCACTGGCAGAGCAGGTTTCAAGTCACTGTCCCTGGGGTACCCAAAGCCAAGGAAGTGGCGGCTGTCTGGGAAGCTCCAGACCGCCAGAGAGGTTCCAAGCAGCAGTCACACACTGAGATATTCCTGCTGGCCCGGGCTGGGAGTGCCTGGTCTTTCTGGGTCTAAGAGCGCCCGGCTTGCATGCACCAATTTCAGGGGAGACTGAGGTTCACGCACAGGTCTCAGGCTCTGAGAACAAGGTGCAGGTCCGAGAGCACCAGGTTGGGCCTTCACGCACCTCTCTCAGGGGAGAATTTGATGCAGGCTCTGAAACAATGGCGCATATGAAAGGGCACTGGCTGGGCCTTTATACCTCTCTCAGGGGAGTATCTCAGGCTCTATAGCAGGGCTCATGCATTCTGCCATCCAGCGTGGCTCCCATCCCCTCACAGGAGCCAGAACCCATGCATTATCAGGTGTGCTGGCAGCTTAGGGACCAAGACCTGGTTTCTTGGCTGCACTCTCTCTGGCTCAGCACCAGGGGAGGCTGTCCTGGGACCAGGGACTTAAGCCCCTGTTGCTAGCCATCCCGATTCCCACAATTCCCCCCCCCCCTGGAGATTCTTAGCTATTTTGGAGTGCTTTCCACCAGTCTCCAAGTTAATGCTGGTCCCCAGATGCAGGGCACTCTCGCTCCTATTGGGGTATTACTTTCCAACTGGTCGCCTCTGGTGGCTCCCTCCCCATTTTGTTTATCTTCTGATATCAGTCCCCCATTCTCACTCCGTGTTACCTGCCCACTGGTGTCTTCTGCCCCTGTAGAGATCCGGACGTGTATAATACTGATCTCAGGGTGATTTCATGGGTGATTGGAGTTCTTTGGTAGGTAATCAGCTCACTTTGGGGTACAGGTTGAAAAGCCATCTCCTCCTACTTCACTGCCATTTTGTCGACCTCTCTCTGCTTCAATTTTTTGAAACAGTTTAAGGAGAATAGGTGTTATTTCTTCTTTGAATGTTTTATAGAATTCCCAAATGAATCCATCAGGGCCTGGGTTTTTGTTTTTTGGAAGGTTTTTGATCACTGCTTCAACCTCATTACTAGATATTGGTCTTCAGATTGTCAATTTCTTCCTGGTTCAATTTTAGGAGTTTATAGTTTTCCAGGAATGCATCCATTTCATCTAGGTTGCTTAGCTTATTGGAATATAACTGTTGATAACTTCTGATAGTTGTTTCTATTTCCTTGGTGTTCATTGTGATCTCTCCCTTTTCATTCATAATTTTATGAATTTGAGCTTTCTCTATTTTCTTTTGGATTAGTGTGGCCAATGGTTTATCGATCTTATTGATTCTTTCAAAAAACCAGCTTCTAGTTTCACTGATATGTTCTACTGTATCTCTGGTTTCTACCTCATTGATCTCAGCTCTAATCTTGATTATTTCCCTTCTTGTGTGTGGAGTTGGTTTGTTTTGTTGTTGATTCTACAGTTCTTTAAGGTGTAAAGACAGCTGCTGTGCTCTGGATTTTTCAGTTTTTTTGTTTGTTTGTTTGTTTGTTTGTTTGAGGGATGCCTGGATGGCTATGTATTACCCCCTTAGGACCGCCTTTGCTGTATTCCATAGGGTTTGGATCGAAGTGTCTTTATTCTCATTGGTTTCCATTTGTTTCAGTTCTTCTTTGATCTCCTGGTTGATCCAAGCATTCTTAAGCAAGGTGGTCTTTAGCTTCCAGGTGTTTGAGTTCCTTCTGAACTTTTCCTTGTGATTGAGCTCCAGTTTCAAAGCATTATGATCTGAGGATGTGCAAGGAATAATCTCAGTCTTTTGGTATCAGTTGAGTCCTGTTTTGTGACTCAGTATGTGGTCTATTCTTGAGAAGGCTCCATGTGGACTTGAGAAGAATGAGTATTTTGTTGTTTTAGGGTGGAATGTTCTGTATATATCTATAAGGTCCATCTGTTCCAGTGTGTCATTCAATGCTCTTGTTTCTTTATTGATTTTCTGCTTCAATGATCTATTTCTGAGAAAGGCATGTTAAGATCTCCTATGATTAGTGTATTCATATCAATATGACCCTTTTTCTTGATTAACAGTTTTCTTATGTATTGAATGCTCCCATATTGGAGGCACAGATATTTACAATTATTAGATCATCTTGGTGGATTGTCCCTTTAAGATTTATGTAGTGTCCTTCTGTATCTCTGACTACAGCCTTTAGTTTAAAATCTAATTTATCTTATATGAGAAACGCTACCCCGGCCTTCTTTTGAGGCCCATTGGCATGAAAGATGCTTCTCCGTCCCTTCACTTTCAGTCTGGGTGTATCTTTAGCTTCAAAATGGGTCTCTTGTAGAGAACATATGGATGTGTTCTGTCGTTTTATCCAATCTGCAACCCTGTGCTGTTTTATGGGCGCATTTAGGCCATTCGCATTGAGATTTATTATTGATCGATACATTTTTATTGACATCGAGTTACCTTTGAAGTCTTTCTTTCTGTAGATTGTCTTTATATTTCTCTTCCATGCTATTCTTGGGATTTTTACTCTTTCATAGAACCCCCCTTAATATTTCCAGCAGTGTCGGCTTGGTGGTAGCATAGTCTTTTAAGTCTTGCAGGTCTTGGAAACTCTTTATCTCCCCATCCATTTTGAATGTCAGTCTTGCTGGGTAAAGTATTCTTGGCTGCATGTTCTTCTCATTCAATGCCCTGAATATATCTTGCCAGCTCTCTCTGGCTTGCCAGGTGTCTGTTTAGAGGTCTGACATTATTCTGATGGGCTTTCCTCTGTATGTAAGGATCTTCTTTGTCCTAGCTACTTTCAAGAGGTTCTGCCTACAATTATATTTCTTCATTCTTACTACTAGGTGTCTGGAGGACTTTTGAGAATCTGTAATCTTGGGGGGAAACCGTTCGGCCTCTAGTACAGGAATGCTGGTTCCATTCACGAGATTCAGAAAATTTTCATGAAGAACTTGTTCCACTATATCTTCTAGACTTCTTTCTTTCTCCTCTCCTTCAAGGATTCTAATAATTCTGACGTTGGAACATTTCATGGCATCATTTATTTCTGTGATTCTGTTTTCATGGCTCTAAGCTGTTTGTTTAAGGCTTCCTCCTGATACTTTTTCTCTATCTGTTCATTCTCCAGATCACTAATTCTATCTTCTGTCTCAGTTACTCTAGCTTTCAGAGAATTTAGATTAGAGTGGAACTCATTGAGAGCATTGTGAAGCTCATCCCTGTTAGTTTTCAGCTCTTCCCTAATATTGAAAACGTGATCTCTGGTCGTTGTAAGTTCGGCTCTAATCATTTCCTTTTGGTCACTCATGGCTTTCTCCAACCTAGCTATTGCTTGGATAATTGTTAGCCTGAATTCTCTTTCTGACACATTGTCTATGTTGATAGCCATTAGCTCTGTTGCAGAAGGTCCATTTTTTGTATTTTTCTTCTTTTGGGCATTCCTCCTCCTAGTCATTTTGGTGAGAGATGGCTGAATGGGTGTAGCTGGATGTATCGACAGTGGTGCAGTCAAGTTGCACCCTGGAACACTTCTAATCAATCAGGGTTACCCACCCACATGAGAGGAAAAAGAAAAGGAAAAGAAAAAAAGAGAGAGGGAGAGAGACAAGAATGAAAGGTGAGATAAAAGAGAAGGTTCAGCCCAAATGGGTTCCAAGGAAAGATTTATGAAGTTTACAAACAAAAACAGACAAACAAAAAGACTGATAAAAGTATATGAGAAGAGAAAATTATATATATATATATATATATATATATATATATATATATTTGCATATATAAATGTAAATAAAGGAATAACCTCATCAGAAAGAACCCCGAGTGTAAGATTTATATACTATCAGGACAAACAGAAAAACACAGAAATAGGGGCGCCTGGGTGGCTCAGTGGGTTAAGCCGCTGCCTTCGGCTCAGGTCATGATCCCAGGGTCCTGGGATCGAGTCCCACATCGGGCTCTCTGCTCAGCAGGGAGCCTGCTTCCTCTCTCTCTCTCTCTCTGCCTGCCTCTCTGCCTACTTGTGATCTCTCTCTGTCAAATATATAAATAAAAAACAACACAGAAATACTGGTGGAAGAAAAAGATTGTAGAGTGGTTGTAAATTCTCAGTGTGGGTGAGGAAGGTTTTTTGTTTTTTGTTTTTTTGGTTTTTTTTTCCGGATGTATCTTGATGTATTTGTTAAAGACTCCACTTTCCTAAGATAAATGGGGATTAGGAATTGTTTTACCTATAGGGGTGGCTTTGATTGGGGAAAGGGGATTACCTTGAAGTTTAATTCTATATGAATATTAGAAAATAAAAATTAAAAAAAGGAATAAACTAGACTAAACTAAACTAAAATAAATAAAAATAAATTTAAAAAACAGAAATGCAAAAGGAAAACACAGGTGTATGTATCAAAAAGTTCAGGTTAGAAGGTTATTATGGAATTTGATGTACTGGACATCTCACTGTGACGGTAAATAGGTTAAAAATTTTTGTATATAATAATAAAAAATTATCTTTAATAAAATGAGCCAGGATAGTGGGAACAAATTAATAATAAAAATTGTCCTATGAAGTAGTGGTGGTTGCTCTCTTGTTGTCTTTTTTTTTTTTCCTTTCCCGGTTGGTTTTCTGGGGTAGGGGCCTGCCACGTGGGATTTCAGTCAATGATGTTCTCTGAGTTAAGTCCTCCCACCCCCCTCAAGGGGGTGTGCTCTTAGGAAACTGTTTTTTTCAGGCTTTTGTTCTCTGGAGGTTTTTATATTTGTTCACTTTTGTTTTTCTCTCTTGCCTTGAGGGCTTTTGATGGTTTTTGTAGGTTTAGAGGAAAGCAAACTGTACCCTGTCCTTCCTCTAAGAGAGAAGCCTCAATCTGTCTGAAGAGCCCAAATAAAATCCCCCTTCAACACTGGCAGAGCAGGTTCCCAGTCGCGGTCCCTGGGGACTCAAGATTTTTTGCTTGTACCAAAACCACAGCAGTGGCCGCTGTCTGGGCAGCTCCAGACTGCCAGAGAAGTTCCAAGCAGCAATCGCACACTGAGATTTTCCCACTGGCACAAGCTGGGAGTGCCTGGTATTTCCAGGTCCGAGAGCACCAGGCTGGTGCCTGTGCCACCTCTCTCTCTGGAGGGCGCAGGGCACAACTCGGACTCTGATGGCATGGCAGGGCACTTGCATGGGGACTGCAAAAAAGCTGTGCTTCTGTTGGCTGGCGAGGCTCCCAGCCCCTCATGGGAGCTGGGCGCCACACGCTCTCAGGCGAGCTTGCTGGTGGTTCAGGGACCAAGACCTGGTTTCTCTGCCGCACTCTTTCTGGCTCTGCACCAGGGGTGGTTGTCCTGGGTCTGGGGACTTAAGCCCCTGACCCTAACACCCCGATTCCTGCAATTTCTTCCCAGTGATCCCTTGCTCTTCTTGAGTGCTTTCTACCATACTTCTGAGATAATGCTGGTCCCCAGATGCAGGGCACTCTCGTATTGGGATATTACTTTCCAGTGGGTCACCTCTGGTAGCACCCTCCCACTTTTGTTTATCTTCCGATATCAGTCCGACTTTCCCACTCTGCTTTACCTGCCCACTGGCGTTTTCTGCTCTGGTAGAGATCCAGATGTGTATAATTCGGGTCTCAGGCTGATTTTGTCGGTGAGTGGAGTTCAATAGAAGTAGGGTCCAGGTTGAAAGGGAGCCTCCTCCTACTTCTCCGCCATCTTGTCTCCAGTATAACATTTTAACAATGTTTTTTTTTAATTAAATTAATTTCTTTATTTTCAGAAAAACAGTATTCATTATTTTTTTTCACCAACCCAGTGCTCCATGCAATCTGTGCCCTCTATAATACCCACCACCTGGTACCCCAAGATGCCACCCCCCCGCCACTTCAAACCCCTAGGTTGTTTTTCAGAGTCCATAGTCTCTCATGATTCACCTCCCCTTCCAATTCCCCCAAACTCCCTTCTCCTCTCTAAGACCCCTTGTTCTCCATGATATTTGTTATGCTCCACAAATAAGTGAAACCATATGATAATTGATTATCTCTGCCTTTCTTCATTCAGCAAAATCTCTTCCAGTCCCGTCCATGCTGCTACAAAAGTTGGGTATTCATCCTTTCTGATGGAGGCATAATACTCCATAGTGTATATGGACCACATCTTCCTTATCCATTCGTCCGTTGAAGGGCATCTTGGTTCTTTCATAGTTTGGCGACCATGGCCATTGCTGCTATAAACATTAGGGTACAGATGGCCCTTCTTTTCATGACATCTGTATCTTTGGGGTAAATACCCAGGAGTGCAATTGCAGGGTCATAGGGAAGTTCTGTTTTTAATTTCTTGAGGAATCTCCACACTGTTCTCCAAAGAGGCTGCACCAACTTGCAATCCCACCAACAGTGTAAAAGGGTTCCCCTTTCTCCACATCCTCTCCAACACATGTTGTTTCTTGTTTTGTTAACTTTGGCAATTCTAACTGGTGTAAGGTGATATCTCACTCTGGTTTTATTTTGAATCACCCTGAGGGCTAGTGATGATGTACATTTTTTCATGTGTCTGATTGCCATTTGTATGTCTTCATTAGAGAATTGTCTGTTCATATCTTCTGCCCATTTTTTGATATGTTTGCCTATTTCCTATGTGTTGAGTTTGAGGAGTTCATTATAGATCCTGGATATCAACCTTTTGTCTGTACTGTCATTTGCAAATATCTTATCACATTCCATGGGTTGCATCTTTGTTTCTTTGACTTTTTCCTTTGCTGTGCAGAAGCTTTTGATTTTGATGAAGTCCCAAAAGTTTATTTTGGCTTTTGTTTCCTTTGCCTTTGGAGACATATCTTGAAAGAAGTTGCTGTGGCTGATATAGAAGAGATTACTGCCAATGTTCTCCTCTAGGGTTCTGATGGATTCCTGTCTTACGTTGAGGTCTTTTATCCATTTTACCAATGTTTATTCTTCTGATCCTTGAGCATGGAATGGTCTTCTGTCTTTTTTGTTTTCTTCAATTTTTTTCATGAGTGTTCTGTAGTTCCTCAAAAAAAATCCTTTACTTCTTTGGTATGGTTTATTCCCAGGTGTCTTATGGTTTCAGTGCTGTAGTAAATGGAATTGATTCTCTAATGTCCCTTTCTGTATTTTCATTGATAATGTAGAAGAAGGCCACTGATTTCTGTACAATGATTTTGTATCCTGCCACATTATTGAGTTGCTGTATGAGTTCTGGTAGTTTGGAGGTGGGGTGTTTTGAGTTTTCCATATAAATTATGTCATCTGTGAGGAGAGAGTGTTTGACTTCTTCATTACCAATTTGGATACCTTTTATTTCTCATTGTTGTCTGATTGCTGTTGCTAGGATTTCAAATAGTTTGTAGAACAAGAGTGGTGAGAGTGGGCATCCTTGTCATGTTCCTGATCTCAAAGGGAAGCCTGTCAGCTATTACCCATCGAGGATAATATTCACTGTGGGTTTTTCATAGAAACATTTTATGAAGTTGACTAATGTTCCCTCTATCCCTATAATTTGAAGCATTTTAATCAGGACCGGATGCTGGATTTTGTATAATGCTTTTTCTTCTTCAATGGAGAGGACCATGTGGTTCTCCTCTCTACGCTTCATAATTTGTTCTATGACATTGATTGATTTGTGAATGCTGAACCATCCTTGCAACCCAGGGATAGATCCCACCTGGTCATGGTGGATCATCTTTTGAATGTACTGTTGGATCCTGTGAGCTAGGATCTTGTTGAGAATCTTAGTATCCATATTCATCAGTGATATTGGTCTGAAATTTTCCTTTTGGTGAGGTCTTTGCCTAGTTTGTGGAGCAGGGTAATGCTGCCTTCATAAAAAGGGTCTGGAAGTTTTCTTTCTGCTTAATTTTTGGAACGAGCTTCAGGAGAAGACATGTTATTTCTTCTATGAAAGTCTGGTAGATATCTCCTGTGAATCCATCAAGTCCTGGGCTCTTGTGTATTGGGAGGTTTTTGAACACTGCTTCAATCTTGTTACTGGGTAAAAGTCTATTTATGTTGAGAATTTCTTCCCGGTTCAATTTTGGGATTATACTTTTCTAAAAATGCATCCATTTCACAAAGGTTGTTTAGCATATTGGCATACAACTGTTTAATTTTTTAAATTATTTTCAGTGTAACCGTATTTAATGTTTTAGTACAACTCCCAGTGTTCCATGCACTCCATACCATCTCTAATAAGCACCACTTGGTTCCCCCAAACTCCCACCCAACCCATGAAAAGACCTCATATTCTTTTACAGAGTCCATAGTCTCTCATGGTTTACCTCCGCTTCCAGTTTCCCTCAACTCCCTTCTCCTCTCCATCTCCCCTTGTCCTCCATGGTATTGTTTATGCTCCACACTTAAGTAAAACAATATGATAACTGACTCTGTCTGCTTATCTTATTCCACTAAGCATAATCTCTTCCAGTCCTGTCCATGTTGCTGCAAAATTTGGGTATTCAACCTTTCTGATGGAGGCATAATACTCCATTGTGTATATGGACTACATCTTCCTTATCCATTCGTCTTTTGAAGTTCATCTTTGTTTTTTCCACAGTTTGTTGACCATGGCCATTGCTGCTATAAACATTGGGGTACAGATGACCCTTCGTTTCACTCCATCTGTATCTTTGGGGTAAATACCCAGTAGTGCAATTGCAGGGTCATAGAATAGCTCTGTTTTTAATTTCTTGAGGAATCTCCACACTGTTTTCCAAAGTAGCTGCACCAACTTGCGTCCCCACCAACAGTGTAAGAGGGTTTCCCGTTCTCCACATCCTCTCCAACACATGTTGTTTCCTGTCTTGCTTATTTTGGCTGTTCTAACTGGTGTAAGGTGGTATCTCAATGCGGTTTTAATGTGCATCAGTCTGATGGCTAATGATGATGAACCTTTTTTTTTCATGTGTCTGATAGCCATTTGTATGTCTTCATTGGAGAAGTGTCTCTTCATATCTTCTGCCCATTTTTAAAATATGATTGTCTGTTTTGTGTGTGTTGAGTTTGAGGAGTTCTTTATAGGTCCTGGATATCAACCATTTGTCTGTCCTGTCATTTGCAAGTATCTTCTCGCAATCCTTGGGTTGCTCTTTGTTTTGTTGACTGTTTTCTTTGCTATGCAGAAGGTTTAGATTTTGACGAAGTCCCAGAAGTTTATTTTGGCTTTTGTTTCCTTTCCCTTTGGAGACATATCTTGAAAGAAGTTGCTGTGGCTGACATCGAAGAGATTACTGCTTATATTCTCCTCTATGATTCTGATGGATTTTGTCTCACATTGAGGTCTTTTATCCATTTTGAGTTTATCTTTGTGTGTGGTGTAAGACAATGGTCCAGTTTCATTCTTCTACGTATAGTTGCCCAGTTTTCTCTGCACCATTTATGGAAGAGACTGTCTTTTTTCCACTGTATATTTTTTCCTGTTTTGTCTAAGATTATTTGACCATAGAGTTGAGGGTCCATATCAGGGCTCTCTACTCTGATCCACTGGTCTATATGTCTATTTTTTTGCCAGTACCATGCTGTCTTGGTTATCATAGCTTTGTAGTAAAGCTTAAAATCAGGAAATGTGATGCCCCCATTTGCTTTTTCTTTTCTTTTCCAATTGATTTATTTTCAGAAAAAAAGTACTTATTATTTTTTCACCACACCCAGTGCTCCATGCAATTTGTGCTCTCTATAATGCCCACCACCTGGTACCCAACCTCCCATACCCCTGCCACTTCAAAACCCTAAGATTGTTTTTCAGAGTCCATAGTCTCTCATGGTTCACCTCCCCTTCCAATTTCCCCAAACTCCCTTTTCCTCTCTAACTCCTCTTGTCCTCCATGCTATTTGTTATGCTCCACACATAAGTAGAACCTTATGATAATTGATTCTCTCTGCTTGACTTATTTAACTTATTTCACTCAGCAGAATCTCTTCCAGTCCCATTCATGTAGCTACATATGTTAGGTATTCATCCTTTCTGATGGAGGCCTAATACTCCGTAGTGTATATGGACCACATATTCCTTATCCAATCATCCATTGAAGGGCATCTTGGTTCTATCCACTGTTTGGCGACCATGGACATTGCTTCTATAAATTTGGGGGTAGAGATGGCCCTTCTTTTCACTCCATCTGTTTCTTTGGGGGTAAAAACCCAGTAGTGCAATTGCAGGGGCTTAGGGAAGTTCTATTTTTAATTTCTTGAGTAATCTCCACACTGTTCTCCAGAGTGGCTGCACCGACTTGCTTTCCCACCATCAGTGTAAGAGGGTTCCCCTTTCTCCACATCCTCTCCAACACATGTTGATTCCTATCTTTCTAAGGCCATTCTAACTGGTGTAAGGTGATATCTCAATGTGGTTTTAGTTTGCATCTCCCTGGTGGCTAGTGATGACAAACATTTTTTAATGTGTCTGATAGCCATTTGTATGTCTTCATTGGAGAAATGTCTCTTTGTATCTTCTGCCCATTTTTTAATAGGATTATCTGTGTTGTGTGTGTTGAGTTTCAGGAATTCTTTATAGATCCTGGATATCAAGGTTTTGTCAGTACTGTCATTTGCAAATATCTACTCGAATTCCGTGGGTTGCCTCATTGTTTTGTTGACTGTTTCCTTTGCTGTGTAGAATCTTTTGATCTTTATGAAGTCCCAAACGTTCATCTTCACATTTTTTTCCTTTTCCTTTGGAGACACATTTTGAAAGAAGTTGATATGGCCAATGTTGAAGAGGTTTCTGCCTATTTTCTCCTCCAAGATTCTGATGGATTCCTGCCTCAGGATGAGGTCTTTTATCCATTTCGAGTTTCTCTTTGTGTATGGTGTCAGAGAATGGTCGAGTTTCATTCATCTACACAAAGCTGTCCCAATTTTCTCAGTAGCATTTATTGAAAAGACTTTTTTTTTTCCTTTGTATATTTTTTCCTGCTTTCTTGAAAATTATTTGACTATAGATTGATGGTCCATATCTGAGCTCTCTACTCTGTTACACTGGTCTAATGGCCTGTTTTTATGCCAGTCCCCTGCTGTCTTGGTGATCACAGCTTTGTAGTAACCCTTGAAACCAGGCAACAGGGTGCACCCAGTTTTGTTCTTTCCTTTTTGCCATTTCCTTAGCAATACGGGATCTCCTCTGATTCCACACCAATTTTAGGCTTCTGTTTGCTCCAGCTCTTTGAAAAATGCCGGAGGAATTTTGATCAGAATGGCATTAAAAGGATAGATTTCTCTAGGTTGTATAGACTTTTAAAGACTGTTTATTCTTCTGATCCACGAGTATGGAATGGTCTTCCATCTTTATGGTTTTCTTCCATTTATTTCATGAGTGTTCTGTAGTTCCCTGAGTATAGATTGCTTATCACTTTGGTTTGGATTATTCCCAGGTATCTTATGGTTTTGGAGCTGTAGTAAATGGAATTGATTCTCTAATTTCCCTTTCTGTATTTTCATTGTTAAAGGATAAGAAAACCACTGATTTTTGTACAAAGATTTTGTATCCTCCCACATTATTGAAGTGCTGTATGAGTTCTAGTAGTTTTGGGTGGAGTATTTTGGGTTTTCCATATAAAGTATGTCATCTGTGATGAGAGAGTTTGACTTCTTCATTGCCAATTTGGATACATTTTATTTCTCCTTGTTGTCTGATTGCTGTTGCTAGGACTTCAAATACTATGATGAATAAGAGTGGAGAGAGTGGGCAACCCTGTCATGATATCCCATGGACCCATGAGACCACACCTGTATTCCGAGGCCATCCTGGACACACAATTCAGATAGAAAAGCCTGTGCTACCGCCTTTGAGTCACCCTAATAACAATTCCTCACAAGCTGCCCTCAAGGTCTATGCATTGGGCCTGTGATCACCGTGCCACTAACCCTAACCGGAATTTGTGTTTGAAGACTTCATTCCCAAAACCATGGCTCACCTGCCCTCCAGGATGGTGTCTCTGGAGCCACACCAGAGGACTGTGCCTGCCATCCCCATGGAAACTCTGACGGTCACAATTGCCCAAACCCTCCAGAATAGGAGAAACCTGTAAGGCCCCTGAGCCAATCAGCATATTGGTGAACCCTCTGAATGCAATGCCCAGTCTGATACACCCTCATCACCTACATCCAGGCAGGAAGCCATGTCAATGGTCCTGAGTCAGAATTTTGACACTGACATGTCCCTAGGACCTCATTGGAACCCTAGATGAGGTTTTCAGGCACCTGTCCTCAGTGACCTGTTCTGGAATACCAACCTATGATAAAACATGTCGTCCCTGAGCCCCACAAAAGAACATCTCGTGTCCCCAGAAGAAAGACTTGCTCTTGGACCTGTGTCAAACTGTCAGGGTAGATGAACTCTGCATGGCCCCTTAGCCACCAGCACATTCTAAGATCTCCCTGGTAACAAACCAGCATTGTGCCCAATTTACATGAGACTCCATGTCAACTCAAGGCCTTGGAACTACTCCCCATAGCCACCACAACAAACCTGCCATGTTCCTCAGCTGCAATGGTCAATGCAGGTGTGCTTTCCAGGCATCCATGAGGGAGTGCTCTGCTACACAAATTTCCCTCATGGGGGACCCTGGAGAAAAAAAAAAAAAAAACAGACTCCCCCTGTCTGGTAGAAGGAAACCTTGCTGTTTGGATCATCTCAGAAGCCCTAGCGTGGTAAATCCTCCATTGCCTCTTGATGCCACCCCTCCATTTGTTGGTCATCGTAGACAAAAACTCCAGTGTGAGCAAATATCTGACATCCGCCCTTACTCAGGTGTTGGATATCTCCAATCAGCCACTGCACATTGGAACTGTTTTTCGCTTGGCACTGAATTTAACATTAGCGTGTGTTTACCATTCCATCCTCATGCTCCTGGTCCACAAACACTCTTGATAGGAAATTCTGTAGCCACAACGCAGCATTCTGCCTGCCCCAAGAAAGAAGAATAGCCTGGTAAGTCTGCCCAGTAATCCCACATGAGGATCCACCTGCAGGGCCCTCGACGACACCCTAATGTCATAGGCCACCATGGGAACTAAGGCTCTGTCTGACACAGCCTGCACCACGACCTTTAGTCAGCCACCCAGACAGTGGGTCCCATATACTACAGATGGGACTTGTTGTGGCCCAAAGCCGTCATCTCTACTCAACCTGGATATTCAGGCATCTGTGCCTAGCACTTAGCTCAAATCCTACCCTATGAGGAAACCTGAAGAACAAGGGTACACCTCCTTCCTGATGGCAGGAAATCTGACTGGTGAGATGGGTGTTTCACCCTCAGAGTGGGAACCAGCTGCATGGACATGAGACCACGACCACACATGGGAGCCGCCCTGGGCACAAACAGGCTTTGTGATCCTCAGCGTGAGCCTGCTTTCCAACAAACCCCCATGGTAGCTGGACCAGGAGCCGGCAGAGTGGGCCTTCCAGGTGCCTAGAGGCAAATCTTCACACTTGGTGGTGTTTTCTGGCGCTGAGACCCAGAAACTGTCTCTGGAATCCCTCTAGTGGGGATCCATTGAGACGGAAAACAGCAGTCTTCCCTTCCCCCAGAGACACAAACTCTTGGGAGCTGGGCAGAAACCCCAGAGATGAAGAATGTTCCATGGCCCCATGAAGCCATCCCTACATTTGGCCACCGTTCTGGACACACAATCCAGACAGAAAAGTCTACCCACCGCCTCCATGATACCTTAATTTCACTACACAATGAGCTGCCCTCAGATCCTACAGATCAGGGCTGTGATCACCTCGGGCCTGACCCTAACCCTAGTTCGCATTGGCAGATTTCTGTCTCCAAAATCCTGCCCTCATGCCATCCAGACTTGGGCCTCTGGTGCCACACCAGAAGACTGTGACTACCCTCCCAAAGGAAACTCTGCCTTTCACTGTTGCCCAAACCCTGAAGATTAGGACCAAAGTACAAAGCCCCTGAGCCCACCTCAAATTCAAAGAAAGCTCTGGAACCAAATGCACATTCTGACACACAATGAGCACTTGTCTCCAGGCAGACATTCAAGTCAAAGGCCCTGAGTAGAAGTTTGAATCTGACATACACCAAGGACTTCATTGACCCTAGCTTAGGTTTTCAGGCGCCCGTCCTGAGAGGCCTGTTCTCTAATACCAACTTATATTCCAACATGTGGTCCCTGAGAAACACAACAGAACCCCTGCTGTTCCCAGAAAGATACCTTGCTCTTGGTAGCTGTGTCCAAGACTCAGTGTAGGAGAATCCTGCATGGCCCCTGACCACCCCAACTTTCTAACGTCTCCCTGGATACAAACCAGCATTGTGATCCAACAGCATGAAACTCCATGTCAACTCAGCCCCCTTGGAACTTGGCTCCAGGGCCAGCAGATCGAACCTGCCATGTTCCTCAACTACAATGGTCAATGAAGGTGTGCTTTCCAGTCATCCATGAGGGAGTACTCTGCTACCCAACCTTTCCATATTGGGGACCCTGGAGCAAACAAACCAGACTCCTCTGTCCGGTTGAAGGAGACCTTGCTGTTTGGAGCATCTCACAAGCCCCAGTGTGGGAAATCCTCCATGGCTTCTTGATGCCATTGCTCCATTTCTTGGTCATCATAGACACAATCTCCTGCGTGAGCAAACATCTGACATCTGCCCTTATTCAGGAGCTAGATGTCTCGAATCAGCCACTGCAAACTGGAAGTGCCTTCTGTTTGTCACTGAATTGAACCATAGCTTGTGTTTACAATTCCATCCTCAACTTCCTGGTCCCCAAGCCCTCTTGATAGGGAATTCTGGAGCCATAACACAGCATTCTGCATGCCCCACAGAAAGAAGAAGTGGCTGGTGAGTCTGACCAGAAATCCCACATGAGGAACCACCTGCATGACCCTCGACAGCACCATAATAAATAGGCTGCCATGGGCACTAAGACTCTGTCTGACACAGCCTGAGCCACGACCTCCAGTCAGCCACGCAGAGAGTGGGCCCCATATCCTGCAGCTGGACCTGCCATGGCCCGAAGCCATCATCTCTACACAACCTGGGTATTCAGGCATCTGTCCCCAGACCGTAGCTCAAATCTCAAATCCCTGCCTATGGTGTAACCTGAAGCACAGAATGAGTCCTCCTTTCTGATGGCAGGAAACCTGGCTGATGGGATGGGTGTCTAACCCTCAGAGTGGGAACTAGCTGCATGGCCCATGAGACCATGGCCATTCATGGGAGCCGCCCTGGGCACAAACAGTCATTGTGATCGTCAGTGGGAGTCTGCTTTCAAACAAACCCCCTCGGAACCTGGCCCAGGAGCCCGCAGAGTGGGGCTTCCAGATCCCTAGGGCCAAATTCTCACCATCGTTCGTGTTTTCCTGGCGACCAGACCAAGAACCTGTCTCTAATCCCTCTTTTGGGGGTGCCCTGAGACAGAAAACAGCAGTCTTCCTTTCTCCCAGAGACACAAAACACTTGGGAGCTGAGAAGAATCCCTAGCGACAAAGAATTTACCATGGCCTCATGAAGCCACCCCTACCTTTTGTGACTGTCCTGGACACATACCTGACAGAAAAGCCTGCACTACCGCCTCCATGATAGTGTAATTTCAGTACACTATGAGCTGCTCTCAGGGCCTGCATGTCGGGCCTGTGATCAACTTGGCCCTCACATTAACCCTAATTCCCAAAGCCCTGGACCAGAAGCCCTCCAGGATGGGGTCTCTGGAGCCAAACCAGATGATTGTGCCTACGTACTCAAAGGAAACTCTGCCCTTCACTGTTGCCCAAACCCTGAAGTTTAGTAGCAATATGCAAAACCCCTGAGCACACCTCAATTCTGAGGAACACTCTGGACCCAAATGCGCATTCTGATACACCATGAGCACCTATTTCCAGGCAGATATACACGTCAAAGGCCCTGAGTCAGACGACTGAACCTGACATGCCAATAAGACTTCATTGATACCATAGCTTTTATTTTCAGGCGCCTGTCCCCAGAGGCCTTTTTTCCAAAACCAACTTATATTCCAACATATGGTCTGTGAGCCACACAACAGAACCCCAACTGTCCCCAGTAAAAAACATTGCTCTTGGTAGATATGTCCAAGACTCAGTGGATGAGAATCCTGCATGGCCCCTACCACTCAAACATTCTAACGTTTCCCTGGATACAAACCATCATTATGATCCAACAGCATGGAACTCCATGTCAACTCAGGCTGCTTGGAATTTCACCCCAAAGCCACCAATGGAACCTGCTTTGTTCCTCAGCTGCAATGGTCAATGGAGGTGTGCTTTCCAGGCATCCATGTGAGAGATCTCTGCTACCCAAACTTTCACTATGGGGATCCTGAAGCCAACAAACCAGACTCCCCCTGTCCAGTACAAGGAAACCTTGCTGTTTGGAGCATCCCACAAGCCACAGTGTGGGAAATCCTCCATGGCATCTTGCGCCCCCACTCCATTAGTCGGTCATCATAGTCACAAACTACAGTGTGAGCTAACTTCAGACATCTGCCCTTACTCAGGTGCTGGATATCTCGAATCAGCCACTGCACATGGGAACTGCCTTCTGCTTCGCACTGAATTTAACTGTAGCTTGTGTTTACAATTCCATCCTCAATTCCATCCATCCCCAAGGCCCCTTGATAGGGAATCTGGTAACAAAATGCAGAATTTGCCTGCCCAACAGAAAGAAGAAGTGCCTGGTGATTCTGCCCAGAAACTCCATATGAGGATACAGCGGCATGGCCCTCGACGGTACCCTAATATCATCGGCCACCATGGGCAATCAGGCTTGGTCTGACACATCCTGAGCCACGACCTCTAATCAGCCACACAGAAAGTTTGCCCCATATCCTGCAGGTGGGACCTGTTGTGGCCAGAAGCCATCACATATACTCAACCTGGATATTCAGTCATCTCTACTTCATACTGTAGCTCAAATCCCTGCTTATGGGGGAACCTGAAGCACAAGAGTACTCCTCCTGCCCCATGGCAGGAATCCTGGCTGTTGAGATGGGTTTCCAACCCTCAGAGTGGGAACCAGCTGCATGGCCCATGAGACCACGGCCACTCATGTGAGCTGCCCTGGGCATTATGACCCTCAGAGTGAGCCTGCTTTCAAACAAACCCCCTTGGTAGCTGGACAGAAAGGACACAGGGCGGGCCTGCCAGGTCCCTAGGGCCAAATCCTCACCCTCATTCGTGTTGTTCAGGGGCCCTGAAAAATCCCAGAAACTGTCTCTGAAATCCCTCTTTTGGGGATCTGCTGAGACGGAAAAGAGCAGTCTTCTTTTCCCCAGAGACACCAAACTCTAGAGAGCTGGGCAGAATGCCCATAGATGAAGAATCTCCCGTGGCCCAATGAAGACTCCCCTACATTTTGCGACCATCCTAGACACACAATCCAGACAGAAAAGCCTATGATACTGCCTCCATGACACCTTAATTTCAGTACACTATGAGGTGCACTCAGGCCTGCAGATTGGGCCTGTGATCGCCTCTGCCCTCACCATAAACGTAGTTTGCATTTGCAAATTTCTGTCCCCAAGGCCCTGGACCACATGCTTTCCAGGATGGGGCCTCTGGTGCCACACCAGATGAGTATGCTTACCACCCAAAAGAAAACTCTGCCCTTCACGGTTGCTCAAACCCTGAAGATTAGAAGCAAAGTACAAATTCCCTGTGCCGACCTTAATTTCAAACAACACTCTGGACTCAAGTGCGTATTATTATTATTTTTTTTTTATTTTCAGCATAACAGTATTCATTATTTTTTCACCAAACCCAGTGCTCCATGCAATCCGTGCCCTCTATAATACCGGCCACCTGTGTACCCCAACCTCCCACCCACCCGCCAATTCAAACCCCTCAGATTGTTTTATAGAGTCCATAGTCTCTTATGGTTCACATCCCCTTCCAATTTCCCCAACTCCCTTCTCTCTAACTCCCCATGTCCTCCATGCTATTTGTTATGCTCCACAAATAAGTGAACCATATGATAATTGACACTCTCTGCTTGACTGATTTCACTCAGCATAATCTCTTCCAGTCCCGTCCATGTTGCTAAAAAGTTGGGTATGCATACATAGTGTATATGGACCACATCTTCCTTATCCATTCGTCTGTTGAAGGGCATCTTGGTTCTTTCCATAGTTTGTCTACCGTGGCCATTGCTGCTATACACATTGGGGTACAGATGGCCCTTCTTTTCATGACATCTGTATCTTTGGGGTAAATATCCAGAAGTGAAATTGCAGGGTCATAGGGAAGTTCTATTTTTAATTTCTTGAGACATCTCCACACTGTTCTCCAAAGAGGCTGCACCAACTTACATTCCCACCAACCATATCCCCTCCAACACAAGTTGTTTCCTGTCTTGCTAATGACAATTCTAACTGCTGAAACATGATATCTCAATGTGGTTTTAATTTGAATCTCCCTGAGGGCTAGTGATGATGAACATTTTTTTCATGTGTCTGATAGCCATTTGTATGTCTTCATTGGAGAAGTTTATGTTTATATCTTCTGCCCATTTTTTGATATGATTGTCTGTTTTGTGCATGTTGAATTTGAGGAGTTCATTATAGATCCTGGATATCAATCTTTTCTCTGCACTGTCATTTGCAAATATCTTCTCCCATTCCGTGGGTTGCACCTTTGTTTTTTTGACTGTTTCCTTTGCTGTGCAGAAGCTTTTGATTTTGATGAAGTCTGAAAGGTTTATTTTCGCTTTTGTTTCCTTTGCCTTTGGAGACATAACTTGAAAGAAGATTGTGTGGCTAATATCGAAGAGATTGCTGCCTATGTTCTCCTCAAGGATTCTGATGGATTCCTGTCTCATGTTGAGGTCTTTTATCCATTTTGAGTTTATCTTTGTGTACGGTGTTAGAGAATGGTCGAGTTTCATTCTTCTACACATAGCTGTCCAGTTTTCCCAGCACCATTTATTGAAGAGACTGTCTTTTTTCCATTGTATATTTTTTCCTGTTTTGTCGAGGATTATTTGCCCATAGAGTTGAGGGTCCATATCTGGGCACTCTACTCTGTTCCACTGTTTTAATGTCAGTACCATGCTGTTTTGGTGTCACAGCATTGTAATAAAGCTTGAAATCAGGTAATGTGATGCCCCCGTTTTATTTTTGTTTTTCAACAATTCCTTAGTGATTCAGAGTCTCTTCTGATTCCATACAAATTTTTGGATTATTTGCTCCAGCTCTTTGAGGAATACCGGTGGAATTTTGATCAGAATGGCATTAAAAGTATAGATTGCTCTAGGCAGTATAGACAATTTAACAATGTTTATTCTTCCGATCCAAGAGTATGGAATGGTCTTCCATCTTTTTGTGTCTTCTTCAGTTTCTTTCATGAGTGTTCTGTAGTTCCTCAAGTACGGATCCTTTACCTCTTTGGTAAGGTTTATTCCCAGGTATCTTATGGTTCTGATGCTATAGTAAATGAAATTGATTCTCTAATTTCCCTTTCTGTATTTTCATTGTTAGTGTATAAGAAAGCCACTGATTTCTGTACATTGACTTTGTATCCTGCCACGTTGCTGAATTGCTGTATGAGTTCTAGTAGTTTGGGGGTGGAGTCTTTTGGGTTTTCCGTATAAAGAATCATGTCATCTGCGAAGAGAGAGAGTTTGACTTCTTCATTGCCAGCTTGGATACATTTTATGTCTCTTTGTTGTCTGATTGCTGTTGCTAGGACTTCTAATACTATATTGAACAAGAGTGGTAAGACAGGGCATCCTTGACTTGTTCCTGATCTCAACGGGAAGACTGCAAGCTTTTTCCCATTGAGGATGATATTTGCTGTGGGTCTTTCATAGTTAGATTTGATGACGTTCAGGAATGTTCTTTCTATCCCTATACTTTGAAGCGTTTTTGTCAGAAATGGATGCTGGATTTTTTCAACTGCTTTTTCTGCATCGATTGAGAGGACCATGTTGTTCTTCTCTCGTCTCGTATTCATTTGTTCTATCACATTGATTGATTTGCGAATGTTGAACCATCCTTGTAGCCCAGGGATGAATCCCAACTGGTCATGTCGGATAATCTTTTTAATGGGCTGTTGGATCCTGTTTGCTAGGATCTTGTTGAGAATCTTAGCATCCGTATTCATCAGTGATTTTAGTCTGAAATTCTCCTTTTTTTAAGGGTCATTGCCTGGTTTAGGGGTCAGGGTAATGCTGGCTTCTGCTTCAATTTTTTGAAACATCTTCAGGATAATTGGTCTTATTTCTTCTTTGAAAGTTTGATAGAATTCCCCAGGGAATCCGTCAGGTCCTGGGCTCTTGTTTTTTTGGAGATTTTTGATCACTGCTTCAAACTCGTTACTAGATATTGGTCTATTCAAGTTGTCAATTTCTTCCTGGTTCAATTTTGGGAGTTTATAGTATTCCAGGAATGCATCCATTTTATCTAGGTTGCTATGCTTATTGGCATATAACTGTTGATAAAAACTTCTGATGATTATTTCTACTTCCTTGGTGTTACTTGTGATCTCTCCCTTTTCATTCATAATTTTATGAATTTGGGCTTTCTCTCTTTTCTTTTGGATTAGTGTGTCCAGTGGTCTATTGATTTTATTGATACTTTCAAAAAACCAGCTTCTAGATTCATTAGTACGTTCTATTGTATCTCTGGTTTCTACCTCATTGATCTCAGCTCTAATCTTGATTATTTCTCTTCTTATGTGTGGAGTTGGTTTGATTTGTTGTTGATTCTCCAGTTCCTGAAGGTGTAGAGTCAGCTGCTGTGTTCTGGATTTTTCAATTTTTTTGAGGGAGGGCTGGATGGCTATATATTTCCCCTTAGGACCGCCTTTGCTCTATCCCATAAATTTTGGACTGAAGGGTCTTCATTCTCATTGGTTTCCATGTTTTTTTTTCAGTTATTCTTTGATCTCCTACTTGATCCAAGCATACTTAAGCAAGGTGGTCTTTAGCTTCCATGTGTTTGAGTTCCTTCTGAACTTTTCTTTGTGATTGAGCTCCAGTTTCAAAGCATTGTGATCTGAGAAAATGCAGGGAATCTTCTCAGTCTTTTGGTATCGGTTGAGTCCTGATTTGTAACCCAGTTTGTGGTCTATTCTTGAGAAGGTTCCATGTGCACTTGAGATGAATTAGTATTCTGTTGTTTTAGGGTGGAATGTTCTGTATATATCTATGAGGTCCATCTGGTCCAATGTGTCATTCAATGCTTTTGTTTCTTTATTGATTTTCTGCTTTGATGATCTGTCTATTTCTGAGGGAGACGTGTTAAGATCTCCTACAATTAGTGTATTTATATC